>NW_020523497.1:0-1220000 GCF_003368295.1 Carassius auratus
TTTTGAAATTTGGCACAGATAATCTTTGGACTGAGCCGCACAGAATGACTGAACAGAATTTTTTGAACACTAGTGAAAAAAAAAGTTATGATGCTGTGAACTTACTGAGGTTGACCTCAAATCGGTTGAGATGCTGTATCTCGGCCAAACTTTGATCAATCGATACCAAACTTGGTACACTTCATCTACACCATGATCTGGGGGTCCATGCCAAATTTGGAACAGCGCCACCTATGGGTGTTGAGATACCAAAAATGCACTTTTTTGCTTATAACTTCTGAACAATTCATCAGAAAATTATGATCTTGATGTCTATGGTTTCTGTAGATCATTTCAATCTGTGGATGTCAATTTTGTCAAGACCACTGGACCACCCGTCCGCCATTTTGAAATTTGTCAAAAATTGCTCTAACTTTTGAACTACTGTACAAATCTTCACAAAAAATCGATAGCATCATCAACACCATGTGCCGGAAGTACCCCGGAAGTTGGAAGACAGCGCCACCTAGTGTTCAAGAGATATAACGATTCTTGCAAAACCCCTTATAACTACTGTATAATGTTGATCGATTTTTGTTATTTTTATGTCATTTTATTCCTTTGGTTATGCGATTCTGAGGATGTCTCAATTGTCATTTTCCAATGGCGTCTGTCCGCCATATTGAATGGAATGAAATACAGTTTTTTCACTACTCCTCCCTGAAATCTTGTTCAATTTTGTTAAAAATTTATCAGATGAACTTCAGACCGGGGCCTGACAGAAATGACTCAACAGATTTTTGATATTCACTCCCGTTCCAGAGATGTACAGCTCCGAATTTGACCGTGCCTGTGCTTGTTGATTTATGCTAGTTAGCTTAGCATCTAATGAACTAAAATGCTAACACTTTTCTATTCACTCTAATGGGTCTCTTGAGCAATCTGGTTAACTTTGACAATGTTAGCATTTTTTAGCGTAGCATGCTAATCTGGCTAAAATGCTACTTCGGGCTTGTGAGAGAGATCATTCTCACACCTTAACTTCTCTTGTGTGCCGTGTAAGTTGTGTGTCAACTAATGTGGCACACTTAGCTAAGGCGTTGGTACTGAACCTGTGAGGTTGTGGGTTCGAAACCTGTATGGGAAAAGTTTAAAATTGGGTATAAAGTTGTCATTTCAATTCCTTTATTACATGGGTAAGAGCTGTACTAAAGTTTCTTAATATGGGATCAAAAATAAGTGTGTTTTTGTAACTTCATTCTGCGTTCGTTCTCATCAGACCTTCTGATTTCACCTTATCTGTAATTCTGAATCTATCTGTTCTGTAAAAAGTGCTGAAAAAGTTGCTTGAAAAACCCTTAAAAGCCAAAGAGCAATAAGGGCTTGGCCCCAGAAAGGCTGCTTGCAGCTTTAATTAGGGGCCAAGCCCAGAGGGCTGTAGCCCCTATTGTATCTGTATGTTTTATTATTATTATTATTATTATTATTCTTCTTCTTCTTCTTCTTCTTCTTCTCGTCTAATGGGAGTCTATGGCAGCCCTATGAAGGAAACATGGGAAAATGATGAAATTTGGCACACTTGTATAACCGGTCATTATAAGTGATCTGACCAACTTTGGGGTCTCTAGGCCAAACTCTATAGCGCCACCAGCAGTCCAAAAATTCAACATTCAAACGTTAATAACTGTTGAACCACTAATTCTATTAAAATAAAACTTAGTACATCTATTTTGTCTCTTTATGGAGATTCCATTCCACACCTTACATTAAGACTCCGCCCATTACAGTAGCAGCCATTTTGAAAAGTACAGTAATCAGTCTAAACAATACTCCTCCTTCAAAATTGGTCCAATTCTTCTGAAATTTGGCACATAAAATCTTTGGACTGAGCTGCACAGAATTGACTTAACAGAATTTTTTGAACACTAATGAAAAAAAGTTATGATGCTGTGAACTTACTGAGGTTGACCTCAAATCGGTTGAGATGCTGTATCTCAGCCAAACTTTGATCAATCGAAACCAAACTTGGTACACTTCATCTACACCATAATCTGGGGGTCCATGCCAAATTTGGGAACAGCGCCACCTATGGGTGTTGAGATACCAAAAATGCACTTTTTGGCTTATAACTTCTGAACAATTCATCAGAAAATTATGATCTTGATGTCTATGGTTTCTGTAGATCATTTCGAATCTGTGGAGGTCAATTTTGTCAAGACCACCTGGACCACCCGTCCGCCATTTTGAAATTTGTCAAAAATTGCTATAACTTTTGAACTACTGTACAAATCTTCACAACAATTGATAGGCATCATCAACACCATATGCTGGAGGTACCCCGGAAGTTGGAAGACAGCGCCACCTAGTGTTCAAGAGATATAACGATTCTTGCAAAACCCCTTATAACTACTGTAAATGTTGATAAATTTTTGTTATTTTTATGTCATTTTATTCCTTTGGTTATGCCGATTCTGAGGATGTCTCAATTGTCATTTTCCAACATGGCATCTGTCCGCCATATTGAAAGGAAATAAATACAGTTTTTTCGCAACTCCTCCCTGAAATCTTGTTCAATTTTGTTCAAAGTTTTATCAGATGAACTTCAGACCGGGCCTGACAGAAATGACTTAACAGATTTTTGATATTCACTCCCGTTCCAGAGATGTACGGCTCCAAAGTTGACCGTGCCTGTGCTTGTTGATTTATGCTAATTAGCTTAGCATGCTAATTAGCTAAAATGCTTAAACTTTTCTATTCACTCTAATGGGTTTCTTGAGCAATCTGGTTAACTTTGACAATGTTAGCATTTTTTAGCGTAGCATGCTAATCTGTCTAAAATGCTACTTCGGGCTTGTGAGAGAGATCATTCTCACACCTTAACTTCTCTTCTGTGCCGTGTAAATTGTGTGTCAACTAATGTGGCACACTTAGCTAAGGCGTTGGTTCTGAACCTGTGAGGTTGTGGGTTCGAAACCTGTATGGGAAAAGTTTAAAATTGGGTATAAAGTTGTCATTTTAAATCCTTTATTACATGGGTAAGAGCTGTACTAAAGTTTCTTAAAATGGGATCAAAAATAAGTGTGTTTTTGTAACTTCATTCTGTGTTCGTTCTCATCAGACCTTCTGATTTCACCTTATCTGTAATTCTGAATCTATCTGTTCTGGTAAAGTGCTGAAAAAGTTGCTTGAAAAACCCTTAAAAGCCAAAGAGCAATAAGGGCTTGGCCCCAGAAAGGCTGCTTGCAGCTTTAATTAGGGGCCAAGCCCAGAGGGCTGTAGCCCCTATTGTATCTGTATGTTTTATTATTATTAGGGGCCAAGCCCAGAGGGCTGTAGCCCCTATTGTATCTGTATGTTTTATTATTATTATTATTATTATTATTATTCTTCTTCTTTTCGTCCCATTGGGTCTATGGCAGCCCTATGAAGGGAACATGGGAAAATGATGAAATTTGGCACACTTGTAGAGATGACCATTATTAGTGATCTGACCAACTTTGGGGTCTCTAGGACCAACTCTACAGCGCCACCACCAGTTCAAATATTCAACATTCAAACATTAATAACTCTTGAACCACTAATTCTATGAAAATAAAACTTAGTACATCTGTTTTGTCTCTTCATGGAGATTCCATTCCATACCTTACATTAAGACTCCGCCCATTACAGTAGCGGCCATTTTGAAAAGTACAGTATTCAGTCTAAACACTACTCCTCCTTCAAAATTGGTCCAATTCTTCTGAAATTTGGCTCAGATGTTCTTTGGACTGAGCTGCACAGAAATGACTGAACAGATTTTTGATTTTCGTCTTTGTTCAAAAGTTATTCAATTGTGAACTTAATGAGGCTGACCTGAAATCGGTTGAGATGCTGTATCTTGGCCAAACTTTGATCAATCGATACCAAACTTGGTACACGTCATCTACACCATGATCTGGGGGTCCACGCCAAATTTGGGAACAGCGCCACCTATGGGTGTTGAGATACCAAAAATGCACTTTTTTGCTTATAACTTCTGAACAATTCATCAGAAAATTATTTTCTTGATGTCTATGGATTCTTTAGATCATTCCGAATCTGTGGATGTCAATTTTGTCAAGACCACCAGGACCACCTGTCCGCCATTTTGAATTTTGTCATAAATTGCTATATCTTTTGATCTACTGTACATATCTTCACAAAAATCGATAGGCATCATCAACACCATATCCTGGAGGTACCCCGGAAGTTGGAAGACAGCGCCACCTAGTGTTCAAGAGATATAACGATTCTTGCAAAACCCCTTATAACTACTGTAAATGTTGATCGATTTTTGATATTTTTATGTCATTTGATTCCGTGGGTTATGCCAAATCAGATGATGTCTCATTTGCCATTTTCCAATATGGCGTCTGTCCGCCATATTGAATGGATTTAAATACAGTTTTTTCGCTACTCCTCCCTGAAATCTTGTTCAATTTTGTCCAAAATTTTATCAGATGAACTTCAGACCGGGCCTGACAGAAATGACTGAACAGATTTTTGATATTCACTCCCGTTCCCGACGTGTACAGCTCTGAAGTTGACCGTGCCTGTGCTGGTTGATTTATGCTAATTAGCTTAGCATGCTAATTAGCTAAAATGCTAACACGTTTCTATTGACTCTAATGGGTCTCCTGAGCTATCTGGTTAACTTTGAGCAACGTTAGCATTTTTTAGCGTAGCATGCTAATCTGGCTAAAATGCTGCTTCGGGCTTTTGAGAGTTAATTCTCACACCTTAACCTGTCTTCTGTGCCATGCAAACATTGTGTCAACTAATGTGGCACACTCAGCTAAGGCGCTCGTCCCAAACCCGAGAGGTCGTGGGATCGAATCCGGGGTGGGTAACGTCGATCCGATGGAAGTTCCGTTTTGGCCGTTTTGCTTCGTCCCGCTCGTTGCTCTGGCTACAGCCCTTCAGGGCTTGGCCCCGGTATCGCTGCTTGCAGCTATATTAGCGATTGTTTTTGGTAGAATTTTCGAGCAAAAACAATCGATCACTATGCTAGCCCTATGAAGGGAACATGGGAAAATGATGAAATTTGGCACACTTCTAGAGATGGTCACCAATAGTGATCTGACCAACTTTGGGGTCTCTAAGACCAACTCTACAGCGCCACCACCAGTTCAAAAATTCAATTTTGAAACTTTAATAACTCCTGAACCATTTGTTCTAGCCAGATCAAACTTAGTACACATGATTTCCCTCTTCATGGAGATTACACTCTATACCTTACATTAAGACTCCACCCATTACAGTAATTGCTATTAAGCTAATTAAATGTTTCCGTTTAAACGCTACTCCTCCTTCAAAAGTGGTTTGATTTTTCTGAAATTTTCCACAGACGATCTTGGGACCGAGCCGCACAGAAATGACTGAACAGATTTTTGATATTCGTCTTTGTTCAAAAGTTATTCAATTGTGAACATAACGAGGTTGACCCAAAATCGGTTAAGAGGCTGTATCTCGGCCAAACATTGATCAATCGAAACCAAACTTGATACACTTCATCAACACCTTGATCTGAGGATTCATGCCGAATTCGGGCACAGCGCCACCTATGGGTCATGAGATAGCATAAATGCACATTTTTCCTTATAACTTTTGAACACCTTCTTCTATCAACATAAAACTTAGTACACCTGATTCCTCTCTTCACGCTGATCACATTGAATAGTGTACATTAAAATTCCTGCAATTACAGTGAAGACCATTAAGAAAAGTACAGTATTCTGTTTTTTCGCTACTCCTCCTTCAAATGTGGCCCAATTCTTCTCAAAATTTCCTCATACGATCTTTGGACCGAGCCGCACAGAAATGACTGAACAGAATTCTTCGACCTACTGGTCAAAAAAAGAGTTATGATGCTCTGAAGTTAATAGTGTTCAATCGAAATTGTATGAGAGGCTATATCTCGGCCGTACTTTGATCAATCGCCACAAAACTCGCTACAGTTCATCAACACTATGAACTGAGAATATATCCCAAAGTTGGGAACAGCGCCACCTATGGGTCGTGAGATACCAAAGACTCACATTTGTGCTTATAACTTTTGAACAATTAGTTGGAAAATCATGATCTTGTCGTCAGTCTATTCCTCGAAACATGCCGAATCCATGGATTTAAATTTTGCCAGGATTGACTAAACTACCTTAAAATGCTAGGCAACTATCTTTAGTGACCTCATTCTCTAACCATAACCTCTCTTCTGTGCCATGCGAACTGTGTGTCAACTACTGTGGCGAACTTAGCTAAGGCACTGGTCCTGAACCCGAGAGGTCGTGGGATCGAATCCGGCGTGGGTAATGTCGATCCGGTGGAAGTTCCGTTTTGGCCGTTTTGCTTCGTCCCGCTCGTTGCTCTGGCTACAGCCCTTCAGGGCTTGGCCCCGGTATCGCTGCTTGCAGCTATATTTATTATTATTTTCGTCCAATGGGAGTCCATGGCAGCCCTATGAAGGGAACATGGGAAAATGATGAAATTTGGCACACTTGTAGAGATGACCATTATTAGTGATCTGACCAACTTTGGGGTCTCTAGGACCAACTCTACAGCGCCACCACCAGTTCAAAAAT
Source organism: Carassius auratus (assembly GCF_003368295.1). Taxonomy (NCBI): domain Eukaryota; kingdom Metazoa; phylum Chordata; class Actinopteri; order Cypriniformes; family Cyprinidae; genus Carassius; species Carassius auratus. The sequence continues at coordinate 6,576 of NW_020523497.1, forward strand.
TCAACATTCAAACGTTAATAACTCTTGAACCACTTATTCTATGAAAATCAAACTTAGTACATCTATTTTGTCTCTTCATGGAGATTCCATTCCACACCTTACATTAAGACTCCGCCCATTACAGTAGCGGCCATTTTGAAAAGTACAGTATTCAGTCTAAACACTACTCCTCCTTCAAAATTGGTCCAATTCTTCTGAAATTTGGCTCAGATATTCCTTGGACTGAGCCGCACAGAAATGACTGAACAGAATTTTTTGAACACTAGTGAAAAAAAAAGTTATGATGCTGTAAACTTAATGAGGTTGACCTAAAATCGGTTGAGATGCTGTATCTCGGCCAAACTTTCATCAATCGATACCAAACTTGGTACACTTCATCTACACCATGATCTGGGGGTCCACGCCAAATTTGGGAACAGCGCCACCTATGGGTGTTGAGATACCAAAAATGCACTTTTTTGCTTATAACTTCTGAACAATTCATCAGAAAATTATGATCTTGATGTCTATGGATTCTTTAGATCATTCCGGATCTGTGGATGTCAATTTTGTCGAGACCACCAGGACCACCCGTCCGCCATTTTGAATTTTGTCATAAATTGCTATATCTTTTGATATATTGTACATATCTTCACAAAAATCGATAGGCATCATCAACAACATGTGCCTGAGGTACCCCGGAAGTTAGAAGACAGCGCCACCTAGTGTTCAAGAGATATAACGATTCTTGCAAAACCCCTTATAACTACTGTAAATTTTTATCGATTTTTGATATTTTTATGTCATTTGATTCCGTGGGTTATGCCAAATCAGATGATGTCTCATTTGCCATTTTCCAATATGGCGTCTGTCCGCCATATTGAATGGAATGAAATACAGTTTTTTCGCTACTCCTCCCTGAAATCTTGTTCAATTTTGTTCAAAATTTTATCAGATGAACTTCAGACCGGGCCTGACAGAAATGACTGAACAGATTTTTGATATTCACTCCCGTTCCCGATATGTACAGCTCTGAACTTGACCGTGCCTGTGCTTGTTGATTTATGCTAGTTAGCTTAGCATGCTAATTAGCTAAAATGCTAACACGTTTCTATTGACTCTAATGGGTCTCCTGAGCTATCTGGTTAACTTTGAGCAACGTTAGCATTTTTTAGCGTAGCATGCTAATCTGGCTAAAATGCTGCTTCGGGCTTTTGAGAGTTAATTCTCACACCTTAACGTCTCTTCTGTGCCATGCAAACTGTGTGTCAACCAATGTGGCGCACTTAGCTAAGACACTGGTCCCAAACCCGAGAGGTCGTGGGATCGAATCCGGGGTGGGTAACGTCGGTCCGATGGAAGTTCCGTTTTGGCCGTTTTGCTTCGTCCCGCTCGTTGCTCTGGCTACAGCCCTTCAGGGCTTGGCCCCGGTATCGCTGCTTGCAGCTATATTTATTATTATTATTAGGGGCCAAGCCCAGAGGGCTGTAGCCCCTATTGTATCTGTATGTTTTATTATTATTATTATTATTATTATTCTTCTTCTTCTTCTTCTTCTTCTTCTCGTCTAATGGGAGTCTATGGCAGCCCTATGAAGGAAACATGGGAAAATGATGAAATTTGGCACACTTGTATAACTGGTCATTATAAGTGATCTGACCAACTTTGGGGTCTCTAGGCCAAACTCTATAGCGCCACCACCAGCTCAAAAATTCAACATTCAAACGTTAATAACTCTTGAACCACTAATTCTATGAAAATAAAACTTAGTACATCTGTTTTGTCTCTTCATGGAGATTCCATTCCATATCTTACATTAAGACTCCTCCCATTACAGTAGCGGCCATTTTGAAAAGTACAGTATTCAGTCTAAACACTACTCCTCCTTCAAAATTGGTCCAATTCTTCTGAAATTTGGCTCAGAGTTTCTTTGGACTGAGCCGCACAGAAATGACTGAACAGAATTTTTTGAACACTAGTGAAAAAAAAAGTTATGATGCTGTGAACTTACTGAGGTTGACCTCAAATGGGTTGAGATGCTGTATCTCGGCCAAACATTGATCAATCGATACCAAACTTGGTTCACTTCATCTACACCATGATCTGGGGGTCCACGCCAAATTTGGGAACAGCGCCACCTATGGGTGTTGAGATACCAAAAATGCACTTTTTTGCTTATAACTTCTGAACAATTCATCAGAAAATTATGATCTTGATGTCTATGGTTTCTGTAGATCATTTCGAATCTGTGGATTTCAATTTTGTCAAGACCACCTGGACCACCCGTCCGCCATTTTGAAATTTGTCAAAAATTGCTCTAACTTTTGAACTACTGTACAAATCTTCACAAAAATCGATAGGCATCATCAACACCATGTGCCGGAAGTACCCCGGAAGTTGGAAGACAGCGCCACCTAGTGTTCAAGAGATATAACGATTCTTGCAAAACCCCTTATAACTACTGTAAATGTTGATCGATTTTTGTTATTTTTATGTCATTTTATTCCTTTGGTTATGCCGATTCTGAGGATGTCTCAATTGTCATTTTCCAACATGGCGTCTGTCCGCCATATTGAATGGAATGAAATACAGTTTTTTCACTACTCCTCCCTGAAATCTTGTTCAATTTTGTTAAAAGTTTTATCAGATGAACTTCAGAATGGGCCTGACAGAAATGACAGAACGGATTTTTGATATTCGTTCCCGTTCCAGAGATGTACAGCTCCGAAGTTGACCGTGCCTGTGTTTGTTGATTTATGCTAATTAGCTTAGCATGCTAATTAACTAAAATGCTAACACTTTTCTATTCACTCTAATGGGTCTCTTGAGCAATCTGGTTAACTTTGACAATGTTAGCATTTTTTAGCGTAGCATGCTAATCTGGCTAAAATGCTATTTCGGGCTTGTGAGAGATCATTCTCACACCTTGACCTCTCTTCTGTGCCATGTAAATTGTGTGTCAACTAATGTGGCGCACTTAGCTAAGGCGTTGGTTCTGAACCTGTGAGGTTGTGGGTTCGAAACCTGTATGGGAAAAATTTAAAATTGGGTATAAAGTTGTCATTTCAATTCCTTTATTACATGGTTAAGAGCTGTACTAAAGTTTCTTAAAATGGGATCAAAAATTAAGTGTGTTTTTGTAACTTCATTCTGCGTTCGTTCTCATCAGACCTTCTGATTTCACCTTATCTGTAATTCTGAATCTATCTGTTCTGTAAAAAGTGCTGAAAAAGTTGCTTGAAAAAACCTTAAAAGCCAAAGAGCAATAAGGGCTTGGCCCCAGAAAGGCTGCTTGCAGCTTTAATTCTTCTTCTTCTTCTTCTTGGCCAATGGGGGTCTATGGCAGCCCTATGAAGGAAACATGGGAAAATGATGAAATTTGGCACACTTGTAGTGATGGTCATTATTAGTGATCTGACCAACTTTGGGGTCTCTAGGACCAACTCTACAGCGCCACCACCAGTTCAAAAATTCAACATTCAAACGTTAATAACTCTTGAACCACTTATTCTATGAAAATCAAACTTAGTACATCTATTTTGTCTCTTCATGGACATTCCATTCCATACCTTACATTAAGACTCCACCCATTACAGTAGCGGCCATTTTGAAAAGTACAGTATTCAGTCTAAACACTACTCCTCCTTCAAAATTGGTCCAATTCTTCTGAAATTTGTCTCAGATGTTCTTTGGACTGAGCCGCACAGAAATGACTGAACAGATTTTTGATTTTCGTCTTTGTTCAAAAGTTATTCAATTGTGAACTTAATGAGGCTGACCTAAAATCGGTTGAGATGCTGTATCTCGGCCAAACTTTGATCAATCGATACCAAACTTGGTACACTTCATCTACACCATGATCTGGGGGTCCACGCCAAATTTGGGAACAGCGCCACCTATGGGTGTTGAGATACCAAAAATTCACTTTTTTGCTTATAACTTCTGAACAATTCATCAGAAAATTATTTTCTTGATGTCTATGGATTCTTTAGATCATTCCGAATCTGTGGATGTCAATTTTGTCAAGACCACCTGGACCACCCGTCCGCCATTTTGAATTTTGTCAAAAATTGCTATATCTTTTGATCTACTGTACATATCTTCACAAAAATCGATAGGCATCATCAACAACATGTGCCGGAGGTACCCCGGAAGTTAGAAGACAGCGCCACCTAGTGTTCAAGAGATATAACGATTCTTGCAAAACCCCTTATAACTACTGTAAATGTTGATCGATTTTTGTTATTTTTATGTCATTTGATTCCTTTGGTTATGCCGAATCTGATGATGTCTCAATTTTCATTTTCCAATATGGCGTCTGTCCGCCATATTGAATGGATTGAAATACAGTTTTTTCGCTACTCCTCCCTGAAATCTTGTTCAATTTTGTTCAAAATTTTATCAGATGAACTTCAGACCGGGCCTGACAGAAATGACTGAACAGATTTTTGATATTCACTCCCGTTCCCGACGTGTACAGCTCTGAACTTGACCGTGCCTGTGCTTGTTGATTTATGCTAGTTAGCTTAGCATGCTAATTAGCTAAAATGCTAACACGTTTCTATTGACTCTAATGGGTCTCCTGAGCTATCTGGTTAACTTTGAGCAACGTTAGCATTTTTTAGCGTAGCATGCTAATCTGGCTAAAATGCTGCTTCGGGCTTTTGAGAGTTCATTCTCACACCTTAACCTCTCTTCTGTGCCATGCAAACTGTGTGTCAACTAATGTGGCGCACTTAGCTAAGGCACTCGTCCCAAACCCGAGAGGTCGTGGGATCGAATCCGGGGTGGGTCACGTAGATCCGATGGAAGTTCCGTTTTGGCCGTTTTGCTTCGTCCCGCTCGTTGCTCTGGCTACAGCCCTTCAGGGCTTGGCCCCGGTATCGCTGCTTGCAGCTATATTTAGGGGCCAAGCCCAAAGGGCTGTAGCCCCTATTGTATCTGTATGTTTTATTATTATTATTATTATTATTATTATTCTTCTTCTTCTTCTTCTTCTTCTTCTTCTCGTCTAATGGGAGTCTATGGCAGCCATATGAAGGGAACATGGGAAAATGATAAAATTTGGCACACTTGTAGAACTGGTCATTATAAGTGATCTGACCAACTTTGGGGTCTCTAGGCCAAACTCTATAGCGCCACCAGCAGTCCAAAAATTCAACATTCAAACGTTAATAACTGTTGAACCACTAATTCTATGAAAATAAAACTTAGTACATCTATTTTGTCTCTTCATGGAGATTCCATTCCATATCTTACATTAAGACTCCTCCCATTACAGTAGCAGCCATTTTGAAAAGTACAGTAATCAGTCTAAACAATACTCCTCCTTCAAAATTGGTCCAATTCTTCTGAAATTTGGCACATAAAATCTTTGGACTGAGCTGCACAGATTTGACTGAACAGAATTTTTTGAACACTAGTGACAAAAAAGTTATCATGCTGTGAACTTACTGAGGTTGACCTAAAATCGGTTGAGATGCTGTATCTCAGCCAAACTTTGATCAATCGAAACCAAACTTGGTACACTTCTTCTATACCATAATCTGGGGGTCCATGCCAAATTTGGGAACAGCGCCACCTATGGGTGTTGAGATACCAAAAATGCACTTTTTTGCTTATAACTTCTGAACAATTCATCAGAAAATTATGATCTTGATGTCTATGGTTTCTGTAGATCATTTCGAATCTGTGGATGTCAATTTTGTCAAGACCACCAGGACCACCCGTCCGCCATTTTGAAATTTGTCAAAAATTGCTATAACTTTTGAACTACTGTACAAATCTTCACAAAAATCGATAGGCATCATCAACACCATGTGCCGGAAGTACCCCGGAAGTTGGAAGACAGCGCCACCTAGTGTTCAAGAGATATAACGATTCTTGCAAAACCCCTTATAACTACTGTAAATGTTGATCGATTTTTGTTATTTTTATGTCATTTTATTCCTTTGGTTATGCCGATTCTGAGGATGTCTCAATTGTCATTTTCCAACATGGCGTCTGTCCGCCATATTGAATGGAATGAAATACAGTTTTTTCACTACTCCTCCCTGAAATCTTGTTCAATTTTGTTAAAAGTTTTATCAGATGAACTTCAGAATGGGCCTGACAGAAATGACAGAACGGATTTTTGATATTCGTTCCCGTTCCAGAGATGTACAGCTCCGAAGTTGACCGTGCCTGTGTTTGTTGATTTATGCTAATTAGCTTAGCATGCTAATTAACTAAAATGCTAACACTTTTCTATTCACTCTAATGGGTCTCTTGAGCAATCTGGTTAACTTTGACAATGTTAGCATTTTTTAGCGTAGCATGCTAATCTGGCTAAAATGCTATTTCGGGCTTGTGAGAGATCATTCTCACACCTTGACCTCTCTTCTGTGCCATGTAAATTGTGTGTCAACTAATGTGGCGCACTTAGCTAAGGCGTTGGTTCTGAACCTGTGAGGTTGTGGGTTCGAAACCTGTATGGGAAAAATTTAAAATTGGGTATAAAGTTGTCATTTCAATTCCTTTATTACATGGTTAAGAGCTGTACTAAAGTTTCTTAAAATGGGATCAAAAATTAAGTGTGTTTTTGTAACTTCATTCTGCGTTCGTTCTCATCAGACCTTCTGATTTCACCTTATCTGTAATTCTGAATCTATCTGTTCTGTAAAAAGTGCTGAAAAAGTTGCTTGAAAAAACCTTAAAAGCCAAAGAGCAATAAGGGCTTGGCCCCAGAAAGGCTGCTTGCAGCTTTAATTAGGGGCCAAGCCCAGAGGGCTGTAGCCCCTATTGTATCTGTATGTTTTATTATTATTATTATTATTATTCTTCTTCTTCTTCTTCTTCTTCTTCTTCTCGTCTAATGGGAGTCTATGGCAGCCATATGAAGGGAACATGGGAAAATGATAAAATTTGGCACACTTTTAGAACTGGTCATTATAAGTGATCTGACCAACTTTGGGGTCTCTAGGCCAAACTCTATAGCGCCACCACCAGCTCAAAAATTCAACATTCAAACATTAATAACTCTTGAACCACTAATTCTATGAAAATAAAACTTAGTACATCTGTTTTGTCTCTTCATGGAGATTCCATTCCATATCTTACATTAAGACTCCGCCCATTACAGTAGCAGCCATTTTGAAAAGTACAGTAATCAGTCTAAACAATACTCCTCCTTCAAAATTGGTCCAATTCTTCTGAAATTTGGCACATAAAATCTTTGGACTGAGCTGCACAGAATTGACTTAACAGAATTTTTGGAACACTAGTGAAAAAAAAGTTATGATGCTGTGAACTTACTGAGGTTGACCTCAAATCGGTTGAGATGCTGTATCTCAGCCAAACTTTGATCAATCGAAACCAAACTTGGTACACTTCTTCTATACCATAATCTGGGGGTCCATGCCAAATTTGGGAACAGCGCCACCTATGGGTGTTGAGATACCAAAAATGCACTTTTTGGCTTATAACTTCTGAACAATTCATCAGAAAATTATGATCTTGATGTCTATGGTTTCTGTAGATCATTTCGAATCTGTGGATGTCAATTTTGTCAAGACCACCAGGACCACCCGTCCGCCATTTTGAAATTTGTCAAAAATTGCTATAACTTTTGAACTACTGTACAAATCTTCACAAAAATCTATAGGCATCATCAATGTACATGTGCTGGAAGTATCCCGGAGGTTGGAAGACAGCGCCACCTAGTGTTTAAGAGATATAACGATTCTTGCAAAACCCCTTATAACTACTGTAAATGTTGATCAATTTTTGTTATTTTTATGTCATTTTATTCCTTTGGTTATGCCAATTCTGAGGATGTCTCAATTGTCATTTTCCAACATGGCGTCTGTCCGCCATATTGAATGGAATGAAATACAGTTTTTTCGCAACTCCTCCCTGAAATCTTGTTCAATTTTGTTCAAAATTTTATCAGATGAACTTCAGACCGGGCCTGACAGAAATGACTCAACAGATTTTTGATATTCACTCCCGTTCCAGAGATGTATAGCTCCGAAGTTGACCGTGCCTGTGCTTGTTGATTTATGCTAATTAGCTTAGCATGCTAATTAACTAAAATGCTAACACTTTTCTATTCACTCTAATGGGTCTCTTGAGCAATCTGGTTAACTTTGACAATGTTAGCATTTTTTAGCGTAGCATGCTAATCTGACTAAAATGCTAATTCATGGTTTTAAGAGATCATTCTCACACCTTAAACTCTCTTCTGTGGGTTGTTAAATGTGTGTCATCTAATGTGGCTCACTCTGCTAAGACACTGGTCGCAAACCTGAGAGGTCGTAGGTTCGAATCCAGGGTGGTTAATGTTGTTTACGTTTAAGGATTTTCTGTGTGTTCATATTGAATCAAGAACATGTTTTGGTCTTTCTCATCTGAACTTCTGTTTGATTTTGAAGTTTGGAGATCATTGTCACACCTTAACCTCTCTTATATAGTATTCTGTGATGTGCATTGACTGAGTAGTGCACTCTTCTAAGCCACTGGTTCCAACCCTCTAAGGTTGGGGCTTCAAATCCAGGGTGGTCAATATTGTGTTTGTTCCAGATGTTGGATTTTATTTCTTTTCATTTTTGAACATCTCTACTTCTGATCTTGTTTTTTATGTATATTACATTGCTGCCGTGTTTGCTCTTCTTGCTCTACACTACACTTCAAAAACATTATTTGTTAACATGCAAGTTTATGCTTCATCTGTGTTACTTTTTATATAAAAACATATCTTCAACATTATAGTATCGGTGTGCCACATGTTTCACTGTATGAGAAGAATCTTGCTGTCACAGATTAGTTCAAGGATTTCAATTCTTCTGTGGGGTGACTTAAAACATCTGATCAACAATACAAGGACATCTTTGCAACATTTCAGCTAAGTTTTATACTTTTTAAATTGACAGTTGTGAACAAAAATAATGTGCACTTATTGGGTCAACTCCTGCCATTTCATACCATAGGAAAGCATTTTATGTTTGTTGGTTTCATGGAGAAAAAAGAAAATAAAAAAAAGGGACTTAAATGGGATCAACCCTAATCAAACAAACCTACTTGTGATATTCTAGCTAAACTCTGCAGGAAAGTGGATCTTGCGAGCCAGATTTGAGGATCACTGCCTTACAGCATGAATACTTCTGTTGTGTACACTAAATATACTTTAACCATTTTCTCCAATTCCAGGTTTAATAGTACAATGAAATAAAATGATAGTCTTTTTTTTTGCATTCAGGTTATCCATTGTCATGTATTCTCTATGTAACCCAGTGTGATATGATTTGTGCTCAGAGATGTCAATTAAAACACATACATATACACACACACACACACACAAATTCTACTCAGAACATCTAATGTAGATCAGTAAACAAAAAAGGACATTGATAGACTACATTAAACTTCATGAAAGCAAGGACAAAAGTATATTCTAATTCATCATGTATTTATTTTTCTTTACAAACACTTTACATTGAAAATATTGTGCCTTAAAACCCCAGTGAGCAAGCCAGAAGGCAACAGTGGCAAGGAAAAACTCCCTAAATTAGTGAAGAGGATCATCAGCGGAGGTATAGGGAGAAACCTTGGGAGGAACCAGACTCAGCAGGGGCAAGCCATCCTCCTTTGGCTGGCATGTAAATTTGCTGTACATAGACCAAATATATTACAAGCCATCCATACAACATTTCATATAGAATTGTGTTACTTTTGTGGTTATGCATTTGTGAGATCTTTGACTATTGACTGCATCAGTTTAGAATTTTGCCGGGACTATTTCTGAAGATACTTGAACAATGATTTTGTATTCACTGTAAGAAAGAGAAGAAGAAAAGTTAAGTCAAATTAGTATCAACTTCTGATTAAGAAGCACAAAGGATAATAGATCCTACCTTTTTTCAGTTGTGTTCTTCATAAAAAGGGTTCATAGAGTGGAGAATCATTTAATGGATACGGAAGAAGTTTCAACTGTAGCTATTGCAGAAATCTAAAGATACATTCAAGGAACATTAACAAGTTGATTAGAGTTTGCACCACTTAAACATTTTGTAATTTACGTAGACATTACTCTCCACTCAACTTTTGACCGTAGATATTTAGTTGTGATGCACAAACCAGAAGATGTACATTTATTCAGTGAAACCATGCAAATGGGTAAATTCAGGCTTTGCACACATACAATTCAACGTACCGTTGTATTGGTTGTGTGCCTCTCCATAAAAACAGTTCATGGAGTGGAGAATCCAATACTGAAGGAGGAAGTTTCACATATGTAGCATATTGCAGAAATCTGAAAATACAGTCATGGAACATTAACTGATTGATATTGTTTACACAACTGAAACATTGTACAGATTTCTATGTATGTTGTATACTCACCTCTTGGGAACAGTGGACAGTAGATATTGGGTTTTCATGCACAAACCTGAAAAACATATCAACAGGTGAAAGACTGCTTTAAGAAATGGGTCAATTCAAGTATTGCAGATATATGAATTTACCTTTTGATTGGTTGTGTGCCTCTTCATAAAAACAGTCCGTGGAACAGAGAATCATAATGGATAAGGTGGAAGTTTGAAGTGTAACGTATTGCACAAACCTGAAAAAGTATCAACAGGTGAAAGACTGCTTTAAGAAATGAATCAATTCGAGTATTGCAGATATATGAATTTACCTTTTGATTGGTTGTGTGCCTCTTCATAAAAACAGTTCATGGCGAAGAAAAAAATCTAATATAGGATAAGGAGGAAGTTTCAAATATGTAGCATATTGCAGAAATCTGAAAATACATTCATGGAACATTAACAGCTTGATAAAGTGTTTGCACATCTGAAACATTTAGTGAAATATGTAGACATCTGCACACTTACCTTTGACAGTAGTTAGTGAGACTTGATGCACAAACCTGAAAAGATATTGCTATTAGGTGAAACCATGCCTGAACAAATTAGTCAGTTTTATTCTGGCACTACTATATTTACATTTTCATCAGTTATGTTCTTCATTAAGAAAGTTATTGAGGTACATAATTATGTGTTGGATGGAGTACAGATTCTCTTGTATGGGAGAAATTCTGACTTGTGCATTTCATACGTCTAAAAAGATGACTTGCAGATTTGCTTGCATATAGTTGATGAATTTAACCATGCCTTTATTCTGCTTGTGTAATCATGCACAACTCAGTCTACTTACCAATTTTGTGTTGTTCTATTGACTTAATTGTGATATTAAGAGACAAATGGATGGATGCAGGCAGTCTTTGTAGATGTTTCCTATAATGTTTGGAAGCATCCATTATGATTTGGATGGCTTAGAATGACTGAAATTAGATTATGGATTAAATGTCAGTTAAAAATAAATCTCTCAAAACTGAGAATTTAAGCAGAATTAAAATAATAATAATAATAATAATAATAATAAAGCATTAAGATGAATACAAAGTAAATACTACAGTTACCTTGGCTGAGTGAAGCTTACTAGCTCAAGAAAGAAGAGCAATTATGGGAGATGTTGGGTTGAAAATGATGATCACTTGTTTGAATTACAGGCTGGATTAACTGGACTCGGACCATGTTGGAATCTCAGGATAGCGCTCATATCGTAAGGACACAAAAACAGAACAGACAATACAGTGATACAATTCTCATTTCAGAGTGTTGCATTGATAAAATGGATTACCTTCAGATAATACTTCAATCATAACATGGAACAGCTGTACATATCCAACTGATGGATCATTATAAGAGTTATTCATTTAGATATAGATAGACTTAGAACATACCGTCGCCAGTTGTACACTTGCCCTGCAGTTGTATGCCAGTTGGAAGCTCAGGATGAACATTGAACAAGTAAGAGCACAGACAAGAAATAAATAATGCAGGTTATACAGATTTCATTACATAAATCACACACAATGGGTCTCATTCATGAAACATTCATAAATATACGAGTAAATATCTGAGTGATTTGCGCGTAAAGAGAACTTCCCAAAAACTCTTCTCCTGATTCACAAAAACTTCGTAAAGGTCAGATGTGATAGTGAAATGTGTGTGTGTGTTAATGAATTCCAATCAGTCGTAAATGGGACACGCGTGCACGCTCACTCTCAATTACCATAAATCACGCCCATTAAATCCGACTGGCAACTATATAGGAGCATCATATGACACCAAACGAAGGATTTCAACATGTCTTCTCAAAAGCGACTGAAAAAGAAACCTTTCTCAGCTGCAAAAATTGAAGTTTTATTATCAGAAGTTCATTCAAAACGCCACATTTAATCTTCAAGCGTACTAGTGGCATATGAGGTCCTAAAAAGGAAGTTTGGAAGCATATTACAGATCCTATTACTGGCTCTCATAATAAAACTTAAAAGAAAAACCTTATGTAATTAATATATATAATTTTTTTTTTTTTCAAAACGCTGTGTAAATATGTACCCGATTAATGTGAATTAAAATGCAGCCGTATTAATGAGCAAAATGTTCAGACGTTAAACGCACTATTTACACATGGCTGGGAGCAGGTGTAGATTTCTTTCATACCAACTAACATTAGGAAAATACGAACGTTTTAATGAATCCAAAAATTTACCCCAAAACCACTTTACACGTGATTTACACAAAAATTAGTTCTGCTCGCGTTTCATGAATTAGACCCATTCATTTTTACCTCAGTGAAATAAGGACTGCTTGGTGGAAACTGTAATATGTTTGCACAATTTCAACAGAGACATTTTCTGCATCTTTAACATAGACATGGTCTATCAGTGTACCTTTTTCAGTGGTAGGGTGTTGCACATGTTGACTGTATCCATGCAGTTCCATTAGTGTACCAATTGTAGATGATGTCAAGATGTCCTCATTGAAGTCTCCCATAATCACTTTCTTTCCTGACTGTTTCTCCAGCTCATCAATAACATGCAACATATTTTGTCGAAACCGATTAAGTGGATATGAATTAGGTCTGTACAGCAAAGCAGCATTCAAACTTAGATGTGGAACTGCAAAGTATAGACATTCCAAGTTACAAGGTTCTGGAACCCTGACATTAAAATGAATGCTTTCACAACAGAATAGTCCAACTCCACCTCCTCTTTGTTGTTTTAAATCAGTGAAAAGTGGAGTACTGTTGTCATAACATTTAGCTCTTGGATTGCTCTTAAAAACAAATCCTGGAATTTGTACTTGGTCTTCAACTTTTAGCCACGTTTCAGTTAAACAGATGCAATCTGCATTCATTATCTGTCTGTGAACTTGAAGATCCTGAACATGAGCTCGAAGACTTTGTACATTATGAAGAGCAATTGTAAACATGCCAGGTGCCTTTACAAAACTGTAATTTTCTAAAGCAAGTCGGGGCATGTTTTTCATAGCAGAGTCAATTTTCTCATTACAATATATGACAGAATCTTTGAAGTTATTAATTATTAGTCCATCGAGGGTTCTCACACGACTCAGTGCAACGTATGCTTGTCCCGGAGAAAATACCTTGTCAAGTGAGACGACCGCTTTATCTACGGTGAGTCCTTGCACTTTATGAACGGTGCATGCCCATGCCAATTTAAGTGGAAACTGACGTCTTAAACCACCATCGTTTGACACTTGATCTTCTTCCACTTCAATAACAGTCGAATTTGGGGAATATTTCTGTCGCAGCTTCGATCTCTGAATTTTACCAACATTTGGATCATCAAATTCAACATGGATAGCTGATGGGAAGTCATCATCATCATCATCATCATCACGTCTTTGTTTTCTGCTTATGTGGACAACTGTGCCACAGGCTCCATTGACAAGTCCATCAGAAACATCAACATTTTTCCTAAGCATTACTCTGGCACCAACACCCAAGGAAACACATTTGTCCAAACACGAGTTGAAAACTTTTGCATGAAATCCAACTTTCCTTTCTATTCTTCCAGTTTTTGGATTTCTAGCAAAGTCTCTAGCGTGAATAGTGATTGCCTCAGGACAACGCTCATTAAGTTTCTGTATATTGTACTCATCAACCTGAGCATTTGTAGGGAATATATGAATAGCATCGCATTCTTCACCAGTTTCACGTTGCTTCAACATGTTGATGTCATTTGGGCTTAGAGTTTCGTTCTTTTTATGAACTCTCAGACGATTTAACATTTCAGCAAAAGATGCATCTTGTTGCCTGACAACTTGTGTTAGTTCAGCAATTTCAAAGTTGGTATCCCAAAGATTCACTCCTTTTGGATCAACGTACAGGGGAATTCCCTTGACTGGCGGTAGCTGATAAAAATCACCAACACAGACCAAACTGACTCTTCCAAAAATTGAGTAGTCACCAGTTTGCTTAATTTGTCTCAATCTACCATGAACATAAGACAAAAGGTGATGGTCAACCATAGACACCTCATCAATGATCAGAATCTGCAAACCTCCAAGTTTTGCACGCAGTGAATTGATTTTGTCATCACCTAGGGGCTGATATGGCAGTTTGACATTGGCACCTATGGAAAAGGTATTATGGATTGTAGAAGCACCAATTTGAAAACTGGCCACTCCGGTTGACGCAGTTAAAATCACACTTCTATCATCAGGGTTTTCGGACAGCTGAGATAAAAGTCTGGAGGATTCATAGTAGATCGCTTTGATTAAATGACTCTTGCCTGTGCCTGCTCCACCAGTGACAAACAAGTGAAATGGTTCAGGGTTTTCACCAAGAAGTTTCTCTAAACACCATTTCCGTACTTTGTAAAAGATTGCACATTGTTGTGCATTTAATGATCGCAGTAAACATAATGCTTCCTCTCTAGAAATTCCAGCCTGATTGGTTTCAATTCTGTATGGAGTTCGAGGGTTCGTTACAAGATCTGGAATAGAACACTCCGAATCATCTTCATCAGGAATTGCATTACTCTTCCTTAGTTCTAAGCATTCGTGACGTTCCTTTTCAGTTTCAGGACATAATGCAGCCCAAGCATCTTCCAAATCAACACCTTGCTCCAAAAGCTGTTGAGCTCGATCAATTTTGTCACTTTCCTTTTCAAAGAGTGCTCGATTAGCATCAACAATACATTTGACTTGAGTCACATTTCTCCCACATTTCACAGCACCACTGTTGTAGAATTCCTCATAAGTGCTAAAACTCTCAGGCTTGAGCTGACAATCTTCATAATGTGGCAAGAAAAGTTGCAACAATGAATGAAAGTACTTTTCTGGATCTTTTTTGGGAGAAAATCTCGGATATCGAACAACAGCAGGGTCAGTTCGAGTTCTCTTCATCATATAACCACAGTCGTTGTTAAGCTTGATCACCTTGTCTTCAGAAGATTTTTTTTGTGAAGAAACCTCCGATTTTGACAAGATCCTGTTTTCAGAGCAAAAACTTGCTAGACATTGGGTCTCAAACTCTTCAGTGTTTGGCCTATTCTTGTATCGGTCAACCAGACTAGTCATCCAAAAGCTAGCTTCTTCACCAGACTGATCAACTTTGTTTTTGATGACACGAAGAGGCAAACTCATCTTTACAGGATTCAATCCAATTGGAATAAACTGGACTTTACGAGAACATTCCTTCAAGTGCATACCGGTCAGACGATACACAGCCTCTTGAGCAGAAACTTCTCGGTTGTGAAGATATACACTACCAAGCATCTTCAGTGATGATCTCGCTTCAAGGTTTCCATTCATGGCTTCGTTTTGCGCACGTTGCAGCAACAATCCCATTTCTTGTTCTGCTTTTGTGATGTAACTGATAATGTAAACCACTACGGAGTAAGCATCAGTGACGTACTGGATATCCATGTTGCCTTGCCAGGCACGCAGTAAATGTTTATTATACTGGTTCACCCAGACGTCTTTTGGACTTCTTTTCAGGACAATGGATTTCTTTTTGGAACACTGCCCATACACTTTCTCAAAGATAGCTTGGTTAATACCAATGGACTCAAAAAATGCATCAGTAGAGTCATAATCCATATCAGAAGCTGTTAAAGCCTTTTTCACTTTTTCTAAAACTGCACGTGCAGTATCTTTTCCGTCACCGCTTTTCAAATCGTCTCGACTACCACCTCTTGTAATAAAGGTACGGCTTGATGGGGGTCGTGGAAAATTAAATCTGCAAACTGTCTTTTTCTTACGACACGTCTTTGAATGTCTGACACTGTGCTTCTGAACACAGTTGACAATCTCAAACAGATCAGTTTCATCCTCGCTTGGGATCTCACAAGTGATGTACCGATCAATAAAACTAGCAACCAAACCATCGTTTTCTTCATTGTCTTCATTTAACATTGGGGCATTTTCAACCCAAAACAGACAGTGAACATGAGGAGATCCACGCTGTTGAAACTCTACCCGATAAAAGTAATCTACTATCTTACCAATCGGTTGAGCTGAAGACATGATTACATCTCTCAGAAAACAATGCCATCTATGATCAAACATTCTTGCAGCAGTCACTGGGTTTCGTCTAATCAATCCACATTTTTCAGACCAGTCAAGTTCATCTGCTTTCAGATTTTTCCCTTCTTGTTTGATTATAGTACTAATCATTTCTGGCCATCTGAGATCCGCAGAACTAAAGGATGCAAAGAAAGTTGGAATACCTAGCTGTCTTACAAGTGCAAAAAGGTCCTTTTGAGTAGACTGCCAATATGGAGGCGTTCCACGGATTGGTCTCAAAAACTTGTATCCTTCATCAAAATTCAAGATTTTAGATAACGAGTCTGGGTTTGTTAGTACATCTGATGTCACTTCAGTCAACAAACTCTTCTCAGATCCTTTGCGCAAAGCAATTGAAACATTGGATACAACTTGATCAATCTCAGACAGATACTGTGCATAGAAAATGAAGTCTGTGCTTCGTGCAAAACGTCCATCTGCATTGAGGATTCTTGCATTCAAGTATCTCGACAGTGTTATTTTTACCTCCCTCTTATCATGAAATGTTGGACCACCAGTTGGATACAGAACAGGGAAACATTTTGCTTCGTTAGACCTATCGGATAACAAACTAACAGGACTGTTACCTTCAGCAGGTGCCAGATTTAATACATCTTGGAAATGCTGATCAATTACTTCTGAACCGATGTCCACAGGTTGCAAAGACGTATCTGACAAAAGACCACTTTGCTCTTTGATGTAGGTAAGGTCTTCCTCTTGCTGTTCATCAAGGTCATTTTCGTCATCAATCTTTTCAACTACGTCTTGTTGCTCCATTTCATCTACAACATTTTCTTCTGGTTCGTTCAAAGAGTTGATCCACTGCTGATTAATCTCCACATCACCGAACCACTTATTGAACTGGATTAAATATTTCAGAGCATTTCGAACACGATCAGTGTGTACATACTTGTACTCATAATGCCCTTTGTAGGTTAACTTGCGTTTCAGTTTGATCCTTATCATCTTGTCATCACATTCATTTCGTGGAAGGATATTGGACACATCTGAGGCATTAACTGGGACGCACACTACAGGGCCATGGCATCCATGTTGTTTACCACGAGGAAGGCACAATAATTTCATAAAAGGAATGTTACGTGCAATGAGATGTTGTTCCAAAGAGTTGAGGCATTTCAGTTGATTTGGAACATCCACCAAATGCATGTTGTTTGCAACGCTCTCTTCAGGCAGTTGTCCACAAAGGATTTTTCGATGACACGTTAGACAGATCCATAATTTGCACCCTGAGGAATGAGCAGAAGATCCTTCACACTTTTGATCACAGACATGAAGATACCTGGTTGTGATGCATCTTCTTCCCAAAGCAGCGATTTTTACACCTTTGCCTTCATAGCAATGTGTTCTACATTCAACAACCTGCTTTCTGAAAAGTAAACGGTGACAGACACAGCACACAAACTCTAGACCACTACTAATTTCTTGTCTAAAATTACCAATAGCAACAGCAATGTCTTGTTGTTCCTTCTTTCTTGCATACTTTTCACAACCTTTTTGTATTGAAAGAACACGGAAGTTCACATCTTTGTGATATTTCATTACAGAATACTCACACACTCTTCTTTTGAAGGCCAGGTTTTGCAGATATTTTTTCTTTGAATACTCACACACTCTTCTTTTGAAGGCCAGGTTTTGCAGATATTTTTTCTTTGAATACTCACACACTCTTCTTTTGAAGGCCAGGTTTTGCAGATATTTTTTCTTTGAATACTCACAAACTCTTCTTTTGAAGGCCAGGTTTTGCAGATATTTTTTCTTTGAATACTCGCATACATTTGCCTGAAAAGAAACATTATATTTATATTTCAATCGAGAATACTGGCAAACACGTTTTTGGAACTGAATATTGCTCAAGTACTTGGCCTTAGAACGTTCACACTTTGATAATCGAACATCAACATTTTTTAGATATTTGTCACGAAGAGTTCCCTTTTTTCTCTCTTGGTAATATCTATCTCTACTGTATTTTGTTTTCTCAGATTCAATTTTTTTCCCCCTGTAAACTGGGTCTTCAGAATATTTTGTTTTGGCATATTCAATTTTTTTCCCCCTGTAAACTGTGTCATCAGAATATTTTGTTTTGGCATATTCAATTTTTTTCCCCTGTAAACGGTGTCATCAGAATATTTTGTTTTGGCATATTCAATTTTTTTCCCCCTGTAAACGGTGTCATCAGAATATTTTGTTTTGGCATATTCAATTTTTTTTCCCCTGTAAACGGTGTCATCAGAATATTTTGTTTTGGCATATTCAATTTTTTTCCCCCTGTAAACGGTGTCATCAGAATATTTTGTTTTGGCATATTCAATTTTTTTCCCCCTGTAAACTGTGTCATCACAATATTTAGCTTTGGCATGCTCAATTTTGTTCTGTCTGTATTCCGGGTCATTACCATACTTTGACTTTTTGTACGTCAATTGTTTTTGTCTGTACTCACTGTCGTTGTGATATCTCTCTCGATGCCTTTTGGTAGGACAACATTCTGCAGCATCGCTTACCTTTCTCTTACGCAGACATGGTTTGCTGACCTCATTTGAGACCACATTTCCACATGCTCCTGCACAAACAGAATCTCGATCCCTGTGCTTAACACACGTCACAACTTCATAATGATTACGGTTACAGTGTTTCAGATAAATTGCATTCTGAGTGAATACCTCTCCATTAGGTTTGTACGCATTCCATCGGCCGTCATTAAAAGTCATTATTGTGGTTTTAAAAAGATCGGCCGCAACAAATATGTCAATTTCTGTTACCCATGAACCAGAATAAAACATTCTAGATCGTGTCAGATAATCCTCTGCTGAAGAATACTCACTTCTCACGTACCGCTCAAACAGCGGAGTATTCATCTTGAAATGTTTCACAACTGCACGGCGAACCTTCAAGTGTTTCTCCTCACTTCCACATATCACATGTGCCAATGATCTGAAAAAACAGTTGCCGTCTGGTTTAATGGTCTTTGTCTGACACGGAGCTGATATAGGACCAAAGTTTATGACATTATGGTCACTGTTATCATTGGACATTTGTATGAGCTCACATAAAGCTTGCTTATCATTATGTGTTAAGGGAGAAAAAAAGACATCTGGAACTGAAACATCAGTGATCATCAAGTCATCGGTTACAACGGTTTCAACGTGTGATTTTGTAACCCGTTTACCTGACAGCTCAAGGTGCTTTTCTTTCCTCAATCTTTTACCTTTACTTGGCAACACATTAGAGGCTGTCTGCGTTGGAAGGTTAGGGTTTCTCACGTCTGCAAGTTCATCCACCGGTACTGAATAATCAGGGGTCTTTGGCTCAGTCTTCACAGATTCACGTACCTTTGTTGTGCGTTTTAAGAGGGTTTTACCGGAAGAGCATGGGAAACTGCTGCTGCCTGCTTCTTGAAGCGGATCAGACACTTCTGCATCTGCATGAACCAAAACTCCAGTTATCTCAAATGGTGGCTCAGGTTCCCCAAACAACTGTGCCATCTCATTAATATAGTTGTACAGAGACTCTATGGTACTGTGATAGACTACACAACTTGTGTCTGTCCTGATGGCATGAGAGTCAACGACTGCATACCATGACCCCTGCTTAATAACTGCAGATGTGTTGGCACAAATGGTTAACAAGAAAGCATCAGCACTAAGTAGAGTTTGCTGAAGGGCTACATCAAGTGGCATGGCTACACTGCTTATGGCTTGGTCATACTCGTGGTACTCATTGACATTAACAAAACCAGTCAGAGAATGAGTGTACTCAATGGAAAATGTAGTATTACCCAACATGTGTCTCCTCGGTAATTCATGGACTGCAATGTAATTCCTACCCTTGACTTGTCTGTCTTTTATGTTACCATGTTTTTTCAGATACTCATAGAGGCGTGTTCCTGCAACCAAGACACCGTCCAGATCTGGTGTTGACCACATCAGCACATTCTTCAGCTTGCTTTTCAACACCGCCGTCAAACTGATGGCTCCACACTGCCTGTTGCGTGAATTTCCAAAGCGGGCATCAGCTTGATCAAAAGATCCTTTTAGCATGGGTTTCTGTGGAAAATCAGAACAAACACCCAAAGCACTTTCATGGGAACTTGCAGGAATGTTTTGTTCAGATTGCATGGGTTTTGATTTGCTTTTCATTGGGTACCTCATCTGGGGTCGACTGACCTTGCCTGAGTCTACTTGAAAATCATATGTCCTTACCTCAGTCTTGACCGATTCACATACCTTGGAAGAGCGTTTTACAACTTCACTGTAAAGGGCTTTACCAGAAGGTCGTGGAAAACTGCTGCCAACTGCTTGACCGAGAGAACCTTTCTGCACTGATTTCTGTGGAAAGTTTTCAAGGGTTTTCAAGGGTTTGCAAGGGTTTGCAAGGGTTTGCGCATTTGACAGATGCAAGTTTGCAAGGTTTACTGATACGAGTTTGCAAGGGTTTTCAAGGGTTTTCAAGGGTTTGCAAGAGTTTGCAAGAGTTTGCAAGGGTTTGCAAGAGTTTTCAAGGGTTTTCAAGGGTTTGCAAGGGTTTTCAATGGGTTTCAAGGGTTTGCAAGGGTTTTCAAGGGTTTGCAAGGGTTTGCAAGGATTTGAAAGGGTTTGCGTATTTGACAGATGCGAGTTTGCAATGTTTTCTGATGCATTTACTGATGCCAGTTTGCAAGGGTTTTCAATGCTGCCAGCTTTTGGTGACAGCAATGCCTCATTTTTTTTAAGAGGATTCAGCGTAACCTCTGTATTTGCACGTCTCTGAGCATAAAGCCGTTTGGCTATCGTTGCCCTCTTCTTCGGTCGCGGCATGCCGACTCTCTTGACGATAGCCAAACGACTCTCTTGACGATAGCCAAACGACTCTCTTGACGATAGCCAAACGACTCTCTTGACGATAGCCAAACGACTCTCTTGACGATAGCCAAACGACTCTCTTGACGATAGCCAAACGACTCTCTTGACGATAGCCAAACGACTCTCTTGACGATAGCCAAACGACTCTCTTGACGATAGCCAAACGACTCTCTTGACGATAGCCAAACGACTCTCTTGACGATAGCCAAACGACTCTCTTGACGATAGCCAAACGACTCTCTTGACGATAGCCAAACGACTCTCTTGACGATAGCCAAACGACTCTCTTGACGATAGCCAAACGACTCTCTTGACGATAGCCAAACGACTCTCTGCCGCAAGTGAAAGCAGTCTATTACCAGTGCACCACCACACATAAAAGAAAAGATGTACAATTTTTAGCTATGCTTTGTTATACATTTAAACGTACTTAAGCAGTATATTCTAAATGTTCAAAAAGTTTGACTTACCTCAACTCAGTCTTTAACCAATGTGCCACCCCAAATGAAAGAAAAGGTATACTTGCCAGCCATGCTTTGTCATACAATTAAACCCTTACTTCAGCACTGTTCTAAATTGTTTTTAATGGTTACAAAAGTTGCCTTACCTCAACTCACACAACTCAGTCTTTAACCAGTGCACCACCACACATTAAAGAAAAAAAGGTATACTTGTCAGCCATGCTTTGTTATACAATTAAACACTTACTTCAGCACTGTTCTAAATTGTTTTTAATGGTTACAAAAGTTGCCTTACCTCAGCTCGCAGTCTTTAACCAGTGAATCACCATGCATAAAAGAAAAGTTATACTTGTCAGCCATGCTTCATTTTACAATAATAAAAAAAAGAGTTCAGCAGTACATTCCAAATTCTTTTTTAATGGTTACAAAGAGTTGCCTTACCTCAGCTCGCAGTCTTTAACCAGTGCACCACCACGCATAAAAGAAAAAGTTACACTTGTCAGCCATGCTTTGTTAAACATTTACTTCAGCAGTATATTCTAAATACATTTGAATAAAGTTCAAAAAGTTTGAAATACCTCAACTCTTTTACCAGTGTACCAGCACATGCAAAAAAAGAGTGATAAGTTACATAACATACATTTAAAAAGTACATTCAATTTTCTTTTTACATCTACAAGAATTATAAATGTTACCTCAACTCACACTCTTGTCAATTTACCAGCACACATAAAAAGAAGCATTGTTTAGCATAGATTCAATTTACACATTTCACACACACACAAAAAAAACTTTAAACAGTTAATTATAAACTCTTTACTAAACTTTACCAATTACCAACATAATTTTCAAGAAAATATAGTGTAGACTACAAAGACTAAATTACTTTGTTTAAATAATTTGCAACAATCTGAATCAGAATTAGTAAATTCTTGTGCATCACTTTACCAAAACACACACACAAAATTCCTAACATTAAACAACCTTCCAATAAACTCCAGAATTGCATTACAAATCAAACAATAGACTAGCATAAGACAACTAATTAAAGTAAAGAGAAAACACTTCAAAGGAGTTGCCATTTTGAACACATGGTCATTACAAGCAACAAACAAAAAGAACATACTAAATATTTCATCAAATTATCCACAATCAAAACAATTAAGAATAATCAATAAACAGACACTTTGAAAACAAACGTACCTGCTGTAGAAAAACAGATAAACTGAGCAGCACATGCTCTTTCCCTGATATACTGCCAAATTTAAGACCAGGTGCAGCTTGATTAATTAGTTAGCATGTGGTCTAATGCTTTTTGCTTCTTACACCTTACCGTCTCCACTGCAGCCCGTTTAAAATGCATTGACTGAATGGCACACTCTGCTAAGCCACTGTTCTGACCTTTTGAGGTTGTAGGTTCGATTCCAGGGTGGGTAATGTTTGTTCTGTTCCAGATGTTGGATTTTCACTGTGTGTTTGAATTGAATCAAAACTTTCTTTGTGTTCATTCTCATTTGAATTTATTCCATTTTGAACTTTTGATCTCATTCTCACACCTTAACCTCTCTTCTGTGCCATGTAAATTGTGTGTCAACTAATGTGGCACACTTAGCTAATGCGTTGGTTCTGAACCTGTGAGGTTGTGGGTTCGAAACCTGTATGGGAAAAGTTTAAAATTGGGTATAAAGTTGTCATTTCAATTCCTTTATTACATGGGTAAGAGCTGTACTAAAGTTTCTTAAAATGGGATCAAAAATAAGTGTGTTTTTGTAACTTCATTCTGCGTTCGTTCTCATCAGACCTTCTGATTTCACCTTATCTGTAATTCTGAATCTATCTGTTCTGTAAAAAGTGCTGAAAAAGTTGCTTGAAAAACCCTTAAAAGCCAAAGAGCAATAAGGGCTTGGCCCCAGAAAGGCTGCTTGCAGCTTTAATAGCGATTGTTTTTGGTAGAATTTTCGAGCAAAAACAATCGATCACTATGCTAGCCCTATGAAGGGAACATGGGAAAATGATGAAATTTGGCACACTTTTAGAGATGGTCACCAATAGTGATCTGACCAACTTTGGGGTCTCTAAGACCAACTCTACAGCGCCACCACCAGTTCAAAAATTCAGTTTTGAAACTTTAATAACTCCTGAACTTTTTGGTCTATCCAGATACGACTTAGTACACATGATTACTCTCTTCGTGGAGATTACACTCTATACCTTACATTAAGTCTCCACCCATTACAGTAATTGCTATTAATCTAATTAAGTGTTTCCGTTTAAACGCTACTCCTCCTTCAAAAGTGGTTTGATTTTTCTGAAATTTGCCACAGACGATCTTCGGACCGAGCCGCACAGAAATGACTGAACAGATTTTTGATATTCATCTTTGTTCAAAAGTTATTCAATTGTGAACATAACGAGGTCGACCCAAAATCGGTTAAGAGGCTGTATCTCGGCCAAACATTGATCAAACGAAACTAAACTTGATACACTTCACCAACACCATGATCTGAGGTTTCATGCCAAATTCGGGGACAGCGCCACCTATGGGTCATGATATACCATAAATGCACATTTTTCCTTATAACTTTTGAACACCTTCTTCTATCAAGATAAAACTTAGTACACCTGATTCCTCTCTTCACACTGTTCACATTGAATAGTTTATATTAAGATTCCAGCCATTACAGTAACCCGCATTATGAAAAGTACAGTATTCCGTTTTTTCGCTACTACTCCTTCAAATGTGGCCTAATTCTTCTCAAAATTTCCTCAGACGATCTTTGGACCGATCCGCACGGAAATGACTGAACAGAATTGTTCGACCTACTGGTCAAAAAAAGAGTTATGATGCTCTGAAGTTAATAGTGTTGAATCGAAATTGTATGAGAGGCTATATCTCGGCCGTGCTTTGATCAATCGCCACAAAACTTGCTACACTTCATCAACACTATGAACTGAGAATATATCCCAAAGTTGGAAACAGCGCCACCTATGGGTCGTGAGATACCAAAAATTCACATGTCTGCTTATAGCTTTTGAACAATTAGTTGCAAAAACATGATCTTGGTTTCTTTCTATTCCTCGGGTAATGCCGAATCTATGGATGTAAATTTTGCCAGGATTGACTAAACTACCTTCAAATGCTAGGCAACTTTCTTTAGTGAACTCATCCTCACACCTTAACCTCTCTTCTGTGCCATGCAAACTGTGTGTCAACTAATGTGGCGCACTTAGCTAAGGCACCGGTCCCGAGCCCCAGAGGTCGTGGGATCGAATCCGGGGTGGGTAACGTCGGTCCGATGGAAGTACCGTTTTGGCCGTTTTGCTTCGTCCCGCTCGTTGCTCTGGCTACAGCCCTTCAGGGCTTGGCCCCGGTATTGCTGCTTGCAGCTATATTTGTAATTGTTTCCGTACTGCAACATTGTGCTCTTTGACTGGATTGTTTCCTGTGTGTAATCAGGCAGATCTATTGAACACTGATCACTAAGGTTATGTCAAGATTTAAAGCGCACTTCCTTGTCTGATTGGTGTAAATCTCAAATTCGCATTGATCAGTGTTGCACATTTATTTCTTATCATCATCACAGCGAATGATTGAAATATTCTCATTTGTTGAAGCAATCATGGCATTTTAGATTGCTTCTGCATGTTTTTTTTTTCTTTGTGCTTCACCGTGTTGCTTTAGTACTTTCAAACCAGGCCTAATGTAACATCTCCTATAAATCCTCTGCTACATAACAATATTAATGAATCCTAAATAAAAAGGAGAATTGGAGATGAGGGTTTAGTTGTAGGCCAGATTAGGTAAGTATCTGTATTAGAACCATATTTGAAAGGATCACAAATTGAATGCTAAAAATCAATTATTGTATGCTTTTCTGTTGTTTACATGCATGCAACGATTTAAGGAATTATCTGTGCCAGAAAATGTACTTTTTATAATAAATTCAGACTTTGATTAAATAGGCTATCAATCTACAGTTTGAGCCAAGTTTAATGGTAAATGAAAACTGAAATGATTAAGCCATTTTAATCAGATTGTTTAATTATTTTTTATTATTATTATTCATATGTATATTTTATCATTTTACATGTGTGTGTGAAAAACCTGACCATTTACACAGACTGTGATTACGAGTTTCAATGGTCATCAGCATCTTTAATCCTGCAAAGTTTAAAAATGTGTGTGTGTGTGTGTGTATTATATATACACTATACTTTGTATTATATTATTTTTACACCAATTTGCTTATCAGTTTGCTTCAAAAACAGCAGCTGTGGGAGTAGTTTTGACATTGTTCTCTGACTGCCGATATCAATCTTTCTCTATTTTTGTCTATCTTTTTTTTTTAGTTCTGAAAAGAATATTGTGAAGGTTGTTCTTTTGGTATGGAAGTTTATGCAATCATGATGACTTCTGTTTCTGAGAAATCTGGGAATCTGGAAGGAGTCCATGTAGTACAGTATATTTTTCTCTCTTTTTCCTGCTACCATTTTTTCCTCCTGAAAGGATGCATGAGCTGTGAAAATGGGACAATAGTACATAACAGACATTTAGATTTAAACAACCACTAGAAATACATGAATTGACACTTTGCATGTAATGAAAAGCATAGAGTGAAGTATCCTCTCTTCTAGTACCGTAGTATCCGGTGTGTCTGTGGCCGTCAGTAGGTGTGTGTTTTGTGTGTGTGTTGGTGTCGCTGTGTCCTCTTCCTCTACAGGGACAGACAGCAGCGACGCACACGTTAACACTGTGCTCAAATGCTTTCTGACAACTTTGGCATATGCCACCCACTAATTACAGTGCCAGTACTCCCCCACTGCTGTTTACTCACCCTTCACTGCTTTATCTGGATTAGCCTGATGAGCCTTTGCACACTTATTCACACGTGCACGCACACACACACACACACACACACACACACTTATTCAGTATTTCAGTCAGACCTTGAGGCATTTTGTATTTGCAGTGCTTTTACTAGATGCACACTGAGATAATATCAGTTTTTCTTATTCTTGTTTTTACAAATGAATCAAAATAATTTATTGTGATAATTGACACAACTTGTATTGAACCTGCCACATTACTTTAATAATATCCAACATAGAGGAGATTTACTTGCCAGCAAGATTTTAGATGACACATGCAGGTTTCATATACATGTAAAGAGAGAAGAGCGGCCAGAAAGGTCTATTTTACGATTCATCCACATGACCAAAAAGATTGCCGATGTCAGTTTCAGCTTTGATGGCATATGAAGCACGGGGCAAATGTGCCCATAAATACTCCCTAACTGAGGAAACGGTGCGTCTGAATATGTATGTATGTATATGTTTTTGAGAGGTGCATCAATAATAGATAAGGCTTGTATGGACCAGTCTGCCAGACACGCAGCATTAGCAGATGTTCCAGAGAACTGAGCCTTGGTCATCACTCGCACCCACACACGGGCTGCAGTCTGTGTTAAACTGATTTACCATGATCACTTTTCTAAATCTAAGGAACCTTTTAGTGATTAATTTCTTTTTTTAAAGTTTTTTTTAATAAAATAAAATACATACGATACTGTACAAAAGTACATTTCTATGGAAGGTTTTGAACTTTTTCATCATGTGAGCTTACATTAAAATGTTTTATTTGGACAGTATTAATGGTGAAAGTGACAATTTGACAAATATCGATGACATTTTCAGTGAAATTTCAACCTTTATAAATTCTGTGGAAAAAAATAAGCAACTCATTAAGCAAGTAATACTTCATCAAATCAAATTTTCTGGATAGTGAGTGTGCTGAGGCCATAATCAAACACACTTTTACAGTAATATCACTAATAGGTAAGTTTGATTCAATCAAACGAATCAGTTCTTTAAGGCTCACTATGATTATCTTTCAGAATAGAGATTCACTAATTGACTCATCAAATATTTAGTTGAAAAGTACTGCACTATTCTTTACGTAAAATAGGTTGTTGTGTTTAATCTGATCATTTGTTTAATTAAATATATGTTGCTACTGTATGTAGACACAGTAGTCAGTAAACTGTAATGGAGCTTACTTTTTTCTAAAGTGTAGCTTAAATTATACTGAACTACGTACAAAGTAGCTTACCTTAGCACTGGACACCACCAAATGTTGCCCGTTTGTGTGTGTGTGTGTTATCCTCCTCTTCTTCATTTAACCACTAGATGTGTTTGTAGAAGTGTGAACTCACTCTCTCGTGTGAACTCAGTCTCTGTGTTTTTGTAACAAAGAACAACATGTTTTCCACCAGTTCTGCTCCACTTATAAGGAAAACTAAAACAATCCATCAGTTGTCAAGATCACTGGACCGACTGTAGGAGAACTAAGTGGATCCCGGTCTGGGAGTCTTCCCTCATGTTTCAGTGTCTTCCTGAGTCTGCACTTGTGCTCTCATATACTCAGAAGTGATCCAACGTGCATCCCACTTCACAATAGGAAAGAATAATCATATCTCAGTTCTAAACATTAAATGGAGAGCAAATGTAAGATTTTTCCCCTTCAGAAACACAATCTCATACAGTAATCTCATGTATCTTCTAGAATTTTAGACTAAATAAAACGTGCCTGTTCTCAGATTTTCCAAGATGGAAAAGTTTCCCATTAAAAGTCAGTGATTTGACTATAAAATTTCTCATCAGATTCATCATTCAAGATTATAACTGTACGCTGTAATAAATTATTTTTCAAAGTTGTATATTAAAACAGATTATTGGAGTTTTTTTTTTTTTTTTTTTTTTTTTTTTTACTTCCAAAAGATCATGTTTAATTCAATGTGTTACTTCCATTTCTTTAGCTGTTTGAAATTTACTAGGCATTTCTGAGTGAAAATCATTTCTACACCAGCTTCAACACCTTTCAGTGAATATTCTTATTGTATGCCAACAATGATCTAATATTTTAGAAGTGTCTTAGACAAGGAGCCATTATTAGGGAATTATCTATATGATAATTCATACTCTTGTTTATAATTAAGAACTTTTTAATATTTTTTACTTAACAGTCAATTTTGCTTTACATTAGAAAATATTATAATTGCAACATATTTTCCTTGCACTGCGTAAAAGACATTCTTTATTTAAGAACAACTCCTCCTTGAAGACCCTCTAAAAAAAAGAAAAGAAAAGTAAACTCATGTACAAAACAAACACAAGCGCTCACAGCTCTAAATAATGAAACACACATCCAGCGAGAAACGGCAGCAGTGGACAGAACTCGGAGAGCTGCTGACCAGCATTATCGCCCGCAGACATCTGAGTCTGCCCTGCTTTAAAACATTCCTATTTACGGCGTGGTGGCACAGAAATAAATAAATGTGTTAATATGTTAGGAAGGCTGGTTGGAGGGACCGCTGGTGCTGTTTGGTTTTTCTGTGATGATGCCATTTATCACACGCTGACAGCCCGTTTGTGAAGTGCTGCGCTACGCGGTCCACTTCAACTCACCGTCCCGCCATCTCAGCTCTTTGAGAGAATGCATAAACGAGACGTCACGATGCAGAACGACTAGCCCATAGGACTTCCAGGGTGAAAAACACTAGAGATTCTCCACAGTCAGACGTAGGCACAAGCTGATGACACAGATTTTGTATTTATTTAATAAAAGAACATGCTGTCTGCCTGCTTTCTGTGTTATCTTGGCAAAATGTGTGAGGGACCTAGGACATACCCTTGGGTTAATCCATATAATCAGGTGTGTGAAAGGGAAAATAGAGGTTCAAATGCATCAAGAAGATGTTCCAGGAATTTTTGGAAACTATGGAAAGAGGGCACATTCCTGTGACCTTCAGTTTTTTTAACGTGGATGTGTGTGTACAGGTTCAAGCGAATAATACAGGTGGTGATTTATGATTTTGAGTGCAGTGAGATGCGACTTGACATTTTCCTGCTGTGGCGTAGCCTAGTTCTGGCTCCATGCTTCATTACGTGAGCCTCCCCACGCGATTCCCGACCCAGTAAAAACAAGCCTGCTCACCTCAGCTATGAGCGAATGAGCATGTGTGGATCTGTCTCGGGGGTGGGCGGCTTCATTGTGCTCTGCTATTCTCACCTTCCCCGAAATCTCCATATGGCCATGATGCCACTGCTCCAGTCAACCCTAAAATACAAATACACACACAGCTGACAGCAACTTTCAAAGTCTTACCTGGTAAGATAAAGGAAACTGATAAATAAGTAAACAAACATCTGTGAGCACAAATGGTTGACATTTGGTGCGATGCAGATCATTTCTTATTTATGGGTGTTTTCATGTCCCTCGACCATTTGCACAGGTCATATGACTAATTCCTAAATTAAGGTGATGCATATGTGCTCTATACACTATTGTTTTTACTACTACTACTACAACTAATGCTAAAATCACATCCTTCGATTCCAGTAAGTGTTAAATACTCATTAAATCAATCGAATCAAAGTTGTTGTTTTTTAAAACTTTATACAGGTTATTTATATTTAGAAAAGCGCGACAACAGACGTCTCACTGGTAGCGTATCCCAGTCTTCTCTAATCATTTAGTAATTACATGGGGGAAAAAAAAAAAATCTGCTGTTACTACTGTTACATCATGACAAAATGAGCAGTCCCTTGACCCATTGACTCATCTTGTACTACACATTTTGCAATCCAGTCAAATGCTCTGACACTGCTGGAATTGACTCATGTTTATTGGAATATTCCAGAATGCTGGCTCTCCATCAGGTGTCTGCAGCAGAATTAGATAGACCCAACCTCCCCACATATAATAAATGACTGTAAACAATTCGTTCAATTTGAATGCTATAAATGAATAGCACAGTTAAATTGTGGGGAGAAATTGCTAAAAACGTTATCTGTGGAAAACAATACATTATCAGTGAGCGGCCCTCATTGCCTTAAACCTGCCATACACCACCACTGCTTTTAACACTGCTGTCACAGGCTAAATTATAATTTAATGACTAACAACATACTTTGCAGTGTGTAATAAGGGGAGTGTACTTTTCTTGTTGTTTATATATATATATATATATATATATATATATATATATATATATATATATATATATATATATATATATATTAAAATTATGAGATGAGAACGTTCTCATCATCATCAAAAAACAAAACAAACAAAAAATAAAAATAAAGAAATATAACAATAAATAATTGTAAAAAGTCAAACTCATCTTACTGACTACTTAAATAAGTACATTAGCACCCAACTAGCAAGTAGCAAATCGTGGTTTGTAGCTGTGATATACTCAGAGCCTATGTTTAAAAAGTGCTAAACTTGATTTAGTGGTAAATGTGTGAGCACATATTATTATATATTGCACTTTTCAAGTGATTTTATGGGCTTTTTAATCTGCCATGAGCCTTGTGATCTCAGAAAAGTAAAGTAGAGGGCTAAGTAGGCAGTCTTTAGCGCTCAGTATTACCTTTGCAAAACAACAGTCTCTGCAGAAATTCATTATTCTTAATTAGCATTTCTGTAAACAGCATCAACCCCCATCATTTGCCATAAAGGAAAATCTCTGCGGTGCATTTCCACTAACAGTCGCGAACGCAGCAATTTGTTGCAGTTGTTTCTAGTTATTACTTCAGTTGTTTAGCGCGAGAGGAGGGGAAACTGGAGTAGAACATTCCTAGACACTGCTTTGTCTTCACAAACACACATCCAGACACCTATTATTCACTATTATCTTTTAACAATGAAATTTACTGCTGTTTGAATTGTCTTTAATGTAGCCTGGAGGTAATATCCCACGATTCCCCACTAGACAGCCACTTTAGTGAGCTCTTTAACTCCCTTTCAACTGCCTTTACTCATCTATTCATTCATTTTACAATAACATACTCCGACTTTAACAGCCAACAACAACCTGTGTTTGGGTTTTATTTAGTCTTGTAGTGCTGATAAGGTGTGTTAGTCAAGTGTGAGTGAGTGTGTGTGTGTTTGTTTATGGGGGTGGGTTTTTCTTGTAACATTGTGCATGCACACTCAGAGTGTGGGATGCCAAGTGAAGATTTTCTTGTAAAAAGAAATTACTATTTTGGAACAAAAAGAAAGGCAACAAACAGGAAGACCATTAGGATGTATACAATTTCACTGAGTTTGCTCGTCTGTTTTCTGCTACAGAAATAACTACATTTAATAGCATTGTTTTTTATCATACAGTATATGATATTATATATTATAATATAAAAAATGTTTTTTAATATATTGAGTTTTTGTTTTACTATAATAATATTAGATTTATATATATATATATATATATATATATATATATATATATATATATATATATAGATAGATAGATAGATAGATAGATAGATAGATAGATAGATAGATAGATAGATAGATAGATAGATAGATAGATAGATATTGAACTGATAATTACTGCGAAAAGCACCTATGATATACACTTTAATCTATTCATTTTAGCATAAAATATTACTGTTAAAATACTCAAATGCAGTTCATATAGTGTGCATATATATATATATATATATATATATATATATATATATATATATATATATATATATATATAATTGAAGTATATCTTGGCATAAAGTTGCAATGTTTTCATTAGAGTAAATCGTTTATGGTCACGGTGGCATGATCTGTCCAAACAGCTCCCTTCTGAAAAGGTCGTGAGTTATTGATCCTGGCCATGTGTTATACTTTATCTCCAGAACAGATTGTTTGTAATTGATGTGGATCAGCTCTCATGGATTATAGGCTAGAGAAAAGAGACGCACACCTGACTCTGATGTCAAGCTTTTATGACTCTCCATTTTCGTCCGCTCCTTTAATCCCTACCTTCTTGTTAGCCTTAATCAGATTCAATGTTTTTAATGGAACACATGCAAATGATTCTGTTTTTATCTTATTTCCACTGATTAAATAGTCCACCGCAGCGATTGTGTTTCAAACACTCACCTCAATCCCACCCCTAAAAACATCACTAATCATAAATGAAGTACTTTGACTACTTTACATAAAGCCAGTCATGGAGGAGAGGGGCTAATCAAGAGTAGATCAAACGACTCGTCTTTAATTGAAGTGCAAAAATGGACCTTCTTTTCTTTTCTTTTTTTGTCCGTAGGGCAAATTCAGGCAGCGGCTCTCCGGGCTCTATCAGGAGGCCTGCTTCTCTTCCCACAACTCCCAGAAGTCCAGGAAGTTGCAGATAACAGATGAAGCGCAGCAGTCGCAGTGGGAAATGTAGTCTGCTACTCGACGGCTTGGGCGGCTTAAAGGTACGTGACTAATGAGGTCAGTTCCTTTGGCAGCTGGAGGTGAGAGGTGCTCGCTCGTATTTGCTTCATGTTGAACACCTCTGGGACAGTGGAGCTTCAGATCCGTGGGTTTTATGAATTGCTAGGATGATAAGAGATTCAGGCTGTGATGCGAGGCCCATGTGTATATTTATGAAAGCGCACCGCTTCAAAAAAATAATTAAAAAAAAGTACAACATCAGTGAGGTGAATATATTAAGGAAGTTATAAAGATCCTGCGTTCATACCATTCAGACTACTGGTCAACCGAAACAGTTTTGTAATTTCATGAACATTTAAACAGGACTCGACATTAAGCCTTGACGTGCACTTTTTTTTATTATTTATGTAATTTATTCTAAAGCAATAGTCTCATCAGTGCTCTATCAGGTCTTACTTTAATCAGCGTTTGTTATATTTCAGATTGATTTCTAGAACACTTAATGAATGGCAATATTTTCCTAACCTTATTTAATGTACGTGTCATCATTTATGTCAAATTCTTACATTTTATCAATACATTGTTAGAATAATAAGACACTGTCTGCTTGTTACCATTCAAATGAAATCAGCCTCAACAAACTCCATCTTTCCACTTCCATCTTTACTCAGATGGTTGGATTAATGATGATAAGAGGTTTAACATAGTAAAATTGCAAATGTATAAATAATGTTATAAGATTAATGTTTCCTTTTTTAACATACAAATATGAAATGATGGAAAAATGCAATGATACTTTTAAATATGAAACCAAACCACCAGTGGGTGGCAGCAGTTCACTGTCTTAATGAGTGGTTGAGTTATTGATTCAACCGATTTGTTCAAATGGCTGATTCATTCAATAAATGAAGTGACTCTCTTTATGAATGGTTCACTGAATCATTTACTCACCCTATTTGTTTAAAAACACATCATTGAGTAACGAAACACTGTTCTGCTGTGGCTTTGCTTACATACATACACAGAACATAATTTTCTGTAAAGTTGCTTTGTAACGATTTGTATTGTAAAAAGTACTATACAAATAAACTTGAATTGAATTGAAAACATCTATGAAAATAACTTAAATGCAACATGCTAATTTTTCTATTTTAATTTTATTACTCAAAGAAAAGAAAAAAAAACTACCAATATGTTCATAGGGGTGTTTTATTCATTGTGGCATGTGCAAGTCTGTGATAAGTGTCTGTTGCCATTTTAAAACAACATTCAACATCATTGATAGCTGCCAATTTGTGATTGCATTACCTATGGAGTCTAGAAATGTTTAAAAATAGATTTAAAGAGGCAGCATTTTATTTTCAATTGATAGGTGTCATTTTTCATCATTGTATTTACAAGCATGCTTGCTCTGGGTGTGCATAAGGGTACTTCTCGTCTCTTTTCATCACTAAAAATGTATCCATGTAATAACAACGTCAGGATAGCAAACGCTAAAGC
This sequence comes from Carassius auratus, assembly GCF_003368295.1. Taxonomy (NCBI): domain Eukaryota; kingdom Metazoa; phylum Chordata; class Actinopteri; order Cypriniformes; family Cyprinidae; genus Carassius; species Carassius auratus. Next base: position 41,011 of record NW_020523497.1, read on the forward strand.
ATTTTTACAAGTCTTTATAAACAGGTAAAAACAGAACAGGGAGTACTGTAATACTGTGTTTATAGCAACATCAAATGAACAACTTTTTTTCACTTGTTAAGTTAAGGAGCAATAGAGAAAACATTGTCGCGGGGCAAAGTAAGACAACAAAGACGTACAAAGAACGTTTGTGTCAAGATCACTTGAGCATCTGTTTGAAATGCTGATTAAAATACAATGAAAAACAACAAACCAGATAATAAAATAAACACCAGAATAATAAACATAGGGCAGGGAAACGACAACATGAGGAAAATATTTCTACACTTTCTAAAAAAATACAACAAATTAGAAAAAAAGGAAACTTTGATATAGAATCCCTTACTCAAAAGGCAAAACAACAAATGTAGACAATGTTTATTAAAGAAGCACATGTGTCTTGTTTGGAGTCTGTCCACATAATATTTGTCTCTCCTTTCATGTAGAGGTGCTGTGGATAAAGTTCTCTACAGACTCGTCAAGACTGTTGTGCTGTTCAGAATCACTGGTGCACAGAATCATGGGGGATCAGCAGATAACACTCAATAATAATAATAATAATAATAATAATAATAATAATAATAATAATAATAATAATAATAATCTAGACATAGGTTTAGATTAGGGTGATGCTGTGTGCTTCACATAAAGAAGGGTAATTCATCAGGTAATGACATTTTAATCCAGAAAAAAAAAACTTCTTTAAATCTCAAAAAAGTGTGGGATGTAGAAGTAGTCAAAACAAGAGAGAAAGACATTTTTTTTTACAAGTCGGTGCATGTGGTGTTGAAAGGTCGCCAACAAGCAGGGCTTCAGACCCACACACACGTCTCATGAGGACTGCAAACGCACTGCACCTCCACACACATACACACTCCAGTCCTGTACACGGGTTTCAGGTGCCTGGTCTTCAGCACCCGCACCACTTTCCCTCCGGGAAAAAGCCCCACAAACCCCTCTCCATGTTGTCCCATCCATCTGTGGTGTGAGCTGTCTGTTGAGGGACTAAAGATGCCAGAGGCTTCAGTACATGATGGGAGGTTTGGAGTAGGGTCTGTTTTCTGTAATGAGAAGATAAAATGTGTGAGAGCAGTGAATTTAACTATTTTTGCATTTGTAATCCATAAAAAAGTAACTTTAATCTGACTGAACGTTTAAAACACACACACACACACACATATATATACACATGTATAAAGACATATATACATACACATATACATACATATATACACACACACACACACACACACACACATTTATATATATATATATATATTATATATATATATATATATATATATATATATATATATATATATATATATATATTTTAGCACTGTTCAAACTAATATTCCACTAATCCCAAGAATCACAAGACTTCGTGAGTCAAGAATCATAATTAAAAAAGGAGCAAAAACAAAGACATTAATGTCTTCCAACATCAAAATTTAGCAAGTTTTCAGAATGAATCATATTTGCGGTGGCCGTCAGGCACTAGATCAGAGAGAAACAGCTGGTGGTTGAGAGGCAGGAGTGCTGCAGATGCATGTTAATCAGAGAGCTCGCAGCGCACCGTCACACAGGAAGCAGTTCATTAGGACTCGAGTGCTTTTACATCTTCAACATGCTCGTTTCTGCAAGCACCAACAGATGAGCTAACATGTATGCAGGATGTAAACAAAACGCCACTCAAGGAACATGGACGGCGAGAGTGTAAGACTGGGAGTGCAGAAACAGTGTGTTCACATCAATGCGTATAATCTATGGGTCAGCCCAAAGCTGTTCTCCTTGAAACTGGTCATGGAAAAATAACAATCCAGATATGTAAAAAAAAGTTACATGTCGATTGGTGATACTTTCCACAAATTGTTGCATTCACTGCATTTGTCAGTGACATCTAAAACATCTATTTATCAACTTAAGAAAAAGTATAATTAGCTTTATCAATAAATCCAAATTAACAATTTGATTAAAAACTACCTATGCCTTACTGAGTGAGAGCTCAATTTATATTTGTATGTATCTGAATGTATCTTAAATTTACATTTGTACTTAATTTACAGCTTAATACTACATGTGTAACCCTATTATCCATTCTGCTGTCTTTTTAAAATAAACAAAATAACATTATTTATAATATTTTAGTTTTTGTTTTATTACTATAAATAACAGAATCACACAAATAAGGATTAGTTTTAAAACTGTATTCAGACATGTTCCTAATTCTGTCAAGCATAAAACCGCTAATATAACAGTTATATAAATAATATAATTATTTTAACTTCAAGGAATTTTAAGCAAATGATCCATTAAACAAAAAACAAAAAAACACTGTCCTAACCTTCAGAAACGTTTGACTATTTAGAATTTTAGACCTCATTTTTCTACTCTCCCTTTTCTTTTGTGGAAAGTGGCTGAATTTCTGATTTTGATAAGCTGTCAACTGAATTGCTTTCTCATTCAATTCTTTTTTTGTTTATAAACATACACAGAGCATGAATATTAAATGTGCTGTATAACACATTACATGTGACATTCATATTATATGGGAACCATCTGAAATGCATGAATGCCATGAGGCCTGCTGGTGCTGAAAGGAGGGAGAGACGCAAGAGCAGATAAATAGAAGTAGAGGTATTTCACTTGCTCTGAAATATGAGTTACGAGTAATATCCTGAAGTGCAATTAATTGAGTCCTATGGCTGACAGCAGACTAAATCTGCCATGATGAAGCTGCACCCATGAGACACTAGAGCTAATAGTTCATACACTTAATACAGAGACCTGACAGAGCAGGACACTATCTGTTTTGTTAAGCAGGAGGTGGGCCAAAATACCTCTATTCGTTGAAGATGAAGATTCATTTCTCTTTTGTGAATACCAGTGTTATTACCATGTCACATGCATCTAAAAAAACAACAACAAATGGATTTTGCACATTCTTTTGAATTTTAGTACCTCATATTTGCTGGAACAAAAAATATGCATGTATATATGTATGTATATATACATATATAATCTTGATCTTGTTATACAGGGTTCAAAGTTACATAATTGGCAACATTTTGCTAATTCTTTTAGACTTTATTGTAAAAAAAATATTAATATAATAAATATACTTTAAAATACATAGGCCAATTTTTTTAATTAATTAATTAATTAATTAAATTAGCAACAATTATATTTTTTCTTCTTTGCATTATTCATTAATTTCAAGATAAAATACAAAATTGAATTCCAGCATTGAAGAATATTATTCCACATTTGAAAAAGTAATTTTGTAAAGTAAATTTGCTGTAAAATTCACCAAAAGGTACATTTGCATTATTTTATGCTAATGAGAGACTGAATCAGTATGCATTGATTTATTTTTTAAATTCGCATATTTAAATATTTAAATATGAATTAAATATTGTATATAAGGAGACCATCAATAAAATATTTGCTGTTGGCTATTTTTATTTTCATATTTTTTATTCACATATTTTTTTTATTGTTTTCATCAATTTGTAGCCCTAAAAGGAAACATCCAAATATTTAAGTTCTATTCAAGAACATTCTTCTCCTTACATCAGTATTTCAGTAAATGAGTAACTGTTGCCAGCGATGAGGTCAACCCTATGCATCTTTTGCCCCACATGTAGTATGGATGAGGATGTGAGGGTGGTCCTCCTCTGGGACCTTCTCCACAACACATGGCGCTCTCCATAAAAGCCCGGTCTCACTTATTCTCGAAACACAAAAACCACTTCCTCTTCCTTAATTATTCACCCTAGTTATATCACAGCATGATACACATTAATAGGTTGATTTGTGTGCTGTAGCCCAGTGTGTTCACATAGACCCATACGGAATCTGCACACTTTCAGAGTTGATTGTTGGATTCTCCGGAAGGACGCTCATTGAGTGTGACTGCAATGTTTTGAGTTTGGTTTGCTCCATCTTAATTACATTTTCACCTCCCTTCTTCACTCCCTCTCTTTCACCACTCCACACTTCTCTTAATCGGCTTGTAAAGTGATGTCACCTCCTTTTGTGTTCAGCAGTTTTCTGTTAGCGCCACTCGTCTTGATTAATCAGAAAAGGCACGGGTCATCGTAATGGCCCCAACACAGGGGTGGAACCTGAGAAAGCGCAAAAAGCTTTTAGCCCCACGAGTGGGATCTCGGCAAGGACAATCAAACCTAATGAAATCAGCTGTCAATGCTAAGCTTGCAAAACTGTGAAGTCCGACTTGGGAGAGAAGCACGGGGCTAATTAGATTTTTGCCGGCTGTAATGGATAAATGTGGTGAGGCTCGGGGAAGGGTGGAGCGGACAACAGACTTCATACACAAACTGCCAGACTTTGTAAAATGATTGCACAGACACCTTTGGAACATCTAGATAAAGCAATGTAGAGATAATTGTAAAATATGTTTTTCCTTCCTGGACAAAACCCGTGCATTCCTTAACCAACAAATTAGATATGTTCTACCTTCAGTTTGTAACAATTTAGATGTGAAAGTGACGTGACGTGTACGGGTGCTCCGATCACGATCGGCCGATCGTTATGTGCATCTCGTCAGTAAAGCCAGTTCTTTAATCAGCGGTAAATTCCATCAGGTGCGTGATTTCACTTAGAGCAGCTGTTACTACACAGAGCCTTTGTTAACTGAGAAAATGCGAAAATAAACGCTGAAAATGAACGTGGATTTGCGCAGCCTCTCAGTTAACAACGGCTCTGTGTAGTAACAGCAGCTCTAAGTGAAATCACGCACCTGATGGAATTAACCGCTGATTAAAGAACCGGCTTTTCGGTTGTTAAGTCTGACGTCACGTACAGTAGCAGCACTTCCGTGTCCAAACGCTCTATCAGTTACCACGAGAAAACAACAAAAGGTGCTAATATAAACTCACAATGTGATAGAATACTGGCAAAATAGTTATAATCTTAACCTTTAACTCCATACGGAAGTCCCAGATAGCTAGACAATGAAAATATAAATATAAAAAAATATATAAACGCTGTGAGCACGGACATTTTACTGTATATCGTAAGTTTGAAAGCGTTTAGCTTAAATTATTAATATGAATAAACAGTGCTCATAAACGGCTGCTGAGGTCGTATTCTCAAGTGAAGCGAGTTGAGGCTTGGACCCGGAAACAGCGCTTCTAAAGTCATCACTTAACAACCGAATACTGACGAGATGCACATAAGGATCGGGCGATCGTGATCGGAGCACCCCTAGTGACGTGCAAAGTATGTTGACCAATATTCTGAATTAGTGCTCTGCATTTATTCCATCCAAAGTGCACACACACAGCAGTGAACACACACACACACTGTGAACTCACACCCAGAGCAGTGGGCATCCATTTTTGCTGCGGCGCCCGGGGAGAAGTTGGGGTACAGTGGCTTGCTCAAAGGCTGTACATACACTCCCCCCACCTACAATCCCTCCTGGTATGAGACTCGAACCAGCAACCTTTCAGTTACAAGTCAGACTCTCTAACCACTATTTAATACATTTTGGCGTGAACCTTCATTCAGAACTCTCATTCAGCAGGAGTCATCACTTCCCGTTATCCAATTGGTAAGCCCATTTTATCGAATACTGAATATACGGTATCCACAATTGTTGTCTCAATGTACGATTCATTTTACACCCCTAAACTGAATTATCAACTGGAACTATATTGAACTTGTTTTAGTGAGGTATGAAAGTGTAATGCAAAGCTGTTTTTACACTACTCGTGAAGTGAACAGCTAAAGAACTGTGTCAGAGCGATTACTGTCCCATAGCAGATCCCATAGACTCATTTGCACCTCATATTAACCTCTGCATTATGAGGGAAAGATCTTATCTTCAGGTTTCCTGGTTCTGCTCGCTGCTCTAAAGGTCAGGGGCATCCCTGCTGTTACGCTCACATTAGTGACGCCTCAGCTCAAGTCACAGACTACATTCCACAGGCCTCCAGACTGTGACTAAAAATGGTTGCAAATGAAAAAGACGTTTTTCGGTTATTCAGAATTAACTGAGAACTGGTATTTGTCAAGTAAATATACATAAAATGTTGCTGTAATAAATGGTATTCATAAAAAAAAAAAAAAAAAATTCTATATATATATATATATATATATATATATATATATATACATATATATGAATATAAAAGATATAATATACAAATATTTCAAAGCTTTTGCTTTCCCCTGATATACTTTCTGTTTGTGGCCAATTTTTTGTTCTTTCACAAATGTTTTGCATTCTCTCAAGAAACAAACATGAGGCTTCTTGGGGAGCTCAAAAATTTGGGAGTGAACCCAAAGCATGGAAATATGATTATTTCTCCTGCCATCGTTTTTTACATCACTATGACTCTTTAGGGCCTCCGTAATGTTGAATCCAACGCAAGGGGGAAACTTTGGGAGTAATGTGGATAACATGTTTAAATAATCCCCTCCAAACAGCCAGAAACATTCTTACAAAACAAAGTCATGACAAATCAGCGGATCACTCCCGGACAATCGAAATTGGGCAAAAAGGGTGGGAGCTGGTTGCTGAGGCCACGCCCACCTGGTGCGACAGCATTGTCATCAGCGGCAATCCACCTGTCACTGAAGTGGCCATGCCCTTATTTATGCAGAACTTTAAGGTTTAATATAATTTAAATGGATGCTTAAAAAAAAAAAAAAAAATCACCCCCCTTACAGTTGTCATGAAGGGCAAAATTAGCTATATAGACCCAAATAATTTTTTGTACCAGACTGTAAACATTTTTTTTTTTCTGCTGTAAAGTTGGGCATTTTAATATGCAATTGACTCCTTTTCTGGAGCCAGCCTCCAGCGGCAAGTTGATAAAATGCCGTTTTAATCACTTCCTTGTTGGCTTAATGAAAGAGAGCGGTAGGCTGTGCTTGGTTTTGACCCAGAATTGCTGTTTAGGTCTAGAGACTGTTTGGATTGTTTTGGGATTGTTGCTTTTGTACAATAAGCAAATGTGTTTTTGTTTACTCACTTAATGGTTGAAAACCGACTAAAGAGCACTGAACTTTTTTTCTCGAGTCACAGTTAATGTCTCACAAGATTTGACAACAGCATGCTCTATTCTATCTCCAGATGTCGGCCTACAAAATAACAATTGATGTATTTCTCAGTCTAGTCTAAGGCTGCGTGTCTTTGATCTGCAGGTTGTGCAGATCTGACCTGGAGTTGAAAGTTACAGACTTTGAAACATGAGATGGGCCACAGATTTAGGGTGAAGTTGTGTCAGATTCAACCCACGATCACCCAGCGATGACCCCTTTACACCGAGAATGAACCCTGGTGCTGCCCCAACGAGAAAAAAAACAAAAAACAAACTGGCGGTATCTCTGCAAACGCTTCAGCAGTGCTCTGTTACAGCGCCGCTGTCAAAACCAGAAGAAAAATGGATGTCTCTTTATTTGCAAACTGTGAAATTGGCTGTATAGGGGAAAAAAAATGTCGCTCATTTTCAGTGGAGCACTTTGCAGCCCATTTCCACTGCATCTTCTGTAAACATATGTATTTATTCACCTTCCCCCAGCCCCACATTTCAATAAGATGTACGGCAGCGGGTCTTTAATTCGCCGTCAGACGTGTTGATAATAGGTCCCATTCATCAAACACAACTTTTGGCCAGATTTGGGAGGCTAGGTTGAAGGGAAGAGGGAAAGACAGATGGAACAGGGATAAGAATGAATCTGTATGAGTGTGTGCAGAAGAGCTGTAAAGCGCAAATAGATCTCGGGGAACGGAAGCGTGGAAGGCACATGAAAACATCAGTTTGTAATCTCACTCCTGAAAGAGTCTTCAAAGGGACCCAATGAGATGCAAGGCAAGTTCAAGGATTTACTCTGGTAGTTCTGCTGGGGTTCGCCCCCAGGAGAGAGGGGGCCTCTGGACCATATGTACAGCACATGGCTGGCTGCATCTTCTCAACTGCAGCCATTCATTCAAATACCGAGTATTGACCATATGGTGTCAGGTCTTTATTTAGAGTTTTGTAGTTTGTGGTAGTTACACATGTAGTGTAAATGCATTAAGCTCTTACCTTGTACAGCTGAGTTCTCCTGCTGGTTGCCATTATGTTCAGACTTCACCTCTGGTATCACTGCCTCTACAAGCAAATATGTCACATAATTAGACCTCTCGTACATTATCAGTAAAACATGCCATTGGTACCTGTGTCTCAAATAAATAATATTTAAAAATGTTAATATTAAATATTGTCACATTTTACAACCTGAAATACACTGGAAAAAAAGTGGAGAAAGTTTAATTAATAATACACATTCAAAACTTTTTTTTTTAAAATAAGTAATACTTTTATTCAGCATTAAACTCTTGTGAAAGTTCTTACAATTTCAAATAAATGCTGGTATTTTTACCTTTCTATTCGTCAAAGAATCCTAAAAAAATGTTATTATGGTTTCCAAAAAAATAAAATAATAATAATAATTAAATAGCTCAAATGTTTTCAACATTGATAATAATCAGAACTGTATCTTCAGCAGCAAATCAGCATATTAGAATGATTTCTGAAGGATCATGTGACACTGAAGACTGGTGTAATGTTGCTGAAAATTCAGCTTTGTTTCACAAGAATAAATTACATTTTAAAACATGGTACATAGAAAATAGTTGTTTTAATTTGTAATTAAATTTGACAAATTTATTACTGTTTTTCGCCGTATATTTAATAAAATAAATACAGCCTTGGTGAGTATCAGAGACATCAGTGTATTATTAAAAAAGTTAATATATACATATATATTTTAATTAATGTCGTCTACCTAGCTCAGTTGAGTTGAGCTGCACTTGGAAATAATCTCCTCAACAAAGGCCGTGTTGTACAGATAAAAAAAAGAGGAAGTAGCTTTATCTGAGATAAAGATGTGACGTAACAGCAGACCTTCACAATATAGATCTTTTTCTAGCATTCCCCTCAGATGAAAGGCAAAAACAAAGGGCATTTCTCATAATGAATTTGTTTCTAATCAGCCTCAGCCTAATAATTGCTCCAGCACTCATGAAAATACTTGCAGATGTCTTGCAAATGTACTTGTTTTTTGCTCCGTTCAAATCCTGCTTCTGTTAAGATATTCACAATTAAACAAGTGTAATCAAAACAACAGCAAGCGATTTAGGAAAATGGTTTGGCCTTGATAAGTCTGCTTATTTAGAGCGTTTATGATAAACATCAGACTCCATTTCCTCAGCTGAGATTATGATCCTAATGCGTTGCTAATGGTTATGACCTAGACAGAGTCATAAAAAAAATGAGAATGAACAAAAGGTTGAATGAAATATAAATGGACAAACTGAGGGAAGTGGTCAAATGCAAAGACCGCAAGTGTGAGTATTAGGACCGCTCCAGTGTTGTGTGTGTCCGAGCAGAGCCGCACCGTTGAGACTCATGCGGAGACTCTCAGGAGATGTGGCCTGTTTGAGCGCATGTTCCACCTGCTCTCTCCTCTTGGACTCAAACTCCAGAGCCTCCTGCAGTTTCCTCTTCGCCTTCTTTTCCTTCTTCAGACGCTTCTGAATAGAGGCTGAGGGCGAGAAGAAAGACAAAAAAAAAGTAAAACACTTCGCTCGTTCAGCATGGTGTCTGAAAACACTAGGAGACACCAGCGCAAACTCAAGTTCACACATTAGAGACTTGAAAGTGCTCATTAGCATTAGCAAAACAAAAACATATGGTGCACTAGGTGCAACAGCTTTCAAAACAGGATATGTAAAATTGCAAGGTTTTTAGACGCCCAGATTAATAAACTTTACGGAAATGTGTCCTAGTTGTTAGGCGTTTGCTAGGACATCACTACTACTATTATGCATATTCAGGGTTCAGGGACCCTATAAGCAATCTAATAGAACTACTAATAAAATAATAAATTCAACCGTCCAATGCACATTTATGTGGCTAACACAACAGCTGTACATATCCAACGCCAACACATCGTGTTCACACAGCACAATCCTCTGAATATATGTGTATGTGTGGATTCACAGCAATTAACAGTCTTTTGAAATACTCTGGCAGAAGACCCTAAAACAAGCTCCCGGCGTGTTCGCTCGTGTGCGATGTTAAATGTATGTCCCTTCCTCCTCACACCTCTAATTACTTGCCTTTGATTGGCCAAATCATCCACCATATAACAGTGCGAATTAAAAGAACATGAAATGCTGTAACAGCCATGGCTAATAAATTATTGAGGTGTTTGTACACATTGTCAGAGTTGTTATCCAGCTGAATAATTGGCTTAATTTCTTGGCGCAAACGGCAGGAGTTGAATTGGCAGTAAATCCACCAGTGACACGTTTGGTTGAGATGTAGGGAAGGAACTGGTGGTGTGCGCACTGAGGTTTTTCTGAGTGCTCGTCACGCGTTAATGTGTTTACCAAAAAAAAAAAGAGAGAGAGAGAACCCAGAAGGATTCGTACACATTATAGCCAATTAATTTCCATAATTTTTTCAGTAATTTGTGATTACTGGATAACGCTTAATTTAAAATAATAAAAAAATATAAAACACTATTTATACTATTGAAACTTGCACCAATTTTCCAGTATTCTTTTTTTATGATTTCTATGACTGTGGGAACTCTGGACCTAAAATATTACTATTATATAAAGTATTATATGATAAAAAGCAAGTTCACTTATGATCCACCCTAACATCAGAATGTGGATGTACCTCGGCTGTGCAGTTCAGAGGTGAGTTGTCTCTCCAGACTCTCTCTCATCTCTCTTTCTCTGTACAGCTCCATCTTTAACTCCTTGCGTTCCTGTTGCACCTGTTTATCCTGCACACGGGCATTATCCACGGCCACCTTCAGCAGACCCTGAGCCGCCAACATAACATAAGACACACTTGATTTTAATACACATATAAACATTTACAGTTACCATAAAAAGCAGTGGTTCTTAACCAGGAGGCCAGGGCCCACTAGGGGCCTCAGCAAACTTCCAAGGGGGAGCATACAGTTCTAGAAACATCTTGAATATTAAAATGGTTTGTGGTTAATCAATTTTAAAACCGCATAGGGTTTGAAGAGAATCATGAGGATAAAAACATAACAACTTCACATTTTAATGAATAAAAGTGAATAAAACACACTGCATGTACCTGGATGTTAGTGAGCAATGTCTCCACAGAAGAGAGGCCATCTGTAAACAGGAAGGGAGCGGGGAAGCCTGAAGGAAGAGTCTGAGTGCCCAGAGGAAGCTTCTCGAACCCTGGTTTCTGCATGGGCAAAGCTAACTGAGCCTCATCTGACAAAACATAGAACAGAACAGAAAAATGTCTAGTATTTTTCGCAAATAAAAAAAATGTTAGAAACATGACTTAAAAGGAGGTAAATGCTGTAACCAAAAGTTAGTGAATTGGGAATCATGTTCTCAAAGTAGACAGGCAAACTCAATAAAACGTTCATATACCATTTACTTTCTTTAACAGCTGTCTAATTTATATACTGATGTACATGCTATATATATATATATATATATATATATATATATATATATATATATATATATATATATATATATATATATATATACTGTATTAGTTGACCACTACAGCAAAAAATAAGATTTATTGAAATTAAATGAATTATTTTTTTTTTTAAGTGAATTGTCTTTTTTTTCTTTTTCTTTTTTTTTTAAAGTGAATTGTGTCATTTATGTGTCACCAAGCCGAATTGAAAAGATAAAAACGTCTCCCAAACATTCTCCCCATCTTCCATTGGTCAAACAATCAGATAGCTCCGCCCCCAGCCTCACACTATTGGTTGAGCTGTTGCTGTGTCAGGCTGTTCAGGACACTCAAACACATGGATTAAGTTTTAATACTCCAAAAAAAAAAAAAAAAAAAAAAAAAAAAATTCCACCTAAAATTCGCTTACTTAGAGTCCCTCCATAACAAACAGGAAAAATCAAGTATTCTAACCTAAAAAAATAAGAAACTCTTTACCTTGAAGTGAGTTTCATGCAGCCTATAAATTTATTTCCCAGAGGATGAACTGGCTATATCCAAAGCGAGGGTTTACAGAACATCCAGAAACAGTAAACGTGAATATCACTCTCAGGGAGAAGATAAACTGAGTGAGCGCTTCACAGTGGATTTCTGAAGAAACAGAAAGCTGCTGTGTGCAAACCTCCGTATAGCAGTTAATCTCTTATTTTCATACATACAATCCATATTTTACCCACAAGCCCCATAGGCAACCCCTCCCACCTACAATGCCAGGCCACAAACTATAGCCCCACTGCAGCAGCATTAACAGAGAGAACTGGGGCTGAATAAGAAAGAGCGCGAGCAGTCATGATTCACTCCGGCTAATCTGTCCGGGGCCTCTCTCCACGCACATTGACACGGCCCGTCCAGGGCTCCCTACGCAAGACAAATAGGCCGGCTGAGGTGGGAATTGTGATGACAATGTATCACGGGTCACATCGATTTCCCTGCCGCCCGCTCTCCAGCGCCCCACCAGATAACCCTGCACTCCTTTCTGCCCATTGTTCATACCACACCTGTCCCACCAGCCATAAATTTCCCCCCTTCTTTCCTCGCCACTGCAAAGGGCATTAAAGAAGAGAGGAGCCGAGAGAAGGAGGGGAAGAATTCGCCCTCCTCTCCTTACAGGTTGATAGTGTGTGATTAAGTTTTTGGTGCTGGCTGAAAGTGGCGAGCAGATGAAGGTCACGCAGATAGAGTGTGAAGAAGAAAACACGCGAGAGGAAGAAGGATAGGGTGAGAAAAGGGGTGAGCGGAAGGGGACGCTGGAGAGAGAGAGGTGTGAGGTGAACTGTGAGATAAAACTAGAGGTGAAGACTGCAGAAATGTTTAAAAGCGCACGAGGGGCTCTGCGTCGTTCAGTATGTTGATCGTACATTTATGTCTTATTGTGTACGGTTCATCGACTGCACATTATTCCGAAGAAACATATCTACATAATTTCAAAATTTGCTTCATTATATTGCCTTTTTTGGTCCTGAAAAAATTGTTCATTTCAAACTAGGTTTTTTTTTTCTCTGTGTGTGTTTCGAGTCCGAACAAAACAATGCTGAACGAATATAGTATAGAAATATAGTAAAGCGATATGCTATATAGCAAATCTCAGCTATGTGGTTGTTTATATCATTGTTTATATCGAAGCTATTGTATAGTATCACCCCACTCTATATAAAGTTGAAAATATAAGTATATACAACTTTATCCACACACAAAAAGTGCAATTAAATAAATCGATATATACTTTAGCAAATCTCAACTGCTTGATTGTTTTTGTGTCCACTATATGTCCCAGCTGTATACAACATTATAAACAGTAACATGATTTTCTGTAAAACTGCTTTGAAACAATGTGTATCGTGGAAAACACTATACAATTATAATTTGACTCAGTAGACGGTAATTTTTTTTATATAAATCTGTTAAATGAATGATTCAGTGACTCATTTGTTTTACACCAAGTCATTTGTAAGTCACCTGTGGCCACCTAGTGGTGTAACAATGTAACTTGCTGAATAAATCAAGAAACAAATCTTTGAATTGATTCAAAAGACTTGCCACTTAAATGAATCAAAATCCCACGCTACATTCTACTTAACTAAGAAATGTCAAACTACAAAATTAAAATGTTCTTTCAACAGCCCTTTAATGAATAGGTCAGATATTAGCATCAACCTCTTTGTAGTTGTTTTTGGTGAGTGGATGATTCAAATTCAAGCTTGGGGAACTAAAAACTACACTTCCCTGGTCAATGTGGCAGTAGAAAGGAGGTTAATGGCAGCAGGCTCTTGAAAGCCTGGCTCTCCTGCTGGCCCCTGCACACCTAATTGCAAGTCCCTTTTAAACGACAGATTTATCTAGCTGTGGCTGCTGATAGTGTTCACTTCAATTCATTTTATTCCATCCAGCAAAGAGGGTGGAAGAGCCCTCGGCCCATGACATTTACAAAGTGCCCCCGTTCTGTCTCCTCTCACTGTAATGTGCACGAGTAATGATACCATGAGTGTGTGTGTGTGTGTGTGTGTGTGTGTGTGTGTGTGTTAGGCCAAGCACAATGGGATCTTTTTGTTTGTACATATATGTATGTTTGTTTGATAAAAAAAAAAAAAAAATCGTTCTAGGCAGAAGACAATCCTTAATCTATATTTTAAAAAACAAAATCAAATGTAAACATTTTTACAAAATGCAAGTACTGTAAGAAAAAAATACCTGAACAGCTAAACAAAACGCATCCATCCACTCAACCCTACAAAACAGCACCAGCTGAGAGTACAAAGTGAACAAACAGATAAATAAATAAACTAACAAAAAGAAGGGAAGTGCCTTTTTCTTTTAACTGGCAACCGCAATCAATAATTCATATATCAGACCTTTTATTTGCTGTCCACTAAAAACAAAGACAATATAAAGTTTCTGGAAAAAGCTTTCTTGCCAGTTGCAAACAAAGAAACTCAAAAAGTGAAAAACAAAACAAAAAAAGTTTCAATTTTAATTATTAGGGGTCAAACAACTAAAAATCAAGTCAGGAATCTTGGTGTGATTCTGGAGACAGGCCTTAGTTTCAGTAGTCATGTCAAAGCAGTAACTAAATCAGCATACTATCATTTAAAAAACATTGCAAGAATTAGATGCTTTGTTTCCAGTCAAGACTTGGAGAAACTTGTTCATGCCTTTATCACCAGCAGGGTGGACTATTGTAATGGGCTCCTCACTGGCCTTCCCAAAAAGACCATTAGACAGCTGCAGCTCATCCAGAACGCTGCTGCCAGGATTCTGACTAGAACCAGAAAATCTGAGCACATCACACCAGTCCTCAGGTCCTTACACTGGCTTCCAGTTACATTTAGGATTGATTTTAAAGTACTTTTACTCGTATATAAGTCACTAAATGACCTAGGACCGAAATATATTGCAGATATGTTCACTGAATATAAACCTAACAGAGCACTCAGATCACTAGGATTGAGTCAGTTAGAAATACCAAGGGTTCACACAAAACAAGGGGAGTCTGCCTTTAGTTATTATGCCGCAAGCAGTTGGAATCAGCTTCCAGAAGAGATCAGATGTGCTAAAACACTAGTCACATTTAAATCTAGACTCAAAACACATCTTTTTAGCTGTGCATTTATTGAATGAGCACTGTGCAATGTCCAAACTGAATGCACTATATTTTCAATGTTTTATTTTATTATTATTATTTTTTCTAACTGTTTTTAAATGTTTTAATCATTTTATTTTACTTTACTTTATGTAAAGCACTTTGAATTACCATTGTGTACGAAATGTGCTATATAAATAAACTTGCCTTGCCTTGCCTATTAAAATATTAGCATATCATAAAATGTAATAAAAAATTAATTTCTCATTTGTTACTGGACCCTTTATTTTTCTAAAATGTACTCAGTGCTTCAATAGTTATCATCCAGGAGAAGTGTTCTCTAATATACAAGTACCTTATCAAATTTGTAAATGCTTTCTCCTCATGTCTCTTCCTCTAACTTTTCTTCTAAAGATGGTTTCCTCTCAGCGAGTTACTTGACATAATGTCAGCCTTCCCAGAGATTCTGCCCCCCGTTCCATATGGATGAACATATGCCAGGGACAGGAACGAAAGAAAGAAGGCTATCTCCCTCAGCGCCTTTAACTCCAATGTGCTTTTCTTGCCCCCACATATTTGTTAGTTTTTATTTTGTACATCTGTCGGTTGGGACGTCTCTTGAATATTCAAAGGGATCCAATTAGGGGGTAATTTAGTGTGCATCTATGGCACAGTGTTTTTGTCAGGTACGTGTGTACGTGATCGCACCCGTGCACCCACACACTAATATAGGTTTGTTTACACAAAGATTAACATATGAAGATCAAGGCACACAAATAATCACCATAATTGCCAGAGTAAATGTTAAAAGAGCTAATTATGTGAGGTTGTTTTGAATTGTGAGGTGAGGTTCTCTTTTAGCACTATATTAATGATGTCATGAGAGAGAAAATTAGTGACAAGTGTATACAATGATGCAGTCTGAGCAAAAAGTTGTACCTGCTGACTTTTTTTTTTTTTTTATCAGGTCAGGATGAGGGCTGTATATGATTCTCTAGGTCATATTCCATCCTTAAATCAGAATATATATATATATATATATATATATATATATATATATATATATATATATATATATATATATATATATATATATATATATATATATTATAATTAAAACAAGCCTTTTAGTATCATTTAAAGCAGTTTTTTAAAGTAAAATTACAATTAGCCTATGATTTACTCACCCTCAAGCCACCCTAGGTGTATATGACTTTCATTTGAAGTTATATAAAAAAAAAATTCACAAGCTTTACAATGGCAGTGGGCAGGTGTTTCTATTCAGCAGTCCAAAAAAAGCACATCCTATAAAGCACATCCATCCGTAATAAGAAAGTGTCCCACACAGCTCTGGGGGGTGAATAAAAGCCTCCCTGTAGCAAGTCAATGCTTTTTTGTACGAAAAATATCCATATTTAAAACATTATAAACCAAGAGGAGACTGGTTTTCCTTTGCTAAAGTAAGGAAACTTTGCTTCCTTTACCCCTGTAAACAATCATTGGTTTTTGCGAGACTAGCATATTCTCACCGGGGCATGCGCTACCCACAAGTCCTACGTCATTCGCCTGGAATTGCTTCCGAGTACAACAGGTAGTGCAAGCTAAAATAAAAGTGGTTATAATGTTTCATTTTCTGTTTCTATAAATTTTTTGGAATAAATATGGCCTATTTTTTTGACCTGTGACCAGGTGAGATTCGCTTAGTCTCATTTGTCAGCTTTTACTTAACGTCACAATGTCGATCACAGGTTGAATGAGCACACAACACTTATTCTGACAAGTTTGTGCCTCTGGGAACATTATTGGAAGGCAAAGGTTAGAGGAGTTTTTAGTTGTAATTAAAATGCAGTAGAAATAGAAGTAAAAACAGAAAAAAAAATTTGATAAAGAAAATGAGGAAAATCCCATCAAAGCTGATGCCACACAAACTCTTGTGGAGCCTCAGCCCGCTAGAGAAAAAAGCTTGAGAGAGACAGATCGCCCCTCTGCCAGTTAGACATTTATTCCCAACAAGATGGCAGTGTTTGACAGGAGGCGCCGGGGGAGCCCTAAAGCATGGGGATCCGAAAGCCTGGGTGGTATTTATAGCTGGGAGACAGTCCAATCTAAAGTAACTCACAGAAGAGTAACACGACAGAAGAAACTCTTAGATGAACAACCTAACAGATTCACAAACATACAGAAATGTGTTACTGGATAGTCCTCAGTCTATACAATTACCTGCAATTTATATAAAAATAGAGGGTTTCCTAAGTTACTGTTGCGGTACAGATGCTTGGTGAAATACAGGATAAATCCGGTCATTTCAATAAGAATCCACTGAAATTGGAGAAAAACATTCTGCTCATGTTCAAGTTGGCAATGCAAATTTGACACACTGATCCATATGTTCTTCATATATCGCTATGCTACATATATGTCTTGATATATGTCTAGATATTGAGAGCGGAAAAATAAACCTTTTTTTTTTTTTTTTTGCTAATTAGACCAGTTAGTAACCACCTAAAACACTAGCAACTGCACAAATACACACTAAAACATTCCCAACACTAGTTTTCTGGCAGCCTATGCAAAATTCACATTTTCCCATCTTAAATGAACTGGTTTGTTGACTTGCTACAACAAAAAATCAAGAAAGCAGAAACTTCCTACCACTAAACCACAAGCTATATTACTGGCACAGTCGATGAAAGCAGTAGTCGCTCCCTATCACCTCTTCATTTCGTTCTTCAACTTCAAATAATTCTCAGGGGTTACACTTCCAAAACTTGAGGTCCACGGGGCCCCTGATTCACTAGAGTGCAGAATAACAAGCTACATTAAAACCAGGCCCCCAAAAGGAAATGCACAAAGCACATAATGAGCTGAACCAAAGCAAAGGACCAATGTTCGTTAGTTAACCCCCACGATACATACGTATACACAAAAAAAGATGAAAGCAGGACAATAAAGCCCTAGCAGTAATAGGTTGGAGGAGGAAGTGAATGAGGGGGAATTAGTGTATATTACATTTTAACTGCCATATGCAGGCTGGACCGCAGAACATGTCTAGGCTGTTCTGGAAGATAGAGGATGGTGGGAATGTAAAATGAAAGAATAGTTGGTGAATTGAGAGCTATAAAAGTGGCACTGCATTGGTCTTTGCCCTGTTTGGTTTAAATATTCTGAAAATGGAAAAGTACAGTGGTTTTTAAAGCTTAGATTTATCAGTATAGATGGAATGCCAACTAACAATCAACAAAGAATTGAAGAGCTTGAAAATTAAACTATTTTTTTCTGTTTTTTACTTTTTTTCCACATTCACAAATGGGTGTAAGAGAAAGTAGGCAGGAAATGATGAAGGTTAAGGAAATAATATGAACTGGACTCAAACTTCTGTTTCCCAAGTAAGCACTACGGCTCAGTGCATCACAAACCACCTCCTTTAAAAAAAAAAAAAACAACGTAGACCAAGAACAAACAGAACTAATTTGGGAGCTACTCGCTTAAGTCTACAGGAAGGGGGAATTTAAACGAACAAATACACCTGCAAATAAACAGGAAAGTAAACAAAGTAGAAAAGAGGCCAGGCTGCGTTTTCCTGACACTCCAGCCCTGCGCCTAATGAATGTGTGTACATGAAATGAGCCATAATGAGCGCTTCCTTCTCCCCCAATTAGCGTGTGAAGAGCAGTGGGTGGAATATTAAATGAGAGGAATACTAGGTCAACACCGCAGCCCTTAACCTGCACACAGGAAGAATGGACCTGTGAGATGAATGCGTCTCAAGGGACACTGAAGAGAACCTGAGAAAGTTTCTCTCATATAGTCCAAAGTTCTTTCATATTCTTTATTTAGAAATCATTTGTAAATGTTTATTTTTACAGGATGCTGTAACTGATCAGAATATTATTTGAAATGCCACATGAAATGAAAAGACCTTTATCGTATTTGCATTGAGGCTAACATAAATGCTATATGTATATATGTATTTGTCAACTTTCACAAGTATGCTAGCGTATAAATCTTGTATCAGAATCATAATAATCTTGTTTCCGAGGCCGTATACTATTTATTTTTTTTACAGGACAGTGTTATCTACAATGAGAAGAGTCTTCTTCCTCTGGTACCAACCGCTAACAACTAGCATTACAATCTAGCTACTGTATGTTAGAAGCGGCTCATTTTAATTTGCTGTGCTGTAAATACTTTCTGGCATTTTTGTACATATTTTTTAATAGTTATTCAAATGTAGTACCTGCAGTACTAAACTGTATACGATTTCTGATGCAGTTTCATTTTCCAGGGAGCCTTTGGATAACAAGCTAACAGTTTAGCCTATAGCTTAGTATCGTACTAATTGGTTAAAAACATATCACAATAAACTAAAGGACAGTTTTTATAGGTGTATGATGTAGAGTTAAACCTGTGCATGTCTATATGTTCATGGCTTTGTTGTCTCTGTTAACTTGTAATTTGCATTATTCAATTTTGTCGCATGTATTGTTTTCTTTTATCGGTATGGCTATCTCTCTCCGCCTCGGGGCAACTTTACATCGGATGCGATAGTGACACCGCACAGGAGAGCGCGCAAGCCTGAGAGACAAAAACCTGTTCCAACTCTTCTCTCCGAACCAGAGCAGAACACAAGCACCTGTCCTCACCCTTCTCCTCCTCTCTGCCTTCATCTGTGTGTGTGTGTGTGTGTGTGTGTGTTAGGGAGTGAGGAGGAGACAGAGCGCACATCATTTATCACTTGTGTTCTCGTCCAAAAATGTCGCTTTTGTGGGGTGACTTTCAACTGTGCTAACCTTGCCCCAAATTGCTAACTGTAACAGTTTACTTTTACCTTCCAACATGTCATTGTTTCCCTCACCTAATATCTGTTCCTCATCGTTAACACAAAGAGAAACACTGAGCGCCGTGAGCAAACCCTCAAACCCTCCAGCCGGAGAGCTCTCGAGGGCCGCTGGAGCCCAGCATAGGGTCTTGGTTTAATTAAACCATCACAAACGCGCTTAGAACAGCAATCAACCTAATGATCAAAAAGGGTCTTCAAAGCCCATGGATGGTCCCCTTTGCACATATCTGAAGGAGGAGCTTGCGAATAAACAAACAAAAATGAAGATTAAAAATACCAGGCTCGAAAAGCCAAGCGCTTGCTGTTTGAGGCCTGATCCCTGACTTGGAATGAGGTAAAGCGATCGTTTCGTTTGTTGTGACTTATTTACCAGCACGCTTATCTCAAAGGGCGAAACAATGGCGCACATTTCTATCAGAAATCATTACAGGCCATTTCAAATCATTTCCGCGCAGCTAATTTCATAATAGCAGAGGGAAACATTGATTGTAACCAGATGCTACATATCTACTCTGTGGAAAACTGGACAGAGCAATTACGGAGCAGAAATCCCGGCCTACCCAAGCTCCCTTTCACACAGGCTAAAGTACATTAAGTGCTTCTATAGCCAAAGTGCTTCACATAAGCTTAAGCCAAATACTTTAAAACACTGTCATACAACACATATAGACTCTGGACTAGACATTATGTGTAGAATGAAGTGATTTCAGAAACAAAAACCAATGAGAAACATGCTGGTACCTGCACAGCACATTGTCTGGTCTGACATCCAGACTATGGACCTACTGCATATTTCATCCTAATCGAGGTATAAATCAAACATCCTCTCAGTCATGGAAAACAGCCATATATTTTTATCAAGCTGGTCGCTTGGTTTCTGCTCGCAAAATAAGTTGTCCAATAATTTGGGATTCAACTAACAATAATAATAGGCCATATGTAATGTCAGTGATGTATGGAAAAGTGTTCAGTTTACTATTTAATAAAAAGGAATCATTAATATACCCGCTGCATGGCTTCGTTACACTTTTCTCATAGGCCTGCGAGAATCAGTGGCCTGATTGTAAGATTAATGTTAGTGTGTGCTAAATGCTTCGCATATGAACCAAAACCACACCGAATAATATCAGAAGTTCCTTTTGCTCTTTAAAGGAAGAAAGGAGAGACCATGCCTGCAGTGAGAGCAGCTCCTGTTGGCATTCAACCAGCCCTGAGTGAAAGAGAGAAAGAGCGGTAAAGAGAACGAGTGATTTATGGAGAGCTAGAGAAGGGGTTCACTCGCTAAAGTCCCATTGAAACACAGTGCTCCTGGCCCCGGGCTTCACCATTCATCACCACGTACCACCACGTCACTTTGTTTATCATCACTGACACACACACACACAGAAAGGCCAAACAGTGTTTAAAAATCAATGGCCCTTTTGTGAGAATTCGGGAAAATGGGCCCCACACCCGAGTAATCTACATTTGTGAGTCTCTGATCTTTTCAACTATAGGTTGTTAACTTTTGATTTGAGGATGCAAAGGATTGAAAAGTAAATGAAGGTGCAGTCACATTTACCATTGTTTGGCAAATTTTCGCAGGCAAAATCCAGTCTTTTCGAAAGAAAGCTATAATCTGGAATTTTGCGTGATGATTTGTTCAACAGAAATCTGCTTGGTTTAAACATTACTCGTGAGCTGTGCCTCATGTATCATTAAGCAGGATTCAGACTTTCGCCTGGCTCTGCTTCACGTGCCTCTGCTGACTGCGCACGCACCTTCCCAAATGGATAAGGCTTTTATACTTGTTGCGTTTGCCGGTGTACTATTCTTTGAAAGGACAGTGGGCGACTAGGAGTATTTATCCTCTAAAAATATTGGGAATCACTGGTGAGAAGTCATTTGCAGGTACAAGTCTTGTAATTCAATTCAAGTTTATTTGTATACCGCTTTTTACGATTCAAATCATTGCAAAGCAACTTTACAGAAAATTACGTTTCTACAATATTTATCTATGCATTGTTTTCCGTCAAACCATCAGAAAGCACCTGATTGAGTCTGAACTTAACATTAAACTGCTTCTGTTTCACACAAATGCTGGCACAGAAGTGCATGTTCGGCTAGAGTCGCCCGGAACTTGTGCATTTTTGGATGCGGAGCTGCGCGAAAAGTTACAGAACACGGCGAGTACACCGCCACGCAAAATGAGTTTGTGTGCACTCAAAGCGAACTTGCGGTCAGGTCGAGCCTTTAAACTGTTGACAGTGGATCTCACTGAAATTAAATCCATTGATGGTAAATGCGACTGTAAAATAAAAATAAAGGGATGTTACAGTAAACATACAATTTTAGGTATTAAATTTTTACTGTGTAAGTCATTGCCACCATTTGTTCTACAAATTTAAATAACTTAAATTAGACAGATTTTTTAAGACGCATTATGTTATTATTTTTTCTGAGTTAAAAATGGGAAAAATCCCATAGACCATAATGTAGGGGACAGAAGAATTTCATAGAGACTAAGGAGTGGCTTTTTTAATTAGGCCAATAAACAACACCCTAGCAACTAGCAACATCCTGGCAACCACCCAGAACACACTAGCGTCACTCTGGTGAACATCACTCACAAAATATAAAAGTCTGCT
Source organism: Carassius auratus (assembly GCF_003368295.1). Classification (NCBI taxonomy): domain Eukaryota; kingdom Metazoa; phylum Chordata; class Actinopteri; order Cypriniformes; family Cyprinidae; genus Carassius; species Carassius auratus. The sequence goes on from NW_020523497.1 coordinate 63,619, forward strand.
TTTCTGATAGACATGTTGTTCTAATACATTATATGTATATTAAACTGTAAAAATGCAAAAATAAGGAGGATATAAAATAAACGGGGAATGAATTACTGTTAAATGAATAGACACACACTAACAAGAACTGAAGAGAATTCATACCAGCATGTAAAACAATTGGACAGCATACTGTAGAAGTAAACTAGAGCAGACGTATGTGATATAATCATGGACAATCTTTACTAAGTCAATCCTCTCAGATTGGATAAAGTAGTGCAGAAGTCAACTGATAAGCATTTGAAGATGTCTGATGGTGAGTTTGGACTTTCCTGGAATGAGCGGGAGAGACTGAGAACATGAAAGATAAAAAATAAAAATTAGGAGCCTTCATGTGAGAAAACGTGGTCCGTGACCTAAATTTCCTGGGTCCTGCATTCTTTTCTCACCCCTGCAGTAAATGTGGCATGCTGCACTTTTAAAAACAAGAGTCTGCTGCACTGCTGTATTCATGTATAAGTGTTTGTGTGTGTTTAGGGTGGATTCTTTTCCAGACGCATGAATAAAATATGGTTGGAGGCCAGGTGCACACTGAATCTCTTTAAGAGAGCCTCGGGGCATCTTTGCATCGTCTCCTCCCAGCAGCCCTGTGTGTGATGTGCGTTAGGGGCCACCACCTGCTGTTCCAACACACACTCGCACACAAGTTACACTCCAGAATAGTGCCCACACACACAACACAACATTTGAGATTCTCAAACACACACACCTGCATATCATTGTGTCGTACAAAAAGAGAAAAAGATTTTCTTATAATGATGAATTGTGCATTTAGCTGCTCTAATAGCTCTCTTACACTCATCTACAACGCCACCCAAAGTGATTTCGTACATATGGTTTTCTATAAATTTAGATTTAGTGAAAAAGTTATTGATGACTCATGATTAAGACATTCATATACAGATTTCTCAAACAAATGTGCACATTACTCTGTAAAGCATTTTTACTTTCAATGAGGACAAAGAAATTACTTGGCAGTGCAAACTTGCATTGTGGTGTTAAAGTATGGTTACATTTAATGCTGCATTGCAAAATGTCACTGGTGAAATCCAGTCATTTCTGTAGGAATCTGTGCAATGGGGAATTTAGCAAATTTGCAGATTTTACATTGGGTTTCCAACACAAGTTTGTTGTGCAACAGAAATGTGCTTCATGCATCATTGCAGTACTGACATTAAAGCTTTTTTGTTTTGTTACTGCACTCGTACTGAATATGCTGCAAGCGAGCGACACACAGTGGTATAGACAGTGTTTAGTGTGCTGCAGTGAGGAACTAACCTTTGTCTTTAAGGATTTTCTTCATATTGATGCCGTTGTCTCGCTCTGGTAGTTCTCCATCAGTCGGGTTCAAAACTGCACACATAAAGAGAAAGCATGCATCCTCATAGTTGTCCCCAGAAGTGATGTAATTGCCTCCCATTGGGATCATTCTGGAATCGTGTCATTTGTAACGTTTTTGTTTTGTTATGCCTTTTTCATTCAAAAAAAGTTTTCTTTTGTGAGTGGGTTAGTTTGTAGTCATTATAACTGGCTTTATAGTAAATGATCAGTCTATGGTTTGTTATCATTTAAACTAAATGTGTATAATATGTGTGTCTGTACTGACCCAGGCGTTCAGGACTCTGTGTGTGTGGGTTTGGGGAGCTGGACACACTACTGCTGGGGTGGGAAGAGGGCTGTGATCCGGGACGATGGGTTTCCTCCAGAGATGGAGCAGGAGACGGACTGTCCTGTACACACTCCTGACACACACACACACACACACACACATACAAAGATTCAGTTCACATATTCTTTACAAATGACTCAAACAGTCCAGCCATTTTAAATGAAAACAAAAAAGTACGTTGATTTTTTAGCTTGAAATTAAATAAATGTTACCTTAAAATATAAAAACTCACTGATATTATTTTATCGTTTTAGAGCATTTCTCATCTAATTTTTACGAAACCAAATTATCTTTCATTTCTATACAGCAATTGCCTTATTGTGTTCATTTATTTTTCATCTGGGGCAAATTTGATTCTTAAAACATAAGTCCAAAATTGTATATGTTTTCAGAGTAAAAATACATTCTGTGCATTATATTGTGGTACCCAGAGAGGAAGCTATTGTTACAGGATTTTAAATGCATTTAATTATCTATATAAGCATGTGTACTGTACACCTTGGGCCATTTCTGCATCTCTGAGAAAAACACAAGTGTCCTCCTCCAGCTGTAAATTGACACACACTCTCCTCTCAGGGGGAACATGGCAGTAAGATAACAGATAGTGTTTGTCTTTAAAGTCTACATCTAATATTCCCTAACACGTGCTCCGCATGGACCTAACAGAACATTTATTCTGTTATTCCTCCTCGGAGTATTTCGAATCAAACTCTCTCTTGTAGAAATGAAGATGGTTTGGTATACAGCTCTCTCCCAGGTGTTAAATGGCTCGTAGAGCGAGACCGGCTCGTATCATCGGAGCAAGACATCAATCTGAGGGGATCTGCGGTCCTCTGACTGATGTTCTGTGCGCGCGGTGTAAATGAGCTGACTCTAGCGGAGAGATCTGAGTGCACATTAGAGTCCTAATGAATGGCTTCTCTGCGTTCGCCCGCTGAAGTCTCCACTTTGTTGCTGCGCGTGTTACCTTGATGACGGACGATCCTGCTCTGGACAGGGGGCTGTGCATCTGAGCAGCTGCGGCCATGTTGGCGATGGTGTTCAGGTGGTTCATCTGGTTCATTGCCATGGCAACGGAGGCAGGCGGCAGACTGACGGGCAGCAGTGGGTGGGGCATCATCATAAACGGCAGGTCCAGCCCTGAAAGACCACGACAGAGACAGGGAGAGACTGTTTGTATGGAACTTAGTTGGTAAGCTGCGATGCACTAATCACTTCTGTTTTCATAGTTTTCACATGACATAAAATCTTTACCCTAGAGGGCAAAACTAAGACAGTGATATTAACACACCATGTGAACTTTATGCATTTAGCAGACGCTTTTAGCCAAGGCGGCATTCAGGTTATCAATTTTTACATATCATGTGTTCCCGGGGAATCGAACCCCCAACCTTGCGCTTGAAAAAGCAGCGCTCTACCAATTGAGCTATAGGAAAACGTAACTTTTTTAACTTGTATGCTAAGCATTTTCCTATAGAAAACTAGTATAAAGAAAATGCTTAATGTGATTTTTTTTTTTTTTTTTTGCATTAAAATATTAATACCGGAGGACCAAATTCAGCATTCAGATTATTACTAAAACATTCGGTAGCACTTTATTTTACAGTCCTGTTCCTTATGTACATACTGTGTACTTATTATAGTAATTACAATAACTATGTAATAACTAGGTATTTACCCTAAACCTAACTCTACCCCATGTAGTTACCTTGTATTACCAGAACTTTCTTAAATGAGTACACTATAAGTACACATACTGTAAAATAAAGTGCAAACAAACATTCTATGTACAGGCAAGCAGATGAACCCAGAACATGAACATGATATTCTGTGCTCATCTGTGTGTATATTACATGCATCATCATCACAAAGGTTGAGTTTTGATCTTTTAATACTAATGTTTTAGAATGACGCGCTGTTTTAGTGATTGAAAATCTGCAGCAGGTGCTACACATGTCTTTGTTAGTTTTTCATCTTTTGAGAGGTGATCTAAATATTGGTGGCTTGAAACATATGGAAAATTGACCGGCCTGTGCGGCAGTTCAATGGATGACTGAACGCTATGAATATTGACAGTTTTTCTATTTGAAAGGTGATGTTAAAATACTCTACCAAAACAATCTCACCCGCCTGACACAGCAACACTGGCTCAACCAATGGCATAACTATCTGACTGTCTGACCAATGGATTGTGTAGGTGAAGGAAAATAATATTTTACAATCCAGTCAAATCCAAATAGATCAAATCAGTGTTTTCTTCCTGGTTTCACTCAAATGATATCACATTAGTAAAATGTGCATGCTTTTTTGTGTAAACGAAGAACAAGAAATACACTTGAAATGTCATGAATACACTACACAGTCTAAAAGCAAAGAATGAGTGACTAACACAACGTGTAGCTGAGTCGGGCTGAGCAGAATCAATACACTTGGAGCTGGTGATCGAGTGAATGAGTGGATGTAATGAATGAATGACTCACGGTTAGCCAGGAGATGACTCTGCTGTAGGGAAGAGAGATGAGACCCTGACAGGCCGTGTTGAGCAGAGAGGCCGATGTGAGCCAGACCATGCTGGGCTCCGGAGGAAGGGGGGGACTGGAGTTTCTCTTTATCCCAGGATGACTCACTGCCGCCTGGGGACAGCAGAGAGATAGAGAGGGAGACTGAGTGAGAGTCTGGAACCCTAAACAGAGCCAAAACTCCACCTGTAATCACAGAGACAAGTCTGGGGTAGAAACCAAAACCAGGGCTTCTCTTGTTCTGTCGAAATAAATCTTTTGATTTGTACTATGCAAATAATGTTCAGCAATGTAATTTAAAGGGAAATTATATGATCAAACATAATTTGCTCAAAAATATTATTTGATAAAAAATACAGTAAAAATGTAATACTGTAAAAATGGTTTTCTATTTTAATATAATCTCAGCATTCATTACTCCAGTCTTTAGTGTCGCATGATTTTCCAAAACATGATTCAAATATTTGATGATTTGGTGCCCAAACATATTATGAAGATATGTCACATATATAAATTAATATTCCACCCTATAATGAACATTTTGTCATTAATCTCTTACCCCCCCATGTCATTCCCAACCCATAAAAGCTTTGTTCGTCTTCGGGAACACAATTTAAAATATTTTGGATGAAAACCGGGAGGCTTGTGACAGTCCCATAGACTGCCAAGTAAATTACAATCTCAAGGTCCAGAAAAGTATGAAAGACATCATCAGAACAGTTCATCTGCCATCAGTGATTCAACTGTAACATTATGAAGTCACAAGAATACTGTTTCAAAGTGAAGAAAACAAAAATAACAACTTTATTCGATGCTTTTCCTACTTTTTTTCTGGACCTTGAGAGTGTACCTTACTTGGCAGTCTATGGGACAGTCACAAGCCTCCTGGTTTTCATCCAGAAATCTTATATTGAAGACGAACAAAGCCTTTACGGGTTAGGAACAACATGGGGGTAAGTGATTAATGACAACATTTTTATTTTGGGGTGGAGTATCCCTTTAAAAATAGATTATAATAAGTATAAAAATGAAGCCTATTTTTAGGACTATTAGTATTTTTTGTATTGTGACATTTTCATGACATATTTTCCCATTACTTTAATGTGTCTCAAAGTTTTAATTTTGAGCTTGTTTAATTTTACATTATTGTAATGTTTTTATGTAAATGAGCAGAAATTTTAATCAGAACAACATATACTATACAGTGGGTACAGAAAGTATTCAGACCCCCTTAATTTTTCACTCTTTGTTATATTGCAGCCATTTGCTAAAATCATTTAAGTTCATTTTTTTTTCCCTCAATGTACAAACATCACCCCATATTGGCAGAAAAAACACAGAAATGTTGACATTTTTTCACATTTATTAAAAAAAGAAAAACTATAATATAACAAAGTGTGAAAAATTTAAGGGTGTCTGAATACATTTCGTACCCACTCTATATATATTTATTAGGGCTGTGCAAAAATCGAATGCGATTTGCATGCACATCTCATCAGTAAAGACGCTCCTGTAATTAGAAGTATATCCCCAGCGTTCAGATCAGGGTTGCCAGGTTTCCACAACAAATCCTGCCCAGTTGCTTCTCAAAACTAGCCCATTCGCGCTTCCAGAGGGTTCCCGATAAAAAATTGCTTCCCGGGCTTAAAATATACCTTTTTTTTTTTTTTTTTGCATGGTAGCCTTGGTAAAATTCGCATTTTAGGGGCTAAATATCACGTTATTTGTATTGGGGTCGCTTTGACCCGCGGTCCCGTGGACATGAAAAACAACCACAGACTTGGCAACACCAGTTGGCATTTACTACACCGAGCCGTAATTCACTGACAATCTACACAAAATCGATGTTAAAGTCGCAGGCGACTTTGTGTTAGTTGTCGGTAGACTACGGCTCTGTGTAGTAACTGCTGCTCCACCTGAACCAGTGTTGCCAAGTCTGTGATTGTTTTTCATGTCTGCGGTTTGAAGCAACCCCAATACCAACAACGTGATATTTAGCGCCTAAAATGCGAATTTTACCAAGGCAACCCTGCTAAAAAACTTCTATTTTAACCCCAGGAAGTAATTTTTTATCGAGGAACCTCCTGGAGGCGCGATTGGGCTAGTTTTGGACCAGTTTTAAGAAGCAACTGGGCAGGATTTGTTGTGAAAACCAGGCAACCCTGATCTGAACGCACGTGCTGGAGATATACTTCTAATTACAGGAGCATCTTTACTGATGAGATGCGCATGAAAATCGCATTCGATTTTTTGCACAGTCCTAATATATATATATATATATATATATATATATATATATATACATCCTAAAGGCTGCACAAAATCCCATCTCTCCTCAGGCTGTTAAAGAGTTAACCCATCTGCCAATCACTCCGAGCTCATCCCAGAACACATGACATCTGGGAATTAATCACTGGAATGAAATGCAGCAGAAAAGCTAGTTGCAAAGTGCCATAAAACAACTTAAGTTGAATTAGTTGAGAGAAGAGGGAGAAGGAATGCAAAGCAGAGGAGAGGAAATCATTGTCTAATTCTGCCTAATAAGCAACGGAGGTCCTACGAGTGATCCAGCAGATGGTGTTTTTGCAACAGACTGCAGTGAGTGATTCTTTTAATAATAATACGAATTAAAATCTCTCTCTCTAGAACGCGGGGGCGCCGTTCATCAGGGAGCCGTTTGAATGAGCAGGAGAAAAGCGCCTGATAAAGTAATAGCTGTGCCCAAACACCTGAGGCCGAGTGGAGAGTGCGCGTACACATGTGTTTGTGTGCGAGATGAGCGAGGAAGACGGCTGATGAAACACAAAACGATGAGGGAAGAACCGTGTGTTCATGACATTTGATATCAATACTCAATCCATAAGCAATACGTGTCCTGTGTAATGAAGTCGTAATAGGATGTAAACTGCTTTAGAATGAATTCTGAAGCCGTTTGTGAGGCCCATCAGTGTGTAATGATGCATAGATATCACTGTAATCAGTTTTATTGTCCCTTCAACATCAAACTGAACGTTACAACAAAAAACTGAATGTTATCCACACTGGATTTTTTCGAAAGTTGCTTTGTAATCGCCTAGAATCAGATTCATGTTTAAAGTAACATAAATTAGAGTAATATATTCATATAAAAAACAACCAACAGATAACAGAGAAAAAGTATGAGGTTTTCAGGTATGGTCAGCAGATGATGAGTTTTATTTTTGAGTGATCTATCTCTCTTGAAGAGATGAAGAGAAACAGAATGCAAAAGTGTTTGAGGTTGCAAATGCCATATAACCTATATTTGCTCTTGTCTAATATAATTAATTTCTGAACATACAAGCCCAGCTCTGAGGTCCTGTAGTGTAGGTGCTAAAAAAGCCAACGGGTGTTTCTTCAGCTATGGCCATTTTTAGCCCTGTGGACTCAATTAAAACATACTTTTCACACACGTTCTAGTTTATTTTTATTTGTCTACTAACAATGTTCAAGAGACGATATACATATATCCTGGGATAATTTATTTAGTTCTCACCACAGTGTAATTTTCTTCATATCTCAAATAATTTGTTGCATTTAATAACCTTCTCTTTAATAACATTCTAAAAAAGTTTGGGAAAATTGGCTCTTTTATGTTGCTAAGGTTTCATAGCACTTCATTGTCAATTTGAGCAGTTTTTTCATGCTTTTACAGACTGAAAAATGAAATGCATAGATAGATAGAAAATTGATTAATTATAAATCGATCTTAAAATAGTTTGTTGTGGTGTACATCACAACTGAGGCATGTAAAACGTAAAAGATATTACGCAATAATTCAAAAGCTAGGGTCAGTAAAATTTGTATTCTGTGAGGATGCATTCAATTGATGATAGTTACAGTAAATACATGTGAAAAGATTTCTATCTCAAAATAATCCTAAAAAATGAAGCAGCGACTGTTTTCGACATTGTTAATAATCAGAAATGATTTTTCAGCGGCAAATCAGCATATCAGAATGATTTCTAAAGGATCATGTGACACTGAAGACTAGAGTAATGTTGCTGAAAATTCAGCGATGCGTCACAGAAATACATTTCATTTTAAAATATTTAAAAACCGATACTTTAAACTGTAATATATATATATACACACACACACACACATTCATTACATATAATTCAGCCCTTGGGTAATAAAGAATAGTTGAAGAAATATCCTCATGCACATGTATGCATGAGTTTGTCTCATAACAGAAGCTTTGTAATGATCACAATGAGCATATCTCCACACTTCTAAAGAGGCATATCTCGGTTTTATTATATATCCCATAACTCAGTGATGTGACCTCTGTAAGAGGCTAACTGCAGTAAAAGACCTTTAAAAGGTGTGTGTGTGTGTGTGTGTGTCTGTGTGTGTGTGTGAGAGAGAGAGAGAGAGAGAGCATGCAGTAGATCAGAGTGAGTGTTGAGTTGAACTATCCACAGCTCTGGTGCTGATGGCCTATTTGGGTTCGGTCCAAGATCTCCTCCAGTGTTGGCTGCTAAAGTAATTAGCCTAAAAGTGATGCCAGCCAGTAGAGATAGAGGAAGCGCAGGCAAGCACGAGAGATGGAGAGTGTCTGTGTTTCGGCATCCCGTCCAGTCGTCAGTCATGCTTTGAGAATGTGTCCGTCACTGCGATGCTCCTTAACCACACGCTGACAGAGCTGGTTAACTGCATCCCTTTTTAAAAAGTCTGCTGTAATTGCGACACGCATCTGTGTACATGTGAGGAGAAACACCATTCTCTGCTACCCTGATTTGAGACTCAAAAAGATACACATATTGAGACTTGGAAATCTGTGTCAACCATTATGCCTTTCAAACATTTATATCTAAATCATTAACACTTCAGTGTTTTCTGTGATCGAATGCACCCGCGGTCTGACACAACACTCGCAGTCACACACTCTCTGCCTTTATTTACAGTTCATTCAAGGTATCTGATCACTATGTGTGCTCCTGGGGACCTCGGGTGTTGTTAGCTCCATGCTTTTGCCATTTGACGTCAAGAGTAGCAAAGACTCATGAATATTAATTAGGTGGTGCACAAATAATTCAAAATGACTCCTTACTGTTATGATGAATAAATACTCAGTGTGGCATGTTGATCCAGAAATCAGGCACATAAAACAAATTCCCATCATTCTCACTGACTAATTTAAGAGGTCAAATGAACTTGACCATCTGCATTTGATCATTTCATACCTACATCTGTTGCTGTCAGGCTTGGGTTTTTGTAGGTAAGTGGTGAAACAATCAGCAAATGAACCCCAATGATGAGTAGTTCTTTTTTTTTTTTTTTTCGCTTTTGAGTATAAGAGACTCTTGGTTCTTTTTTTCTAATCATAGAATTTTTTATCTAGTAAAAAAATATATATATACAAAAATTGTAGTCGTGTGTCAGAAGATGCATATCAGAATTGGGAATACATTTGTTTGCATTATATTTCTTCACTTCTGCAGAAAATGCAGTGCACTCCACAAATGTTAACAACTGCAACAACCACTCAACAAAACATAAAAAAAAAATCACTTCAGCACATATTTACAACATAATTTAATGAATAAATGCTTCTTTGAATTAGGTAAATGCCTGATGCAAGCTAATTTATGAAGTATTAAGGCAAAATCAAACTTATTCCACCCATCTCCACCATAAATGACGCCTATGTTCAGCTGAGGTTGTCTGCACATGAGAACCACCGGATGTTTTTCAGCCAGATCACATATATTTAATAAAAAAGACAATGTATGAAATTGTATGAAAGACGATTTCCATGAAATTTGTGATCCAAAAGGCATAAGGAATAAAAGCCTATAAATAGATTAAGCCCGTTACCGCCACTGAAAAAAAAATGATATAAACTTGCAATAACGACTTTTTCTCTGAATTGCTTGATCTAAACTCACAATTGCAAGATAAAAACTTACAATTCTGACTTTTTTGTATCACAAATTTGAGTTTATATCTCGCAATTATTACTTTTTTCTCATAATTGTAATATAAACTCTCAATTGTGTGTTATAAAATCAGAACTGTGAAAAAAGTCACAATTTTATCTCCCGGTTCAGACTTTATAACATGCAGTTCTGACTGTAATCTGACAATTATAACTTTATAACTGGCAACCTGCGAGTTTATAATGCACAATTATGAGATAAAAAGTCGCGATTACATTTTTTATTCAGTGGCACAAACGAACTTCAATATCGACTGGATAAAGTGCAGCATAGTTTAATAATTTTAAGTTTGTCACTCATGTTCGTAACGTCGTGATTTACATGTTAGCTGGTTGGTTTTGTTTAAAAAGATCATGTTAAAGCCCTATCAAAAAAAATTATGGAAGGAATACTCCCAGAATACCGCTGAAAAAGTAGATGGGCACTGCTGCACTTTATTACACAAAACTGTTAAATGGCGTCAAAAGTCTCAGCGCTGTCAAACTGTTAAACTTATTAGTTGATGTCCATAATTAAAAATACCACATATAAGCCTTGACGATATATATGGATCGACGCTAGTCCTAACCCTTTATTTGTGGGATAAAGAGACAAGCAGTTTCCTCTTCCTTTGAACCGCTGAAGTGGAGTGTTTGTTGGCCAGTCAGACTCACCATCTGGCACCTAAGCCTGCCTCCACCTACAGAGTCCCACCGTTCACTGCCTGGAGACTCAAGTACATGCGTGTGTGTGTGTGTGTGTGTGAATAATAGAACACTGGGCAGCGCATTAGCACTGAGGTCAAAAGTACGGTCTCTTAAAAGGCTCACGGCATTAGTAAGCACAAAATATGGCTCAGAAAACAACACAGATCAAAACAAGAGCAAGCAAGCTTTGATCAGAGAAATATACAAATATTCCAGTGTTTTGAGGTGGGTCATTACTTTATTTGTGGCTTGTGAATCATCTTCTCCGCCGTGTTGTTTGGGCCCCTGATGGGTTTAGGGTCTTCAGGCCCCTGTTTGAGCGGTCACATGTGTTGATGGTTGGCCCTGTCAGTGTGTGGGACAGTAAACACTCTGTGGGCATGTTTTGGTGACATATCAGGACACAACTCTGTATAATGACATGGGTATGACACAGGTATTACAAGGAGAGGGTGACTTATGAGGACATAACCCGTGTCCCCATTTTTCAAAACGCTTATAAATCATACAGAATGAGTTTTTTTGAGAAAGTAAAAATGCACAAAGTTTCCTGTGATGGTTAGGGTTAGGGGTAGGGTTGGTGAAGGGCCATAGAATATACAGTTTCTACATTATAAAAACCATTACGCCTATGGGATGTCCCCACTTTTCACAAAAACAAATGTGTGTGTGTGTGTGTGTGTGTGTTTATGCTTTTGGTCAGTGAAAAATCAGCAAGTGTGCGTGTGTGTTTACTCCAGACAAAACAACATCCCGGGCTAAGCTTATCACACTCCAGAACGGAGAGGATTCTGGTCTGGTACTTGTGTCAACATGGTCCAGACAAGTGTGACAATAAAATGCTCAATCATTGATAAGATTTCTCAAAGAGAAACCCTATTTGTTACTGGTTGGACAATATGGACATCCCACCTGAAGCTCCATTGGCTGAGCCAATCTAGGAATGACAATTTAGCATTTGTGCACTTCCAGATCCATCGTGCCTAAGGTTTTTTTTTTTTTTTTTCAACATATTTTCATATTTTCTTTTCTTTTTTTAAGCCTTTACTTAAGTGATACGTGACTAACTGGGACTACAGAGGTTGTCTTAAACATCATCACATGAACAGGAAAACTCTCTAGTCCACTGTTAAAGCCTTATTCAGACCCTCCAGGATTTTGTGATTGCTGAATTTAATCGCAAAATCAAGCAAACTCAAAATTTTCACAAAAGTCTGCACATTTTCATAATTGCCGCAATTTTTCCCTAGAATTTGGGCTTAGACGTGTCCCGTGACGTCATCGCAATGTGCATTCAGTCAAAGAAAGGTTGTTTCTCAGTTCAAAAAATGGAAAGAACAGCCTTGTGTTCTCATCATGAATGATGTACAAGAGCTAAATTCGATAAACTAACCGAAAGTGGACGAAATCCGCACTATTAGTTTGAGCGCAGACGCACAGTTTATTCGCTCGAGCCGGAGCTGTGGGCTGATCTAAATCAAGCGACACTGATATACACAGCGCTGGGAGAGACAGTGAAGAGAATTATAATGCACAAACAAACCATCGAATATTATAATGCATTTTAACTTCAGTTACAATTATTTGTGAAAAGATGATAAAGCATTTTAAAAACATTTATGATTAATTTTAACAGTACATAAAGGATTCAAGTAAAATGATTTTTAAACTTGGTACTAATATGTATACATCTTCACAAGTAAAAGACAATATTAGTGTTGAACATAACCTTTCTTTATTGTGTTGCATGTCAGTGTACACTGTCAAGAACCAATATACAGTACTCCGAGTTACTAGCTGGAAGGGTCAGAGAGTTTGTTTCAAACAACAAACCCCTGAAGTCATACGTGTTCAAGCAGCAAAACTCACTGTGTTGCTTTGATTCTGCTGTCTATTTAAAACTAAACATATTGTGCAACACACACATTCATTAATATGGTTGTGCAGGCAAACCTTACAGTCTCATACACACAAACACACACACACAAACTGTCCGGGAGCACATTAACAGCTTGTAGCGGGTACAGGCAGAGGACGGCACACTGGCACTCTGTTTGTCATATTTCTTGTGGGCCTCGCCATCTGCCGGGGTGGCATTTTCATGGCTGTTTACCCTGACTCCCGCCAAGGAATCATCTGCCACCGCATAATGCAGCCCGCAAAAAAAAGGGGGGGATTAAGTTGGTAATGCAACTGAGACTATTGCTAATTTGGTGTAATTGGGAAGAAATGAAGATAAATGAGGGCGAGAGAAGGAGAGGCAATCAGTACGGCAGGCAGTACAGCTGTGCTTTTGGCCAAACTCAGCCCTCCCGCCCTCCCCCCTTCTGAGCGTCACCCCCCTGCCACGTCACCCCGTGCTCAACAAGGTGCATGCAAATCCAAGCTAATGACAAATAGACTGGGCTGACATCCACAGCACAGGTTATCTGGTCATCTCGCTGGTGTGGATTTCAGCTTATGGGTTTAAACAGATGACCTTCACATGAGAAATTAAAATAAAATAAAAATACACTGTTATATGTATGTATGTATATTTGTGTTTGGGTGTATATATTTATAACAATGTATTGTTTTTTTTTCTTAAAGAGTAAGAATTTTATTATTATTTTTTTTATTTTTTTATTTTTTATTTATTTACAAAGTACATTTTCTTTTAAATTACGTTTTCTTTCCAGTTTAAGTTATTTTAGCACATCAAGTTAAACATAAAAAATGGGAAATTAACTTTGTCAACTAGTTGATAAAAATAACTTTTATTTTATTTTCAATTAGACATATAATAATCCTGGGCAAAAATAATCTGGTTATTAGGATTTAATCTGGTATTTTGGTTGATAGGTCTGATATATTGCTAATTTGCAATACTACTATATTAATCAAAATTGTAATCTAAGTGTACTGTATATGAGTGATCATACTGGTATCAGACAATAATAATAAATAAATAAATATATTATTCATATTGGTTTAATTAGGCTGATATATTTAGTTGATATCAGGACCTTTTTCAAGTTTAAAGTATGTCATATTAAAAAAAATAATAATTCATGTTTTCTACTGAATACTATATTGTTTTTATGCCTGATATATCGCTTGAAACTTATGAATACAATGTGTGAATATTAAGTTAGTGATTGTTTTCATCAGGCAAAATTTAAAACAAGCCATCATATTGGTTATTTATTTTAAAAATTGTAAATTTAACAGGATCTGGCAAATTTTTGGTGCATCGCTAAATTGAGAAAAATCAAGATTTAAAATTCAAATAAATATTCTGATAATTGAAATTAAATACCCTAATTTAAATGGAATCTTTCATAAAAAATAAATAAATAAAGTTTGTGTTTGATGCTGCACCTGGTTTTAGCCCCATAAGAGATTTTATTTGAAATATGGTGCAGTATGTCATCTGACATAACCGCTATCTTTTAAGTCTGAAAGGATATCTTGTCTTAGTGTAACATACTGGTTCAGACATGTTTTGCACTGTTAAGAGAGACATCTGTGTCTGTCTTACATGTTTTAAGCCTGATGGCGGTGTGCGTACATGTGTCAGTGAGTGGCAGCGTGTTTTCAGTGCCTTGTGGGGAGCCCGCTGAGCTCTCTATATCCATCTACACTGTGCCAGACACCCCTCTGGCTGGCCTCCCTGCAGTATCCACCCTGCTCTACCCAGATGTCCCCACACACACCCTGACACACCTCACACACTACAGCACCCTGAGGAGGACAACCTTCACGGCTATCCATCAGTTTCAGCTGCCATGGAGATGTGACATCTGCGTGTATCTCCATTCAGTTTCACTGTATGTGAATGATCTGCACTGTGCGATATGATGCAAGCAGGTAACAACACCTGCTCTGGAATAGAGGACACAGGACAGTAGGAGAGGGTGGGGGTAAGATGTGCCACTTTCAGATTGCCCTCTATGAAAATAGAAATGATGTCAAACAAATATACTTACTTATATGTCAGGATGTCTGCTATCAACTCAATTTTGAAGAAAGCGTCTATAATTTAATGCCATACAATTTTGCCCACATTAGTGGCAAGTTGAATCATTGAGGGAAATATGAAAATGTTTGTTTTAAATAAAAATATGAACACAGATGGGGATCAAATCAGTTTACTAATGTTGCTGGAAAGCACCTTGACAAGTCAACCTCAAATATTCTCCTGTTTCATGTTGCACCTAATACAATACACTGCATCTAACTGTTAACATCCATTCCAGGTCAGCTTGATAGATTCAGCGCAGAGCAACGGTTAATTTTATTAGGTAGAGCAACTCACTCGCAAACAGCTTTGTAGAAGATATGTTATGATAACTAAGATGACACAAAAGCATGGACGTCTTTTACAAGTTTATGAAAACACCTCCGCTCAAAGCCCCATAGGAGTTTGGGGTTCAAAAATAAACTATTTACACAAAATAACAAAGAAGTAATAATGAAGAAGAGCGATCAAGGGGGAAAAACATATAAGTTTTAAGTCATTAATTCCCTCCCTGAACAATGAGAGAGCAATTCACAAGAGGCCTAATGTAAAAGTGTTTGAATTGAAAGTGAAAATGATTAAAGAGCTCTTTTAATGAAGTGTTAATTGCTGTGAGAAGTAGGTAGAAGTTTGGAGGAGATGCACTGCTTTGACCGGAGTGAAGCTACAGCAAAAGCCCATTTCTACACTGATAGAAAGCTAAACACCATATAAGATTATATGGTAACACTTTAGTATAGTGTCCAATTCACACTAATAACTAGTTTCTTATTAGCATGTCTATTATTAACATATTGGCTGTTTATTAGTGCTTATAAAGTACATATAATGCATGACATCCATAATCCTACCCAATACCCTAAACTTAACAACTACCTTATAAACTATTAATAAGAAGCAAATAAGGAGTTAATTGTGGCAAAAGTCATAGTTAATGGTTAGTTAATAGTGAGAATTGTACCCTAAAATAAAGTGTGACCGATTATTTTAATGATCAAGTGACAGAGTCCTGGTGAAAACCAAGTGACAGAAAATTGGAAAATGGGAACATGGATGCATCCTTAAAACCTACTGTAGGTGAGCTTCTGGATCTCCATGCCTTAGTTTAGCCTTGATTCAAAGTGAAAAAGTGAAAGTGAAAGTGAAGTGACATTCAGCCAAGTATGGTGACCCATACTCAGAATTTGTGCTCTGCATTTAACCCATCCGAAATGCACACACACAGAGCAGTGAACGCACACACACACACACACACTGTGAGCACACACCCGGAGCAGTGGGCAGCCATTTATGCTGCGGCGCCCGGGGAGTAATAGCACTAAAGGCTGATTTATACTTCTTTGTCGTACCTACGCCGTAGCCTACTCATATGCTCACTCCCTTACACCATAGCCTGACATGCAACTCTCCAAAAATCTAACAGCGCCTAAATTCTATGCAGACACCGTCACTGCTATAATGCTTCTCCGATGAGCTGCTTCTTCAGCTTTTGTTGTGGAACTGCCTGTTACACCAGCAACAGGCCCACAGACATTGCAGACTAGCGTTTTGCATGTGCCCGTCAACGCGGACTAGTATAAATGAAAACTGATAGGCTAGTAGGTCCGATGCATAAGTATAAATCAGACTTAAGTGCAAAAATATTTGATTTCATATGTGAGAGAACGTCTACACACATTTCACTATATACATGAGACCCATACATTTTATCCGAAAAAAGAAAATTTAAGCGGACCAAGGACAGAGCCATGGTGGACAACAAGAGACAAAAAGTTGGAAAATGGGGAACAAGAATGAATCCTAAAGGTGATCTTCTGAATCTCACTTATTCAGCAAATAAGTTACTACTCTTGCAGAGGGATATCAACAATGAATGATATTTATACCTCCACCTACAGCTGAATATTCAACATCTCATCATCATCCTCGCTAACTGAGTCCTATATTGTGTTTCTCATGGGCCTTTTGTGCTGCATAAGATGGCACAGTCTTTCACTTACCCTTATCACAGACAAAAATTAATGGCCATCAGAGAACTCTGTTCTCTTTGAACGGTTTGCGGTGACTAGCCTTTGATCATAAGTAGTGCTCACTTCACAGAAAGCCTGAAAAGATGTCTCTTTGATATCTCCCTGCGTTTACATATCAATGAGCACCACAGAAGATGGGGGCCCAGGCGACTCTCTTGTGCTAAGCTTTTGGGAAATGTGGCTTAGAGGATACATGTTGACCAGTAAATGCATACATATGTCAGATAATTTCATAGATGAGGCTGCGAAGCCACCTTCATCCAGAAGCAAGGACTCTCCAAGTGTTTTATCTCAATAGACTGTGGCTCATTTGACTGTTTTGTAGTGGAGAGCCCCACGTCTTTATGGGCTTTCATTAGACATAATTTTGAAGCTCATTTGAAATCAATCCCCCTTCGGACCCTCACACCACCTCCGGTGTCGGCCGGATGAAAAATGAGTCGGGGCAATGGTGCTTCGGGTAGCCCCCTGTCTGTCCTGCTTGGCCCTGTCCGTTAATACAGCATCATCTGGTCGAACGGACGTGCAATTCCCACATCTCATTACCGACAGGAACAGTGGGTCATTACACGGGATGGATTCCCATTAGCTGAACTGAGAGTTTGAGACTAAATACATAAGCTTTGGACACAAGCACATACTCACAAGCACTTTGTTACATACTCCTCAGCCACTCTTAACTTGTTACTTGTTCACATACTTTCTGGATGAGAGGAATGCAAAAATGACTTTATTTGAGCACTTAAGGTAGACAGCAGTATTTTGAACACATTCAAAAAGCAGGCACTTAAAGGAATAGCTCACCCATAAATAAAAAATAAAATAAAAAAAAGTAAAAAAATATTTACTTACCCTTGGGTCGTTTAAAAGATGCATACTGTTTTACTGTTTTGTTTTTTACTATATAATGAAAAAGTATAATTTTTTCCAAAATAGTAGTGCAGCTTGTGCCTTTGGACGGTTCATAATGACTGGGGGCTGTGTGAACTATTCCTTAAAGTCTTTCCTTTAGTGTAAATCCCTAAAAATTAAGTCTCCTCAATGAAAGCAATTTAGGGGCATGTTTTCCCCAAATGAAATATATACAACATATCTCTCTTATCTCTCTTAAGAGGAGTTCATTCTCGATGATGCATTAATTCAGGATGACTGCACGGTCATCTGGAAATCAAGGTAGTGGAGAGGGAGTCAGGAGTGGGTTTAACCAGCAGGAGAGCAAGGAAGATGCAGGGGCCATTGAGTGAGGATAATGCAGCTCCTTCATATGGTCTGTTGCTATATGAGCCATCTGTTTATATAACAGACTGCATCTTGATGGACAGAGTGGCTAATCAATGCAGCTCTGCTCCACAGGTTTATGTATGAAAGTATAGTGTTCAGCTGTTCAGCAGCTTCCTGCAAGCTTGAGTGTGTGCATTTGCTATTACAAATTTAAAATGGGGTATACCTGCCATGTTTATTTTAGGTATGCCGGCTTGTTTAGTAAGTGGAAATATGTGTCTGTTCAAAAGTGCTCATCTCCAGCAATGGTCAGCGAGCAGCTCCTGTCCCTGTGGGGATGGTGATTTATGGAACATTAATTTTGGATGACTGGATCCGGGCAAATATTTCCGTCAGAGGACACAGATTGGGGGAGAAAGTCAGCATGGCAGGTGAAAGAGACTAATACAACAATCAGACAAAGCAGACAATTAAAGATGTACAGATAACCTAAAATGTTAATGTATGGATAATAATTTGTAAAATCACATTTACCTCAAAATCATATTAAAATAAAATATCAAAGTAACAAAACATGATAATATGATCATGTTAAACTGTATTGCCACCTTTCAGTTTACTGATTTTAAAATTCTGGCCACGTGTGGCAATGTAGACTTCTGACTTATGAATGGCACCTTGCATACAAGAAGTTATATAGGATAATAGTTGATTAATGACCTACTCTGACCTGCCTGAACTTATAACTCAGGTAAAATGTATCTACAAGTCAAATATGAATATATTGTGATTGATTATTTTGTGTATCAAAGGTCAAACTATAACATACAGTAGCCTTTGGAATATGCAAAAATGAAGTTTTTTTTAAAGATGAAAAGGACTTTTAGAGCAGATAAAGTAAGTGGAAGAGAGAGAAAAAAAACTAATTGAAAGACTGAAATAGGTTCTTCACCTAGTTAATTACATAAGTACAAATTATATTAAAAGCACGAGATGTGTTTAGGCAGAAGAGTAATAAGTAATTCTGTCTTCATAGTCACTTCATATATTGTAACTACAAAAGGACAGAAATTTTACGGATTTCATTTCATTAAATCTTTACCATTATGTTCCTAAAAAATATAAATATAATTCCATTAAATATGCATTCAAATGTGTTTGATGTTGAATCTATATTTATATGAAATAAACTGGACTAATTCAAGGACCAGCTGCTGGTTACTCCAGATGCATTAAAGGGTTAGTTCACCTAAAAATGAAAATTTGATGTTTACCTGTTTACCCCCAAGGGCATCCAAGATGTAGGTGACTTTGTTTCTTCAGTAGAACACAACCAGAGATTTTTAACTGAAATCGTTGCAGTTTGTCAGTCATATAATATCAGTAGATGGGAATCACAGCTTTGAGAGTCATAAAAAAATACATAAACAAAACCAAATTAAAACCTGTGGCTCATGACGATACACTGATGTGTAAAGACACAAAACGATTGGTCTGTGCAAGAAACTGAATAGTATATATATCGTATTTTACCTGCATTTGCATCTTCTTCTTCTTCTTGCTTTATAGGTGCATTACCACCAACTATCCTTCAAATTGACCATTTACCAGGGCTCCGAACCGGTTCAAGGAACGAAAACGAAAACCGGATACAAACGAAATTTTGACAGGAACAGAACCAGAAACAAAATCTAATTTTATAGTTCCAAACAGAATCAAAAATTGTAATGGCTGATAACCAGTTAATAACGTTATTTTATCGTTCCATTTAATATTTGAAATTTTCTGTCATCCAATCACGAATTCCAGTAGACTCTGGCATACGCAAATATGACGCTGAAGCCAGCGAGTGAAATGTCTGCTCAGCTGTGAACTCATCATAGGCAACTTTTTTAGAGATAAATTTTTTTATTTCATTCAGAAATAGACAATGCAGACACAAAATGTTTACAAACATTAGGCTATAATAAATAATTTAATTAATTTGTAATTCAAATACATCACGAATATGCAAACTTTGATTTTGTGTCGAATGAGACCCGATGGTTTCGTTTTAGACTTAATTAGTTTTAGTTTGTCGTTAATATTGCTATAGCTTCTTATATTTTTAATTCTTGGTCTTTTCTAAATACTGTTAATTTAAATTATTTTGTTATGGAGTAAATTTCCTGGAAGCTGAACAGTTTTCATTTGCTATTAACCTCAAATTAATCCTTAGAATGAAATTTGGAGTCCACCTTTCAGATGCATATACAGCTTACTTATTATACATTTACTATTATTCTATATTCTTTATATTAAATAACATTTTAGCATCCAGATACGTCGGGAACATGGAAACATATGGATTCGTGCCGAAAGAGAGAGGTAGGCATCAGCTTCGCCTTTAGATTAATTTGCTTTTGGATTGACGTTTTTATAGCCTAAACTAATAACTGTTTTTATAATGTTTTTAAACATTTTGCTTTAAGACTACAGGCATTTTAGCCTTTATTATTTTGGAAGTAATAGGGCTATTTTTTTTTTTTACTCTCAAAACGCAATCTTATAATGTATTTTTTCTTTTAACAATGAAGCAAACATTTTTAAATGTCTTTAAAGTGTTGATAGATTTTTTTTTTTTTTTTTTTTTTTTTTTTAGTAGCTTACATTTGGCCAAAATCTAGAGATGATGACGCTGTAGCCTATTGACTGTGATTAAACTTTAGATCTCTATTTTTTACTTTTCTTTTTGAGTAAAGAAAATGCAATACTTTATTATTATTATTATATTATTAGGCAAATAATATTGTTTTAAAAAATAACGTTATTAACCGGTATTTCTTTCACCCGAACCAGTTTCGGAACGGTAATAGTATCAGAGGAACGCAGAACAGAAACTTTAAAATATCGATTCTGCTCGGAGTGAACCAATTGAATTTTTTTTTTTTTCAAGCCCTGCCATTTACAGTCTATCTACAATCTTAATTAGGAGTGATAATGGTCCATTTGAGAGATAGGTGGCGGTAATGCGCTTATAAGTCTGTGATCCGGCATTAAGCATGAAGAAGATGAAGATGCATCACATGCCGGCTGAAGAAGAAGACACAGATTCGTTTAGGACAGGTCAGACATTGTGGTTTGGTTTGGTTTTTGACTTCTAAAAGCCATGATTCCCATTACATTATATGACTGACAGACTGCAATGGTTTGAGTTAACAATCTCAGTTGGTGTTCTACTGAAGAAAAAAAGTCACCTACACCTTTGATTCCCTTTAAGCCACTGTGCTCATGTGAAAGAAATGAGTTTCGAGTCTGGCCTGCAACATGGCAATTTCATTATACACTATTTATACATTATTCTCTTTAACAAAATACAATCCTATAAGATGCATGGCTACCGCAAGTCATTATCAAACCACAGACGATCCATTGTAAGTTCCTCAGAATCCAACCGTATGCAAGTGTCCGTTTGAAACCGAACATGAAATCACATCTACAGTCAGTACAAGCATCCATTTCCACCAAAATCCTTCTTTTCCTAACAAAACCCTGACCCTGTACCCAGGTGAGCTCAACTCTGACAGAGCTACTAGAGTGATACAGGAAACTGATATTCCCCCACCTCAGCCACAAGAACAACACTGATCCCTCTTGCTCTTGACATGCTCAATATTTTACATAAAACAAAGGGTTTGCTGAGATCAGATGATGCCATTTATGGGAGCTGAGAAGGGAAAGGTGTCTCCGGGTTACAGCGGGATTCTAGGTAGGAATGGGGAAACTGGCTTATGGTGAATCTCACAAAAGAAACTTTCAAGAAATATCCAGGTCATTTTACCAATTTCAATTATTACACTTGTTCGGGACTTGTCAAGTACGCTAGTATGTTTAGCCAGTGCTACAAGAGAATACAAAAGAGAGAAAGAGATGAGCGAGTAAGGCGGTCCTCAGTGGCAACACTAGGACAATCCAATCTGATTTAATAAGAGTGACAGTTGCTCTCTGATGACAGAAAAGCTCTTGAAAGTGTGATGCAAAATGAAATAATAGGTGAGAGACAAAGAAAAGAAGAAATAAAAGTGCTGACCGCTTTGGTAGTTAAAGATTTGCAACATACACAACTCTGAGTCCCGCAATCTCTGCATGTGCGAGCTCTCTCCCTCTCTCTTTCTCCCTCTCTCTTTCTCCCTCTCTCTCTCTCTCTCTCTCTCCAGCACACACCTGTTTTCTGCTAACGCGGCAAATCACATGGCTGACAGATTCCCAAGCCTGTTTAAATAATGCATGGGATTTCTCTTTTAACTTGTCAGTCGCCCTACAAAAAATATATATCAGTTCTTTTCGGATGTCATTTGTGACAGTGATTCACCCTGACAGCTCCCCATTAGACCAATGAGTCCCTTTTCGTTTTCTCATTCTTCTACCGCCGTTCGGACAAGAAACACATGTTACTCTTTTTTTCTTTTTCTCTCTCTCTCTCTCTCTCTCTCTCTCTCACCGTCTTTTTTCTTGTTAACAGGGGTTTTCAGAGCTGTATTTATATTTAATAAATATATTAACTCACTTCACCCTCTAGTTTTGCTCCAACCATATTAGCGCAAACATTGTTCTCTGCCTAACACCGAAACTGGGCACTGGTCACAGTCACTGAACAAACTCCGGCATGCTTTGTGCTACTGGATAAACTCGGGGGTGGGAAAGGCAGACCGTCTTTTTCCATGCCAAATACTTCATCAAATCTCTTTGGCCCCTGTCATACACGCTGTTTTTTTTTTTTATTCCGTGCTGTATTCTTGTGCTCTAGTGGTGAGAGTGAAGTTAACGTTTGAACGGACCGAGTGAGGGGGGAGATTGAAATCAAGTCTATCTGTGTCGACTGCCTGCTGCAGATAGCTCAGGCTTTTTGTGGCACGATCCACACAGTGGAGGAAAAGCACAGATTAGCCGTTTCCCTTTTGAAGTTCTCCTTCAAAAAAAGCGAAAGACTCACCACTAAGAGTGAGAGGGAAGGGGTCCAAAAACACATCTTCCGGGAATGTAAATAGGGACAGGAGATAGTGCCATCGGGACATTGAGCAAGCAGTGTCTTGGCAGCCAAGAGAGAGAGAGAAAGAGAGAGAGTGAGCCAAAGAGAAAGAGGTTAAAGTTGTCGGACTGCTTCAGAAGGTGTTTTTTTTTTTAGATCAGAATCCAAGACCCCCCCTCCCCTATGGAGCCAGAAGAGTCTCAATAAAGATAAATGCACACACTACAGTCACATATGCACACACAGGATTCATAGATGCACACACATGATTCATAAATACACACACAGGATACACAAATGCACACAAAATTCACAAATGCACACACAAAATTTAACACACAAAATTTAAAAAGCACAGAAGATTCACAAATGCATACAAAATTCAGAAATGCACACAAAAATCAGAAATACACACACAATTCAGAAATGCAAACAACCTTTACAAATGCACTCAAGATTCACAAATGCACAGGACAAGATTCACAAATGCACAGGACAAGATTCAGAAATGTATTTCTGATGCACACACACATATATCTTGATTTACAAACTGCTTGCGGTCTGTGAACTTCACTGCATTTTTTTTTAAACAGGGAATGATCAGCAACCAATCAGATATCTGCCTTCTTTTAGCCAATCACAAGAATGCACCCCATGTGGGGGGATTGTTTACTTATAAGCCAATCACATGAACGTGTTCACACAGCAATTGTATTAAATTGTATGAAAATACAGATGTTTAGATTACAATTCAAGTTTATTTTTTATTATTTTTTACAAAATATAAATAAAAAAAATGTCTCAATACATATAGCCCAGTGACTGCAGAAAAAAAGTTAACCATGGATTCATAAATTTGCAATAGGCAATTGTTTCATTTTATTTAAATATTTTAATGAAAGTAAAAAAAAAATGTTTAAACCTTTTGAATATTTAAATATATCTAAATATTCTTTTGGATGCAATATAGAAGTCACTTTAATTATAATATTCAGTCCCTACATGAAGAGAGAGTCAGTGGTCCGCTTCGAGAGGAAAGTGGCTCTCTGGCTTCGAAAAGTGGGTCTGCGGCTGTCGTTCGCTTAGGAAAGTGAGTTGATCGCTGCGTGAGGAAAGTGAATCGTTCGCTCAACTTCGCTGCTTGAGGAATCGTTCGCTGAGGAAAGTGAGTCGCTCGCTGGGTGAGGAAAGCATAGACATATAAATAGTTATTTATATGTCTATGGAGGAAAGTGAGTCGTTCGCTGCGTGACTCCTGAGGAAAGTGAATCGTTCGCTGAGGAAAGTGAGTCGCTCGCTGCGTGACTCGTGAGGAAAGTGAGTCGCTCGCTGGGTGAGGAAAGTGAGTCGTTCGCTGCGTGACTAGTGAGGAAAGTGAGTCGTTCGCTGCGTGACTCGTGAGGAATGTGAGTCGTTCGCTGCGCAAAGTGGGTCGCTGGCTGCGCAAAGTGAGTCGCCGGCTGTGTGAGGTAAGTGAGTCGTTCGCTGAGGAAAGTGAGTTGTTCGCTGATTGGCTTATAAGTAAACAATCCCCCACGTGGGGTGCATTCTTGTGATTGGCTAAAACAAGGGAGATATCTGATTGGTTGCAGATCATTCCCTGTTTAAAAAAAGGCATTTGTGTGTTGAGTCAAGTCAAGGGAGTCTCAAAATTCACACACAAATGCAGTGAAGTTCACAGACCGCAAGCAGTTTGTAAATCAAGATATATGTGTGTGTGCATCAGAAATACATTTCTGAATCTTGTCCTGTGCATTTGTGAATCTTGAGTGCATTTGTGAATCTTCTGTGCTTTTTAAATTTTGTGTGTGCATTTGTGAATTTTGTGTGCATTTGTGTATCCTGTGTGTGTATTTATGAATTATGTGTGTGCATGTATGGATCCTGTGTGTGCAAATGTGAATGTAGTGTGTGCTTTTATCTTTATTGAGATTCTTCTGGCTCCATACTCCCCCACCTTCTCGACTCCAAACAATGCGCACCAAAGACCAATCCAATGTACTTTAGTTGGTATGGCTGGATTTTGAGAACTTAAAAAGTCCGGTCCAACACCCAAATTTTTCTTTGGTTCCTCAAAGTACCCAAGAACCCCTTTGTCTTGGAGTATCCAATTAAAAATAACAGCACTGGCCCTCGGAGTCCGCACACACATCTGTTTGAATGCCTGTCATACACAAAGTTCTGTCTTATGCATATTTGTTTATTAAAGGCCTCATGTTGAAATTTAGCTATTTTTGGTTCATCTCTTTAGGCTTGGAGGACACATTTATGGTAGGGCTGTATAAAATTGAATGATTGTTTATGAGCTCTTTGAGCAACCAGTCCTGGATTGTTGTCCTTTCCGATTTAGTGCATCTTGGGTAAATCTGGGTAATTTCATAGATTCTTGGTATCTGCATTATTGAGTACTGAAATTGAACTTCCGCATTTGATGATGATGTAGATCGGGTAAGAACCAATATTGAGAAAATGGCCACTGTCAGCTAGATTGTCACATTCGCATGGAACTTTCAAATTATTTGTGAAGCAGCTGTTACCTGTTACCCACTATGATAAAATGAATGAATAATGAATGAATCTATGTATGAATATATCATCACAAAGTGAATGACTGCCAAAGAAAAAGAAAAACATAGTAGTTTTTCCAGGGCTAATCATTGTAAATAACTGTATAATAATTATACAATATCTGAGATAATTATCCATAACGTACACATCTAGTTGCAAAAGTTCAAATATTTCAGTAGACCACAAACACAAATTTTATCCAAAAGCTGCACACAGCTCCTGCACCACTCTCAACTGAAAACGAATGAATAAAAGTATGTTTGTCACACTGAATTAAATGGCTTAAGATAATGAGAGCCAAATATTAACTTTCTGGTACAAGTCTACCTTTTATTTCTTTAACATGCGACAGTATGGACGAAACTGGTTGCAATTCACCCTGATTTGAAAGCCAAAGATTTGATCTAGCCCTATCAGATCTGACCCCACAAACACATGCCTATAGTGCTGGGTCTGTGCTTACTGTGTTTCACGGCCTGGGACGGTTGTTCACTCAGCACGCTTACATCCGCAAACAGGACTGAAATTTGATTCTGTGTGATTCTCAGTTTCCATTGATGCAGTTCTCTCCATCTCTATCTCTCTAATCATCAAGATTAGCTCTATCGGCAGCCAGAGTACATTAGAGGATGTGTGATTGAGTGCGAGACAGACGTCTTCTCTCCACCCCTGGCACTGGCTCTTCCTTCTCTCTCCTGCTCTCTATTCTCTCGCCATCATCTTTCTGTCACTACACACACACTCTGTTTCTCTCCAAATGAATGGACCAAATTCAAAGGTGATTTGTATTCAGTCTCAAGTGTTGATCTACTGTAAGAGCAGGATTTTGGTAAAGCTTGCCCTTGAACTGTCACTGATTCCAATAGAATGAATGAGCGAATGGCGATAACACTTGTGGCTGCACATCATTTGATTTTGACATGACTTAAACTACATAAAAAAATAAATAAAAATAATATATATATATCTAAACAGCTGACACACATGCTTGTCCTAAAGACATTTTGTAGGTCGTTTGCATTTGATAGTTATTAAAATTCTTCTTCTCACCAAGGCTAAATTTATTTTTATATATATATAAAAAAAAAATAGTCAAACAGTAATATTGTGAAATATTAGGTAACACTTTATAATAACGTTCTGTTATAAATTATTTATAAATTATTAGTTAATGATGAACTAATCATTTACAAAACATAACTATACTTTCATAAATGATTATTAAGTCATAAGTTAACATTTTAGTAACGTTTTATTAATTCAGTTATAAGTCACTTATAAGTTATTAGTTAATGATGAACAAATCATTTACAAAACTTTTTTTAAGATAACTTAGAACACATTTGTAAATCGTTGGCATACCACTTATTAATCATTTATGAACATATAGTCATGTTTTGTAAATGATTTGTTCATAATTAACTAATAACTTATAAGTGACTTATAACTGAATTAATAAAACATTACTAAAATGTTAACTTATGACTTATTAATCATTTATAAATGTATAGTCATGTTTTGTTAATGATTAGTTCATCATTAACTAATAATTTATAAATGACTTATAACAGAACGTTATTAATTTCTAAAGGATTATGTGACACTGAAGACTTTTACAATATAATAATAGAAACGTTATCTTAAATTGTAAAAAATATTTCACAGCATTACTGTATTTTTATCAAAGAAATGTAGCCCCGGTGAGCAGAAGAGACTTCTGTCAAAAACGATAAAAAATTGTAATTACAAACTTCTGCCCAGTAGTTTATATGCCTGTTTTATGTCCCGTTTTCCCCCTCTTTTTTTTTGCTTTATCCTTAAACAAATTTAACTGCAAATTTAAACCGGTTGCACACTGATACAAGGAGTGAATTGCTGGTGTTAATGTCTCCTTCTACATATTCACACACGCTCTGTGTTTCTGTTCACATATTTGTGTGTTGTACGTGTATGTAAGCATTATTGGTCTTTGCAATAACAACGGATGGCATTTTGGTCTGTGCTCGCAGTAGTTGACTGTGATAATAAAGAATGACATTTTACTTTGCGTGTGTGTGTTTGTGTGTTCAGTGATGGTAACATAACAATCTAAATGCACAGTCAGGTGGGGAACATTAAAGACGTCATTAGCCTCAATAAAGCTCAGCAGAAAAGAGAGGGTTGCGTGGGCAAGAACCCATTACCTCAGGTCACGTGCCTGTGTGCGCGTGTGTGTTGAGGTGATTAGACTGTTGAACACTTCCTAACATTGCTCTTCATTTTTATATTGTGAATATCTATAGCCTGCACTGGTAAGTGATTCAAAGCTAGTGAGTCATAAACTGGTCAAAGCTAAAGGCTGTGTAGCCCTGCAGATCAGAAATGTGTTTGGTTGTTGCAGTGGATTTGATGTGTTTGATTACCAGGTGAGGAGCTCACAAGTGATTCTACTGAACTGTGGGCAGGTGCAATAACTCAAACGTGAGAACATAGCAAATCTACAAACTAGAAAAGTGAAAACACACTGTTTTCGTGCCAATATCTTTAAATGCAAATGAGCTGCTGCTGCTCCCTGCCCTCTTTTCCAGAATATGTGCCTTTACAGCTCTTACCTCAAATACTCTGCCAACAAACATCTGTTGATTGATTATCCTGTATATTGTGCTTAAATTATGTGTTTTAAAGCCACATAAGATCAAACTTATGATAAAGCATTTTCTGGGTGCACAGAAAGCAGCTTTCACATGGCATGTGAGTCCTAAACTAAGTTCTCTTTCATGTCTTATTGTGCTTAAACTGTCAAATACACAAAAGGTTATGTTAAAAACACATTACAGAAACCGTCGGTTATGTCTGTTAAGGTAAACAGCTAATAATGAAATTGCATGTTTATATTAGTTCTGTGTATTAAGTGACAGCAATGTAATATGCAGTACCTATACTGCTGTCTACGCTGTAAATATGAATAAAAACAGAAAATCACTCACTGCTCTTAACTGAATAACTTCTATAGCTTTAATAAGAAGACATTTCTGACTTGAATTCTTTTAAATGCTCTAGTGTGAAGATAAACATTGTGGACTGTGTGCAGCTCACTCAGGGCGGAGTTGTGGGCGGGGCCTGAGCAATATGACGCCATGATAATCAAAGCGCATGTCTAATGAGAATGATTTTGGTTTAATGGGGATTAAAAAATAAGGAATTTTTAATGTTTATCTTCACACTAGACCCATAGAGATTGGCTCTGGATTGGTCTACCGTGTACAGTGCGTATCAGAAACGAAACGCTCATTGCCATGACAGAATGACAGCCCTGTGGAGACTTGTTGATACATAGAAAATAT
Organism: Carassius auratus; assembly: GCF_003368295.1. Taxonomy (NCBI): domain Eukaryota; kingdom Metazoa; phylum Chordata; class Actinopteri; order Cypriniformes; family Cyprinidae; genus Carassius; species Carassius auratus. The sequence continues at coordinate 92,645 of NW_020523497.1, forward strand.
GGTATCAATTGTGCCTCACCAATTCGAGCCGGAGTCTGATGATGAAATGGTTGAACTGGCTGATCGACAAGAGACTGATTCGCAAGCACGACTGGAGCAGGACGTTTCTCAGTGGTAAGTGTAAAGTGTTAACAAGTTTATGGTAATTATAAGATGTGATCAAATAAATTTACTCTCACAGCGTAAGATACAGCATCTTCTCCACATGTTAACCACAAGGAAATTTGACTGTGTTTGTGGCCGGTACATATGTGTAGAGCCGTAACAGAATAAGATTTGAATTCCTCCTGACTTGTTTAGGTAACTCTTTTTCTTTTTTTTTTACTTTATTAATTGTGGTTTTTGCAGTTTATAAAGTATACACAACCCACACTACTACAAACTTGGGGTTTGTAAATCTTAATAACAATTTTTTTTTTGTCTCTAAATATTTTTTTACATTTAATTCATTTATTTAAATGAACTAGTAATATTCTGAAATTTTATCAAAATTTTAAATAACAGTTTTCTATTTTACAACATTTTTAAATATAATTTATATATAGAGTATGACATTTTTATATTTATATATCATACTTTTTCAATCAAAAGTTTGAGTGTCTTTGTATGTGTGTGACTCTGACCTGCACTGGAGTTCAGCTCCTCGTTCTCTGACTCGGTCCCGTTCTGGCTTCCTGCTCCGTGAATGCTGCTCATGGCCATCAGTTTCATCTTCTGGAGTTTCATAGCTTCAGCCATGGCTGCTGCCGTCAGACCTGTACAGCACACACACACATACAGAGGTAAGTGTACTGTATCTGTTCACTTTTACACCTGGTGTAACACCCGTCTGAGGAGATCTGATCTCAAATGAACAACCGACACAAATCGCTCGCCTGGTATTAACATGCATCTCATGTGAACAGAGGTTGTCAAAAGAAAGCTCTCTGATATGACTTCATCACTTTCTACCCTAGTGTGTTGATAAAACACAAAAAGTCACAGATATTGAAAATGCATAGTTTTGCATTTCCCTAATTAGTACTGGTCGAGACTGCCGCCCACCGGCAGAATGTGGCCCTCTGGAAGAGGAGGGAGGGATCTACTCGTGGTCCTGTGCTAGTGTGTGTAAGTGTGTGTGTGTCCCACGAGGATTTCCCAGTGTTACTCACTGTCTCACACACGCTTCCCGACTCAACCCTCCTCTCATCGAGGGCTCCTCAGCCCTGGAAGCCATCATCACTCAGCCCAATTAGGCCCCTAATTAATTCAATTAAACAACGGAGGGACACATTAAGTATTTCATTAAGTGACGATGCCATGCCTTCTCACACTCCGCTCTTGAAATTTCCCCACAAATCAGGTTGGGAGGAAGTGATGGCCCACGTCCTGTGTCTTTTTCCCCAGGTTCAGACAATGGATGTCACCTTGATCTAATTCATTAAAAATTTTGCCTCCAACGGAATACGTGAACTAGCGCAGAAAAGAAGGCCAAAGAAAATTCCTTTATCCTCACTTTCACACGCTCTGCATGGATTTGGAAGCAGAGGGCACTTCTTCTCCCATAGGGCCGTGCGAAAATGAACAGCGCTTACGGCTGAAAATTAACAACGACACTGGTTTTGCTTTCTGTGACAGCCGACAAGCCAAATAAACTAGCAAATTATTCATTCTTCAAAAAATACAAGTTGTGTATATGCTGGACTGGAGTGGGAGATAACGGCAAGTATTTTTCTAGATTAATGCCAGGCAAAAGTGGCAAAAATGTTTTTAAATTAAATATCAGTACTTACTGCTAAGTAACAAGTAATTGATAACACACACACACACATACATATATATATATATATATATATATATATATATATATATATATATATATATATATACACACACACATACATACCATTTTTGCAAAAGAACTTACATTTGTAAAGTTTATAGTAAAATATTAGCTTATTAGTTAAAACTACTATTATAATTATTATTATTATTATTATTATTATTATTGCTACACAATTTATAATATTATCAATATTTAACTGTAAACAAAGCTTATACTATTATTACTATTTTTAGCAATATTATTTAAAGCAATTTTTATTAGCTTTATTAATTCAAAAGTAATATTACCAATATTAATCACTGATATTTATAACATTTGTATTTTACAGTTATTATTGTTATTGCTAACAAGCAATAACAATATTAATAAGAACATTAATTAATAAGAATATTAATTAAATTTATTAATGCAGAATATTATATATATTTATATATAAACATAATAATATAATTATACATTTTATAATTTAATATTAATTATTATTGGTTACTGAAAGCATAATTAAATGATCCAAAACATAATGAATGTTCTAAATATTTAATATTTAAACATGGTACTACATGTAATGACAAACTACAGACAAATAAAGCAAACCGTGGTTTTATCGGTTTGTGGTAACATTTCATAGAAGGGTCCTTCAGAGTTCTGTTTCTGGAAAATGTACGAGTACTAAAGTGGCGGAGAAGCATCAGATAATTTCCTGAGGGGTCCAAATAAACTGTGCAAACTAAACACGATCGTTTATACAGAATACAACGAGTAGAAAAATAGAGGAAAAAAGCACTCACAATTGGTGCATTGTCTCAGCACACACACACTATAAGTCCCTCCCGTCTCCTGATACTATGTCAAGGAGAAGCCCCGAGATCAAACGGCGTACGTAACAGTAATTGATGTTTGAGGAAAGTCGCGACCCGCGGAAATGGGAGCCGGCGGATGAAAGGCGAGTGCTGTTTTGCAGGGGTGGACAAACAGATTGCTTATTGTTTGCCTTTCATATGGCCCTTCAGATCTACAAGTCTCTCTGCCTCAGACTCCTGCTTTGAACACTCAAGGTATCACCCCCCTGCCGCATGAATGGAGGGTGCTTGGGCACGTCCCGAGGAGGGGGAACACATCTATCCTCCTTTCCTCGCCCCATTCTCCCTCGTTCTCAAGATCTGACAGGTCCATCTCGGTCACTAATGGTTCACCTGGTTTGGAAGTGAGGAGGTGAGCCGAAGGCCTGGACGACGGCTTTTGTAGTCTCGAGGGGGGTCAGGTACAGGCCAGTCTGGATTCCTCTGCTGTGACGTGCCTGAATTGGTCCTTTTTCATACCTAGACAACAATGTCCCATTTAATTAAAGAGTGGTATGAGAAAAGGTAGATTCCGAAGCGAAGGAAAAATTGATCCAGAGGAGTTGCTTTTGATCTCAGAGTCAGTGAACGTTACATCAATGGATGCTTTTCAGCATCAAGAGGCTCTCGGTTTCACTGCGTTTAACTTTGTCTGTCTTTACCACGGTAATGAAACGTTAAAGACCCAGGTAAAAAACATGGAGGCAATTGCACCTGAGATTACAGCCTTGAATTGGGTTACATGTCATTGTCCCATGTTTTTGGTTCATTCCAAGGCTAAAATGGCTTTAGTTAGTAGAAATACGCAAAGGTGGATTCTAATAATAATGATAATAATATTAATTATTATTATAAATAAAACTTTTAATTAATTACTGCTGTAATTATAAACTAAAACTAAAACAAGGTTGAGAAAGAAATAGAAACAAAACAGCAAAATAAACCGCACACATAACATGCCTGTGAGAACAAGCCTGGAGAGATCATGTTTTCTACAAAGAGGGTCAGTCAAGCACTCCCTCCGTTTCATGCACCGGACGCATTATTGCATTTCTCCTTTTCAGACGAAACGAGGGTAAAAAAGAGAAAGGAATGGTGTCTTTTCTTTGCTTTGACTGAGCGTCTCAGGAAAAAGTATCAGATTTGTGCACAGGACATGAAGGGAAAAAACAGGCAGAGCATCTCCACTGATTCACTGAAGAGTAAATATTACTGTCTGATTTCAGTAAACCGAGAATGGACAAAAAGGTAGAAGAAGGGAGGGCAGAGGGAGATGGGGGCGGTATACTGTATTTAATTCACCTTTGGAATTTCCGAATGGTTGGAACAAGGGATGAGTTGAACGCCTGACAAAGGCATATGGCCGGCGGGCGAAACTGGACTCTGCTGCTTTTCACCCACGACGTGAGAAAGAGAGAGAGAAATGGGGCGCGATGGAAGTTGTAAATAAAAGCCCAAATGAATGCTGAGATTTACGCCTCATGACCCCACTGTTTGTGTGAAACCCACTGGAGGACTGATTCAACTAAATCTAGGTTATGTGTTAGTTTCCACCAACCAGAGTTTCCTCCCGAAGTGGGGCTGGATACGAATGGCTCAGATGAACCTTAACTATTGATCAAATCAGTTTAGAGTCATTTCAAAGAAAAGACTTTGATTTGGAGAAACATATCAAGTTTTAACAGAATCACGACTGGATATTAATGTTTCATAATCCATCTATGGAATCAGTTTTAAAAAATACCAGACATTTTTGAGGTTCTATTCCATTAACGATTTTTGAACGTTGGAATATTTTTACGAGTGTGAATGGAAGATTTAAAAAAATACTATTAATTTTGATGGATACAAATGGTTTAAGTCAGAGGTCCCTAACCACGGGGGTTGCGACCCACTACCAGGCCATGGAAGAATTGCTAACGGGTCGCAAGAACGTTCTGGGAAAAATGTGTATACTGTAGATATGAAACTCTTTTCTTCTTGCTTACATATATGTAAGCAAGAACCGGTCCATGGTGTAAAAAAAGCTTGAAGACCCCTGGTTTACGTAAATCTAAACTACTACTATTAACAAAATCAATGAATTATTGGTTTGAATTGGTCTCCCTTATTCACTGAATCTTTAAGTGTCGTTCTTGAGACTGTGCATTAACCAAGCGTGACACGAGAAGCAACAAACACGTTTATCTTAAGCTCTACAGTGTGTGCTAGTTCTTATTTATTGACCAGTGAACAGGACTGCCTGGGGTCGAGGGGTCTCCCTGATCCTGAGTCAGCTCATGTGGGTCTGTGAGTGAGCCCAATATGAGCGAGACTCTGTGATTACTTTTAATGAAGGCAGATGCTGATGTGGAGTTCTGCCATTATTGGAGCAGAGAAGAGATGATACACACACACAGCGTGGGAATGAGGGCACTGACGGCCGTACCCAGAGGACAGGCAGAGGAGCTGGGTGGACAAAAGAAAGGAGGAACAGAAAGAAAGATTTAATGTAACACCATGAACAGATGACGCGTCACGACGGCTCGAGGCTGTCTACAATAAACACAAAATGTTCACTAACACAGATAAATCAGCTGTAAATGCCATGTCAAACCTCAGCTATGGGAAAATGGGAGAACAACTTTAAAACATTATTTTCGAATGAAATCAGTTCTTTTGAAAATGTCCTTAATATATGAAATAAATATGATTTTAAGTATTAAAGCAGAGACCAGGAAGATTACTTAGAAGTTTATTTAAATATATTTCACAATATACTGCACAATTTTAATACTTTTCAACCAATTTACTCTCAGGTTCAAAAACTAGCACTTTTCCGGTATTTTCCTGTATATTCCTGGCACTTCCCTACATTTCAAGTGGTTGTGGGTATGATAAAGCATTGGATGCAAACGTATCAAAATTTTCTACCGAAATCATCCAGGATCTCTACATTTTCTTTAATTTGAGATACATTTCTAATCTAGTATGCAAATTGGGATATGGTTTCTGATGTGACATGAAACATGGGAGAGAGATGTTTTTTTGTGGTTATCTGCAGAACTCCACAGACATTATGAGGAGACTCAGTATGACGATGTCTCTCTTCGGCATAAATGTGCCGACAAAACCGACAAATTGGGCCATAACATTATCCCTCATTGCTCCTCATTTCCTCTACATTACGTAAAAAAATAAAACATTAATATAAACCCTCCTCATAATTTCTGAGGCAATTAAAGGTAAAAGCGGACCAATTTACCACCCGCTATATACCAGCCCAGTTTAATGTTTAATAGCAGTGCCTTTAATTGTAGTATTGTGTTATTTATTTGTATTTTTTTGGCATTAATAGGTGCTGAGGCCCTAGTGGCCACTAGACACAGGTGATAATTATCCAGTGCAGCAGTGGCAGCATCAAGGTAAACATTACAGCATATTATTCTCCTATCAAACAAAAATAAGCAGTTAATTAACTCCCTGCAGCAGTAATCGCTTCTTTATTTATTCGTTTTTATTATTTGTGCAAGTCCCACATCTAGTTTCTAGTGCTGTGTCACACACTTTTGCATATTTCTATCATGCACTAAAAGTAATGGACCAAAAGTTGCTCACTTAATGCACTACTAGACGTCTAGAGGTGACATTTTATGCTGATCTGATATCAGTGCACTGCTATATGTATATTATGTATATAAGTTTTCAAAAATATTTGACAAAAAAAGCTTGATTTATACATTTGAAAAAACTGTTTTGTGGTTTTTGTTTTGTTTTGCAAATCTTCTGAAGTGTGAGGGACAGCCTAAAATTTAGTTTGTTATTTGCAAAAAAATCTTCCCTGCACGACAGTTCTCAGTTCACAAATGTACATATTTAAAATGAGCGCACAAAACCACATATTCTGAAAAATATCTGGTAGGGCTATTATTGTTAATAATTATCATACATTTTTGAGATGACATGGAAAAGTTCTATGGAAGCATATGGGTAGCAATATTCAATTTGGGATGTAATGTGCAAAATGACAATGCAATATGTAAAATGACAATACAGTTCTGTTCCAATATGTAAAAATGTATTTCCAATACATTTGTGCAACGTTTGGTGCAAAATGAAAATGAAAATTAAATTACAAAAATGCATAAAGTTCAGTTGAGTTGACACAAAGGGTATTTAAAATATGAAATACTATTTTTTTTTCTTTTCTTTTTTAAATAAACCCTAAAATGTTAAGTTTAATATTTTTAATCCTAATAATTTATGATTTGAGATATTTTTCCTTATTATGAGCATGGGACTACAGGCATTTTGATGACATATACATACATACATATACATTTTATATATATATATATATATATATATATATATATATATATATATATATATATATATATATATATATATATATATATATATATATATGTATGTATATAATACAAATCTTAATAGATACATTTGAAAAATTGTGTTACGAGGTTTTTAAATTGGGTCTGGATAAAAAACCTAAACAAAAAAACTACAACTTACAGTATTTCTATTTAAGAATACATTCACCTTTAACTTCAGCTGCAGGCTCTCTATTTGGCAGGAGATACAAATCTTGCCATCAGGTTGTGTTTTATGTACTCTAGAGAAGAAACACGTGTGAATGTGGAGTGTGTGTGGAGTGTGTGGAGTGTGTGGAGTGGGCAGTGCCGACTGCAGCAGGTTTGTGAAGCACTGAGGATGAGATCTGTGATTGGCTCGTGGGCGTCATGATCTGTACGTGTCATCAACAGTCGCCCTGGAGGAGCGCAGGGCAGTGGGTGGCAGAGGCAGTGTAGATTAATAACCCTGTGTCCTGCAGTCAGACTGTGTGTGTGTGCACAATGATCAGGATGCTAAAACATCTCACAACCCAATGCAGCATGTGGATTTATCTGTATGTTCACACTTATGCCCACCCCCTTATGTTTTTCTATCAATGGCGTATATTAATTTCTGTCCATAATGTTCGTATACGCACACATAGATGCGATTGCACACTCATATACACACAAGCTGCAATCAGCAGTGATTTCGAGGCATCCCTTTAACCCCAGGAACTCGTTAATGTTTCATGGAAAGAGCCACTAGAGTCTTCACCGGCTGACTCAGAATCTCACGACTTAGCAGAAATAAATGGGCCAAGTGTTCAAAGAGTAACAAGGCACTGCTCGCTGGGCAGAAAATGAGTGGAGAGCACTTTTCCAACCTCCTCTTTCTCTCTTGCGCTGTATCTTTGGATCACATACTCCTCTATTTCGGTCTTTACAAACACTCTTTTCTTACCATCCAAAACATCCAAGAGCATTCTCAGAATATGGTTTTTAATTGTCTGGGACAGCCATTCTTACTCTCACGTCCTTCCAAACCTGCGTGCCTTTCTTTCTTCTGTGGAACATAAAAGGAGATGTTTTGCAGAGTGTCCAAGCTGTTCTTCTCTGTAAAATTAAAATAAATGGGAACTGGGACTGTTGAGCTCCCAAAATGACACAGAAGCACCATAAAAGTAGTCCATGTGATGTCATACAGTATGATAGCTTTGTGTGAGGAACAGCCTAAAGCTGTAGTTATTATTTACTAATATATCTTCCCTGTACCACAGTTTTCAATTCACATCTGCACATATTTCAAATGACTGCATAAAAATATATTGACTGAAAATGGCATTAGTTATTTTGATTCTTAGGTATATTTACTGCACGGGTATTATCATTAATTATTATTCTACTACTTTATTAAAATGAAGCTCAAAGAAAAATAAAATCTGAATATTAGATGAAAAACAAATTAACAAATTAGAAATGCTGCCTTGGTAATTACCTAAAAAATTATTACCACCCAAAAAAATTAAAAAAAATAAAAATAAAATAAATTAACTAAAAACAAATTAAATCTAAACACACTTTTATTTATATATATATATATATATATATATATATATATATATATATATATATATATATATATATATATATATATATATATATATATATATATATATATACACACTAGGGGTGTAACGGTTCACAAAATTCACGGTTCGGTTCGATACGATACACTGATGTCACGGTTCGGTTCGGTTCGGTTCGATACGTTTTAGATACAGCAAAATGTAAAAACATCTCAACTTTTCAGAATGCCGCAAGCGCACCGCGGGTCATGTGACAAGAACCAACCAATCAGCTTCATCCTTTCCCGTAACAACGTTGAGAGCTCAGCCAAGATGAAGGATCAGCTGATCATAGTTGTATATGGATTGCAATTTTGAAATAAATTTAGTAGCAGAGCTACTGCAAGCGATTTTTAGAGCTGCAAATCCATTTATCCTTCGCTGAAATTTCCGCGTCTCATGGAGAGAGCACGTCATTGTTGCTTAGCAAAGACAGACGCCTCATGAGCGCTTCTGCCCGAGCACTTTGGAAAGGAGGAGAAAGACGCGCTTAGCGTTTTCCATGCGTTTTTAGGCACGATATGTGAACGGCCCCTAAGGCGCTCGCTCACTCAGCACGCGCTGAAGGCTCGTTGCAAAATGTCGAATGCATTTAACAGACCAGAAATATAAGATCCTAAAATAACCAACAGGTCTGGTGTTTGGGTTGGATTCCCTGTAAGCTAAAGTGTCTAAATGCTGCAGGGATAGTTTGCTGCGTGCATGTTTCTCCTTTTTTTTCGTCTTTTCCCAGATAGTACTGACGCATATATCCCAGATATTCCCGCTGGTGTTTTTTTTTTTTTTTTTTTGTATTCCCGCTGGTGTACCCTGTCATGTTGCAGATGCGACATACCGTTGTTTTTTTATCCACCACTCTCTTGCCATCACCATTATAGCTTAAAGGGAATCCAAAGTGCACCCAAACACCAGACCTGTTGGTTATTGGAGGATCTTCTCATTTCTAGTCTGTTAAACGCATTGGCTATTTTGCAACGAGCCTTCAGCGCGTACTGAGTGAGCGAGCGCCTGCTGAGTAGCCTAACATAAACATATAAGATGGTGTTTTTTTCTTCTTCGGGAGTGTCAGGGGCGTTGCCTGTTACGTTGTTTGGGTTATTGGGCTACCTTGTTGAACGCATATCATTATATTTCTCACTCTCTTTTTTTTTTTTTTTCAAATATAATTAAATACTCCAACGAACCGTTCGGTATACATAATGCGTACCGCGTACCGAACCGAAAGCGTCGTACCGAACGGTTCAATACGAATACGCGTATCGTTACACCCCTAATACACACATATATAAAAAAGCACAAAATTAACTAAAATTAATTTCTTAATTTTGAAAATGTTGTCATGTTTTAGGCTTTATTTATACAGAAAAGAGCAGCTTGAACATTATGCAAATTATATTCTCTTTCATGGATGGCATTTTTGATTTAATTATCCCTGAATGAAATATGAAATATAATTAAAAAAAAACAATCACGTCTTAAGTTAAAAAGTCAATGTCAAAGTAAATATTAATTATGACATTCAAAGGAATAAAAGCTGCACATTGTGACAGATAACTTCATTTAACAGTGCTCTGTGTCTGCAGGTTTTTACTGACCACACATCAACCATGCGATCTGTGTAGAGCATTTGATAAGGATATGATAAAACTTACCGAGCAAAAATAATATCAAGGTCCAGCTTTCACAACTGACTGCCCGCACTTCATCTCATATTAATATTAATAATGATGATCAAAGTTCACATCAACCTTCCTGCTCCTGTTCAAACAAACCGGTTTAGTGCAGTCTAGAGGAGTGGGAATGTAAACTACAGTTAAGTTTATTAGTTCATAAAACCTGGTAAATTAATTTATTACTTTCACTTTCCGAACGTTGACTTCTTCAGGGATGTGTTACACAAATAGAGCGGTTGATGGAGTAAAACCCTGTTTAAATCTGTAGAAGGAAAGGATCGTGTTGATTGGTATGAAACTGATCTGCTGTAAACCCTCAGGCACCGTACCTGAAAACATCCTCGCAAACATCTTCTGACCAGCTGCGATTTTAGCGTGTCTTTCTCCTCCCAGATATGAGTGTGTGTGTACAGTATACTCATGCTCTCCTAACTGTTGTTGATCTAGATTAGTTCAGATGCAGCCGCAGGCATCAAACAAAGCAAAAGAGAGAAAACTAAATAGGTGTTTATAATTTGCTGCATTTGCAGAACCAATTGCAATTAAGTGGAAATTTGAGGTGGAATTCCATTAAAGTTTTATTAAATGACTGCACAGCTATAATACTTAACTACAGGTTTACATTTTCTGAAGGAAATGCAAGCGCTAAAAGGTTCTGAGTGGTTTTAGCACATTGCCGTGTAGTTGCTATAGGGTGTTTTTCATCTGGCAGAAAAACTCAGTTTCACTTAGAAAAGTAATAGCAAACCTCTCCTCCACAAGCAGCATGATTTGGAAGTGATGGGATATGCAGTCTAAATTTAGTTAGAGAAAACATTTAGCATCCGTTTCGAGTTTTGCCCTCATGCTATATGCTAAAAACAAACATGCTAAATTAAATGCAAAAAGGCTTTGAATGCAGACTTTATACTAACTTTTAGGGTCATTTAATTCTGATTAAGCAAATAAATACGCAACACCCATGTCTTAATAACAGTGAAGTGCTTATTCGCTTATCCCAATTTGGTGCTAACGCTAATGGCTTAGCCTCATTAATATGGTTAATTGCAGAGGCGCGGAGGTTTGACCTCCCTCACATTTCAAAGGAAGACTGAAGCTGGGCCATTAAAGACAGACCACCCAATTCTCTCTTCAGACCCCCGGGTGTTTATTTTCCCGCAACACAGCAAACCCAGAGAGTCAAGACTCTGACAAACAACGGTTTAGCTTGAGTAGCATGTGTTGTGTGTTCGACAAAACCCTTAACCTCTTTTTAATTGTTGCCCTGTGGTGAAGTAGAGTCAGTCACTTCTCCCTCTCTCTTTCTCTCTCTTTCCGTGGTCAAAGCTTTTTGATGGCCTAATCAAGAAAACTGCACTTTTTATATAAATATGTATTAGCGAAGGGAATTACGTTGAAATTATGGTTGACTTCTGAAAGTCGTTTTGATGTGTTTGCCAGTTGTTGAGCATCTATTGTAGTTCATGGAAATGCATGAGAAGCTGTAGTGAATATAATCAACAAACCCCTATCAATCTAACTCAAGTTTTAAAAACCAAAGATATGTTTTCAATTTGTATATAGTTGCAGAATTTATACATAATATATAATAAATATATACTGTTATTTTACTACAAATGTATACTTTGATATATATATGTATGTATATATATATACATACATACATGCATACAGAATTCATACACATACATTAAAATAAATTATATAATATTAATATATGCATATATATATATATATATATATATATATATATATATATATATATATATATATATATATATATATTGTACAAAATGTGTTTAGATATTTTTACAAATTACATAAATTTTATAAATAAGGGGACTATCTTGTATAGCCTCAGGACCTATATATTAAAATACGTAATACGTTTTTTTTTTCAGTAATAAAAGTAAATAAATTTTATGTAGATTATATGTAATAGTATTTTGTTGTAAAACATAATTCAGAATGATTTATTTATAGCTTTGAAAAATAATTTACAATGTGCATCACTTAAGTGATCAAATTAAAATGATTTAAATTTGGATTAAATTACTACTCGCTTTAACTTACACTTAATGTGCATAACTTGGATGCATACATTGTATAAAAATATGTAAAGATATAAAACATTCAGTGTCTCAAACCATAAAATATGTTCTCTCTCTCTCTCTCTCTAAGACTTGGTGGCTCCTGTTTGACTGAAGTACAGAAAAGGAAACAGCAGAGCAACTGTAACCATCTTTAAGAAGCGTGTTGTAGGAAGAGAGAAAGTGGGTGGCTTCGAGCCTGTCCAAATGAGTTTAATATGATTGATGAGATCTCCTTCCTGCTCCTTCTCTCTCCGTCTGAGAAAGCTGACTTCCATCATGAGCTGATACTGGAGCGGCCCTCCCACTGAAGGCAAGGTGCATCCAAGAGCCGAAACAATAGTGACAGGCGGGCCGGCTGGGGGTTTGCTCGTAGGATTAGCTCCAGTAGCCATAATAAATGAAACAAGAGGACCCAAATGAAAACAGTTGGGCGCTGACTGGCGGAGGGGCTGATGGGAAGTGGCAGGCTCTGCCGGCCCCCGGGCGCCGAATTAGTTTTGCCACTCGATAATTTGACTGATCCACTCCAGTGGCCGGAGAAAGCCAGAGAAAAGAGAACTAGAGAGACAGAAAGAGAGAGAAGTAGGAAGGTGGAAGGAGAAGACTGATGCAGTATCTCACTGCACCTGTTGAGATGCCTTTACTCTCTCTCTCAAACACACACAAACATTTAACATCTCTAGTACGGCTGCTCCTGAACAGCATGATGGGAAGGCTCTCACAGGAAAGGGATGTGTCTTATTCTATGACATCATCCTGCAGAAGGGCTGGACGACTGAGTCCCAAACTTGCAGCTGCAAGCAAATTAAGAAAATGTACATGACGTACAGAATATAAAATAATATATAGAGTGTTTTTTTTTCCCTATATTTGTCAGCATATTTTATAATAACTGGTACTAGGGAAACTGTGAAAAAGGTAGTGTACAAATATCAGTAACAATAATAACTAGATAGTAAAGTTTGTTTTCAAACTTTAAGTTGGCTTGAAAAAGCCTGGCCAGAAAGTTAGAAAAATGTAGAAAGTTTGAAAAGCTTAAAAAGTTTTAAAAATGTAAAAGTTTGAAAAGTTAAGAAGTTTAAAAAAGAAAGTGATTAACATATTACTAGCATTATAAGCAAGTGACTACCATGTCGTTAGCATGATTAGCAAAGTTGTTAACATGTTTCTAGCATGTTGAGAGCATGATTTTAGCATGATTAGCATTTTGCTAGCATGTTTCTAGCATGTGACTAGCATGTTTCTAGCATGATTAGCATGTTGCTAGCATGTCGCTAACATTTTGCTAGCATGATTAGCATGTTGCTAGCATGTTTGTAGCATGATTAGCATGTTGCTAACATGTTTCTAGCATGATTAGCATGTGGCTAGCATGTTGTTAGCATGTTTCGAGCATGATTAGCATGTTGCTAGTATGTCGCTAACATTTTGCTAGCATGATTAGCATGTTGCTAGCATGTTTGTAGCATGATTAGCATGTTGTTAACATTTTAGTAGCATGATTAGCATGTGGCTAGCATGTCTCTAGCATTATTTTCATGTTGCTAGCATTTTATTAACATGATTAGCAAGTGACTAGCATGTCGTTAGCATGTTTGTAGCATGATTAGCATTTTGCTAGCATTTTGCTAGCATGATTAGCATGTTACTAGCATTCCACTAGCATGTTTGTAGAATGATTAGCATGTTGTTAACATTTCGCTAGCATTTTGTTAGCATGATTAGCATGTTGCTAATATGTTTGTAGCATGATAAGCATGTTGCTAGCATGTCGCTAGCATGTTTGTAGCATTATTAGCATTTTGCTAACATGTTTCTAGTATGATTAACATGTTGCTAGCATGTTGCTAGCATTTTTGTAGCATGATTAGCATGTTGTTAGCATGTAACTAACATTTTGCTAGCATGATTAGCATGTTGCTAGCATGTTTCTAGCATGATTAGCATGTTGCTAGCATGTTTCTAGCATGATTAGCATGTGGCTAGCATGTTGTTAGCATGTTTCTAGCATGATTAGCATGTTTACTAGCATGTCGCTAACATTTTGCTAGCATGATTAGCATGTTGCTAGCATGTTTGTAGCATGATTAGCATGTTGCTAACATGTTTCTAGCATGATTAGCATGTGGCTAGCATGTCTCTAGCATGTTGTTAGCATGTTTCTAGCATGATTAACATTTTGCTAGCATGTCGCTAACATTTTGCTAGCATGATTAGCATTGTGCTAGCATGTTTGTAGCATGATTAGCATGTTGTTAACATTTTAGTAGCATGATTAGCATGTGGCTAGCATGTCTCTAGCATGTTGTTAGCATGTTTCTAGCATGATTAGCATGTTGCTAGCATGTCGCTAACATTTTGCTAGCATGATTAGCATGTTGCTAGCATGTTTGTAGCATGATTAGCATGTTGCTAACATGTTTCTAGCATGATTAGCATGTGGCTAGCATGTCTCTAGCATGTTGTTAGCATGTTTCTAGCATGATTAGCATTTTGCTAGCATGTCGCTAACATTTTGCTAGCATGATTAGCATGTTGCTAGCATGTTTGTAGCATGATTAGCATGTTGTTAACATTTTAGTAGCATGATTAGCATGTGGCTAGCATGTCTCTAGCATGATTTTCATGTTGCTAGCATTTTATTAACATGATTAGCAAGTGACTAGCATGTCGTTAGCATGTTTGTAGCATGATTAGCATGTTGCTAGTATGTCTCTAGCATGTTTTTAGAATGATTAGTATACAACTAGCATGTTGCTAGCATGATTAAAATGTGACTAGCATGTGGCTAGCATGGCTAGCAAGTGACTAACATGTTTCTATGCTAATCCAGGTAAAACCAATTGATTCAGTTAGAAACCAGCTAAGACCAGCGTGACAGTGGCCAAAACTACTTTAAAACCATGTTAAAAGCATGTTTTTGACATGATTATCAAGTTACTAACATGTTGTTAACATGTTTCTATGATAATCGAGCTAAAACCAGTTGATTCAGTTAGAAACCAGCTAAGACCAGCTTGACAGTGGCCAAAACCACTTTAAACCATGTTAGAAGTATGTTTCTAGTCTGATTAGCAAGTTACTAGCATGTTATTAACATGTTTCTATGATAATCTAGTTAAAACCAGTTGATTCAGTAAAGAAAACCACCTAAAACCAGCTAAGACCAGCTAAAGCCAGCTTGACAGTGGCCAAAACCACTTTAAACCATGTTAGAAGTATGTTTCTAGTCTGATTATCAAGTTACTAACATGTTGTTAACATGTTTCTATGATAATCTAGCTAAAACCAGTTGATTCAGTAAAGAAAACCACCTAAAACCAGCTAAGACCAGCTAAAGCCAGCTTGACAGTGGCCAAAACCACTTTAAACCATGTTAGAAGTATGTTTCTAGTCTGATTAGCAAGTTACTAACATGGTATTAACATGTTTCTATGATAATCTAGCTAAAACCAGTTGATTCAGTAAAGAAAACCACCTAAAACCAGCTAAGACCAGCTAAGGCCAGCGTGACAGTGGCCAAAACCACTTTAAAACTTGTTAGAAGTATGTTTCTAGTCTGATTAGTGAGTAACTAGCATGTTGTTAGCATGTTTCTATGCGAATCTGGCAAAAACCAGCTAAAAACAGTGGATTCAGTAAAAACCAGCTAAAACCCAGCTAAGACCAGCGTGAGAGTGGTCAAAACCACTTAAAAACCAGTTTGGGAGACTAGCCAAAACAACTGATCAGCTTAGGCTGGTTTTAGCTGTATTGTCAGTAGAGAGTTTTTAAGGTTTGCCCTGGTAGTAGACAGCTTAAATATATTATAAGCCTTATTTTTCAAAAGTTTGTACCCCCGCAATGAAAGTCTATGGGATTTAAGGTGGTTTTGGTAGTCTGGTTTACGAAAACCATAAGCAGAATCAGTTAGAAAAGATATAGCAACCCGAGTCAGACCAGTCTGAAGGTCTGACCCGAGTTTGGTGGTTCTAGCTTGAAAGCTCTAGGAGGAGATAGTGTTTAAAATTTGGCTCAGAAGAATAATAATAATAACTAGATAAAAAAGTTCGTCAAGACAAACTTTAAGTTGGCTTGAGAAAGCCTGACCAGAAAGTCTGAAAAGTTTGAAAAGTTTGAAAAGTTTAAGAAGTTTAAAAAGTTTTAAGTTTGACGGTTTTCAGTCTGAGATAGATAGATAGATAGATAGATAGATAGAGTTTGAAGATAGATAGATAGATAGAGTTTGAATATAGATAGATAGATAGATAAAGTTTGAAGATAGATAGGTAGATAGATAGAGTTTGAAGATAGTGTTTGAAGATAGATAGATAGATAGATAGATAGATATATAGATAGATAGATAGATTAGTTTTAATATAGATGGATAGAGAGATAGATTAGTTTTAATATAGATGGATAGATAGATAGATTAGTTTTAATATAGATAGATAGATAAGTTTTAATATAGATAGATAGATAGATGGATAGATAGATACAGTCAGAAGATAGATAGATACAACCATAAGATAGATAGAAAGATTAGTTTTAATATAGATAGATAGAAAGATAGATTTAGATAGATAGATTAGGTTTAATATAGCATGTTGCTAGCATGATTTTAGCATGATTAGCATGCGACTAGCATGTTGCTAACATGATTTTAGCATGATTAGCATGCGACTAGCATGATTCTAGCATGATTAGCATGTTGCTAGCATGATTTTAGCATGATTAGCATGCGACTAGCATGTTGCTAGCATGATTTTAGCATTATTAGCATGTTGCTAGCATGATTTTAGCATGATTAGCATGCGACAAGCATGTTGCTAGCATGATTTTAGCATGATTAGCATGTTGCTAGCATGATTTTAGCATGATTAGCAGGCAACTAGCATTTTGCTAGCATGATTTTAGCATGATTAGCATGTTGCTAGCATGATTAGCATGCGACTAGCATGTTGCTAGCATGATTGTAGCATGATTAGCATGTTGCTAGCATGATTGTAGCATGATTAGCATGTTGCTAGCATGATTTTAGCATGATTAGCATGTTGCTAGCATGATTTTAGCATGATTAGCATGTTGTTAGCATGATTAGCATGCGACTAGCATGTTGCTAGCATGATTTTTAGCATGACTAGCATGCTGCTAGCATGATTTTAGCATGATTAGCATGCTACTAGCATGTTGCTAGCATGATTTTAACATGATTAGCATGTTGCTAGCATGATTTTAGCATGATTAGCATGTTGCTAGCATGATTTTAGCATGATTAGCATGCGACTAGCATGTTGCTAGCATGATTTTAGCATGATTAGCATGTTGCTAGCATGATTAGCATGTTGCTAGCATGATTTTAGCATGATTAGCATGCGACTAGCATGATTTTAGCATGATTAGCATGCGACTAGCATGTTGCTAGCATGATTTTAGCATGATTAGCATGTTGCTAGCATGATTTTAGCATGAATAGCAGGCGACTAGCATGTTGTTAGCATGATTTTAGCATGATTAGCATGTTGCTAGCATGATTTTAGCATGATTTTAGCATGATTAGCATGCGACTAGCATGATTTTAGCATGATTAGCATGTTGCTAGCATGATTTTAGCATGATTAGCATGTTGCTAGCATGATTTTAGCATGATTAGCATGCGACTAGCATGTTGCTAGCATGATTTTTAGCATGACTAGCATGTTGTTAGGATAGATAGATAGATAGATAGATAGATAGATAGATAGATAGATAGATAGATAGATAGATAGATAGATGAGTTTGAATATAGATAGATAGATAGATGAGTTTGAATATAGATAGATAGATAGATGAGTTTGAATATAGATAGATAGATAGATAGATAGATAGATAGATTAGTTTTAATATAGATAGATAAGTTTGATAGATAGATAGATAGATAGATAGATAGATAGATAGATAGATTAGTTTTAATATAGATAGATAAGTTTGATAGATAGATAGATAGATAGATAGATAGATAGATAGATAGATAGATAGATAGATTAGTTTTAATATAGATAGATAGATGAGTTTGAATATAGATAGATAGATAGATGAGTTTGATTATAGATAGATGAGTTTGATTATAGATAGATAGATAGATGAGTTTGATTATAGATAGATGAGTTTGATTATAGATAGATAGATAGATTAGTTTTAATATAGATAGATGAGTTTGATAGATAGATAGATAGATAGATAGATAGATAGATAGATAGATAGATAGATAGATAGATAGATAGAGTTTGAATATAGATAGATAGATGAGTCTGAATGAGTTTGAATGGGTTAGTAATAGTACATAGGTTAGTCTGATTGAGTCTAATGGGCTTCAGTGTGTTTAGATTTGAATTTTTGACAGTTGGAGTTCACGGAATGTTCAGATGAGCAGAGGCTTTTCAATGCAAGTCTATGGGATTTTTATGATTTTTAATCTTCAGTTTTATGAAAAGTATAAGTCCGATCAGTTAGAAAAGATATAGCACACCCGGCGAGATTAGTCTGAAGAGCTGGGCCGAGTTTGGAGTCTGTAGAGTTAAAGCTCTAGGAGGAGTTAGAGTTGATAATTTTGTCTCAGAAGAATAATAATAATAACTAGATAAAAAAGTTCGTCAAGACAAACTTTAAGTTGGCTTGAGAAAGCCTAGCCAGTTTAAAGAGTTTAAAATTAAATTTTAAGTTAAGTTAAAAAGTTTGATAATTGCTATGCAGTTGCTAGGGTACCCGGAGTGGTTGCTAAGGTGTTGCTATGCGGTTGCTAGGGTACCCGGAGTGGTTGCTAGGGTGTTGCTATGCGGTTACTAGGGTACCTGGGATGGTTGCTAGGGTGTTGCTATGCGGTTGCTAGGGTACCCTGAGTGGTTGCTAAGGTGTTGCTATGCGGTTGCTAGGTTACCTGGGATGGTTGCTAGGGTGTTGCTATGCGGTTGCTAGGGTACCCTGAGTGGTTGTTAAGGTGTTGCTATGCGGTTGCTAGGTTACCTGGGATGGTTGCTAGGGTGTTGCTATGCGGTTGCTAGGGTACCCTGAGTGGTTGCTAAGGTGTTGCTATGCGGTTGCTAGGGTATCTGGGATGGTTGCTAGGGTGTTGCTATGCGGTTGCTAGGGTACCCTGAGTGGTTGCTAAGGTGTTGCTATGCGGTTGCTAGGGTATCTGGGATGGTTGCTAGGGTGTTGCTATGCGGTTGCTAGGGTACCCTGAGTGGTTGCTAAGGTGTTGCTATGCGGTTGCTAGGGTATCTGGGATGGTTGCTAGGGTGTTGCTATGCGGTTGCTAGGGTACCCTGAGTGGTTGCTAAGGTGTTCCTATGCGGTTGCTAGGGTATCTGGGATGGTTGCTAGGGTGTTGCTATGTGGTTGCTAGGGTACCCTGAGTGGTTGCTAAGGTGTTCCTATGCGGTTGCTAGGGTATCTGGGATGGTTGCTAGGGTGTTGCTATGTGGTTGCTAGGGTACTCTGAGTGGTTGCTAAGGTGTTACTATGTGGTTGCTAGGGTACCCGGGGTGGTTTCTAGGTTGGTTTGTATAGTTGCTAGAGTGTTGCTATGAAGATAGATAGATAGATAGATAGATAGATAGATAGATAGATAGATAGATAGATAGATAGATAGATAGATAGATAGATAGATAGATAGATAGATAGATAGATAGATAGATAGATAGATTAGAAACAGACAGATTATAGATAGATAGATAGATAGATAGATAGATAGATAGATAGATAGATAGATAGATAGATAGATAGATAGATAGATAGATTAGAAACAGACAGATTATAGATAGATAGATAGATAGATAGATAGATAGATAGATAGATAGATAGATAGATAGATAGATAGATAGATAGATAGATTAGAAACAGACAGATTATAGATAGATAGATAGATAGATAGATAGATAGATAGATAGATAGATAGATATATAGATAGATAGATAGATAGATTAGAAACAGACAGATTATAGATAGATAGATAGATAGATAGATAGATAGATAGATAGATAGATAGATAGATAGATAGATAGATAGTTAGATAGTTAGATAGATTAGAAACAGACAGATTATAGATAGATAGATAGATAGATAGATAGATAGATAGATAGATAGATAGATAGATTAGAAACAGACAGATTATAGATAGATAGATAGATAGATAGATAGATAGATAGATAGATAGATAGATAGATAGATAGTTAGATAGATTAGAAACAGACAGATTATAGATAGATAGATAGATAGATAGATAGATAGATAGATAGATAGATAGATAGATAGATAGATTAGAAACAGACAGATTATAGATAGATAGATAGATAGATAGATAGATAGATAGATAGATAGATAGATAGATAGATAGATAGATAGATAGATAGATAGATAGATAGATTAGAAACAGTCAGATTATAGATAGATAGATAGATAGATTAGAAACAGACAGATTATAGATGATAGATAGATCGATAGATAGATAGTTTAGAAACAGACAGATTATAGATAGATAGATAGATTAGAAACAGACAGATTATAGATAGATAGATAGATTAGAAACAGACAGATTATAGATAGATAGATAGATAGTTTAGAAACAGACAGATTATAGATAGATAGATAGATAGATAGATTAGAAACAGACAGATTATAGATAGATAGATAGATAGATAGATAGATAGATAGATAGATAGATAGATAGATAGATAGATAGATAGATAGATAGATAGATAGATAGATAGATAGATATGATATGATAGATGAGTTTGAATGAGTTTGAATGGGTTAGTAATAGTACATACAATATGTACATAGTACATAGACTATGAGTTTAATGGGCTTCAGTGTGTTTAGATTTGAATTTTTGACAGTTGGAGTTTGACGGAATGTTCAGTTGAGCAGAGGCTTTTCAATGCAAGTCTATGGGAGTTTTTATGATTTTTAATCTTCAGTTTTATGAAAAGTATAAGTCCGATCAGTCTAAAAAGATATAGCAACTAACTTCAGATCAGTTTGAAGATCTGGGCTGAGTTTGGAGTCTGTAGAGTTAAAGCTCTAGGAGGAGTAGCAGTTGAAAATTTTAGTCTCAGAAGAATAATAATAATAATAACTAGATAAAAAAGTTCGTCAAGACAAACTTTAAGTTGGCTTGAGAAAGCCTGGCCAGTTTAAAGAGTTTAAAATTAAATTTTAAGTTAAGTTAAAAAGTTTGATAATTGCTATGCAGTTGCTAGGGTACCCGGAGTGGTTGCTAAGGTGTTGCTATGCGGTTGCTAGGGTACCCGGAGTGGTTGCTAGGGTGTTGCTATGCGGTTGCTAGGGTACCTGGGATGGTTGCTAGGGTGTTGCTATGCGGTTGCTAGGGTACCCTGAGTGGTTGCTAAGGTGTTGCTATGCGGTTGCTAGGGTATCTGGGATGGTTGCTAGGGTGTTGCTATGCGGTTGCTAGGGTACCCTGAGTGGTTGCTAAGGTGTTGCTATGCGGTTGCTAGGGTATCTGGGATGGTTGTTAGGGTGTTGCTATGCGGTTGCTAGGGTACCCTGAGTTGTTGCTAAGGTGTTGCTATGCGGTTGCTAGGGTATCTGGGATGGTTGCTAAGGTGTTGCTATGCGGTTGCTAGGGTATCTGGGATGGTTGCTAGGGTGTTGCTATGCGGTTGCTAGGGTACCCTGAGTGGTTGCTAAGGTGTTGCTATGCGGTTGCTAGGGTATCTGGGATGGTTGCTAGGGTGTTGCTATGCGGTTGCTAGGGTACCCCGAGTGGTTGCTAAGGTGTTGCTATGTGGTTGCTAGGATACCCTGGGATGGTTGCTAGGGTGTTGCTATGCGGTTGCTAGGGTACCCCGAGTGGTTGCTAAGGTGTTGCTATGCGGTTGCTAGGGTATCTGGGATGGTTGCTAGGGTGTTGCTATGCGGTTGCTAGGGTACCCCGAGTGGTTGCTAAGGTGTTGCTATGCGGTTGCTAGGGTATCTGGGATGGTTGCTAGGGTGTTGCTATGCGGTTGCTAGGGTACCCTGAGTGGTTGCTAAGGTGTTGCTATGTGGTTGCTAGGATACCCTGGGTGGTTTCTAGGTTGGTTTGGATAGTTGCTAGAGTGTTGCTATGAAGATAGATAGATTAGTTTTAATATAGATAGATAGATGAGTTTGAAGATAGATAGATAGATAGAAACAGTTAGTAGATAGATAGATAGATAGATAGATAGATAGATAGATAGATAGATAGATAGATAGATAGATAGATAGATAGATAGATGAGTTTGAATATAGATAGATAGATAGATAGATAGATAGATAGATAGATAGATAGATAGATTAGAAACAGTCAGATTATAGATAGATAGATAGATAGATAGATAGATAGATAGATAGATTAGAAACAGACAGATTATAGATAGATAGATAGATAGATAGATAGATAGATAGATAGATAGATAGATAGATTAGAAACAGACAGATTATAGATAGATAGATAGATAGATAGATAGATAGATTAGAAACAGACAGATTATAGATAGATAGATAGATAGATAGTTTAGAAACAGACATATTATAGGTAGATAGATAGATAGATAGATAGATAGATAGATAGATAGATAGATAGATAGATAGATTAGAAACAGAGATTATAGATAGATAGATAGATAGATTAGAAACAGACAGATTATAGATAGATAGATAGATAGTTTAGAAACAGACAGATTATAGATAGATAGATAGATAGATTAGAAAAATACAGATTATAGATAGATAGATAGATAGACAGATAGATAGATAGATAGATAGATAGATAGATAGATAGATAGATAGATAGATAGATTAGAAATAGATAGATAGATAGATAGATAGATAGATAGATAGATAGATAGATAGATAGATAGATAGATAGATAGATAGATAGATAGATATGACATGATAGATGAGTTTGAATGAGTTTGAATGGGTTAGTAATAGTACATACAATATGTACATAGTACATAGACTATGAGTTTAATGGGCTTCAGTGTGTTTAGATTTGAATTTTTGACAGTTGGAGTTTGACGGAATGTTCAGTTGAGCAGAGGCTTTTCAATGCAAGTCTATGGGAGTTTTTATGATTTTTAATCTTCAGTTTTATGAAAAGTATAAGTCCGATCAGTCTAAAAAGATATAGCAACTAACTTCAGATCAGTTTGAAGATCTGGGCTGAGTTTGGAGTCTGTAGAGTTAAAGCTCTAGGAGGAGTAGCAGTTGAAAATTTTAGTCTCAGAAGAATAATAATAATAATAATAATAAGTTTAAATAGAATATCAGTAAGTTGGCTCTCTCAAGCCAACTTAACTAGATAAAAAAGTTCGTCAAGACAAACTTTAAGTTGGCTTGAGAAAGCCTGACCAGAAAGTCTGAAAAGTTTGAAAAGTTTGAAAAGTTTAAGAAGTTTAAAAAGTTTTAAGTTTGACGGTTTTCAGTCTGAGATAGATAGATAGATAGAGTTTGAAGATAGATAGATAGATAGATAGAGTTTGAATATAGATAGATAGATAGATAAAGTTTGAAGATAGATAGGTAGATAGATAGAGTTTGAAGATAGTGTTTGAAGATAGATAGATAGATAGATAGATTAGTTTTAATATAGATGGATAGAGAGATAAACATCTAACATTACCATGTTGCTAGCATGATTTTAGCATGATTAGCATGCAACTAGCGACTAGCATGTTGCTAGCATGATTTTAGCATGATTAGCATGCGACTAGCGACTAGCATGTTGCTAGCATGATTTTAGCATGATTAGCATGCGACTAACATGTTGCTAGCATGATTTTAGCATGATTAGCATGCGACTAGCATGTTGCTAGCATGATTTTAGCATGATTAGCATGTTGCTAGCATGATTTTAGCATGATTAGCATGTTGCTAGCATGTTGCTAGCATTGTGGCTAGCATGATTTTAGCATGATTAGCATGTTGCTAGCATGATTTTAGCATGATTAGCATGCGACTAGCATGTTGCTAGCATGATTTTAGCATGATTAGCATGCGACTAACATGTTGCTAGCATGATTTTAGCATGATTAGCATGTTGCTAGCATGATTTTAGCATGATTAGCATGCGACTAGCATGTTGCTAGCATGATTTTAGCATGATTAGCATGTTGCTAGCATGATTTTAGCATGATTAGCATGCGACTAGCATGTTGCTAGCATGATTTTAGCATGATTAGCATGCGACTAGCATGTTGCTAGCATGATTTTAGCATGATTAGCATGATTAGCATGTTGCTAGCATGATTCTAGCATGATTAGCATGCGACTAGCATGTTGCTAGCATGATTTTAGCATGATTAGCATGTTGCTAGCATTTCTCTAGCATGACTAGCATGCGACTAGCATGTTGCTAGCATGATTTTAGCATGATTAGCATGTTGCTAGCATGATTTTAGCATGATTAGCATGCAACTAGCATGTTGCTAGCATGATTTTAGCATGATTAGCATGTTGCTAGCATGATTTTAGCATGATTAGCATGCGACTAGCATGTTGCTAGCATGATTTTAGCATGATTAGCATGTTGCTAGCATGTCTCTAGCATGACTAGCATGCGACTAGCATGTTGCTAGCATGATTTTAGCATGATTACCATGTTGCTAGCATGATTTTAGCATGATTAGCATGCGACTAGCATGTTGCTAGCATGATTTTAGCATGATTAGCATGTTGCTAGCATGATTTTAGCATGATTAGCATGTTGTTAGGATAGATAGATAGATAGATAGATAGATAGATAGATAGATAGATAGAAACAGTCAGAAGATAGATAGATAGATAGATAGATAGATAGATAGATAGATAGATAGATAGATAGAGTTTGAAGATAGATAGATAGAAAGGTATATAGATAGATAGATGAGTTTGATTATAGATAGATAGATAGATGAGTTTGATTATAGATAGATAGATAGATAGATAGATAGATAGATAGATAGATAGATAGATAGATAGATGAGTTTGATTATAGATAGATAGATAGATGAGTTTGATTATAGATAGATAGATAGATGAGTTTGATTATAGATAGATAGATAGATAGATGAGTTTGATTATAGATAGATAGATAGATAGATAGATGAGTTTGAAGATAGATAGATAGATGAGTTTGATTATAGATAGATGAGTTTGATTATAGATAGATAGATAGATAGATTAGTTTTAATATAGATAGATGAGTTTGATAGATAGATAGATAGATAGATAGATAGATAGATAGATAGATAGATAGATAGATAGATTAGTTTTAATATAGATAGATGAGTTTGATAGATAGATAGATAGATAGATAGATAGATAGATAGATAGATAGATAGATAGATAGATAGATTAGTTTTAATATAGATAGATAGATGAGTTTGAATTTAGATAGATAGATAGATGAGTTTGATTATAGATAGATAGATAGATAGAGTTTGAATATAGATAGATGAGTTTGAATGAGTTTGAATGGGTTAGTAATAGTACATAGGTTAGTCTGATTGAGTCTAATGGGCTTCAGTGTGTTTAGATTTGAAATTTTGACAGTTGGAGTTCACGGAATGTTCAGTTGAGCAGAGGCTTTTCAATGCAAGTCTATGGGATTTTTATGATTTTTAATCTTCAGTTTTATGAAAAGTATAAGTCCGATCAGTTAGAAAAGATATAGCACACCCGGCGAGATTAGTCTGAAGAGCTGGTCCGAGTTTGGAGTCTGTAGAGTTAAAGCTCTAGGAGGAGTTAGAGTTGATAATTTTGTCTCAGAAGAATAATAATAATAATAATAATAACTAGATAAAAAAGTTCGTCAAGACAAACTTTAAGTTGGCTTGAGAAAGCCTGGCCAGTTTAAAGAGTTTAAAATTAAATTTTAAGTTAAGTTAAAAAGTTTGATAATTGCTATGCAGTTGCTAGGGTACCCGGAGTGGTTGCTAAGGTGTTGCTATGCGGTTGCTAGGGTACCCGGAGTGGTTGCTAGGGTGTTGCTATGCGGTTGCTAGGGTACCTGGGATGGTTGCTAGGGTGTTGCTATGCGGTTGCTAGGGTACCCTGAGTGGTTGCTAAGGTGTTGCTATGCGGTTGCTAGGGTATCTGGGATGGTTGCTAGGGTGTTGCTATGTGGTTGCTAGGGTACCCTGAGTTGTTGCTAAGGTGTTGCTATGCGGTTGCTAGGGTATCTGGGATGGTTGCTAGGGTGTTGCTATGCGGTTGCTAGGGTACCCTGAGTGGTTGCTAAGGTGTTGCTATGCGGTTGCTAGGGTATCTGGGATGGTTGCTAGGGTGTTGCTATGCGGTTGCTAGGGTACCCCGAGTGGTTGCTAAGGTGTTGCTATGCGGTTGCTAGGGTATCTGGGATGGTTGCTAGGGTGTTGCTATGCGGTTGCTAGGGTACCCTGAGTGGTTGCTAAGGTGTTGCTATGTGGTTGCTAGGATACCCTGGGTGGTTTCTAGGTTGGTTTGGATAGTTGCTAGAGTGTTGCTATGAAGATAGATAGATAGATAGATAGATAGATAGATAGATAGATTAGAAACAGTCAGATTATAGATAGATAGATAGATAGATAGATAGATAGATTAGAAACATAGATAGATTAGAAACAGACAGATTATAGATAGATAGATAGTTTAGAAACAGACATATTATAGATAGATAGATAGATAGATAGATTAGAAACAGACAGATTATAGATAGATAGATAGATAGATAGATAGATAGATAGATAGATAGATAGATGATAGATAGATAGATAGATAGATAGATAGATAGATTAGAAACAGACAGATTATAGATAGATAGATAGATAGATAGATAGATAGATAGTTTAGAAACAGACAGATTATAGATAGATAGATAGATTAGAAACAGACAGATTATAGATAGATAGATAGATAGATAGATAGATAGATAGATAGATAGATAGATAGATTAGAAATAGCTAGATAGATAGATAGATTAGAAACAGACAGATTATAGATAGATAGATAGATAGATAGATAGATAGATAGATAGATAGATATGATAGATGAGTTTGAATGAGTTTGAATGGGTTAGTAATAGTACATACAATATGTACATAGTACATAGACTATGAGTTTAATGGGCTTCAGTGTGTTTAGATTTGAATTTTTGACAGTTGGAGTTTGACGGAATGTTCAGTTGAGCAGAGGCTTTTCAATGCAAGTCTATGGGAGTTTTTATGATTTTTAATCTTCAGTTTTATGAAAAGTATAAGTCCAATCAGTCTAAAAAGATATAGCAACTAACTTCAGATCAGTCTGAAGAGTTGGGCTGAGTTTGGAGTCTGTAGAGTTAAAGCTCTAGGAGGAGTAGCAGTTGAAAATTTTAGTCTCAGAAGAATAATAATAATAATAATAATAAGTTTAAATAGAATATCAGTAAGTTGGCTCTCTCAAGCCAACTTAACTAGATAAAAAAGTTCGTCAAGACAAACTTTAAGTTGGCTTGAGAAAGCCTGACCAGAAAGTTTGAAAAGTTTATAAAGTTTATAAAGTTTGAAAAGTTTGAAAAGTTTGAAAAGTTTGAAAATGTAAAAAGTTTAAAAGTTTAAAAAGATTTAAAAGTTTAAGAAGTATAAAAATGACAGTGATTAACATATTGCTAGCATTACAAGCAAGTGACTACCATGTGACAAGCATGTACTTAGCATGATTAGCATGTTGCTAGCATGATTTTAGCATGATTAGCATGCGACTAGCATGTTGCTAACATGATATTAGCATGATTAGCATGTTGCTAGCATGATTTTAGCATGATTAGCATGCGACTAGCATGATGCTAGCATGATTTTAGCATGATTAGCATGTTGCTAGCATGATTTTAGCATGATTAGCATGCGACTAGCATGTTGCTAGCATGATTTTAGCATGATTAGCATGTTGCTAGCATGATTTTAGCATGATTAGCATGCGACTAGCATGTTGCTAGCATGATTTTAGCATGATTAGCATGTTGCTAGCATGATTTTAGCATGATTAGCATGTTGCTAGCATGATTTTAGCATGATTAGCATGCGACTAGCATGTTGCTAGCATGATTTTAGCATGATTAGCATGTTGCTAGCATGATTTTAGCATGATTAGCAGGCGACTAGCATTTTGCTAGCATGATTTTAGCATGATTAGCATGTTGCTAGCATGATTTTAGCATGATTAGCATGCGACTAGCATGTTGCTAGCATGATTTTAGCATGATTAGCATGTTGCTAGCATGATTTTAGCATGATTAGCATGTTGCTAGCATGATTTTAGCATGATTAG
Organism: Carassius auratus; assembly: GCF_003368295.1. Lineage (NCBI taxonomy): Eukaryota > Metazoa > Chordata > Actinopteri > Cypriniformes > Cyprinidae > Carassius > Carassius auratus. The sequence continues at coordinate 121,303 of NW_020523497.1, forward strand.
CATGCGACTAGCATGTTGCTAGCATGATTTTAGCATGATTAGCATGTTGCTAGCATGATTTTAGCATGATTAGCATGCGACTAGCATGTTGCTAGCATGATTTTAGCATGATTAGCATGTTGCTAGCATGATTTTAGCATGATTAGCAGGCGATTAGCATGTTGTTAGCATGATTTTAGCATGATTAGCATGTTGCTAGCATGATTTTAGCATGATTTTAGCATGATTAGCATGCGACTAGCATGATTTTAGCATGATTAGCATGTTGCTAGCATGATTTTAGCATGATTAGCATGTTGCTAGCATGATTTTAGCATGATTAGCATGCGACTAGCATGTTGCTAGCATGATTTTTAGCATGACTAGCATGTTGTTAGGATAGATAGATAGATAGATAAGTTTGAAAAGATAGATAGATAGATAGATAGATAGATAGATAGATAGATAGATAGATGAGTTTGATGATAGATAGATAGATAGATAGATAGATAGATAGATAGATAGATTAGTTTTAATATAGATAGATAAGTTTGATAGATAGATAGATAGATATATAGATAGATAGATAGATAGATAGATTAGTTTTAATATAGATAGATAGATGAGTTTGAATATAGATAGATAGATAGATAGATGAGTTTGATTATAGATAGATGAGTTTGATTATAGATAGATAGATAGATTAGTTTTAATATAGATAGATGAGTTTGATAGATAGATAGATAGATAGATAGATAGATAGATAGATAGATAGATAGATAGATAGATAGATAGAGTTTGAATATAGATAGATAGATGAGTTTGAATGAGTTTGAATGGGTTAGTAATAGTACATAGGTTAGTCTGATTGAGTCTAATGGGCTTCAGTGTGTTTAGATTTGAATTTTTGACAGTTGGAGTTCACGGAATGTTCAGATGAGCAGAGGCTTTTCAATGCAAGTCTATGGGATTTTTATGATTTTTAATCTTCAGTTTTATGAAAAGTATAAGTCCGATCAGTTAGAAAAGATATAGCACACCCGGCGACATCAGTCTGAAGAGCTGGTCCGAGTTTGGAGTCTGTAGAGTTAAAGCTCTAGGAGGAGTTAGAGTTGATAATTTTAGTCTCAGAAGAATAATAATAACTAGATAAAAAAGTTCGTCAAGACAAACTTTAAGTTGGCTTGAGAAAGCCTGACCAGAAAGTCTGAAAAGTTTGAAAAGTTTGAAAAGTTTAAGAAGTTTAAAAAGTTTTAAGTTTGACGGTTTTCAGTCTGAGATAGATAGATAGATAGATAGATAGAGTTTGAAGATAGATAGATAGATAGAGTTTGAATATAGATAGATAGATAGATAAAGTTTGAAGATAGATAGGTAGATAGATAGAGTTTGAAGATAGTGTTTGAAGATAGATAGATAGATAGATATATAGATAGATAGATAGATTAGTTTTAATATAGATGGATAGAGAGATAGATTAGTTTTAATATAGATGGATAGATAGATAGATTAGTTTTAATATAGATAGATAGATAAGTTTTAATATAGATAGATAGATAGATGGATAGATAGATACAGTCAGAAGATAGATAGATACAACCATAAGATAGATAGAAAGATTAGTTTTAATATAGATAGATAGAAAGATAGATTTAGATAGATAGATTAGGTTTAATATAGCATGTTGCTAGCATGATTTTAGCATGATTAGCATGCGACTAGCATGTTGCTAACATGATTTTAGCATGATTAGCATGCGACTAGCATGATTCTAGCATGATTAGCATGTTGCTAGCATGATTTTAGCATGATTAGCATGCGACTAGCATGTTGCTAGCATGATTTTAGCATTATTAGCATGTTGCTAGCATGATTTTAGCATGATTAGCATGTTGCTAGCATGATTTTAGCATGATTAGCATGCGACAAGCATGTTGCTAGCATGATTTTAGCATGATTAGCATGTTGCTAGCATGATTTTAGCATGATTAGCAGGCAACTAGCATTTTGCTAGCATGATTTTAGCATGATTAGCATGTTGCTAGCATGATTTTAGCATGATTAGCATGCGACTAGCATGTTGCTAGCATGATTGTAGCATGATTAGCATGTTGCTAGCATGATTGTAGCATGATTAGCATGTTGCTAGCATGATTTTAGCATGATTAGCATGTTGCTAGCATGATTTTAGCATGATTAGCATGCGACTAGCATGTTGCTAGCATGATTTTTAGCATGACTAGCATGTTGCTAGCATGATTTTAGCATGATTAGCATGCGACTAGCATGTTGCTAGCATGATTTTAGCATGATTAGCATGTTGCTAGCATGATTTTAGCATGATTAGCATGTTGCTAGCATGATTTTAGCATGATTAGCATGCGACTAGCATGTTGCTAGCATGATTTTAGCATGATTAGCATGTTGCTAGCATGATTTTAGCATGATTAGCATGTTGCTAGCATGATTTTAGCATGATTAGCATGCGACTAGCATGTTGCTAGCATGATTTTTAGCATGACTAGCATGCTGCTAGCATGATTTTAGCATGATTAGCATGCTACTAGCATGTTGCTAGCATGATTTTAACAAGATTAGCATGTTGCTAGCATGATTTTAGCATGATTAGCATGTTGCTAGCATGATTTTAGCATGATTAGCATGCGACTAGCATGTTGCTAGCATGATTTTAGCATGATTAGCATGTTGCTAGCATGATTAGCATGTTGCTAGCATGATTTTAGCATGATTAGCATTCGACTAGCATGATTTTAGCATGATTAGCATGCGACTAGCATGTTGCTAGCATGATTTTAGCATGATTAGCATGTTGCTAGCATGATTTTAGCATGAATAGCAGGCGACTAGCATGTTGTTAGCATGATTTTAGCATGATTAGCATGTTGCTAGCATGATTTTAGCATGATTTTAGCATGATTAGCATGCGACTAGCATGATTTTAGCATGATTAGCATGTTGCTAGCATGATTTTAGCATGATTAGCATGTTGCTAGCATGATTTTAGCATGATTAGCATGCGACTAGCATGTTGCTAGCATGATTTTTAGCATGACTAGCATGTTGTTAGGATAGATAGATAGATAGATAGATAGATAGATAGATAGATAGATAGATAGATAGATAGATAGATAGATAGATAAGTTTGAATAGATAGATAGATAGATAGATAGATAGATAGATAGATAGATAGATGAGTTTGAATATAGATAGATAGATAGATGAGTTTGAATATAGATAGATAGATAGATGAGTTTGAATATAGATAGATAGATAGATAGATAGATAGATTAGTTTTAATATAGATAGATAGATGAGTTTGAATATAGATAGATAGATGAGTTTGAATATAGATAGATAGATAGATAGATGAGTTTGATTATAGATAGATGAGTTTGATTATAGATAGATAGATAGATGAGTTTGATTATAGATAGATAGATAGATTAGTTTTAATATAGATAGATGAGTTTGATAGATAGATAGATAGATAGATAGATAGATAGATAGAGTTTGAATATAGATAGATAGATGAGTTTGAATGGGTTAGTAATAGTACATAGGTTAGTCTGATTGAGTCTAATGGGCTTCAGTGTGTTTAGATTTGAATTTTTGACAGTTGGAGTTCACGGAATGTTCAGATGAGCAGAGGCTTTTCAATGCAAGTCTATGGGATTTTTATGATTTTTAATCTTCAGTTTTATGAAAAGTATAAGTCCGATCAGTTAGAAAAGATATAGCACACCCGGCGAGATTAGTCTGAAGAGCTGGTCCGAGTTTGGAGTCTGTAGAGTTAAAGCTCTAGGAGGAGTTAGAGTTGATAATTTAGTCTAAGAAGAATAATAATAATAATAATAATAAGTTTAAATAGTAGATCAGTAAGTTGGCTCTCTCAAGCCAACTTAATAACTAGATAAAAAAGTTCGTCAAGACAAACTTTAAGTTGGCTTGAGAAAGCCTGACCAGAAAGTCTGAAAAAGTTTGAAAAGTTTGAAAAGATTGAAAAGTTTAAGTTTAAAAAGTTTTAAGTTTGATGGTTTTCAGTCTGAGATATATAGATAGATAGACAGATAGACAGATAGATAGATAGATAGATAGATAGATAGATAGATAGATAGATAGATAGATAGATAGACACAGTCAGAAGATAGATAGATAGCTAGATAGATATATAGATAGATAGAGAGATTGATAGATAGATAGATAGATAGATAGATAGATAGATAGATAGATAGATAGATAGATAGACACAGTCAGAAGATAGATAGATAGTTAGATAGATATATAGATAGATAGATAGTTTGAAAATGTGAAAAGTTTAAAAAGTTTAAAAAGATTTAAGTTTGAGAAGTATAAAAATGACAGTGATTAACATATTGTTAGCATTACAAGCAAGTGACTATCATGTGACAAGCATGTACTTAGCATGATTAGCAAGGTATCTAGCATGTCGCTAGCATAATTAGCAAGTGACTAGCCATGTCGTTAGCATGATTAGCAAGTTACTAGCATGTCGCTAGCATGATTAGCAAGTTACTAGCATGTCGCTAGCATGATGTTAACATGATTAGCATGTTTCTAGCATGCGACTAGCATGTTGCTAACATGATTTTAACATGATTAGCATGCGACTAGCATGTTGCTAGCATTATTTTAGCATTATTAGCATGTTGCTAGCATGATTTTAGCATGATTAGCATGCGACTAGCATGTTGCTAGCATGATTTTAGCATGATTAGCATGTTGCTAGCATGATTTTAGCAAGATTAGCATGTTGCTAGCATGATTTTAGCATGATTAGCATGCGACTAGCATGTTGCTAGCATGATTTTAGCATGATTAGCATGTTGCTAGCATGATTTTAGCATAATTAGCATGTTGCTAGCATGATTTTAGCATGATTAGCAGGCGACTAGCATGTTGCTAGCATGATTTTAGCATGATTAGCATGTTGCTAGCATGATTTTAGCATGATTAGCATGCGACTAGCATGTTGTTAGCATGATTTTTAGAATGATTAGCATGTTGCTAGCATGTCTCTAGCATGATTAGCATGCGACTAGCAAGTTCCTAGCATGATTTTAGCATGATTAGCATGTTGCTAGCATGATTTTAGCATGATTAGCATGCGACTAGCATGTTCCTAGCATGATTTTAGCATGATTAGCATGTTGCTAGCATGATTTTAGCATGATTAGCATGTTGCTAGCATGATTTTAGCATGATTAGCAGGCAACTAGCATGTTGCTAGCATGATTTTAGCATGATTAGCATGTTGCTAGCATGATTTTAGCATGATTAGCATGTTGCTAGCATGATTTTAGCATGATTAGCAGGCGACTAGCATGTTGCTAGCATGATTTTAGCATGATTAGCATGTTGCTAGCATGATTTTAGCATGATTAGCATGTTGCTAGCATGTTGCTAGCATGATTTTAGCATGATTAGCATGTTGCTAGCATGATTTTAGCATGATTAGCATGTTGCTAGCATGATTTTAGCATGATTAGCATGCGACTAGCATGTTGCTAGCATGATTTTAGCATGATTAGCATGTTGCTAGCATGATTTTAGCATGATTAGCATGTTGCTAGTATGTTGCTAGCATGATTTCAGCATGATTAGCATGTTGCTAGCATGATTTTAGCATGATTAGCATGTTGCTAGCATGATTTTAGCATGATTAGCATGCAACTAGCATGTTGCTAGCATGATTTTTAGCATGACTAGCATGTTGTTAGGATAGATAGATAGATAAGTTTGAATAGATAGATAGATAGATAGATAGATAGATAGATAGATAGATAGATAGATAGATAGATAGATAGATAGATAGATAGATAGATAGATGAGTTTGAATATAGATAGATAGATAGATAGATGAGTTTGAATATAGATAGATAGATAGATAGATAGATGAGTTTGAATGAGTTTATAAATGATAGATAGATAGATAGATAGATAGATAGATAGATAGATAGATAGATAGATAGATAGATAGATAGATAGATAGATAGATAGATTAGTTTTAATATAGATAGATGAGTTTGATAGATAGATAGATAGATAGATAGATAGATAGATAGATAGATAGATAGATAGATAGATAGAGTCAGAAGAAAGATAGAGTTAGATGATGATAGATAGATAGATAGATAAATAGATATATTAGTTTTAATATAGATAGATGAGTTTGATGATAGATAGATAGATAGATAGATAGATAGATTAGTTTTAATATAGATAGATAAGTTTGATAGATAGATAGATAGATAGATAGATAGATAGATAGATAGATAGATAGATAGATTAGTTTTAATATAGATAGATAGATGAGTTTGAATATAGATAGATAGATAGATAAGTTTGATTATAGATAGATGAGTTTGATTATAGATAGATAGATAGATTAGTTTTAATATAGATAGATGAGTTTGATAGATAGATAGATAGATAGAGTTTGAATATAGATAGATAGATGAGTTTGAATGAGTTTGAATGGGTTAGTAATAGTACATAGGTTAGTCTGATTGAGTCTAATGGGCTTCAGTGTGTTTAGATTTGAATTTTTGACAGTTGGAGTTCACGGAATGTTCAGATGAGCAGAGGCTTTTCAATGCAAGTCTATGGGATTTTTATGATTTTTAATCTTCAGTTTTATGAAAAGTATAAGTCCGATCAGTTAGAAAAGATATAGCACACCCGGCGAGATTAGTCTGAAGAGCTGGTCCGAGTTTGGAGTCTGTAGAGTTAAAGCTCTAGGAGGAGTTAGAGTTGATAATTTTAGTCTCAGAAGAATAATAATAATAATAATAAGTTTAAATAGAATATCAGTAAGTTGGCTTTCTCAAGCCAACTTAATAATAAGTTTAAATAGAATATCAGTAAGTTGGCTTTCTCAAGCCAACTTAATAATAAGTTTAAATAGAATATCAGTAAGTTGGCTCTCTCAAGCCAACTTAATAATAAGATTAAATAGTAGATCAGTAAGTTGGCTTTTTCAAGCCAACTTAATCAACCTATAATATGAAAATGAATAATAATTATTAAAATAAATAAGTGGTCCCACACAATTAAACCAGTAAATAAAAGTTTTTATTATTTTACATTTTCAGTTCTTTCTTAGTTTTAGTGTAAGTTTTAGTAATTTTTTTATTTCTTTTTTTTTCTATTTAACTTTATTCTGCTAGTTTGGTTTTAGAAATGTTGGTACTTGAACTAATATATATTTTAAGCAACATTTTGTTTCACTTAATAGTTATATTTTACGTCAGCTTTAACAAAAAAAATGTTTCCATTATTTTAGTTTTATGGTTAGCAATAAAAACAGGTTCTTGGTACAGATTATAGTTCAGGAAAGGGATTCTGGGTGTTCGTTTTGAGGGTGACCAAAGAGCAGTAGAGCAGAGCCTGTCTGTCAGCTAACGGTCTACAGTGTCTTGAACACAACGCAATCTCTCCTTTACCACTTCATCATAAGACGAGATGTGTGTCTATACACTACACAACAAAAGCAATGAAGAATAAGCAACCAACAAAGCAAGTTCAAGAGAAAACGGTGAGAATCTGTCTCTCCGCGTCTCTCTCGTCATGCTGCTGCTGCACTTGAAGGCCAACCTTTGTGTAACCTTTCTGAACGTTGAAAGCGTGTTTCACCACTCACTTATTAATTCGGACAAGGTCACCCTTTTATTCATTTTAATCCTACAGTAGATTAACGGAGTCAGATCTTGAACTTTGATGTTAAGTTTAAAAAAATGTGCAGAAGAGGGCAAACTCGAGGATGGCATGTAAAAATTAGCATGACTTTATCGATGTGATATTGACGTCCTCTCTTTTTTTTTTCAAGGGGAAGAGGTGTCAGCATGGCCGATACCTGCTAACTAGCAGCGTAAGCACTAAAACAGGCATTTACATACTGCACTGTCAAAATTAATAAAGCTCGCTGTGGGATGCTGAGACTCTTTGTTTCCTGGCCCTTTTTGTTTGAGTGTGTGTGTGTGTGTATCTGTGTGTGTTTATATTGAAATTCTGTATTAGGTGTCCAGAGCGTGTGTGTGTGTGTGATGATGCCCTTCACATGGAGCACAGTAACTATTTCTGGTAAGCACGAGCTCATTTAGCTGCAGGTGCCCTGATGGGTAATTAACATGGACAGATTATTCATACAACCTCTCGCATGAAGAAAAACTAACAATAATAACGTTGACATATATGTATGTATATATATATATATATATATATATATATATATATATATATATATATGTCTGTGTGTGTGTGTGTGTACAAACACACACACACACACACACACTATTTGAAAAAAGTAACTTATGCTCACCAAGATTCAAAAACTGTAATATTATGAAATATTTGAACAATTTCTATGTTTTAAAAAGTTACTATTTTAAACTTTTTAAAAATATGATTCATTGCTATGATGGCAAACCTGAATTGACAGTATCAATACTCATGTCTTCAGTATTACATTATCCCTCAGAATTTTAATATACATATTCAAAATCAAAACATACTGATTTGATGCTCAATTATTATAAATTATTATTGATGCTTAATTATTAATAATGTTTTTTTTTATCATTAACTATGCTGGAAACTCTTTCGTCTGCTTTAATATTTTGAGGAAAACATGATATTCTTCTCAGGATTCTTTGATGAGTAGAACTTTTGAAGAAAAGCATTTATCTGAAATATACTTTTTTTTTTACTTTATAAATGTCTTAACGTCATTTTTGATCAACGTGTCTTTGCGGAATAAGACTATTAATTTCTTTAAAAAATCTTACTTGTCCCCAACATTTCAATTATATATCACAGTTTCCACAAAAATATATAAAAAAATATTAACATCAACATTTTCAACACTGATAATAATCAGTAATGTTTATTGAGCAGCAAATGGGGTTTAATAGAATGTGACACTGCAGACTGTAAAGATGCTGAAAATTCAGCTTTAAATTTTAATAATATTTCTCGGTGTTATAGCTTTTACTGTATTCTTTAAATAAACGCAGCCATGGAAAAAAAGGAATAAATTTACCAAAAAATATTAAAAAAATTTATACACACAGACGTCCCATTTCAGAAATCAGTAATTACTACAATTATCAAGGAACTGCTTTTTTGCCAAGGAGTTTTCTGAAAACACCAGTATGAACAAGGATTCTACTTCTACAATATTTGAGGCATCTGACTGAAATGTGTCATTCCAAGGCTTTATAAAAGACGCCATCATTTATTTGGGATTAACAAATGTGTATCATAGCCCAGAACTAATCCCACGTTTGTAGTCTCTGACACACACAGATTGACTTCTGCTAATATAAGAGGTTTTGGCATTCGAGAGTAGGATTGATCTTAAGGTGGGTCTTAATGTGTCGCCAGCGGGCGCTAGCACACTCAAACAACACACACACGCTCAAACGAGTCATTGGCTCCAAACTGTCAATCAAGTCCCCTTTGCTAATTAAGAGGCTAATTATAGAGTTAACACTGCCGAGCGGTGCAGTGATAAGGAGGCCAGCGGCTGACAGACAGACAGATTAGTATCATATCGCTCGAGTTCTGTAGGTGGACATCTCAATAGCTATTAATTCTTCAATAAAGACATCCGTGTATGCCAAACTTTAAAGAGGATGACGTTCGCTGATGTGTTTAATAGCTAATCCACCCTTGAAGCACATTTTCCGCCAAAATATTTCCTGTAGTTCATTTGGTTTAATCTCTATTTTTTTTTAAACATAGCGTTCGACTAATTACTAAGTTACTAAATCTAAAATACTCTGTAGAATTTTTGGAGTACACATATGGATCCATGGACATTGTGGATCAATGGTTACAATAGTTCACGATGGTTCTTGTAACAAAACTTTCACAAAGGAGGATTTCACTTTAGCCAGTAACACTATAGTATAGTAAAACTACTTAATTTCCATTAAAATGTTTTACTTGAAGTTACTGTGATTTTACAACAAATACCAGAGTTCAACTCTTGTCCCTGTAGTTAACTTCGGTAAAGGTCTGGGGTTTCAGCGCAAAAACACAAGTTACACTATGATTGTAGAGGTAAACCAATCACAGATTTACAAAAAAATCTGTGGTTACTTTACAAATACTACAAATTCAACACTTCAACACTACAAACTCTACATTCTACACAGGCAGCAAGGAACTCGACCGGAAGTTGAAGTCGGCCGGGTGCCGCCATCTTATAGCAGAACTTCACTTGCGTTAGCATCCCATTGACCTCCCATTCATTTTGGCGTCACTTTGACAGCAAATAACTTTACATCTGAGGCGTTTAAAGACTCTGTTTGTCCATTATTTATTTCTAAAGATACACGACAATGTATAAAGGGCTCCATTACCTTCTATGTTACATTATGGCCCTGTATAAACAGTTTTTGTAAAAAATAGGCTAACGATTGCGTCATAATCACTCGACTTTCTGTCGCATTACCGTACAGACAGGAGGAGAAGCTCGCAGGCAATTAACTTAATATGGCGTACTGGCGTTACATTTTAAAATACTATACAAAATAATTAATCAGAATACTTACTCCTGCTCACTCACGCCAAAGAACTCCCCGCTCAAGCTCGCCGTCTCTGCAAGATTAACGATGGCAGTTTGCACGCACAGCTACTAGAACATTTACATCTGTCAGACAGGTTGCTGACGTCGTCAAGCTTCGTTTGAGTCTGCGCGTCAGAAACTGAAGCTTCACTTGTCTCAATTGAGTTCCAATGGGGTCGCCGTGTCCATTTCTTTTACTGTCTATGATTCTACAGGGTTTTATTGTAGTTGTAGTATTGCAACTGCTATTTCCATAGTCATTTTTGTCTTAGAAAACTAAATAGCTTAGTTTCAATAGTTTTAAATAGTTCCAAAGCAAATGTATTTTTATTAGTGCTCATTACCTGGCTTGATACCAGGTAATATTTCACCCTTCTTCATCTTTGGAAGAAATGGGTATAGTGATCAGTGAGGAGAAAGACAAAAAAAGCATGAAAACACATCTCATCCTTTCCCGTCCACTGGCTTCAGTAGATCAGTGCAGGAAGTGCGGGAGAAGTACTGGGAAGCCATCGGAGAGCAGCCAGCCTTGTCTTTATCAGGAAAGCAGTGGAAATAAACACTTGAAGATCTTCTCCTGTCCTCTAACTCTCTCAGTCCCTGAGCCTGTGCGTTCTTCTCTGCCTGTAATAATGAGGAGCTATTGAGACGTCTCCTGCTAGTGTGTTTGAAGACGGGAGGATCACTCTGTGATCCAAAAAAAAAAAATCATAGCCTTCATTAAATAGGGATTGGAGGCCACCCATCTATGCTCCTGGGGGCAGATGGGGATCTGTGTGTGTGTGTGTGTGTGTGTGTTTGTTACAGAAGGACTATGCAGAAATGAGTTATAAGAGAGAGTGTGAATGAGGTGCAAATTAACATTTCTAGTTTTCAATTAAAGTGAAACTACAGTTTTAGATGTTATTAAAAAAAATACAACAAAAACCTACATTACCTCACCGTATACAGTGAAAAGTACAAAAGTGTGCAAAAACTTTTGTGCTACCTGCATGATTATGCTAGTAATTAGTCTATTTGAATCCAGAAAAAAAATAACTGTTCAGCTGTTCAAAGTATATTGATGCATACTGTATCTCCCATAAGATCTGAAACATTTTCTGATTTTCTGGTAAATTTAACTTCTTTGTGTCTCTGCATATTAAACTGTGATATACAGTATGATTAATAGAGTCTACACTTCCACTTACAGTTAACAACTTAAGGCTGGTTCACACGGCAGGATAATTAGGCCGATTTTAGCCCCGATTCACCCCTTCCGACAATCTTAGGATGCTCCGATTATCGTAAAATAATCTGATCAAATATTCCTGCCGTGTGTGGTGTGTTAAGACCGCTCTCCTCTGCTCGGAAGAACGTCGGGACCGCTCCGATCTCAAATCGGGGATATCCAACATGTTGGATTTATTTGGCCCGATTTCTTCTCGTGTGTGGTGTCCCCCGAGGACAAACAATCACGCAGCCTGTGGACTGTGGCGTGTAGCCAATCAGAAAGCGAGGTGACGAGGCGGTGAGGAAGTACCGGGAAACAAAATCAAAACAGCCGGCATATATAATATAACAAATATAACAAATACAGATAAAGTCGATGGGCATAACTACATCCACAACTGCAGTCCACCAGAGTACATGGAAACGAATATATGAACGTTTATTTCAACGGTTATTAATCTGTGTACGTAACAACATTTATACAGTATGAGATAAAACAACAACTTTCCTCCATATCATGATGTAGCAAGTATAGTCCATGCTCGCGTTGTCTCCACCTCTTTGACCATCGCCTTTTCTTGTTTTTCTTATGTTTTTTTCCCCGTTAAAAACAAAGCACAAACTATGGCCACTGCATCCTCTTCGTCCGCCATGATTGTTTACTCTAAAGTCACGTTTGATCTCGAGGGATTTTGCGAGATTTCCCGTCTGACCTGGGAATGCTCGGGAGTCAAATCGGTTCGTGTGTGATGTGTTGATATTGCCGTGTGGCTGCACACCACACACTGAACGACCAGAACTGTTAGACCCATGATTTTTTATCGCCGTGTGTGGGCTCTCTCAGGTTTGGAAAATCGGCCGACAATTTTAAAATCGTCCCGTGTGAACCAGGCCTTACATCAACAGCTACTTCTATACCCTTCAAACTTAGAATTTTGGTCCCAAATGTAACTCGGGGGATTAAAAGGGTTAAAAAAAAATCTTGCAAGACTGTACAGATGTCACCTGTGTCAGAGATCAAAAAAAGATGTCAAAAAGTCACAGAAGTGCTGATGACATTGAGACTGTGAGAGGTTTCTCTCTCTCTCTCTCTCTCTCTCTCTCTCTCTCTCTCTCTCTCTCTCTCTCTCTCTTACACCAAAAAACGATTTGCAAATTACGAGCTTAATTTGTGTTCAACTGTGGATTTTTTTTTCAGCTGACTTGTCAATTGACTGCCATATGTTAAATCCACACGACTGTGCCACCTCAAGATGTGCGTGTTAACACATGACTCCTTAACGACATTTTACAAACCTAACTAAAGTGCAAAGTTAAGTTCAGTGTTGCTATAGGCTTACACACGCGTTCCCGTGAATCACAGCTTCAGCCAAACGTAAAGGCTCACTGGTTCTTGCTGATATCTATATTCCTGGCAGCACAAAGCTTTGGTCTCACACAGTTTGAAAGGCTTAGCGTTCATTAGGATGCAGGAGATGGGATGCACTGGCCCATATGTCACTAAACAGATCTCCATGTTTTATTTATCCTAGCTCTGTTCCTACACACACACACACACACACACACACACACACACACAGTTAACCCCTCCAGTCAGAGTGCAATGCAAGTGTCCAGCTCTAATAGAGACAAGGAAAGAGGCCACAGTGTAAAACTTGATTGGTTTATGTAGAATATTTTGAGTGGCAGTGCTTGAATTAGCTTACCAAGTAGTAGTTTGCACCATAAAACACTAAATTTGTGCTATATAAACACCATTTTTTCAGCTTCAATCCAATTCTGCATTGATAAAATCAATTTATGCCATCATATCTTTGTTTAGAAACATATGACATTACAGAAGTAGCATGGGTAGCGAACTGCTAATTCATATTGACATTAAGTCTGACCAGATGCTTACTTTTTGATGCAACCAACCAATTATATATATATATATATATATATATATATATATATATATATATATATATATATATATATATATATATATATATATATATATATATAAAATCTCTGACTAGCCCAAAAATTCTAACAGAAACAACATAAAACAACAAGACTCTAGGTGCTTGGAAAAGAAGATGTCTTGTGCGTGCGAGAGTGCTTACAGGTGCATGACGGAGCCAGCGGCACTTTTAAATACTCCTGCATTGAGTGCGTTTCTGCACATGTGTGTGTGTGTGTGTGAGTGAGTTTAGGGAGGGGGGCAACAGAAGGGGGGATAAACAGATGGAGAAACTGCTCCCTAAAGGGACATGTCATTCATCAAAGTCACCAGCTAGGCCTGCAATTGTTTTCACCCACAGAGAAAGAGAGAGACAGTGTGTATGTGTGTGTGTTTGTAGACAGGTTTGTGTCGCCTTCTACAAGTGTGTATGTATGAGATGGAAGGCCGGGGACGTGTGTGTGTGGGAATGTGTGAGTTTGAGAGAGTGTTCAAGTGTCATTTCTGTATCAGTGCCGTCCATCAGTTATCTGTTATCAGCGGTGGGCTCAGACTCGAACCCCGAACAGGCAGCGAGTTCAGAAGTCAGTGAAAGTCAAATGACCCTGCATTCGGTCAACTACATGAAGATTATTAGATTTGTTGATTTTCACATTTTTGGGTTGCCATGGCATTGCTAGGGTGTGGCTTATCATCTCAAAACAAAAGAGCACAGCTTTAAAAGGAATATTTCAGTTCAATAAAAATCGAGCAGTCGACAGTACTTGACAATATTGTTGATAACCAAAAATTATTTTCAGACTGTCTCTCTTAAATACAAACAAACAAAAAAACTAATGGTTACAGTGATGCGTTTACAGTGGAAGTGAATGGAACCAGTCTGTAAATGCTAAAATACTCACTGTTTCCATAAAATATCCTCAAGACATTAACAGTTTACATGATTTTAGCATGATAAAGTCACTCACTAACATTTTCTCAGTGAATTTATATTCAGTTTTGCAAATTCATTGCCATGACATTAAAGGAATCAAAAGTGATGGTAACAACTTTACAGCTCAAATAATACACAACTTTTAATAGAAGAATGAGTGTGCTTTTATGAAATTACAATCTTTGCATTTCTGCTTTTAAATCCTTCAAATCTGACCCCATTTACTTCCACTGAAGTGCTTCACCGCAACCTTGCTTTTTATACAAAGGATGGGTTGACATGAATTGATCTTAACTCGTACTGAACTAGCAATAAGTTATTCTGTTCTCTAGATATGGCCAGGGTCGATTCTTCAAAGGGTCCCTCCTTAAAAGTCTCTGGGATTTTGACGTTTTGTATTGTCCACCAGTCACAGCATACCTCTTGTCAATAAGCCACACAGTTTCAGGTATCATGCCCAAAGCACAAACACTATTCTAATGTCTCTCGCTCCTCCGCTCAAGTGCCACAGGCTGATAATGTTTCTGTCAACAGCAATCCAGGGAACCAGACGCAAAAACACCTGCTTTCCCAGCACCCCCTGCTGCATTCAGACGCTTCGTCCTGACTGCAAACACAGGGAAAAACGCTTCATTTCTCCGGAGAACACTTTTTTCTCTCTATCTGAGGGTGAGGATGAGCACTGATATCCTCCACTGAGCGCCGAAGCAGCCAAGCACCACTTTGTTCTGCCTAATTATGGCGTTAGCAGGAAATAACAGCACAAATTGCTGCTAATAATTAAATGACAAGTCTGATCAGAATCTGCTGATGTGTTAGTAATGCTGCTAGAATGTGACAATAGTCAGATCTCTCTCTCTCTCTCTCTCTCTCTCTCTCTCTCTCTCTCTCTCTATATATATATATATATATATATATATATATATATATATATATATATATATATATATATATATATATATATATATATATAGTTATTTCATTTTATTAAAACATGAATTCATTATAAATACACACTTTTATAATTACAGACTACAATAAGGACAACTGTAATTAGAATTCATAATAGATTAATATTACAACCAATACTAATTAAATTCATTTTTACCTCATTAAAAAGTCACAAATCCAGTAATTTGCTATGAAAGATCACAAATGTAGTCATCTTTGATAATTGTGGCCCATTACGAGTTAATATTTTCAGCCGTTATATTACCATGAATACTGTCTCTATCTCGGTGAGAGATTCTGTAAAAGTGTAGACGATTTACATTTTAGATGAAGCAGCTTGACTTTATCACTTTAAAGAGCGCTGTCTATTCTTACTGGAATACATGCAAGTAACTGGAGACATGCCAGTGGAAAGGAGTGATTGTTCGCTTTAAACCTCCGGAGGAAGTTCAGCTCCTCAGGTTTCACAATATGTTGATACTGCTGTCAGGGAGAATAGACGGAGGCATCCTGACATACATGTGGATGGCACTTCTTTTAGGAATCACAGCAGAAAGACCCAACCGGACAGAGTCCAAAACTAACACTTTAGTTCATCTAGCATGTTTGATCTCAAATCGCATCACCTCCTACAAAGTCAGACATTTGTTGGTGTTGGGGACGATTGAGAGAAATGTGGACGCACATTTTAAAGAGCTGCATCCCCCCCCACCCCCCCCCCCCGGAGCGGCCGGCAGAAATAATAACAGAGTCATCTAAAATCAATCAGTGGGGCCGGCTACGGACTGCTCCGGCTACTCCGCGCTGCGCAGATCGATACACACGCTGGCCATTGTGAGAGCTAAATTGCCACTACCATCAGCAATTTACAGAACTGAAGCTAAAAGGCAAGAAGAGGAGAGGAAAGCCGACATGACCTTAACATATCCGAGCACGATGCTAAAAGACACATGCGGTTTACTTGTAAATATAAACACACAAACAGACACGCAGGTAATGTCCAGAGGTTAAGGATTTGGTCTAAAAGCAATCAAAGAATTTCTCTGAAACAGACTGTATTCCAAAGGAAGCAAAGGTGAAAGAGGGATGATGAGAGAGAAAGAGAGAAAGCAAATGCATACACAGGAAAAAAGCAAAGAGGCAACAGAAATCCAATAGTTTAACCTCTGTTTGAGACGCAGTGGTGGCCAGTGAAGGACAGAGGGGGGGGATCAATACGAGCTGAGAGTGGGAGAGCGAGAGAGATGGGACAGCACAGATAAAGAAAAATCCAGATTTCAGAGCAGAAAGAAAAATCAAGCAGAAATGAGTCAAAATGATACGTGGATTTACACACTGGCGGCCGTCTGGGAGCGTGTCGTTCACTGACAGGTGAGGCTGGTCTTTTTAGGTCTTACCTGTCGGGGAGAGCAGGCTGGGAGAGAGCAGCCCGTGAACGCTGTGAGGAAGCAGACGAGAACTGTCCTGCATCGCCACACCGAGAGAACGCTTGGGAGGACGACCGGGACGAGAACTGCACAGAAAAAACAGACAATATGTCATGAAATACATTCGCATCTACATTGTTACTTGATCAGAACAGTAGGTCACATGATTGAGAGATACGTTTTGATTGGTGAACACCAAATACAGGTCAATGACACGACTCTCATTCATAAAAAAAAAAGATAATTAGAAAGGCAATGCAGAATTCACATGATGACACGGTATGATATCACTCACAATACAATCATTTTTATTTCTTTATGAATAATTTCTTTTTTGATAAAGAAGAAAAAAAGCCTCATTTAAAAAGGAAATTCTTCACAAGAAAATGTTAAATAGTTCTAATTTATAATTTAGTTATTAATAGGTATACTATTAGGTATACTATATGTCTACTATTATTCCTTAGGAAAAAAAAAACTTAAAATAATTGTAATTTATTTTTTTAATAGTAATAATTTTATTTGTATTTTTTATTTTAATAGAATCTCTCTCTCTCTCTCTCTCTCTCTCTCTCTCTCTCTCATATATATTACAACCATTTTTTTTTTGTTGTTGTTTTTTAAGATTGTGGTACAACTAATATCATCATTTGACTTTTTTTCATGAGAAGGGAAGGTTAGATCTGGTTGTAAAATTCCACGCGGTGTGTCTCCCTAAAAACCTAATAACATTTATTAACAGAAATGCTATTTACCAAACAAAACAAAACTTTTGCCCTGAAAACCTTTTTTTTTTTATTAAGTTATGTACACACGTTTTCAAGGTGTAAGACAAATATGTTATTACTTTCCAATTTATTATTTTCTAGAGTCATCTCATCTTCATTTTTAGAGTAATTAAATTGAATTGAATTAATTTTTTTTTTTTTTTACCTGTATGAGACCAACAAGAATACAAAGAGTACATTTCTAAGAAATTGGCTTCTTTCCGCTTTTCTTAATCGCCAACATTACAATAAATGCTACAAATGTGGTTTTATGGAAAGTTGAGTCTCTTCTGACAGACCACTGAAAAGGAAAACTATTTTTCTATTTCTATTTTACACACACATCAAACAAACATACATAAGGATACCCATCATCCCCTATCATGATAGATACATGAACAAGCACGGCTTTAGAATCCCGTTCTGCTAACGTACAACACACCAGACAAATTATTCAACAAAAAAACACAATCACGCACACTTATCTCCCGCACTTCATTGTGAGACGGCCTATCAAAGAGACAGGAACATGACAGTTCGAACCCTGTGCAAGGGTGCTGGTGGAGCAAAATAAGCCAGAGAAGCAAAATGCTAATTCTACTGCTGCATATCATTGGATCTTGTCCAAGTACATCAAGCAGCAAGGGTTTTTACCGTTCTATTAATACTGCAGTGATAACAAACACAAACCAGAGAAGAATCACCTCTAAACAGATCGTAGTAAAGCAAACAGGAAGAATGGCACAGTGGGCAAATTGCTCTTAATAGTATTACACAGCAGTTTCAGAGACTATTACATAGAAGTCTCACAAGTAATTCATGGCAGCATACAATGCATGCACACACAGCCGAAGTAGACAACTGAAGTCAACACAAAACAGCATTTGCAACCAGTTTATATCCATAATGTGATGTACTTTCAAGCCCAACCTGAATGCAAGTTTGCTACTGAGAACAAATGAAATATCAGCACCAACTTACATTAATGTACTTAAATTACTGTTAACATGAACATAAAAAATTTGATGTCATTTGTTCATAGCATTAAAAAAATGTTTTGTTAATTGCAAATTTGTGGAAATGTTTTATTATTTTATTTTATCATCACATCACACCAACAACACTCTCCAACACTATAACGTGTTTGAGGTTTTCAATTAAGTGTTACTTTGGGGTTGTGCTATAGAAGGCTGTTTCTGTCATATAATAAAAAATAATAATAATAAATAAAATAAAACAGATATATCTCAGAAGTTTTATTTCACAATTCTGAATTTTTTCTCACAACTGCATCTCGCAGTTGCAGATTCATAAGGAAATTATTATTCAATTATTTCTCAAATTTGTAATCTGAATTTTGAGTTTATATCTCACAATTCTGACTTTTTTCTGAAAATTGTGAGAAAAAAAGTCTGAATTGAATCCAATAAAAAGTCACAATTACATGAAAGCACTCTATACAGATAAATATTAATTAATAATAATGATTTATTTATATTTAACAGTAAAAGTAATTTCCAACATAATAATTTAATCATCTTTAATGCAATGATAACATAAATGCATATACATAATTAAAAAAGTTATCATTATATAAAACTATTATTTTATTTTAAAACAATATGTATATGTATATGTGTGTGTGTGTGTGTGTGTGTGTGTGTGTGTGTGTGTGTGTACATATATATACAGTACAGACCAAAAGTTTGGACACACCTTCTCATTCAAAGAGTTTTCTTTATTTTCATGACTCTGAAAATTGTAGATTCACACTGAAGGCATCAAGGGCTATTTGACCAAAAAGGAGAGTGATGGGGTGCTGCACCAGATGACCTGGCCTCCACAGTCACCGGACCTGAACCCAATCGAGATGGTTTAGGGGTGAGCTGGACCGCAGACAGAAGGCAAAAGGGCCAACAAGTGCTAAGCATTTCTCGGGGAACTCCTTCAAGACTGTTGGAAGACCATTTCAGCCCCTGGCCTAATTTTACTTCCACCACTCTCAGATCTTCATTCTCTAAGACCTCAGTAGTGCACTTATGTGTATTTTCAAGTAATTACATTTCAGACTTTACTGCAGTCAAACAATTCCAATGAACAGAAAATTAACTAGAAGCCAAAAGGATCAATGGTAAACTTCAAACGACCCCTTCAGTGCCCAGTTCTGTCCATGAGACACCGTACTGACCTTCCTCCCTTTCCTGCCTCAAGATATCCTTGTTTGACTTGCTGATCTGTTGACAAGCTTGTCATGGTCCATGGCAAACGGGAATCACTTTGGAACGCCACATTACTAATCCAATTAAAAACTATGGACAGTGGAGCGTGGTGGAAAAGAGACGCAATCAACATGACTCACTTTAGCCGTTGTAGTGCCTGTAAGTGGAGAGCAGTCGATGGAGTTTACCGTACTGTAAAAAAAAAACATGTCAGCACAGTTTGCCAGACCACAATTCCTCTCTAGTGCGGATAAAATGAATGGAGTCTTTGAGTCAGGGAGAGTTCGACAAACTACTTTTTAGCCTTGTTTTGTTTGACTTTTTACTCTGAGAAAATGTTTCATTGAAAAACTCACTTTACATGACATTTTGCACATTTTATTAACAATGTAGAGGGTAACGAGACATGACGGGCAGATTCGAACTGATGTTTCCCACGTGAACATCTAACTACTAGGCCACAGGTGAGAAAGAAAATTCTTATAATTTATTGTTATTGAAAATAAACCACAAAGACCTTAGTGTGCAAAGGCCTGAGTTTGTTTCAGAGTTGGTTTTTATATCATTCTGACAAAAGCCACGTTGGAAAACAATCAATTACCTCAGAGTTCCGATAACACAACTCCATTTCCTTTGAGGAAAGCAAATTAGAAAACAGCATGGTGGGGCAGCAAATGATTCTGTGGGGTCACTGTGGTGCAGAAAGAAAAATCAGCTTAACGTCAAAAGATCCCGCCTTTGAAGACGGTCAGCTACTAACTTGAAATCGCACATCGTTGAATGTTGAAAAAAACTTAAGCAGACGTTTCCGTTCATGCTTAAAGCGAGGTGGAAAACCATTTCCTGTAAAGCTCTACATCGATATACTGTATACGTGTTGAAGAGCAAGAAGTGTTCCTTCTTTCCTCATTTGGAGCATCTGACTCACTTGCTCCTTTCGAGCATTCCTAATCGAGGCGTGCCCCAAGTACAAGATAGAAAAAAAGCTAACATGCTGGAGTCGTTAGAAGTCTGCAGTCAGGCGATTGTGCGTGAACAGGCACTTGACTCCCGCGGGACTCTTAAAGCTATTTTCTTATTTAGCTCCACTTTGACTGGGTATTGTTAGAGCCCGAGCAGTTCTTTCCTCACTTGTGACAGGTGCTTCCCTTATATAAAACCCATCCTTTCATTTCCAAGAGCGCTTTCGGAAAGGTATAGCCGTCATGTACTCAACACAATGTTCCAGAAAGAGTACTGGAATTCTAATTGTGTGGAAATATGGGACTTAGAATGGTTACTACGAACATAGATATAGCACTGAAATAATGATACTTAATATTGAACTATTTAAAGGGGTCACATATGACATTGCTCAAAAGAACATTATTTGGTGTATTTGGTGTAATGCAATTTGCAATTTATGCAGTTTAAGGTTCAAAAACACATTATTTTCTACATAATGTAAATTATTGTTGCTCCTCTACGCCCTGCCTTTCTGAAACACATAGATTTTTACAAAGCTCATCGTTCTGAAAAGTGAGGTGTATGCGGACACATCTGAATATTTAGGTTGAACTGTTCTGAAAAAGGGTTGTAAATACAACTTAACCACTGATTTTTAGTTGTGTTCTCTTTTGGAAGGCCAAACAAAGTGGTTTCGAGAATATGCCTTTTTTCTTTGCGTGAACATTTTGACGGCGTTATGCAAATTTTCCCACATCGTGATGTAGATATGTGGGGCCGTGTTAGAATGAGACATTTTAGGTTGGCGTGGTTGACTCTTTAATTTTATAAAGAATATCTCTTTGGATTTGAGACTTTAGTCTTTGCAACCTTGAAGATCTTCTTTATGCACCAAGAGCTTGTAACACTCCAAAGAGTAAGGAAAAGTTGAAATCGCATCATATGACACCAAATAATTCAATTCAGTATATTTGTTAGGATTATTTGATTAAATTGGCCAAAGTTTATTTCTATATAAAAAAAAGCAAACAGTTATTCCATAATATTACAATAATTATGCCTAATAAGATGATATTATATGGTTATGCAAATGCTTTAAACAGGTTATTTTAGTGTATAAAGGTCACAGAGCATTAGAGGAAAACCTGATCAGCACATTTTGGACCCCCTGAGTACTTGATTTTGTGCTGCACTTACCCATGTTTTTACATTAAAAAAGGGAAACATCCAATGATTTCAAAATGTAATGTTGCATGGATTTATAGTAGTTCATATTTGCATCATATGGCTTTTATGATATTTTTTTAATTGATTTATTGATGCACTTTATCTATAAATGGAAGCCCATTAAACAAAACTCACTTGCTGAAAAAATACTTGCTGTGCAAAGAAAAGGTTGATAATTAGCAGTTATCTGGGTATTACACTTTAGTATTGTATAATTATCATTTTTGATTATGAAAACTGCAGTGAAAAATTTCCATTATCTGGAAAGAAATATTCTCCAGTTGAACAGACACCAATATAAATCAATTTAGTTGAACAGACACCAATATAATTTTTTTTTATTAAAGGTATTTTGGTGATGATGCATAAATGGTATGCAGTACAAGTATTGTGTATTTCCTGGAAAAGATAATTGAGCAGTTTTACGACAATTGTCAACAGTTTTATATATTTCATAGACTAGTTTCTGCTGCCATAATTAAGCTAAGCATCCAACAATGTGGAGGTGACAATATCCAAGTTCTTGGGTTGTTACTGTAAAAATAGGATATATAAGAAAGGCAGAAACAGTATGAAGCCTCCTAATCAGAGTGCCCTGACCTTCTCTCCATTAACTGGTTGTATTGCAGGTCTATTGAAGGCTTCTTGTCAGTATATTGAACCGGGACCCTGTGAACCACCCAGTTCTTTAGTCAATCTGACTTTAATGGAGCCTCTTACACCCTGAGAATTCCCTGATATGGGAATATTTTTCATCTCCCTTTCCCACTCGCAGGCATGATGCCCATGTGCGTTCCCTACAGCCACGACAGACAGAGCAGTGAGTATACAAATCACACACACAAACACGTACACACTCTCCTCTCATTCCCGTATCCCATCGGGGTGGAGGAACAGATGGCAGTGAAAAGTCATTCACACGTTACTGCACGTTCCACACGCCGGAGAAGAAAACCCTGTCAGTGCGCTCGTCGCAACCAATCACTCTGCTCAAATCCCCGGCGACAGCATCGCGCTCTGCTGGGGACTGGCAGAAACTGGGTTACTAAGCACTTTTTATTCTCTCCCAGATTCGTAAATGTGCCCTTGTCATCTTTTAAATGGCCTTATTCAATATTCATGAACAGGCGACACCTGCTTGTCTCGCTGAGACAATGTGGCTGAAAAGATGGGGGCGTGGCCACACGGAGGCTCCAAGGTAGGTGAATCAAACCACACCCATTTCTGCAGAGTGGGCGTGGCTTAATAGTTTGTTCACAGGATCAAACTTTGTTTTAATCTTCTTATTTAGAGAGAACTGTCCGTAAAATAATATTTAGCCCAAGAAGAAGAAAAGGCCAAGAGTTGGACCATGGCCGGAGGGGGGTGAACAGGGAGGACAGGGAGGGAAAACAAAATCAGATTTCCAAAATTATAATGGAAAACGGTTTTAACAACAACAAAGACGGCAGCTGAGGCAAGAGAAAAATGTTTGAGTCAGGGTGCCTTTGAAGATATTTAATTAAAATCTAATCCTGCATTCTTAAAGGCTCACATAAATTAAGCTGTCAGTCAGGAGATTTATGCATTCACATTTGCATATTGCATACAATTCATCAATTACTCATGTTTGAAAGGCTTGAGTATCCCAGGGAGAGGAGCTACCAGTGTGCCAGCTCAGAGAGACAGACAGCGAGAGAGAGAGACAGCGTGTGGGAGAGAGACAGACAGAGAGGATGATGGGGCTCCTGGTTCCCGCTGATGCCCAAGAGGAGTCAGTCTCCATATGTCCATGCATTCAACCAATACTACTCAAATCCTTTCTCTTGCAAACGTACACACATACACACACACACACACACAGACTGTGTGTGAAGCTGTCTGGTCTCAGACTGCCACATGTAAAGCTCTATTCTCACAGTCAGACAACTGCAGCTGATTTCATTCTGCACTTTGCTCTCAGTGTTGTATAACTAAACTAATTAGTGTACACTAAAGCGGACCACAAGTACATGTGGCAGACACAAGCAAAATGATTTACCCTTTACAGAATAGTTTATAGAGAAACATTCATATATCTTCAATATGTTATTTCGTGACTTAAAGTCTCTCATGCTCACCAAAACTGCATTTATTTGATAAAAAAAAAAAATATATATATATATATATATATATATATATATATTAGTGCTGGGCAACGATTAAATATTTTAATCGCGATTAATCGCATGATTTTCTGCGATTAATCGTGATTAATCGCAGCATGCGCAAAATTCAATAATGAAATCAAAAGTAGTGTATGTGTAATTTTATTCTTTCAAAATTCTGCTGTATGAATAAAAGTGCAATAAAATGTTGTTTGTCAAATCTTTAAACAAAATAAAGTGCTTTTTTACAGCAGTTAAAAGTTAGTAGCAGTTAACATTTCTTGTAAATCTTAACTTAAACATTAATGTAATCAAATTAAATATAACATTAACATATAAATAAAACATTAAAACATTAATGTTTTATTAAATAAAACATTAAAGTTTTGTTTAGTTTGTAAAAAAAAAAAAAAAAAAAAATTGTCCAGAACCTGGATCATAACATTAACTGGCCCCTTCCGAGCAACAACATCAATCTCCTTTAAGAGACTAAGAATCTCAGTCCAAAAAAAAAAAAAATCTTTCAGTGATGCAGGTTGAGTGGACAAAATTAACTTCATTTATCCATTCTTCCAACTTTACATTTACTTACTCATCTGCACCTAGCCAGTTGCTAAGACACACAAGGTTCACATTTTCAGATGATAAAGAGAGACATTTTGCTGAAACGTGCGCTAAACATTTTATTCATGTTGCACAGCAGTGGGGCATTTCAAATAAAGTCAGCACACTTAGCACAGATAGTGCAAGAAATATGATCGCTGCTGCAAGACATCTGCCATTTGAACACGTCCCCTGCTACGCGCACAGTCTCCAGCGTTCTGTCATAGTATCTCTGCATAACAGCGCGTTTCACAACGTCCTGGCCAAATGCAGAAAGGTTGTGGGCCATTTTAAGCACAGTGCAGCGAGTGCTGCAGAATTAGAACAAAAACAAATTGAACTTGGACAAAAGAAGGAGTCGCTTATACAAGACATTCCAACCAGATGGAATTCGACTCTGGACATGATTTTCTGTTTTGCGCGCTAACTCATCCCAAGCAGCCAGTAGCCTACTGATAAACATCCCACCCCTCCTGTGACCCATGGTTTGTGTTGTATTCACTTGTTTTATTACAGTCTAGCTATGTGTATTGAAACGCAGTGAGTAACGGACTTTCAAAATAAAAAGTACGTTAACGCGCGATAAACTAATTGTCGGCGTTAATTAATTAATGCGTTAACGCGATAAAAACGCGTTAACTTGCCCAGCCCTAATATATATATATATATATATATATATATATATATATATATATATATATATATATATATATATATATATATATAAACGTGTGATTTTTTTTATTTTTATTAAAACTTCTATTCAAAAACATTATTTGTAACTTCACTTCTTTCATTTCTATTACAAACTAAAGTAGGAAAATTCTTCAAAGTTTCATCTATTTTCTTTGATATTCAAAGATATTGTCAATAAAGCTTGTATTATCTTTCTATGGAACTGTATTTCAGTACAGTCAAGGTCACACCTGACATTTTCGGGTATGTATGTTCAGTCATCGCTCTTTCTTATAAAGCCATCCAATATTTCTCAGATTAAAGGCCAATGCTTTTAATTTGGGAAAGGCTTTGGCCATGGTAGGGCTGTTTTTTCCCCACAGGCTCGTCTCACACTGTGTTCCATTATCTTGATTGCGATTGTCAGACGAAGTCTATTGTTAACCATAACTAGCAGTTTCGCTGTCGGGTTGTGGCAAGCCAAATGCAGGGCAGCGCAACCGAGTAGATGCCAAGAAATTAGGACAACCGTCTCCAACCACCTACCGGTTGGCTAGTCGAATTTCAAAGTAGATGGAGTGTTTAATAATCCGTGGCCAAGAAAAAAACTAAGACTGGCATTAACGCTGGTAGCTTATAGGAACTTTGCTTAAGAGGCATGTAAGGATATTTCAGAAAGCCGATTATATACTGTATATATATATATATATATATATATATATATATATATATATATATATATATATATATATATATATATATATATATATATATATACACAGAACATTTTCTATATAATTTATTTTTATAACAAAAGTATAAATATGATACAATAAATGTGGAAGTAAAATGGCTAAACTTTGCAAGCACAGTATTTTTTTTTTGTCCAATAAATCTTTTTTATATATAGAATTAAACAAATAATATAATTCTTGTTCACAATAATAAAACCTGATTAAATAATAATAATAAAACATTTTACGCTTTTCTAGTACCAAAAGCACTAATTAAACATTAAAGATGAACTATTAAAAGATACCGTTTAAAAACAAAATGATTGCACAACAGGCCAGTAGGTGGCAATATTCACGACGACTGGAAATCGCCGTTAAACAAAATAAGAATAAAGAAATATGGCATGCTTTTTTTTACCGTTTGGTTTCATGGTGATTCTTTTCATGATAAACATAAGAAAGGTTTGTGTGTTGGTACAGTAAATTAACTTTGCTTGTTGCTATGTTTGCACGCGTTCAGTATCCACCTCAAGTATATTAAGGTAATTTAGGAAAATTAGAGGCCTGTCTCTTTACCTAAATTGGATTAATAAATTCTGAATTGTGTTTGTCGAGGGGGCGCCCTAACAGATGACCTTATATCGGCTAATGACAGTAAACAAAGGTGTGCTTTTCTAAAATGCCGGCTCCTGGAACGCCACCAGAGAAAGGTCAAACGCTCAGAACGACAGAGTCCCTTCTATGTGGCATGGTCTCTTTCGCACGCATACTCACATATACACATGCTGTCCGGCCCTCACAATGTTGCTTTTGTTCTGCGTTATTAACTGAGAGAATTCCTCCGCTTACAGCTTTTATTAAAAAACTCGGTGCGGCTGTGCGCAAGGAACCGGTACGGCCCAGAAAAAAAAAAAACAGCACATCTCCTGAAGAAAAATCTCCTCTCGTGGATTTCTTTCGATTCTGCCTCTGTCTGACACCACGTAGCTTTTAGCTTAAGTAACCGCCGATCAAAAAGCTTCCCTCCTTCTCTCAGCAGTGCCACTACAGAGCTACTGATGGTATTGAATAAATGTCAGATGTCTTCCCCCCTGCTGTCTGCTCCGAGAGCGAGAGGGAGCGGAGCGAGAGAGAGGTGTTGCCTTATTCATGGTGGGCGGCCGGGCGAGTGGGGGAGGGAGAGTTTGTTTGCGAGCCATTATCTTCAGCCATCAATCACTTCCGAGGAACGCATGACACGAGCACATCATTGGATTGCACACGGGAGCCTGTGTGTGTATGAATATCCATAACAATATGAACGTCCGGTGAGATGATCTTTATTTCTAAATGACACACAAGGCCCTGACACATGCTGCTAAACAGCGGGCCTGCGTGGAAACCTCTGCGGATTTACACAGAATTAGTATGTACGACATTCAGAGAGTTCTACACGTCCACCGACCTCCATTCCACAACTAATGCAGAAAATGCAATCAAAGTGCACAGGTTACAGTACACGTGAACCTTCTGAGCACAAAACAGGTCCACATTTTCAAGATTATATTCATAATTTTTTTTGTGTTGAGTGAATTAGGAAGACACACACACACACACACACACATCATCCATCCTCCAGAATGTCTGTTCCAGCTGAATTCACTGTTTAATCCGTTCTCTTAACACACGCTCACCTCTTTTTTTTCCAGCCCTGCATCTCTGTGATTCTGTATTGACTCTTCACTGAACATATGATGAGCCGGTGATTTACCACACGGGGGGGAATGGATGGACACAGAGAGAGAGAGAGAGGGATGGGAAAGAGGAGGGAGAGGTTGTCGTCACTTGACAGCTCACTGAGATACGACTCAATGCACGGCTCTTAAAAATAGCAGCTCTCTGATAAACAGCACGCTCTCGCTTTAACCCGCAGCAGAGACGCCGGACACAATGTGCCTGACTGCGCTTAAGTTAAGACGTGATAGATTCAAAGCATCCCAGCAATGAGACTCGCTCTGACAGACTGTTAACGGTGTGTGAGACAAAACAGACAGAGAGATTCCTTATCTTTGTATACACACACACACACACATTGATGGTATGTTTTACCCATGCTGCTTTAATACACACTCGTATCAATCTAAGTAAGTTTGATCTCTTTTTCCATTCCACCTGTTTATCAGTCTCACTCCATCCATCTCTTGTAAGCGTTGCATTTCTTTCTGTCAAAGTGAGACTTGAATCTTTGAAGTAAATGTGAAATCATTACCGAGCCTTTTTACTTTTCTGTGATATGATTTATCAGAGCACAGAATTCTGAAGTCTATACATATAAAAAAACATATAAAACATGGTCTCACATTCCTTACATTTTATTGTCTTCAACAACTTCAGACATTAAAACAAAACTCCTTATTAACAGGCTTGGGGTTATAATAATTATTATTATTATTAAATAATAATTAAACATAACAAATAAAACCCAGAGGGTTGTAGGTAATATTACTACAAAAAAAATATGGATGCATAATCTCCAAATTAGATTGCTAAAATATAACTGTTAAAACTGTTAAAAGTTTGGGGCCATATTAAAGTCTATTGATCAAATATACAGTATTATTGTGACATTTTATTACAATTTAAAATAATTATAATTTTTAAATAGTAAAAAAAATTAAATAATAATTAAAATAATAATAACAATTATAATAATATTATATATATATATATATATATATATATATATATATATATATATATATATATATATATATATATATAAACATTCCCTTGAAGGGACCATTACTCCAGTCTTCAGTGTCACATGTTCCTTCAGAAGTCATAAATATGCTGATTTGTGCTCAAGAAACATTTTTGTTTATTACCAATGTTCAAAGAAGCTGTGCTGATTATTTTTGTGGGAACTATAATACTTTCAGGAGCCTTTGATAAATAGAAAGTTAAAAAGAACATTTAAACAAATATTTTATAACATTATAAATGTTTTCACTATTACGTTTTGAGTATTTTAATGCATTGTTGCTGAATAAAATAATTAATTTCTTTAAAAACAAAAGACTTTTTTAAACTTATGAATGTTAGTAAGTGTATATAAAAAGTGTCCTGAAAATGTAATAATTACTTGTAAACTTCTATTCATCCAATTTGACTGAGAGCATACAGTTATCAGTCAAAGCTTATAACAATACAATATTAAATATATCAGTTTATCTATATGCGCAAGATGAGAAAAGCAAAAGATTGTCCCAAAAAAAGAAAAAAACTTATTATTTGTACATTTCTATTTTTCAATGGCTGTCAACTGTTTGGTTACCCACATTAACATAAAATGTAGTAAATGGTGACAGAATTGTAATTTTTCAGTGAACTATCCCTTCTAAGTGCATCAAGTGCAATCTCATGTTTGTGTTCAGACGAACTGAATGATTAGGACAAAATGTGGCTCACTATCACTTGATTATGGGCTCGTTGCAGACGACATGACTTTACGTTTACCGTCAACTTAAAGCAAACAATTTAGATAGCAAAATGCATTGAACCTTTACCCAGACAAACACACACACTTTTTGACCTCAACACACACACACTTCTCCTACGCTCTCTCAAGTAAAAGTCGCCAGGTTGGGATCCCACACAATTAAAATAGATCTGCTTCCAGTAATTCTATCACTCTCAGTGCCAAAGCTGACAGCAATCGGCTTTCTTCCTACCCGACACAACTAGTGGACGACGAGGACTTTGTGGACCCCGGCGGACGGGATGATGTGTGAGTGGGGGGGTTTGCCTTCAGACAATAGCGAGGGTTGGCACTTAGCTGTACGCGGATTAAATTCTCTGACATTATCAACCTGCCTGCTGAATCCGTGCAGGAGGCGGGAGGAACAGGGGTCGGCAAGATGCAGAACAAACCTTCTATCACTGATGCTCGACATCTCACCGCGGATTACTGTCACTCACCGCCGAGAGAAAGAGAGAGAGAGGAGGCGAGAGTGGGTTACTCTCATTTATTTAATAACCCGCACCCTAATCTGTTTCAGAACAGAGGAGGGAGGGAAAATGTCATGGGAAGATGTAAACACTAAGAGCCGGTGGCTCTTGTACCTACAAACAGTCTTTTCCAAATTTAACAAGTCCTCTGCTTCATCTGTGTGAAGACTGGGGATGCTTCTTTCTCCGGCTCTTTTGGTTGAAGCATTTTATTTTGACCCGTGTACTTTTTTCCACACACGATTGGAACAGATTAAAATGTCTCTGAAGTTCTCATGAGAAAATATAGCAGACAGCAGCTATTTTTCCAGAGGAAGGCTTTATGAAGTAACAAAAACACCCCTCTTAATGCACCATGAGCTTATATTCCAATGCATTTGCCAAACACTTTTATCTAAAACGAGAGTGCACTGCATTTATCACTTTGCATGTTCCCTGGGAATAAAGCCCATGATCCTAACCAATGATGATTGCTAACACCACAACAGCATACAATAAAAAATTCATGTCATTTTAATAGTAAAAGACCTCAAGAGAACTGTTGATTGATTAAAGATAAGTTCCCTTATTTACTTAAATTCAAATTTAATTAAATGGTGTCTTGTATTTGTCTGAAAGGCACTATGCACCTTCTATATAATAGTATTTACCTCATATTGGGGAAAAGCTATGCTTGTGATGAGTTTTGATTCATCAAGTGGCTTTTTGATTACCATCTGTGTTTTTGGTGGCGGTTCTCAGTGTATTATAAAGGTACTAGGTTAGTATATTAACATTATATCAGTTAATGAAATCCAGGTTTAAGTGTAAATTTAAGTTAAATCTGTAAAATCTAAATTGTTGCTACTTATTCATTACGATAAAGTTCTGGCAACCACAGCTGCTGTTTTTGTTGTACATTTCAGTTTTTTTTCTTTACCTGTGGAACCTTCAAAATAAAAGCCGAAAAGTTAAAGTGACTCTTTCTTAACTCTCTGTTCTGCACAGTGAATTGCCTGTAATGATTTTACCAGATTACACGACTTCATGTTCAACACACTGAAAGCTAGGGTACAGAGCCGGGCAAAAGGTCAGGATTAGGGACTGTTTACAAGGCCGGGGTGAAAGGTCACAGGTCAGGGGCTTAAGACTCACAAGTTCAATTAACACAGTAACCTTATTGAGTTTTTCCAGTGGCAGCTGCAAAGCATTCGATACCACATGGTGCATTGTTTATACCAAAAAGTGCTGCAGCGAATTGATAAATTGCTAAATTAATCCCTTCGCACACATTTGGAATTGCAATGCTTTTTGCTCATTCAGGAGGGTCACCCTGACCCTGCTTTTGCTTTAGGCAGATTGTAGCAGCTTGACTTGATTAAATGCATTTGATCCTTTTAGCAGTGTACAGTTCCATTCATATTGTGCTGAGGAGATGGAGGTGAAACATTAAATGATCCACACTATGCAACTATCCATAAAAAAATATATGTAAACAAAAAAATCATTAGGATATGACCAAAATCTTACATCATAAGACAAATTTTACTTTAATATAGTAATTAAATTAAATAAATTTTAATTAAATTAATTCTGCTTTTACTGAATTTTTTATTATTACTATTATTATTATTATTATTATTACAACTATTTGATCATGTAGTGAATTAAATATTTTATAAACGTAAGACACAATATATGATTATCTTTAGATAATGTTGTTCTTTTTTTGGACCTTGATGGACATTTGGATGAGCTTTGTTGAAAGAAGTGGTAAATTCGCGAATAAAACCCCTTTTAATGTGATAGCTAACACTTTGCACTGCGCTGTCTAGATGCATTTTTAATTCAGCGCTATCAAGTTTAGATATGATATGCCACTAATCTTCATGCTCTAACAGGTCAATTTCCTGAGTGACCATAAACATTCAATACCATTGCTCTGCGATCGCTAATGTTTGAAGAGCACATCTAATGTTGGGTACAGACATAAAGTTGAATAAACAATGCTTTGAAACGACTTACATCTGCTCTTTCAGTTACAATTACATTATATGTTGAGTGCAAACACACGTAGACACTCACAGGCTCTATAGTCATTCACTTGAAATGTGACTAAGGACAGATCACAAAGTGACTGAATTACAAGCGTTTCACTTCACTCTCATGAGCAACACCGACCGGCTCCGCTCTAATTTGACGTAGGCCGAGGCAAACGTGGAAAATCATTGATGGGCTATGAGAGTGGATTTTTGTCCTATCAAAAGATGCCACGGATGGCCGTCATTTTGCTAGAAACATTCCTCTTTTGAAGGCCTTTCCAATTAAACTAATGGTTTGGCCTGTAGAATGACTATTTATTCAGGCTGGAAACTGGGTTGTCTGAGCCAAAACGGAGTAGTGAAGAACATATCACCATTTAATGAAGAGGTAGATGGGTTTTGTCCACATTGCAGAACAGTGTTTACTTAATGTTGTTGGCTTGTAATTAAAGAACAACAGATTCAATTGAAATACATGAGTGTAACACACAAGTGCCCAAAGTGCATTATTGCACCACGGCACAATTGCATTGTGTGTCTCACACACTCTTTAGTATCCTGGACCCTTCAGTTTGTCTCCTGTCAGCAGAGCTAACCGCTGACCCCGCGTTTGGCCTCCCTGTCAACTTCCTGCTAAGGTTAAACACTCCAGGCCACCATCCTCTTTTTCACTGCATTAACTGCAAGCTACCGTAGCTACAGCAGATCACTGCACTTTACAATTATTTTTGGTATATTTGTACTGAAATAATTACAGCTATTCTACCCTAAAAATATAATTTCATTATGAAAACAATGTGAACTCATACAATTTACACACACACACACACACACATATATATTTAACAATAACTACCATAAGATACCATAGATACATTTTGTAAATAAAATATGTAGATTAAGATTAGACAGAAATGAACTTTATATCATAGTATGTCACATTTGATTTACTTTGATACATTTCCATATTTATTTTAATTAATTAAATTCAGTTTTTGCTGAAATAATTATTAGTAGTAGGATAGTAGTATCGTAATATTATTTTTTCCAATTATTTGATAATCTAGAAAATTAAATTTACAAATTAAAAAGATACCTGATCATCTGATCATCCTTTTTTTATTTTTTCCCTCATTTTTGTATTATTCTTTATTTTCTGGAACTATGCTTTTTGTGAAAACAGTGGTAAAATATCCAATAAAATCATTTAGAAATCAATATAATATGTTGATTCGATTCTCAAGAAACATTTATTATTTTCATTGTTGAAAATGTCAAAATACTTTTTGTTTAAACCATGGTTCATTTTGTCAGAATTAATTTCTTCAGCATTTATACTATATAAAAATCTGTTTTAGCATTACAAATCTTTACAGTCATTTTTCATCAGTTTAATACACGTCACATTGTTTTTGCTTTTAATTACAAAAGTCAAGTCGAGGAATAATAACTACGACAATGCATTTATAATACTATTCTAACATTGTGAAATGAACACACAATACTCATCCAATCGCCGGCACTGCTGTTTGACACAGTGAAGCATTTATGCACAGATTATCAAAAGCAGCTTGTGTCTTTATTTACGCACCCCGCAGGTATGTGCTCTGTCTGCACTGTAAATACATGTATGTTCTGATTAGTGCTGCCACATGTGAACAGTTAAGCAGGCCGACGTAATGCGGACCAGACGCTATGGATTCCTGTACAGTCTTAAATGGACACATGTTTAAAATGGATCCTTTTGAAGTTGCCAAACAATGTGCAATATCAGGAAACAAGCTGTGTGCATGAGGCAGGAATGTGGAGCGCGGGGGGAAACGGAGCGGAGAGGGGGACACACTTAGCAAGCCTGTGGGTAAAAGTAACACACAATGAAACATGAAAAAGACTCCAGTCCCCATTAAGCCAGAGATCACAAGACAACAGCGTATGTGTGT
The DNA here is from genome assembly GCF_003368295.1 of Carassius auratus. Classification (NCBI taxonomy): domain Eukaryota; kingdom Metazoa; phylum Chordata; class Actinopteri; order Cypriniformes; family Cyprinidae; genus Carassius; species Carassius auratus. Next base: position 155,607 of record NW_020523497.1, read on the forward strand.
AAGCCACTTTTAGAAGATGTTTTATGCGGTTTAGCTAATCACATGCACTATGCATACACTATATATGCAGTTTTCAGACAAATATAACACCCTGGATAGATTAAAACTCAGTGTTTTAGTCTCACTGGCTTTATCTTTTGTAGACAAACTCTCTCTATCTCTCTCTCACACACACACACATACACACAGGATGCCCTCATGGTGAGAGCAGCTCTATTTTTGGGCAGGTAACTGAGCAAGTTTGCTTTAATCAGGAGTGCATTATCCGCTATGGAGGAACAGAGGAAGCCAATATGTCCTATACACACTCCTAAATCATATTAAGGAAATAGTTCAATGAAAAATTAACCTTCTTTCATATAATTCCATATCTTTCTTCCGCAGAACACAAAAAGATACAAGAATGTTTGCTATGATCTCTTACAATGAAACTGGATGGAGACTTTAAAAAGAACATGAAGCTCTAAAAAGAACATAAAAGCACCATACAAGAACCATAAGTCATCCATAAAACCTACATAGTACATTCCAAGGCCTCAAAAGCCATACAATAGTTTTGGGATGAAGACACTGAATTTTAAGTTGTTAATATTACTTGAAAGCTCCAGTCCCTATTCACTTTCACTGTATGGAAAACAACAGCTTGAACGTTCCGATCTAAATTTCTACACAGAAATAAATCAGTCATACAGGTTTAAAAAAAAATACACATATATCAGTATAATTTTTTTGTGAACTTCCAAAAAATCCAACAGGCCTAAAACTGTGAAATATGATATCCAGAATGTTAAGTTCACTGGGTAACTGATTTTTTACTGCTTGTTGGTTCAGTGGTATTAATGGAGGTGAATTTCAATCTTGCAGCAATATTATTGACACTTGCTAACAAAGGCATGATTAATTGGTTTACGTTAAAATGTCACTTGTGACTTTGTTTAAATGTATCTATGCCTCTCTGGTGGCATTTGAACTATTTAAAGAGCCAGTAAGATGAAAATTCGAAGCTTCCTATCACAGTTTATAAGTCATGTACATTAGGTTTAAATCAATCCAAGGTTAAAAAACATTGTCATTTTGTCAAAATATTATTTTAAAATTACCTCAATTCTCAGAGATCCCCAAACGGTTCACGCGAAGCTGTTCAAAAGATTCAGTTTCCTTATACCCCACCTTTCGGTAGCATACTGTATTCTGATTGGTCAACTAACATAGTCAGTTTTGATTGGTTGTTCCGCACAAAACTTCACGGTAAACAATGCGTTAGCATCTTTTTGGGGTGAATTATGTCTTATTCCTCTCACCGCGAAGCAAACAGTAAAATAAAAAACTTGAACAGTCTCGCTGCTTTTTCTTCTGTCTGGGTGTATTCAAGCCGCGCGCTTCAGTTTGAATCTGAATAGCGCGTTCAGCGCGGGGGCGTGGTCACATTAGATATAACGAAGGGAGACATGAAAAACAGACATCGCGTTGTTTTCATATGGATTACTTTATCACAGAATATCTTTCGGCAGCACTTGTTTAGTTTTAAAGTAGACATGTCAATCTTTCTATAGATATCTCTCGCATGTCTCTTCGTTGAGTTTTCACGGAGTTAAACTTCATTTTAATGACGTGTTTGTAAATGAAGATCAGCGCAGACAAAGGCTGCAGACAGAACACATACTGATAAAACAAACTTGCCTTTACAATTAAAAACACACAGTCTCCTCGACATGATGCTATCACACCAACCAGAGCGTCTGTGTGGGGGGGTGGGGCAGGTCAGAGCTTTGTTTCTCCAAGACGGTAGGCGGAGATTATTATGCAAAGTGCTCCTAGTGACATACATAGAGATGGGCAAAAGATTTGAAATCTATAACGACTCGTTTCAGCGATTCAGAGTCGACTCCTTACTTTAGAAGCCAATAACTTTATAAATCGTGTACGTTTTGGTTTAATTACTTTGCACATTGTTTACACTGATGGACAGCTACATCATACACTGTAATACAGGTAATTTTTGATTTCCCATCTGTGTGGCTCTTTAAATGCACACACATATATGCACATATAACAGCATCGAAGGTCACGCCCTTACTTAAACAAACACACACACATCATAAATAACAAATTCTCACCCCACAAATCAGTCACAAATTCCCATCCATTAACATTCTGCACAGTGTTAATGGCAACTTTTACATCTTTTTCATTAATGTGTGCATGACGGATCTTGTGAGGACTGTTTCTCCTCCCTCGTCCTGCAGGCGTGGGCACTCGTCTGCCAAGAGTGTTCTTTAATTTAGTGAGTCTGAACTGTCAAGAGGCATTCTTGGTCTTGGTGCTTGTTGACCATCTATTCCTGTTTTCTTTCATCAAGATAAAAAAAATAATCCAGAATGTTTTCGAAATCATGTAAAAGTAAATTGCAGCCACAAAATATTTATTACATATTGTATGAGATTGTAAAGGCTGGTATTCTACAAACTACTGTAGAATATTTTAATATTCTTTATTTTATTTAATAAATTATATTGCATTTTTTTAAATATTGCATTTGCTTTGTCCCATTGTACCCTTAAGACCTTTTTGGAAGTGATCTCATAATCTGTTTGTTGTCATAAATATGTGCTGACCAAATCAATGGCAACCGATTGTTCTGGAAACACGATTGAAAACAGTCATTATTTTTTTGCAGCTCTGATAACGGCTCTGATAACGGTAATACTGTAAACATAACTGACTAAAAAGTATTATTAAAAGTAACATTTATTTTCTATTTTGTCACTTTTTCTATCCAGAATTTTCTGAGCGATACTTAAAATTGAGTTTAAACTAAAGTTGCATGTATTGCTAAACACACATTCATACAAATGCTCGTCAATGCGGGCATCTATTTCTGTTATTCAGTATCTTATAGCTGTTCTGCCTCCTCTGTTTCTTTTTGTACTGTGAAACAATAGACAGAGCCACCAAATTAATGCAAAAACAAATTATGACATATGCGAGCTGAGCATAAAGAGTTAACATGGTTAAAAAATGTGGCTGTATGCATCTTACGCTGATGATGAAATTTACGTTACACGCATTGTATGCACGTTTGCTTAAAGGTGTCATGTGATGCGATTACAATTTTTCCTTTCTCTTTGGAGTGTTACAAGCTCTTGGTGCATTAAGAAGATCTATAAAGTTGCAAAGACTAAAGTCTCAAATAAAAGTTTAAACTTATAAAAGTTAAGAGTCATCCACACCCTCCTAAAACAGCTCATTCTAACACCCCTCCACATGTCTACGTCACGATGTGGGAAGATTTGAGCAGTGTAGAGTAGCGCTTGTTTTTTATTGATTCACAAATGCAGACATGGTTTTAGGTTTATGCAGCACGATACGCAACACAACATGTAAAAAGACAGTATAAGTCTTTATAATCAGTAATTTTGTCTCCACTGGATGCAACAAATACCTTGTTTATAATGGGTTTTATTGGTTTTATATCGTCATGCAAGGACACGGCATCACAGTATGGTAAGGGGCATAACATTTATGTCACACGCTTGAGGAATTCACAAAACACTGGATAGCTGGCCAATCAGCATACACCTCGCTTTTCAGACTGATGAGCTTTGGTTTCAAAAAGGAGGGAAATAGAGGAGAAACAATCATGTACATTATATGGAAAATATATATTTTTTTTACCTTAAACTGCATAAACACATTTAATTACACAAAATACATAAAATAATGTTATTTTAGCAATGTCATATGACCCCTTTTAAACCTTAAGTATACGTTGAGCTTTAGTTCTTTAGGAATACCCAGTAGGCATCACTGAGATGTAAATGGGGCCAGTAATTTAAGTGTTCCACATTTCTAACATCAGATCTCCAAGGATTCTGAAACCCCAACTGGCTTTGAGTCTAAGTCACAAAATCATCTAGCATCTCTCTTCTCAGATCCGCTCCATCTCCTCTCATCCTGCTCTCCATGGTCCCCACGCCTGGCTCAGTAGAGTGCATTTTAGCACATGGGATCGATGCTCAGATCTGTAGTTAACCGTGCACTGTAATGCAAATGCAGGGCCGCATTGATCGACGGGATCTCGCCTGCACCGCTGCCGCTGTCCCCACAAGGACACTCCCTCGCAATCCGATAAACGTCCCGGCTACAACGACTGCGGTGTGCACTGGGTTTCCAAAGTGCCGCTTCAGCACTACGGCCAGCTGCACGAACGCGTCAGAAAGAGAGAGATGTCAGGCTTTCAGTGGTGTACGGGGAGGTGAGGAGATGCAGACGAAGGAGGCTGAGTGGGCAAGAGGTGTAAACTTGAGAGGAATATAAAGCACGTTTGAAGTAATTACAGCTTAGATGGCAAAGTCTAATTTCATAGCAATTAGTGGAATGACTTATCATCAGCGCGATCTTCACAGTGGATCACTAAAAATAAGAAGCACCCATCTCTTAAGACACAATGTTTAGAACGGCATCAATCAACGACAGATTATATCACGAAAGGGCAGATCTTCTGCGCCTCAAATGCGTCAGAACTTATCACGCTGAGCAGAACTAGATAGGAACGAGAGGAACGGAGCTGGTCTCCTCAGAACCCTTGCTTGATGTTGTAGCGCTAAATACACACAAATTCACATGAGAGAGGTTCAGCGTTGTTTCATGTCTGTTCAGTCGGACCAGAGCAGCATTTACGCTGTCAATTCAGCTTAGAGCTGCTGTTGAGCAAGCAGATGTGTGAAGGAATGAGGGGGCGTACACACAGGACAAAACATAATGGAACAGACTTCAGCACATCGTTGTTAAAATGCTGAAAATGAGTGATATGCTGAAAAACAATGAGACGTGATGAAGCGGGTGTTGAAGAGTTGAAAAATGTGTCGACAGCTAGCATCTTATTGTCCTGTTTAAAAAAAAAAATCATAATAATAATTATATAATTATTTAATTTGAAGTCCTCAGATCTCCAAATGGCAGGACGGCCAAAAAAACATTGAATCATGTTATGTGTTCATGTCTTCAAATGTCCTATAAGTAGTTACATTATATTTCTTCATTACACAGCTCTCTAGAAAACCTGATTACTTATTTAATTATGTGGTCAAATATTTTTGCATAATGGCCGTGGTACTTTATATCTGACTGCTGTCCGTGCCAAGCAGTCTTCTACCTTATGCTAGATTTATGTCTCTCAGAGCACTTTGTGGATTTTTCCTCTCACTTAATCAAATCATTTAAACTCAAATCAATATTTCATGTCAATATATTTATCTAGCAAGTAGATAGAAAACGAGTGAGATGATCTACAGTCATTACTGCAAAAATGACCAACTGACTACTTTATTGGATATAGTCGATATTATTAGAAATAATCTAATAAATCTAATTATGCATTTATAATTTAGAATTACATTCATATAAAACATAATACTGTTATGTATTTACACCATCTAAAAGCCTGAAAGGTGTAAAGAGAAAAAAAAACTTGTTAATCCCACAAGCAGCAACAGGCGTTTGTCTCGTAAGTGATGACACCCGGTTTGTCACTTCCTCTAACCCCAGAATTCTTTAATGCATTAAAACATATTTGGTCCAATTCAAAACGATCAATCATTGAGGGAGGGCATAAATTGAAAGCAGAGCGAGAGTCTTACATGCACTAGAATGATTCCACATGTGGCAAACAACTAGAAAGCTCTGCATCAAGACTGCTCAAAAAACCTCAGGCTGTTACTAATTCACCCCCACTGGTGACTCGCCAGTTAGCGCTGGGACATCCCATCCTGATCAAGCAATATTATAACAGTGTTGATTCTAACCCTGGCAGTAAAGCTTTAACTTGGGGCTCTTTTATCATTTCTTTCCTAGAGGGTGAAGCGGAGAACATATAATCTGCTCTTTAACTTTACAGTAGAATTATACAAGCCCTTCCATGCAAACAGCACTGTTAAACCTTTGGATCAGAGCTCTATGGCTCGTTAAAAAAAAGCAGCACACGTAGTAAAACTCTTACTGGAAAACAAAATGGTGAAAGGTGGACTCAAACGTATTGTAAAATATCTAGACACAGTATATTGCATCATAAACAGAAAAAAAAATGCCAATTTATCTAAATCTATAGATTTGGCTATATTAATTGAAACAATTCATATTATAACACTCAGATGGTTGAGCGTATCGCTACAGTGGAGGTGAGCAGAGAAAATCATCTTTGCCCCCTAACGCACCTGTCCTCTACCTCGGCTCAATTCAATTACCATTCCCCACACAAACAAGCTCACGTTTTCTTCTTTTCATTCTTTCATCCCTCTTTTCTTTTTTAGCATAGACAGGGCTTATGTAAATGAGCTCTTCTCTGCCTCTGAGGGTTGCCAAGCCCTGTGCCCCAGTGTAATGTCATCCCACTTAAAGACTATGTAAACAGCATTATCGGCACGTTTGCACGACGCGCCGCGACCCCCCGAGCGCTCGCCGCAAGGTCAGGGTGGGCCAGCAGGGGTGCAGAGGGGCGGGGGGTGGGGTGCGTGCAGAGGGGGACCGGTGTAATGCTTGTTCCGCATCTGAAGACGGATGCTGAGTGTATTCAAGTATGCAGTCTTCTGGGACTTTCGCCTTGAGATGTTGCAGTACAGAAAAGCACAAATGGACAAATAATTGTTTAGTATTATGTACTTATTGTGTTCATCTTGTACTGCTTAACACATTTGCTACTGTTGAGGAGGGATATGAGTAAGATTGGAAACGGGTTCATGTTCAGGTTGTATGAGAAATTAATTAGAGATGTAATTACATGCAGGTATTTTTTAAATACAAGTACAAAGACAAAGCAGGTATGTATACAATAAGTGCATTGTATCATAAGATTAATTTAAATGTTAGTACATAGTAGTTATAGACACATAATATAGAGTGGGAAAATAAAACAAAGAGAAAAACACTTAAATGACCTAAATTTCTCTCAGAGAATGACCAAATTATTTCATTTGATTTCAGTTTGTGGTCAAATGTCTCATTTATGTCTATTTTAGTGACATGCAAGAATAAACATCTACGCCAGGTCACAACATTTTGCTAATACCACTTCCACTCCTCCTTTTTCCCCTTCAGAAAAACATGGAAAAAGCCTCCCTGTTTCATCCGTGTCCAGGAGCACTTGTGTGACACAATGAAAGTATTCGAGACCCTGGAGGCCCCTGCCTCGGCCCCTGACTGCCTGAATGGCTGTTGTGCTCATTAGCTGCTATGGCGACGCCTAGACTGGCCAATAGCATTTGAGCTATGGCCCGGCACAAAAGCACCTCCAATTAAATGTCAATAATTTAACAAATCCTTTGAACTCCTCGCAGCTCCATGTTTACACGGGCTTACAAGAACACTGGAGCGCCATTGTCTCATTATCTGCACAAGCCACAGGAGAGATAGAGAGAGGGAATGAGAGATAGATAGAAGGAAAAATGTTAAGAGAGGTGGTTGAAAGGACACACGGGGAGAGGGATATCTGGGAAATGCAGTCCAGTCATTCGCTCTCTTGACTCTGTTAACTTCTTTGAGCTTGTGAAGAATCAAACCGTAGCGGTGTGAGGCTGTTAATGAAATCCACCGCTTCAGTCCTGCAGGAGAGAACGAGCCTCTCGACTTGGCTTCTTTCGCAAGTTTTAGCTTGTGAAATTGCATTATAAATAGTACCTGACATCTGCCATAAATAGAAAATCAATTAACATTCATACACCTCTGTTCTAAATTACAGTGACAGCCACCGAGCATATGAGAGATGTTTCTAAGGTGTCTTTTCAAGTCAACGACCTGGTAATTTGACGTGTTCCGCACTGGCACTCTTTCAGGTATAATTTCACTGTGAAGCAAATTTCAACAACAGTATCTACTTTGGAATTAAAGGTGAAGTGTATCACTTCTGCGCTACTAGCATCGCCAAACAAACAGTCAAAACAACAAATCGTCTCAAACCCACTCTGACAGATACAGTGCAACTGAGACAGGAGGAAGTATCTCAACAAATTCGAAGACCAAACTTAACCTTTTTAAAGTTTGGTGACTGCGGGGAACTTTTTATTCGGATCTGGTGCTCTGCTGATGATCCTACAACAAGCATGCGGTTCCCTTCACTTTGAAACTCAGCATGTCAAAAACTCAAAGAGGGTTTTCTCTACAAACACTTCCAAAGGAATGGGACAAACGGATTAGGAAAACAACACCCCTCCTTTTCCCTCCATGCCTCCAAACCCCCCTGCTAACCCTCGTCCTGCTAGCAAAAAAAAAAAAAAAAACTCCAAGAAATCAAAAGCCTGGAGATTTCCTGACTCCCTTGCCTGGCCAAACTTTAACATCTCTGTTTTCTGGGATCTTGTCCTTATTACAAAATGATTTCGGTCTGCAAACATGCATGGATTACTCCGCAAGTACGACCCCGGGGTCATCCCTGAACACGAGGCCAAGGAGGAAAAGAAAAACAACGATGCAATATGAAAAGAAAATAGCGCAAAGAAAAGAGCGCATTGTTGTCTGAATGTGTTGTGCTTAAGCAATTAAGTCTGTGAGCTTTTCGTTTTGCATTTATTAAAAATACATAAATAAGAACAACGTGTACACTTAGGGAGAGAGCTGAAGGGAAGAACAAAAAAGATGCAGTGGCTGCACAATCTAAACATTGACCGGCCCGTGTTTTTCTTGCAAAGCCTGCTTTCAGAGAGATTTGAATTTAATTGATTCCTTTTTACACAAATACATTGTTGGAATACCAGTAATGAAAAGGGCCATGGAGAGGTCAGCAGGACACAGCGGTGCAGGGAAGAAAGAGCAGACAGAACAGGACAGGACAGACAGACAGACAGATGGACGAGCAGGCAGGGGATGTTGATATAGATCAACTGTACACCTGCTACACCAATGCCTGAGACTGCTTCTCTCTTGTTATTTCATATCTTTTTCTCTATTAAAAAATATAGAATGTTAGGACTTTAATAAATAATTTATTCATTATTTGAAGAAAAATTATCAGTTGAAAAAAATATATTTTTTTGAATTATCTTTGCATATTGCTCTACTCAATTTTAAATCAGCCCTGATATTAATCTCTCACTGTCACAGAGTCTTTGGTGAGTTAAAATGCTAAAACAACTGTATCGATGCATCTATATAAATAGCAACAACAACAAAGCTGATGTTGTCATTATGCGCCTGATTTTTTCTAATTAAATGCATACATACTGTTTCCTCATAGGCATTATCCAATGCTCCAAGTAACTTGAAAACATGTCCACCTGTGTGCCTCATATTAATGACAATTGCCCTGTCCTCTGGGGCACGCCACTGTTTTGTATGTGTCCCGCCCTATTATAGCCCAAGGACATCAGCACGGCCCCTCTGTAACTTAACACCTTTGTAAAATAATACTACATGTATTATTCATACTAACATGATCAGAAGACAGGCACCTATGAAAATGATGACCAAACATGGAAAGAGTCGTGAATTATTGAGGCGGCCATCAGCTGCGTTTTAGCAGCGTAAAGGGATGCTTAAAGGTATGACCCAGAATGCTTTGCAAAGTTTTTTAAAAGGTTAGGAGCTTTTTTATTATTATTATTATTATTATTATTATGCTACAAGCTTCTAATGACGTTGAAAGCTAATCTTTTGGAAAAGAAGTTATAACTACTTGAAGATATTTAATTATATAACCAGTAAATTATTTACTAATGCAACTAAACACTTTATTTCTATAACTAAAATGAAAAAAAGTGATAAACACCAGCATTTTTACCTAAAAAAAAAACTAAATTATTTTGGTGTGAAAAAAATCATAACATTTCTGAGAAATGACTGGAATCATTGAATCTTTTTTTTTTCTCAACTTGTTTGTTTGTGAAGCTATATGCAACACAATCTAACAAAAGTGAAGTATTTATTTTTGTATACTATATAATAAATGGATGGTTAAACTGCTTTTTTTCTTTTTATGGCAAATAACCAACACATTGTAAAAAAAAAAAAAATGAAAATTTAGTCATAACTCATGACTATGTTGCTATAACTCATGTTGTTCAAAGCTTGTATGAGTTATTATAATATTTTTTTTTTGCTGAACACACAATATATTTTGAAGAATGTAAGCAACCAAGCAACTGCCATAGCCATAGACTTGCATAGTCTTTTTTTCCATACTATAGAAGTCAACAGTAAATCTTTGATTACTCACATACTTCAAAATATCTCCTTGTGTTTTCAAAAGAAAAAAGAAAATCATACAGGTTTGGAACATCTTAAAAGCACGTAAATAATGACAGAATTTTCATTTCTGGGTCAGGAGAAGGTATTTTAACAGAAAAAAAAACATGCATTTTAACATTCAACAAGAATGTATTCTGTGCTGCAATCTGGTCTGTTCCTAATGCAATCCACAAATGGCTCCATAAGATGGTCAAATTCCATTATTTTAATCTAATATCAACAGGGCCAGCCATATAAACATCCTTTTGTAACTATGCTGGCACTGCTGGGATAACAGACTTTTTTTCCAGCCCATTTCCCTCAGCTCTGGGCGATCTGAACACAAGGGTGGACCATTGGGTGGAATTTATGGCTATGTGGCCATAATGGTGAGCACCACAAAAGCTACTCATGTCACTCCTTCCTACGCAACCCTTCAAAGATGACCGTGTGAGTCTAAACACCAGAACTAGGCCTTCGTCATAAAATGAGAGAATTATATGTAAATATTAATGGGGATGAAAGTTAAAAAGAATCTTTTTTGTGTGCGTTAATACACTTGGCAGATGGTCGTAGAGCTGAGGATGACTAAACGAATAAATAAACAAATACAAGACTGTATTGTTATTGCTGAAAGTTTATCCAGCGTGGCCGGAATTAATGCCGTCCACAAAAGACTCCCGACAGGCAGAGCATGAAATGGGAATGGTGGGGTGTGGGAAAAGAGACGAGCAAAAGAGAGGCTCCCATCTATTGTTTTCATTGTCTGGGATCAGAAGCTGGAATGAGAGCTGAGAATAGGGGGGTAGAGCGAGAGAGAAAGGAAAAACACTCAGAATCCACATAAACGCTCTTGACACGGAGTGCAAAGATGAATTACAGGTATCCATTTAGCCTAAACAGCTGAGGTGAGGGGGGAAGGGCAATAGAGAAAGTACTCAAGGAAAAAAGAGGAGAGATAGAAGGGCAAAACATCAGTTTTTTTTTTAAATACAATCTCATATGGTATGATTCCTTCTTGCCTTGAACAACTCAGTGAGAATCAGTTCATGAGTCCGGAAAGAGGATCTGAATCACACCAGCTAACAGACAAGAACTCAGGAGGAACTGTTGAAAGAAATATCAACTACATATCACAGACCTGATATCGCAGATTGGACCATAACAGTTTTGCTTGTTCCAAGACAACAGGATCAAACAAAAATGCCTGTAAACATTTTTTACACATAAAACTCAGAAAGTAGGAATTCTTGTATCCAGGGCTGCCCCCGATAGTCAAATAACCGTTAGTTGATGTGGTGAAGTCTGTGGCGGACAGATTATTAACTATGTTGTAATTACGGTCACTGTTGGGAACGTTACTTTAAAAAAGTAATTAGTTATAGTTACTCACTACTTGTTCCTAAAAATAAGTGAGTTAGTAACTGAATTACTCTATAATAAAAGTAACTCGTTACCAGGGAAAGTAACCATTTGCGTTACTGCTTAAAAAAAAAGTTGCTATATGTCAAAGAATTTGTATTTTTTGAGCAGTTTTAACAAGTCAGTTGAAATGAGTAGAACAGACAGGTGTTCATACATAACTTTCGATATTTATTGCACGTCAACAGACAGCAAGAGTTTTATCCTGCACAAATGCCAACTTTTCATAGAATTGTTCCTGACTCGCCATCTCTGCTGATGCGAATCGCTGTTTCGCTGTTGCGTGTGTGTGTGTGTGTGTGGCGCCGCTGGCGCGTGTGCTGGCATGTGTGTAAAAACAGTGGCTCTGATTGGCTACCATGAAACACATGACTCTGCCTTAGCCAATAATAATCGCTTATCTCATTATTAACCCATCTCCTCACTAGATGTGTGAGCCAGGGGTGCGTTCGGATTATATAGTTTATTCAATACATAGCAACGCACTGCATTTAATGTCCAGTAATGTTAACGCCGTTGTAACGACGGGAAAAGTAATTAATTAGATTCCCCCGTTACTGAAAAAATTACGTCATTACCTACGTCATACCAAACACTAATTACAGTACATTGGACATCTAAACATTAGTTTTGTTCATCGACCTCAAATGTGGCTTATCATCTGAAACATTTAAGAAGCAGCAACATTACATGGCCGCTCGTTTTAACGTTAACCTAGATAAATGTGCGCTATTGTACTAGTGGCAGCTGAATATAGCACGCTCACTGCATGACGCCGGTGTGTCCATTTACATTTAACTTAAAATACTCTGTCATTTTTGCTCATCCAGATTAATGCAACTTTTGAATCTGTAAAAGATCTACTTTTAATTTCATGTAGTCACAACAACAACAACAGAGCGGTGTGCTTTTGTAAAATAATGAAAGCAAACATTATTAGGTCTCTTAGGTCTCTATGAACTTGAGCGTGTCAAAAAAAAAAAATACATTTAAAAAAGGCACCGAAACTCACCAACATGAAAAAATATCTATAAAAAGTTTTATATATAGTTTGAACTTTGAAATGAACCAATTCAAATGGAAAACAAATATTTTCAAACTAAGTAATCCGTATGAAATCTGGACATCCACAGTGGAGATATACAGAATACACTACTTTATCTATGAATTATTATAATGTTAAAGGGGGGGGTGAAATGCTAGTTTTTTATACTGTTAAAGAGTTGGATTCCCATGCTAAACATGGACAAAGTTTAAAAAATTAAGTTGTACATTTGAAGGAGTATTTTTGGAACAAAAATTTTGTTTGTCACAAGTTTCGGAAAGTTTTTTTCGAGTATGGCTCTGTGTGACGTTAGATGGAGCGGAATTTCCTTATATGGGTCCTAAGGGCACTTCTGCCGGAAGAGCGCGCGCTCCCTTATAGGAGAGCACTGAGAGCACAGACATTCACTGATCAGAGCGAGAGCGTCGCGAAATGTCACAAAAGAAGTGTGTTTTTGGTTGCCAGGGCAAGACAACCCTGCACAGATTACCAAAAAAAAACAAAAAAATATTAAGGGACCAGTGGATGGAGTTTATTTTTAAAGAGCATCGACGGAGTTGTGCAAGTGTTTTTGTTTGTTCCCTGCATTTCGAAGATGCTTGTTTTACAAACAAGGCCCAGTTTGACGGCGGATTTGCATGTCGTTTATTTCTTAAGGATGATACAATCCCAACGAAAAAGGGTCACGATCGTGTGTTGGAACCGCAGGCGGTGAGTAAAACTGCTTAAAATGTCTTTGCCTCCTTGTTAGTGCGTCCGCCTCCCATGCCGGAGACCCGGGTTCGAGCCCCGCTCGGAGCGAGTCGTTGCTGCTGCTGCTTTCGTTCAGTTTCAGCCTCGGGATCTGATTCTGGATCATAAACATACGCTGAATCTGACTGTTAGCCATGGTTTGTTTTGGATGATGTTTTTTTTTTCCTCACGGTAATGTCACAACTTCCAAACGCTCTCAACGCAAAATCCTACTCGTGCTCGTGATTCTTTAGCTCTGCCCACACGTCACGCCTCCAGTGGCTCGTGTTTTTCCGAAAAAAATCGGCACAGACTATTTTTCTCTTATAAAAATAATACAACTAAAGACTTTTTGGAGATATGAAGGATGCAGTACTACTCTATAGGTACTCAAGATTAACAGGATATTGAGTGAAAATGAGCATTTCAACCCCCCTTTAAGGAAGACTTCTTACTGCTTTTTCCATGACACATTCATAATCATTACTACTGCCGGTGCACTGTGAAAAGTTTTATGCGTGCGCTTGAGCACTGGTAGGCTATAGGCAATAAAGGCTCATTATTATGAATTATATGGTTTGTTAATATAAATGTGCGATTAGCCAACTAATTGCTCAAATAGAAAAATCTTTAGCCAAAGGCAGCCCTATATACAATGCTCAGCGCAAGTCAACATATACCCACAAGCCTTGACTATCTAAGAGAATCAACTATTTCCCCTCAATCACCATAAGTACCAGGCACGTTACTTTAGAATAGAGACTGCAATTGCCCCTTCTCCACCAGTGGTTCCAGTGCAGGTTTCTGGACTGGTTCCCATTCTCAAATTATTTCAACCACAAAAAGTTTTCTGGCAGTTCCATTCAGGTTTTGCATCGATCCTAAAAGCTTACTGATCTGGAACCAGGAACCAAATGTCTCAGGGGGAGGAAAAAATATTGTCACCAGGTAAAGTTTTTTGAAAAAACATCAAGACTTTAGCTTGGCCTTCTGCATTAACATCTGCAGTAAGCATTGGTTCTTAACTGTACAGTAAAACATGGAAACGTCAGATAACAAAACCATTCAGCCTGGGATCTGTAGAGGAAATATGCTCTCTTCTTGTGATATGGGGCCTTATAATTCACTCGGCGCAATATGACGCAAGGCGCAGTGCAAGTGTGTTTGCTAGTTTCAGTCCGCCGCCATTCGCCGTTTGCATGCTGGTCTAAAAAAAAAGAGGTGTTCAGGTGTGTTAATGCAGACATTTTAATGAGCTGAAAATAGACTGCGCCATTGACCAACTCAAACCTGGTCTAAAGTCTGGCGCAATGTTTTTTCTTTGTTGTTTAAAGAGCCTGTTAGTATAGGAGCCTGTTAGTATATGCTGCTTATTAAACACAGGAATGCACAGCAGCACACAAACATACCAAATATTACAAATTAAAGGATTGCAATGCATAAAAATGTTTTTTAGGCTAATTTTATATATGTATCTTCTGTTTTTGCGCTTGCCAAATTCCCCCATGTGAATAGCAAATCAGTCATGGCATGAGCGCAACTGGCTCTTAAAGGGAATGGAAGATGAGACTCTGATTGGTTTATTGCATGCTACATCCAAAAATCACCCATTACTCATTAAGAGAATAGGGACAACACGTTTAGACCATGCACCCAGGCGCACCAACCGTTTTTCCATTGTTAAAATAGCAAAAGTGGATTTGAACTCTCTCTGAGTGCACCTGCACCGTGCGCTTTACACTTTGCCTTTAGATCGTTAAAATAGGGCACATGGTCTTCTATTGAGATCCAAGAGAAGTTAGAATGCTCACAAAGGGGGAAAGCCTATACAGATTTCAGATGCTATATGTGCAAGTTTAAGGCTAACTTCTCCTAGCCAACCATACTAGGGAGTCACTCCACACAAGGAAGAAAAAGTGAATTATTAAATTTTACAGCTCATTACTTGGACAAAAAAGGAATCGACTCTGGAGGGGAAGAGGATTAGTGGTGAAATGAAGCCAGTGATATGTAGTTGGGGCCATTATCTTGCCCAGTTATCTGGATGGTGCGATAAGTAAATAACCATTGCGGGATAACCCCCGGGGATGTAGAATCAAAAAGTGCTCCGATTAGCATAATCTCTCTTGTCTTTCACAGAAGTCTCACTCTCCCCCCTCACACGTTCAGGGAAACTATGTTCTTTCATAGCAAACTCTGTCGGGCAGAGATAGAAGTCTGCATACTGTTTATGCGAGCTTATGTAAGCAGAACTAACCGACATCTGCAAATATCAAAGGGCTATCTCTCGTATCGCTTTGAATTTGCACCACTTTCATTTTTAATTAGCATTTTAAGCGGTATCTTCGGTGGAATATCCAATTCGGTAGAGTACTTTGTATAGTTTAACGATAACGTGGAGTAGTCATCCAAAATGTGGAGCAGTCGGTTCCTAAAAAGATGAAATGAGAGTGGAATTTACGTGGGAAGAGCAGCCCTCGATGTAGGTACTGCACCCACAGGTTGGCCTACAGTGAAATGTACCATTGCTTCACGAATAAGAGTTCTTAGTTGATACTAAAGCCTCTGCTAAGGGATCACAAGTGTGGAGGAAAACATAAATGACCTCAGACTTTCACAACCGCCTTCGCTCTATATATAAATTTCAAAACAGAGTGCTGGAAAGGAGAAAAGGTTAGACGGGAAAAGGGTGAACACGTTGTGTTTCCTGCACCGGGCCTTAATCAGAGAGAATGGACAGATTAGTGAATTGATTCTGTAGCCGTGTTTACCCAAGAGCGCAGAGATTTCCCTTCCCTCGCACCATGCTCTTATCTATATTATTCCAGTTTGTTTTTAACAAACAGCAGACTCGTAATAACCGCTGGGGCCACTGCTTGCTTTACGTTTGTGAATAAATGGTCATAAAGCATTTAATTTCAGACTTTTTAACAGTCGGTAATAAATATTTTCAGATAATAACTGAAGGTGAAGTTGGCTTTATGACACTATAACTTAGCTCCCAGTTTTATCAGCATATTCGCAAGCTGTTTAACTAGCACACAGATGTCATAATAACGTCCTGAAGAATAACCTTGTTGTTCCAGCGATTGCTCCGTAGCCCTATTACCCAGGGAGCTGTTACACACACACACACACGCTCACCTTCCTCTCGTGAATCTTTAACTGTTTAGTGAGCGGCATGCACAGAGGACAGACGAATTGCCCAAGGCATGAGTGTCGCACCAGCCATTATTCTCCCGTTGACTTCCATTCTCTCTCAGGCCTTCAGCTGCAGAGGTTTTCCCTCGTAATTTACCCACATTAGCCCTTCTAACTACAACCCCCCTCCCTCGGCTCCTGCGCCCAAATAAAAGAAGAATGAATGCACACCAATGGGGCGGCTATTTGGGCAGACAATATTCTCATGCATACCGCCCCGCCGTTTTTTTGTCTCGCATACTTGGATCCAGTCAGTGAGAATACCCATAGTCTGCCAGCATCGGGGGGGCTTAGTTAAGACTTCACATGTCTATGATTAATGAAAATAAAATGCAATGGGGAGCGAGTCGCCACCCCCGTTCGCCCCCAGAAGGCTTAGGTTTGTGTGGAAGCAGCGGCGTGATAATTACTGATAAATCTGAGGTCTCAATGAAGCGCACTTTCCCTAATCTCGCTGGAAACATCACAAAAGGTCCGGCTCTCTCGCTCTGACACTTGACAGTGCTGGTCTTTGCTCTAATTTCTGTTGGCCTGCGGCAGGCAGACAGCATCCATTGTCAAAAGCCACTCAGTGGCGAAAAGAATCGGGCCACATTTTTGGCCTGGCTAATTCCTATTGTGTGACTAGCACATGATGACCTATGTCCATGTCCTTTTCAGAATATGTAGTCAAACGTTGTCTCTTTTATCTTGAGATGTTGCTGCTTACAAACCCTGCTGAAAACCAGTGTTTTGGGGGGTTTTGTGGTGCTGGACAGCAGGGTAGGATGCTGATTTTATTTTATCTTATTTTGTACAGCACTTTGGTTCACACTGTAGTTTGGAAAGTGCTTTAAAGCAAAGTTGAGTTGAGGGGTTAACTATCAAGACCAGCAAGACTAACCTGGATGACCAATTTTAAGTTCTGCTGGTGGCGTGGCTGTTAGGAACAACATCTTTTTGGCACAGAACAAGCTAAGACAAAATAGCTTTTTTTTATGACTGGTTCTCGTTAAACTTTAATATTTGGTTCCATTCCTGGCTACATCTGTATATCACCTTTTCTTTTTCCACCTTCATGAGATAAGATATGATTTGAAATTTGTGTTTCTACAAAGATGATAACAACAAACCCTCTACTTCTTATACTTAAGTTTCTTAATTTTTCCCCTTATATAATATAAAGATGGAGTCCTTCACCTTTAGAAAAAATGTGACTGTGTTAAAAATAGGTGGTATAAACTCAGTGGTATTTTTTAGACCAAGGCTGCTGTTTACACTTGCATGCACACACACTGACACTCTTAAATCCCCAGGTTGTGTATATGCATGGGGTGGAAAGTGTCGCGCTGGTCAACATTTCTGGAGGATTATTTGATTAATGCTGAGGGCTGCAGTGTGTTTAGACAGGGTCACGACCCCTGGGCATCCATTTAATCAAATCTCTCTTTTTCTCAGTTCACCCAGACGAGGTCAAAACTAATACAGCCTCCCCTGTCTCCCTTTTTTTCCCTCTCTCTCTCTCTTTCCGTTTAATACTTGTAGCCGGCTTTGAATACTGGAATGAGGTGTGTGTGGGTTTGACCAAGAGACCAGGAGCATAAGGAAAAGTATGGTTGAGGGTTTGGAATATGTGTGTATAGGCCTATATTATTTTGTGTGTGTGTGTGTGTGTGTGTCTATATATATAATTAATTTTTTGCATTTGGGACAATATATGTCAAGCAATATAAATATATATACCAAAAGTTTGGACACACCTTCTCATTCAAAGAGTTTTCTTTATTTTCATGACTATGAAAATTGTAGAGTCACACTGAAGGCATCAAGGGCTATTTGACCAAGAAGGAGAGTGATGGGGTGCTGCACCAGATGACCTGGCCTCCACAGTCACTGGACCTGAACCCAACTCTTTGACTGAGAAGTTGTGTCCAAACTTTATACACACACACACACACACACACACACACACACACACATATACAAACATTACATACATATAAATATAAACGCATATATATATATACACACACTGTCTTAGGGTACAGTATGTTCACAGTCTAATATGCACATTATTATTATGCTGCAAATATATATTTCTTTTCATTAAAGATAAATTTTCTGAATACGATCCTACAAAATTTTGCTTCTCTTGTTTTGCTATTTAGAATTTTTTACTGGAAAAAAAAATCTGATCAAGAACATGACATTTTGCAATGTAGTAAAGAAAATATGCATGTACATATATTTGAACAATGTTACATTGTGTCTACAAAGTTGTGCGGTAGTTTGTTGTATCACTGGCTGTGTAAGCATTGTTTTTTTGTCTGAGTACAAAGTTTGTGTGTATTTATGCATGAGCCTCTCTTTGTTTATCCAGTGTTAAGTAATTATTTCATGGCACAGTCCGATATCAGCACCCCCCTCACACCAACTCATACCCGGCCACCAGGGAGGCCCTGACCTCTGGAGAGAGGAGAAGCCCTTATTCAGCATTAGTCCTTTATTCCTCCACTCCAGTTGTGACGCTTCAGCGCAAAACTGCCTTTCTTCCTCCAACTCCGCTCACCTCTTTGAATTCATTAGCCCCCGAGAAAATACTGGCTAACAATCCTTTGTTAATAATATGCTTATTTACCTGCTGCTGTCTAAAGTCGACACACCGTCCACGCTCACCTTATCACCGCTCGCTGCTGATGTCATCATAATTTTTAAGCAATATTGCAATATTAACATTTCCCCTGACTTTCTCCTCTTTGGGTTCCGCTTTCCTTTTTTTTCCCCAACTTTGAACAAGCCAATTACCCTGCTGGCCCGGGCCAATTACACAGTATTTGTTCAGGAGTTTTCATTAATACTCTCTCTGCCTCTCTCTCTCTGTGTCTCTCTCTCTCTCTAGAAAGGTTTTCAAAAGGTTTGAGCAGTAATTGCCAGCCATTGATCAGCATAAACTATGGGCTAAAAGAAGTGTATTCGTGTACGGAGGGGAGGGCAGTTGACATGACGCGGGTCTCTATGGTAATGCCGTCAGCATAAAATTGAAATAATTGCCTTGTTTGAATCACATGCGTCTCATAGTCTTTGCTTTTAATTAAATCTTTACACCAACGTTATGAAGGTAAATCTTTAAAGGCTGCAATTTAATGGCATCTGCACAAAGCTACAAGATTTCTAGTGCACATCTCGGCATTTAAATTGTGATATAAAAACTTTTATGAAACGAATTTATGGAAAATACTTTGAGAATCATTTTAAATTGCTTATTTTTTTGGTCTGATCATCTAAATTCAAACACATGGAATACATGGACTACTGGAGCTCAGCGACAACCACTGCATGGAAAAGAGCGGCGATAACATTCTTTAAAAATCTCTCATTTTGTGCTCTACAGAAAAACATCCAGACAAATAATGAACCAAATAAAAGAAATAATATTATAATTAATAAAAACTTTTTAAAGTGTATTTTTTTGTCTGATATAAGCTGTTACAGTGGGAAAGTCATATGTGTACAGAATATACACACACACACACACACACACACACACACAGGGGGAATAAGAGAGATGTCCCGGCTGCTTGACTACATTTATTAAGGGTGCAGGTGCAAGTCCGTCTCACTTTCAATTTCACACACACACACACACACACAGCTCCATTCACACTGACCTGCACAGCCCTGGGGTTCGGCGGGTCACGGCTATGAGTGACATGGCTGAGACTGAGGGACACACACTCGCACACATACACACTCTTGTGTCCTGACTCCAGATTAAATTCCTTTAAACCTGGGAGGTGGACTATACACATGACCCTTATTTAATTAAAAATCACAGGAGTGGCTCAAAAGAGAGAATCTTTCATTTCGTGCACACAGTACAGCTACAAGAAACAAGAGAGAAATTCACCATGAGAGGAGTGGAAAAACACTCTACATACACCTCTATTTGAAAAACACATTTAAACTTACATTGCCATGCTTGATATGAATGATGGACAGTTTATAGTGTTATTTTATTATTATTACACATTCACATATTTATTCCTCCATTATTGCAATGATGTAACTAACCAAACATAATATATTGAAAACTATTAAGGACTTAAAATAACTAAAAACATGACCTGACCAATCTTGTACATTATTGTATGTTACCATCAAAAAACTATTTCATAAACGTATTTATTAATTGCATTAATACAATTTTCTGTACTGGACTGCAGTGAGATGACAAATGTAAAAACTATCTAGGATATTTTATTTTTAACAGGTCAACTCTCAAAGCCACCTAAGAAAATTAATTTAGGGATATAAAAATGAATGAGTCTAGATGAACAGTTTAACTTGTTTCTAGCAACAAGCTAAACATATAGCCATTTATGTTTAGAGTTAGATTTATGAAATTGATATTGCAAAATGGATAATGTATAACAAGATTTACAATTCATGTATGAGTAATAAAAACAAAAACGTTTGCTTGATTTACTTACACAACATGCAAGGCTTCAATTAAAGTCTTCACTTTGAAACCGACTTGCGAAACAAAGACTTTGATTACTTTTTCTCTTTTAATCAAATTATTTCCTCCAATCCTGCCACACAAAGAGCTCAACCTCAAATGACAGATAGCTGTTTGTTTTTCATGCCGTTCTCCAGCACTTTAATCACTTTTTCCGAGTTGTGCATTTGTACCTCCCTAGCAGACAGGATGGGACAATTAATTAACTTTTATAACATTGAAACGAATAACAGGATGTTTTCAAACGCAGTGCTGCTGGAGCAAAGAAAGGCTATTGTTTAAGAGCGCGATTGTTCAGCCACCGAACACAGATGACAAGAAATGTCAGGAATAAATGCATCTAGCGAGTTCTTCTTTTCCCTGAGATCGATAAGATAAGCTTAGGGAAGGAACTGTGCTAATTTAGGTCCCTTAAGACAATTAAACATTTGGTGTGCATTCAGTTGGACTGCATCTCATACGGCCTTCTAATCAATCGTGTTAATGCTACTTCAGAAAAGGACTCGGAATACAGTTCAAGAGTTTTGAATAAGCCTTTTTAACCTCTGAACCCAACCTTGAAGAGAGGAAAAAAAGGACACGCTCTCACACACCACAAAGAGTCTGTGATATTTCCACATCCATGCTTCCAACACCATGCATTAATTCCCTAACTGAGTCGCCCTCTCCATCTAACCACCGCCTTCATTTTCTTGCTTCATTTTAATAAACTTCTTGTTGGGGCTGTCAATGCACACACAGATAGACAGTGTGATTTTGTGACGTTGTTTAATTTGATTTGCTGTAATTAATTTGCCCCGTGCGTCGAGACACTGTTTGTGGCTGTGCGCGTATGTGTGCTTGAGCGCGACCCGATAGCAGAGTGCATGAAATAAATCATTTCTGTCAGAGCCTACCACTCACTTTAATTAAAAGCATGCCGCTCTATAGAAGACAATTACGCCGGTGATTGTGACAAAGAGGTGTATTAAGCCAGACCAAATGTCATGGCGTGCATTATCTGCTGCAGGAGGCCTGAGGGAAGAAATGCAATGCAGCACCTGTTTCTAAAAAAAGGAGCGCTGTTCGCCGCCCTCTCAGGAGCGAGCGGCTGTGTGAAGTGGACATTTCTCTTAACCCCTATCAATGGCACATTTTTCAGGCTGTGACATCATGACCTTCCCATGTCTCTTTCTGCGAGTCTCTCTTTTCCAAAGGTGCCAGATCAGACGCCTGTGATGTGTGAGTGGGGTTCTATGCACTTACCTGAAATGAGGAGCCCGGGAACATCCAGGATGGATCGCCACATGTGAAAAAAAAAATTAAAAAAAGAGAGAGAGAGAAACGGCAAGATGAGAATGCAGAAAATACAAATTGAATGCATCATTGTACTTTATTAAATGTGAAGTTCTGGCATTGACTTTAGGGGTTGTACACGATTCATTATCAACTGTGGTTTCATAATGTGTGTAACTGGTTTAATATTTAATAGGCTATTTTGATTTACTGCACAAGCGTCAGTCAATTAAATGTTATAAATTAGAGATTTATGATGTCAAGAGTGACATATACACCTTAAAGTCGGCACTAAAAGCCTATTTAACTATCGTAATCTGATGCATTTTTTCTTTTCCCTTGAGAATATGTGCACCAAAAAAGTAAAGAAGAAAGTAAATATGTAAGAAAGTTTAAAGGGCCCATTTTGATATATATATATATATATATATATATATATATATATATATATATATATATATATATATATATATATATATATATATGTCTACTATATCTTATTTCTTCTGCTGTTTTGGGTTTTGCCTAAAACACCCCTTCACATCTTCTTACTCGTTCAATAGTTTACGCAACTTTACCATTACTGAGCTGGACTGGTAATTACATTATAAGCTTGAGACAATGTACTGACTTTATAATGGCATCATTTCAAATTAGTATTTAAGCATAGTTTTGTGGTAAATATGAACATTCTCCTTGTTGTAACCTTATAATAATCAATTTGCCAAGCTCTCACTGTAATCTGCTTGGCGCTGCCCTCACCGAGCGACTTTATTTGAAAGCCGAATCTTTCTGAACTCGTCTCGAGGTGACGTGAAAACTTTCTGCGCGCCCCTAAAATAATTCATGAGCACTTTGTGAGTGACAAGCTCACAATGCTCTATAGGAAATTAATCTCATAACTTGTTCAGCATTTTGACAACACTGTTGCCTAACAGCTCAGATTAAGGGAGACACCATCCAATTATGTGTCAGTGTTAGCAGGCAAATAATAGCACTCATCATTTTGAGAACTATTGTTGAGGAAGAAATGGCGAACAATGCTAAGGACTACATTTTGGACGGAAACGGCACTGAAGCGAGAGGCTCTTGACAGGGGAGGCGTGAAACTGACGGAATTTTGCCGAAGTTCTTTTAACGGTAGCGTTCGTATTTTGCTTCGCCGAGAACAATTGTAGCCCACGGACCGTAGAGGTACGGTAATCAAACAGTAGTGACTTTCTCTTTTTCTTCCCAGTCTTGGAACGGCGGGCGGAGCGACTACCTGCCAGTCAGTCGACGGAGAATGCGTATCGCGGCCTGACGTTATAATTAAACTATCCTGTAAGACATTCACAGACCTGCTGACAAGCACGTTCGCATTATGACAAAGTGGTCAGATGTTTGAGACTTATTCGCAAGGCTGCTATTAGGGAGGACCTGACAAGTCGAGCGAGGAACACACACACACACGCACACACAAAAGCGCTTTGTGGGCGTACTGGGCGGCATGCTCTTGCTGTAGCAGGAAATATTTCAATGCTGCATTAAAAAGTTGAAAACAGGCTTCAAATTTTTGACTTCATGTATTGTCTGCTAAGTATGTTTAAATTACAGTGATTGCTTTGGTTGAAAATTGTAACGTTGATAGACGTAAATAGGAATAATGACATCAATTAATTCCAAACTGCCACTTCACACAGTTTTTCTACTTGCCCTGTGTAGTTGCAATATGTTAAATTCTCATTATTCTAACTCTTACGATCCATCATCCTATGGCCAACTTTATCATCAATCAAAAACTACATTTGCATTTTAGTACTCTGGGCCCCTGGCAAAAGAGTCCATCTCTTACAGGCTGTCCCCCTGAGACCCCCTCGGGCCCCTCCGGCCTGGCGACAGCAGAAGAAATGATGGAAAAGAAGATTGTATTACAGATGACAAAAGAGCAAAGCCCGACCTCCGGTGAGCTCTATTATTTAACATACATTATAACCCAGATCCTGATTTGTCAAAGAAGACGGAAGATATTTGCGACTGCTTGGAGAGGTGACCTGAAAAATGTATGTCTAGACATGCTGGAAACTTTTGGTGTTTGTTAACTGTGATTTCTGCTCTCTAAGGTCAGCTTGATAAATTTCTGCACTATAAAAAAAAAATAATAAAATGCATAGTTTTAACTATTGCAATCTATTTTTTGATTCTTCCAGATTTCAGGGTCTAAATTGCAAATAATTAGCAAAATTGTCCTCTGATGGACTTTTACAAACAGTTTCTCAACTCTGCAGGACCCAACATGCCATTGTGCATGCATTCTGCATTCTGCCTTCAATTTTACAAAATGGAAGCATTACATTGTCTATTTCCAGCACATGCCCTCTTTTAGAGTCTAAATTGGTATGGGGCCATTAAAACTACATGCAAGATAATTATAAATAACCCGCAAATTGTTTAAAAAGTTTTGCATGTCTTACTGCAGCTCACATCCCTTACAAAAATTAACCATGGTTTTTATTATAGTGAAAGTGTAAACCATGTTTGTCGGACTGATTAACATATGTGACCCTGGACCACAAAACATTGATAAATAAGCTTTCCATTGATTGGCTTGTTAGAATAGGACAATATTTGCCCGATGGTAAAAAAATCGAAATACTGAGAAAATCGCCTTTAAAGTTGTCCTAAGTTCTTAGCAATGCATATTACTAATCAAAAATTAAGTTTTGATATATTTAAGTTGGAGATTTACAAAATATCTTCATGGAACATGGTCTTCACTCAAAATCTTAGAAAAATGTATAATTTTGACCCATACAATTATTTTGGGCTATTGCTACAAATATACCCCAGTGACTTGGTTAAAAAATACTGGTTTTGTTGTCCAGGGTCACATTTGTAAAACCACAGTTTTACAACAAATACCATGGTTAAACTATGGTTACTTTAGCAAAACCATGGTTAATTTGTGGTTTCCATGGTTTAACTATGTATTTTTGGTTTTATTTGTAGTTATACCCTTGTTAAATTTTCATAAGGAATATAAATTCCACAAATCCATGTTGAACTTTTTTTCTAGAGAGCTTAAAGCAATTCACCCAACGAGCTAAACAGTAAAAGCAACAGCAACTTTCCAATAACAGTTCAAGACCACACACTTGCACATGCATGCCATGCACAGACACACTCGCATTCTGCTTTTTAAAAAGAAAGCATTAAATGGTCAGTTTTCTGTATGCCCTCAGTGTACTTGAATGAATCTGTGGTTACTGAAAACGGCACAGAAACACAGAAACCAAATGTTAAAGATGCTCTGAAGACAACAAGACGCTGCAGTGACAAGCTGTGGAAAAACACAGTCTTTGCATCGTCTTCCCTCTGATCCCAACATTAGGAAAGAGTGGATGCACTTCATTACTTCACATAAGTGTGAGTAACTGTTTTTATTACATGGTCACTCATGCTTTGTTATTACAGATTGTTTGATATGTATTTATGCATTTTTAACCTAAATCACAGCAACGTCTGTCTATGAAGGATGTAGGCTTGTCAAACATACACAACTGTTAGCCAATCACAGCAGTGGGCGTGACTCTACAATCTGCCACAACTATTCAAACAGAGTATTCTGATGAAAGGGGCTCAAAACAGTACAGAAAATAGCCTATTACTTCTAAATTATGATATTTTTGATGTACATAATTTTATAACATTATAAGTGGACCTCAGAGAACAGTAAAACAAAATAAAAAAGGCAGTTGATGACCCCTGTAAGACCACCAACCACACATGTAGTTTATGCGTGAACACTGTAGCATTCTGCTTCGGTTTTACAAAAAGAAAGCATTAAATTTGGCAATTTCCTGTACATGACCGTCTGCGCGTCTACCTTCACATATCTGACCACTCCCTGAACTGTGACTATAGGGCAGAGAGGAAAAGAGAAAGGAGATAGATAGCACACCAGCGAGAGAAAGAGAGAGAGTTACAGCGGCTCTTTCAAAGGTGAACTCTATCTGCGCTGCTGGTATAGTGAGCAGAGGCGGGTAATAAAGAATGCCGGGCCTGACAAGGAAGGTCTGGGCGCAGGTGTTAAATCAGGCAGTGCGGAGGGCAGCCGTATGCACAGGCTGATTTATGGGCCCTTCCAACCCGTGTGTTTTAAACGTGACCTTGCGTATACACTAACCCTGACCCGGTTCTTCACCGGCCCATTTTACCAGGCGCTTCTGCTCAAATACACACGCTTTCATTCCCATGCAATGCTGTGCATAGAGACTTGTCAGTTTGTCAAGCCATTATATGTATATGTTTATGACTCTGGTGTCCTTTAGATGTTGAGGATGTGAGCGCTGGAGTTGGACGAGAAGTTCTGAGGTGAACACAACATGCATGCATTTATATGCACTGTGTCTTCATGCATTAGCTCTAAAGATCTAATTCATATGTTGCTTGATGCATCTCAGAGTGTTTGTGATGTGCATGTGCAAGACATTTTAGACAGATTTACATTACTTTATGAATCACTGGATGTTTCCAACATAAGAGATTTTAGATGATTCACAGTCCTTGATGCATCTGTGTGTGTCTGTAACATGCTGATAAATGCTAATTTAAATGTTAATGGAAGAAATTTCAGATTGATTCACATTACGAATCACTTGATGTTTGCAACATGCAGTAAAAAAAATCTGTCTGGAAGCATGCAAGAGATTTCAGATGATTTGCTTTACTTGATTACTCTGGGTGTTCATAACATGCTGACAAAAAAAAAATGTGTGTGTGCATAAGACTTTTCATTCAGATTCACATTAGCTGATGCATATCTGGGTGTTTGTGACGTGGAGAAATGCAAGTATGCATTTCATTCAATTCAGACGAATCATGTTACTTAATGCATCTCTGGTGTTTGCGAAATGCTGGGGGGAAAAGTGTTTGTCCGCAAGACATCACAGACGGATTCAGTTAGTTGACCTGCTGAAAAATGCATCTTTGTGTAAGAAAATTCACATTAGCTGATACATATCTTGAAGTTTGTGATATGGTAAGAAATATGGATAAGCATACTTCTTAGACTGGCCATTCAACATGCTGAAAAAAATATATGATTCACATTACTAGATGCATCTCTGAATTTTGTTGATGCAGTGAAAGATGTGTGTATGCGTTTAACACAGAGTGTGTTTGCAGCAAGATTGCGTAGTCTGGTGTCTCCTACACTGCTGACTTGGACACCGAGATAACAGTTTGTACGTCAGATCAGATAAAGTTAACACCAGATAACTGCACTTCATATGTTTCACTGTCCAGCTGTACCAAAAGCATCAGTTCTCTTTTAGAGTTATTACACTCTGAGCTGTGTCTATTCAGAGAGCAAACGGCTCGACACACTCTGAATATCAAAGAGGCACCGTCCACCCTGCGCAGGGGCGACTGAAGGAAACTTTGAGGGGAAAATTAATGAGCTGAAATAGTTACGATAGATATTAGCACGGCTGTGCGACCATCCCGGGATACGCACTTGCCAAAAATGCACACACTCACACTTTCCCATGTGTAGCTGGTGTGTGTTATGAGCTGCACAGGGCTCGTAAAAGGTGGATCGTGCCTGCGGTTGGGTTTTTGGGCTGGGTTTTATGACAGGTAAGGGTGTGCGAACAGCTCTCCTCTGACTCGCAGTCTGTGCCCATGCCAGCATGCCTGGTACCAGTCTAGCAAATCACTGGCGTTGAGGGTAACTTCTTTCTGCAGAGTGGTACATTTATAAAACATACACACACAGCATGTAGAATCTAAGTACTCATATTTAGTAATCCACAAATAATTTCCTGATTTCAAATCACCACACATTATTCCCCAAAAATATCTTCATACTCTTAAAACCAAATTAAAATGAATTGCTTTGTCTCTGAAATAATGTTTCTTTATCACTGAGGTCACTTCAATGTTCAATGAATAGCCAAATAGCCGTTTGGGTATTGTTTTAGCAAATTCTCATTCAGGTTTGACTCAATTTCGTTATGAAATGGCAAATTTTCAGGATCCAAAAATTTTTGTACTACCCATTTTTTCCTGTTTCACTCTGAAATAAATCACATTATGGAAGTAAAATGGCTTGGGATTGTTGTTTCATGTTGACTTTAAATGTAATTTGTGCATCACAAGTGAAAAAAACATTTGTTTCCAAACAGGTTTCCTAAACACGCCTTTTGCCCCGCCTTCTCTAGTACCACCACAAACTCCTGCCACTGTTTCAGCCAGAAGTTCACATATTATACTATTTCAACAAACAGAGAAATATTTTTAAATGGCTCCAACACAGTTTCTAATAATCTTTAAAACCATGATTAGCTGGTTCACATGTGTTTAATTAGGGTTGGAGCTAAACTCTAGTTTACTCTAGTCCTCTAGTGGCCCTCCAGGAACAGGTCTGGACACCCTTGGTTTAGATCTATGGAAAGCTGACCTCAACTTGACATTTTAAACTTGTAACTCAAAATCATTTTTTTCTTGCTACTGTGTTTTTATGAATTCTTATCTGCAGAGAGATATTTGACATGATAAGGATGCAAAGTGAAACCACCACATTTAGCTTTATGCATTGCGCAATGTATTGTGCAGTGAATTTACTCATACTGGCTTTGCAAATAATAATACATAAACAAAAATCAAACAGGTGATGGCCTATTTCAAAAATCAAGTTAAAGCAAGCAAGAAGCATGCAACAGATTTTGGCCGACTGTCTTGACGTCACAATTGAAAACATCAATTTCCAGCGCTTTTGTTCAGGCTAAATGAGGAGAGATGGTGTTTCATAACACTAATGATGATGCAATTCAATCATGAGTCATTTATTGATTGAACTGATGGATTTATATGTGGCTGATGGGCATCCCATCAATAGACCTGGGGCTCTTCTTAAATGTATGGAGGTTAACACAGCCCTATTACCTCCCACTTGATTCCAGTGTGTTTTTACTACATGCAAAGCCATAATTCACACACATATTACATTTCCTCCATGCTCTCTCATGTGCACACACACACACACTTATCACCTTTAACATTCCCAACCACACATCACACCAGCAGCATCGTCCCAATGACAGTATCAGCCCGAGCTTTCAACAGCTCCGCCAGCAAATAATTAAAGACCATTATTTACCTTCTGCGAGATGAACGGCTATATCGCGCCTTTCTGTATTCCACCTTTCCTCCCCCACTTCCTCTCCCGTTCTCTTTCTCTCTTATTCCGCTCTCCCCCTGCAGTGACACGTTCATGTCAGCGCCAATAAATCATCCCAATTTGTTCCTTCTCCGCCAACATGAGCTTTAATCTTCATTTACGACTCTGTTTAGGTCTGTTTGTCTGAATCCTCTGATAAAACACTTAAGTAACAAGTTTTTTTTCCTAGTGATTGTCATTTGGATGTACCGCATGTATTTTTCAGCCAAATGTGGAATATGATAAGAGAATAAAGTGTGAACAGTATGCGGGGGGACAGATGTCCAATCGTGGTGAATACAAAGTGGTGAGTTATTGTAACACTCAATCTGAAAATTAAACTGAATTCACGGACTTCTCGGTTAGAGAATATACTGTCATTACTGTACATTTATAAAAAATGAGTGTTATTAAGCTAAGATCTTATCCTACTTGTGTAACATTAAAAAAACATTTTTTTAATTTTTTAAAGCCTGGTCCGAAGGTTTTTTCTCCATTCTGTCACCGATGGAGTTTTGGTTCCTTGCCACTGTCGCCTCTGGTTTGCTTAGTTGGGGTCACTTCATTTACAGTGATATCATTGACTTGATTGCAAATGATTGCACAGACACTATTTAAACTGAACTGAGATGATGACATCACTGAATTCAATGATGAACTGCCTTTAACTGTCCTTTTGCATTATTTTACATTATTGACGCTGTTTTCCTAATTAATGTTGTTCAATTGCTTTGACACAATCTTTTTTGTTTAAAGCGCTATATAAATAAAGGTGACTTGACTTAAAAAGCTCTTTTTATTTTCTAAAACATTCTGACCGGACATCTTGCACGTTAATAGAGGGTATGACCCAATGATAGCTTAACAGGTTAGTATGCTATAGCTGAAGAAACGTGTGAAATGCTTACTTTGATTGTTTGTTGCTCCAGTTATATCGTGGGATATGTCATGTTTACTAAAAATAACACATGGCTAAAAAGACTAGATAAATTACCAAGCAGTTGAGATTTCCAATCAGGCACTGAATAGGACACTCAAAACAAGTTTTTTCAGCCAATGGAAATGCTTTGATATCGAAATGAACACTAATTGCTACAATATTGTGCCAGCAGAAACATAAATTGAGAAACTGGCTATTGTTAGATATTGGAAATGACCAAATATCAGCCGATTAATCAGTGTGGGTGATCAGTGATAATCACAGAGCCAGAGGCCAAAGGTCAAGTGAACTGGAGCTCACTAATTTCCCAATCTTGTTCCCTCCACATCCTATATTGAGCTTTGGGTACTACTACAGACAAAAATAAAGAAAGAAATGACAAAGCCGTCAACATTGAAAAAGAAAAAAAAAAACATTTAAACCATCCTACTTGCCAACTTGATTCAAAGTTTTATATACATACTTTTAGAGCAGAATAATCTAAAACTTTAGCCTTGCTTGGTTCCTTTTTTCCTTCGTTCCCGCCGGTCCCATGTTGCTCTGCGGTGGAGGGGAGCATATGTGTCTCAATCATGGCTCAATTACAGCCTTCTTGCCTCAGTATGAGAGATCTGTTATGAATACACAACCGCCGCCACCAATCACCATAACCACTGCTCTCATTACCATCCCTTTAACCGGAGCGATTATTACCCTTTTATTAATGGAGAGAGAGAGAGAGAAAAGAGATACAGCAGAGCGCAGTAAACGAGTGTCAGGTTCGGTGCACGCACTGAAAAATTAAACCAATTAGGAGTGCCGTTAGGAGCCCCTCCGTTCGCATTCCTCTCCGAGCCACTGAACAGCTCCGAGGAAAGAGAGACCGAGGGAGAGAGAGATAGAGGGGGGGAAAGAAAGAGTTCGGCACTCTATTCTGTCATGCTTGGTGAAGAGCGGAGAAGAGCGGGAGCGAGAGAGCAAACGCTGCTGCTGAGTGGCGGATTAAAAGCAATCTATATCCACATAAATCATTGATTAAATGAATCATGAAATTAATATGTAAATTGTGTGTTTAACCTCTATTTATATACCACTGTCTGTCATCGTAGCGTAAATCTAAAACTAATTGCGATTTCTCAGCGAGCCTGGGAAACTGCAAGAGAGAGACAAGGAGTGGAAAGAGGGAGGAAGAGAGAGGTAAAAGTCTGACATATTTATTAACTAAACGTTCAACTACATCAACTTACTCATTAACGGCAATATTAAAGGAGAGTGGTGAGAAAACCACACTGTTTGTGCTGCATCAGCTCTCTGAGTGTAACAAACATAAGAGATTCTTTAGGCCCAGAAACACGCCAGGTTGTCTGACAACTACAAGAGCCTATTATATTAATGCTGTATAATCCATACAATTTGTACCTAAACATATTTGATAAAGGGCTGCAACTAACAGCTGTTTTGAGAATCAGATTGCCAATTGTTGGTTTGATTATTTGAGAAGTACAAAACAGTTCAAAAGCAATTAATAAAATTATTTTATTTCATATATTTTCTAATGTTCTCCTTAAAACAATGAGCAACAAGCACTTCACTGAACATCTATTTTGATGATTACTTGTTCGATTCATTGATTAATAGGGGCAACAAAAAAAGCATGCTGTTTTTGACAAATAAAATCGAATTTAATCTGCTGATTATTTGTAATCTGCTAATTATTTTCAGATTAATCTAAATAAAAATAAAAACTGCATTTAATAATTTAACACACAAATCATTTAATTACTATATTACTACTTCAATTATATTTAATTACTATTTAAAACTAATTTAATGTATTTTATTAATTAAATTTATATAATTTTTACAAAGTTTGCATTAATGAATATATAAATAACTAAATCTTTGTCAATTCATTTATTATAAATTTGGAAAAAAAGCAATGTTTAGTTTTTGTTTAAAAATTCAACAAGTGCAACAACTTTTTCTTATTTATCTGTTTTGTTGGATTTAAAAAACAGTAACAAGTCAACTGAAGATTATATAACAAAAAACGTATGTAGGCTATAAAGTGTATGCAAAAACATAAAACACATAAAGAGCACAGACCCAGTAAATCAGGGTTAAACATCTGGTCCACTATTTTCATTATCGATTTGTATTGATCTCATTGATTAACTGTTGCAGTTTGATATATATCTTATGAACACCTGACAGTATCTTAAATAGGTGCTAAAAAATACTGCAGATAGGCTAACGCTGCTATATATTAAGTAAGTATCAAAGCCGACTGATGCCTGTGTGACAGATACAAAGTTTATGGATCCTGCTGTGTGTGTGTGTGTGTGTGTGTGTGCATGTGGGTGGGTGATATAGCGGAGGTGGAGTGATGGGATTGGAGGTCCTCCCTGCCCTGACTGACATAAACCACACTCTGGACAGTTCAGCAGGCCACAGAGGACCCTGATTTATAGTCAGGCGAAAGCCAGGACAGCCGTGGTGATCTTTCTATAAAACATCAAAAAAAGCTCTGACCCATCCATTACCCACAAGCCCCTGTGGAACAGACGGGTCAGGTGTGCTTGCCATCCCTCACACTGAGGCACCATGGGAAAAGTCAAGAAGAGAGTGTGTGCTGCTGAATTACAGCACAGTGAAAAAGATACTAAGTTCCTTCAGTCGTAAATATTAGCACTATTTTAAGTCTACTTGATCAAATTGTTACAAATAAACTGTAAAGCAAAAGTCATTATTCATAATTGGGACTGTGCTCAGATATTACATTTTATTTTAAACTTTTCTACACTCATTGGACGTTGTTCATAAAATACAAGCAGAACACATTTGTATGTCAATTTTTTTTCATATATATATTATTAGGGCTGGTAAGCGATAAAGAATTTAATATAATTGATTACATGATGTGGTGATTAATTAATCGAATTAATTGCACATCAAATTTGTAGAAAACACTCCCAAAAGATCATTTAAAGTAATTGTTGTGTGAAGCATAAAACAGAGATTACAAAATGTGGGTTCAGCAAGAAATATTTTGTTCGATAAAATGTATTACATATAGCTCATATGGACATTTATTCATTTGATTCGTTCAAATGGCTGATTCATTTAGGAGTGAAGTAAATGGTTCTTTATGAATGGTTCATTGAATCATTAGGCTTGTTCGACTTGAAGCGTGTCATCATCATCAGACCGATCGGTGTGTGACATCAAAGAACTGCTTTAGAGAGCAGACGACTCCTTGTGTTTCTGAATCGTTCTCGCGGTACTTTGATGTCATACCACTACAAAGCCAATGCGACTATGGCCAGAGGTTCAGCGTGCCAAATGGTTCACCAAATTCATTCAAAATGTTGATTAAGAAATGAAATGTCACTGTGGGTTGCTCGGAGATTAACAGTTCTGCTTTATCTTTATCTTCTGGTTGGCAAAACTGAGCAAAACAGACAACATTGTGTCTAAAATAACACAATATGAACTTCTTAATGCACTGCTGTATAAGAGGAGTATCACATTTGCACTCGTGATATTGCACTTAGCCTACACAGCTCGTGTGATATTTCTTAACAATGTGTTGTAAATATGAGACACAATCTCAAACGGGCGTTTTGCCCCATATCTTGAATTTCTTATGCTCACATGTTCAGATAATAACAGCTCTCAAGGACTAAACATTAAGGATAATTGGTAAGTAAAAAAAACAAAAAACTTAAGTTCTTCAAAGCCCTACTGTTAAACCTACCAGAAAAACGTAAAATATATTTATTTCAGTTTTACACATAAGGAACAGATGAAAGAAACTCAGGTTTGGAAAGCCCTTTAAATGGACCTTCCTGCAGAAAACTATAAAGCGGCCATTATGTTATATAAGGGTATATTTCAGTATTTTTTTTTTTCATATTAAGTCAAAATCTAAAACTTTAAAACACATACACGTCTCTCTCACACACACAAGTGTTCAGAGACAGGAAAGTGAAAGGCAATGCATCCTACATTTGACAAGAATGCAGAGCAAGAAGGGCCACATTCTCACACACACTGAGGTAGTTTCTGATATGTTATCTGATACATGCACTAAACTGAAGGCAGATCATTGTCAGTGTGTCTTCAAACGAAAGCAATAAAGCGCTGTGCATGCTCTCACCCTTGTTTCCCTAATTCACTTCATTTCATTTTAACTATCCGTAACAATCTGGCGAGACATTACCCTGTAATGAAACCACACAGGGCCTGATTGTTTTCATCAGAGAAACCCCCCCCCCCCCCCCCCATCTCACATACACAAATGACACCCATTGCTTCTGATAAACACAATATTTACACGGGTTCAGACAGCATCAGCACACACATACATATGCACACACAGACCACATTACTAGGAGAAGAACCTACAAAGTGGTCTGTGGTTTAATTTAACCATCCATCATTAATAACTTTAATTCAATCTTTTTCATGTGTTACGGATTTAAAAAGAGCTGAATTATTTTATTACTAATCTATGGGATTGTAAAAGTTGTTATTATTAGGGTGAGTGTGGGCGTGGTCTTTAGCCATCTTTCTGATTGGATGAAGAGTCTCTGTAAGGCATTTTTAAGACACCGACATCATAACGGTGAATAAACACATAACCTGCTTTATAGAGTGGTTCCAATTTACAGTCTGTGCACATGCTTAACATGTTTCCAAACCTAGGGCTGCTATTAATGGAAACTATCTTCATACTTATGAGGGCATGGGAAAAAACACTTGAGAATGGAAAACACATTAAAGCAACTGTTATTGAGCATGTCCATGATTTGCATTTAGGAATGTTTGAATCTCTTTCAAATTAAGAAACAAATAAAATGCAATGCAAACCTGAGCAGGGTGATTTTTTCATTATTATGATGCTTATCTGTTTTAACTAAAGTTAAATGTCATTATTTATAGTTTTCTAAGTTTTCTAAATCTAAAATCAGATCACTTGTGGGCAGTATGGTTGAATTGCATTTTGTTGATGAGTAAATTTGATATGTGATGACATCTCACCATAGCATTTTTGTGCTATGGTGCTAAGTTTTTTTTTTATTATTTCAGTAACAGAGTTAAATGTAAATGTATATATATATATATATATATATATATATATATATATATATATATATATATATATATATATATTATATATATATATATATATATATATATATATATATATATATATATATTATATATATATATATATATATATATATATATATATATATATATATATATATATATATATTTGAAGTATATAAATTAACAAAATAATGTGTGTGTGGGGGGGGGGGTTATTTTACTGATTTATTAATTAGTTTACTTATTTTTATTTATGTTTGTTTAATCCAAATAACCCAGATGAAAATATACCAATGGTATATTTACTGTAAGCCAAAGGAAACTCAAAGACAGATAAGGGCAGAGGATGACAGGAGACATGTGGCATGTTACAGGTGGAGGTCACATGATCTAAGTATTTATAAAACATTTGGCAACTGCTTTCCATCATAAGGTGCCCATGCCCTCTGTTTTTGTCTAAAATAATTGCATTTTTTGCAATATGATCTTTCTATGTGTGAATAGAGCAGTGCTCCTGGATGGATTTGAAAAGTTTTATAGTCCTATTCTGCAGACCTCCGGATGGTGGAGCGCAGAAGGGTGTGTGGGGGGAGGGGGTGGGGGGGGTGGTAATTGGAGCTGGGGCACCTGGGGCAGATAAAGACAGAATGAATCCCTTACAGATCCAACAAGAGCATCATGCCGGCCATGAAGTCACCACATACCCAGGGCTTTTCTTGATTTAACCCAGGCGCAGAAAGAGACTCATATACATACAAACACCCCCCCCCCCCCCCTCCACGACCCTATCTCTCCTCACATTCCACCTTGCTTTCATCTTTCCTTCTTCTTTTAATAATCCTGAGCAAGCAGATGATGCTTGACTGCAGCGTAACATCAGTATACCTTCAGTCAAAGACAACATTTTGTGTTTACAATGTATACTTTAATAATTGTATTAATTATTACATTTACATTCTATCAAATTTCTATAAAATCCAAATGCCTGTCCTTCAGTGTGTATTATAAATAAATATTTTATGCATATAAAAATAAAATGTTAAGGCATATATAATAATTATGCTATAGAAGAATAAAAGTTTTATAATTTTTTTTCATTAAATACAATACAGAGAGAGTCAGAGAAAAAGTACTAAATAATTCTAATGGCTGGCCTCTAAATAAATAAATAAATATTTAATATTTTTCTGTACACACTACACACAGCTATTTTCCACAATATAGTTACTTAGGTTTTTCATTTGCAATAATAGATAGACAATACATTTGCAATATGGACACAAACATTCATAGAGACACATTTGCAGTTTGATGCTTCAGAGACTGTCACTGCCATTCTCACAATTTCTGCAAAACCTCGTGGCTAGTCAGTGGAACTTAAATCTGCAGAATTCAACATCAACATCAAATACATCACACTAAACCAAATGTTTCAATTTGCAAGGCATGCAAAATGTCATTTCATTTCAAAACTAGGGTTGTTTTAAGACTGAGCTCTTCAATTCCGAGCAAGCCTCCCTTGAGGTCATTAACAAGACAGGTGAACCCATCTATCCAAGCTAGACAGAGAGGGGGTAATGCGGCGAATTATGGCCTCCAGATGTGAGAGACAAGTTTAAACACTCTTCCGAGCAGGGCAAAGCACGACTTTGTCATTTCCTCAGATCTTCACATCTTTCAAGTTCTTCAAAACGGGATTCCAAGAGTCAGAGCGCTTTCAGACAGAGTGTCAAACGCTCACTTGAGCTCGCCTGTCATTATCATAACCTCTGCGCGAGACGCTTTTGTGCGAGCAGATCAACAGATGCTAGCTCGCAGGAACGGTGAAGTGCAGTGGAACATCTCATGAAATATTAATCAGCATAATTGGGATGCTAGTTAGAGCTTCTTTGACCAGCTTTAGTCCCCTCCAGCACAGCGCTTAGCTTAGTGTCAAACTAAACTATTAAAGTGGCAGAAAAAAATGATTAACTCCTGAAAATGGATTAGATGGGGCTTATGTTTCAGGGCCTTTAAAATACTCACTAAAGCGCTCTAATCATCTTCTCGCCGCCAACTCTGCCACGAAAGACAATTTGGGGGGGGGGGGGGGGTTGGGACACCAGCTCTTCTTCCGGTACAAACTACTTTGCCGATTTCAGTGTCACATTCAATTTTATGCTTCCTGCTTCTCCCCAGATCCCCATCCAAAAACAAGCATTTAAAACATCAGTCCTAATTAGATGATTAGTGCTTGGAAGGGCAAGAGATAAGTCATTTGCATAATTCAATCATAAGAGTTAGAGATACATATTTCGATGTTCGTTTGTACAATTATCTCCGCTGTCCTGGGGGCTGTGATACTAATGTGATTAAACAATACTCTTGCACGGGGCCTAGTGTCCTCCATTAAAGCACTGCTAGAGGCAAAGCAAAAATTAATTTTAGGAGACAATCAATTTTATTCTACATGACTGTAATAAATATAGCCCGGCTGCAGATGTGTCATTAAGCTCAGGAGGAGACTTTCCCAAAGTCAAAATGACACTAGTCTCTTTCTCTCCTGCCGTTACTGTGGACGGTGAGCGGAAAGTGTCATTTTTCCTCTTGTGAGATTCTTGACAGGCCATATCCATCTGTCTGTTTTAACCTCTTACATCTCTCTCCCACATCAGCGAACACCTGCTATTCCTCATCCCCATCGAGACGGTGTATATTAAGAGCTAACTTCATAATTGCAGTTCCTCAAACATCGTTTAATGATTGCGGACGTCAATATGTCATTTGTACAGATTCACATATACGTAGTGGCGTTCTTAATTTGTTTTCATGATTTCCGTGCCTAGAAGATTCAAGTAGCGCCTTTCCATCACTAATTAACCACATGTGTCTTTGCTTTGCCTCTAATTCATTGGTTACGCATGGGACTAGTTACTAAAGCGCTGTGGCTTGGAACAGGCACCCGCCAACATTAATGAGAACTCACATGGCCACAAGTTGTTTTATAAGAGCCCGTCAGCAGTTAAGCACTCGCATGTCTCAAACATGTTCGCAATGAGACAGAGATGGACAGAACAGCCAGTCTGTTAGACCAAATGCCAGCTTGCCTTTACAAAATATGTTCAACCACCAGTAAATACAGCTCTCTAAAAATCTCTATCAATCTTACATGGTGGCACAAAAAGTTATTGGACTCTTACTCCGAAAAGAAAAGAAGTGTGTGTATACTATATACATATATAGATATATACATATATATATACACACACATATACACACACACACACACACATACATATATATATATATATATATATATATATATATATATATATATATATAAAGGGCATTTTTCTTGTTTATCTCTTGTTTATTGATGTTGTGTTTGCTTTTAAATGTAAACACAGTATAAATAATATTACAAAAGAAGGTTGTTAGGTTACAAATCATGACATACTATTTAAAAAGATGATAATGTGATGATGTGTGGCCTGACTGTTCAATGATGGGCCACTGAATATGAGATATGACTGCAGATGCACTGAAGCCCCTATTGATGCTTCAAACTGTATTAATTTATAATTTACTGTGCAAAAAGGGTAAATGAAAAAGTGAATGTGCAAAAAAAAAAAAAAAAAACATCCTCAAAAAAGGTGGATGTATAATTAATGGCTGACATTAAGGTGTGCCGAAGGAAGAGCGACAATCCGAGAAGATTTGATGAGACAGCGGGGTGTCTCGGGTGCCTGGGCCGGGCCGGGCCGAGCCGAGCGTCGCAGCCTCGGGCGAAGCCACAGGCGCTGAGCTGCTGTCCATATGGACAGAGCGCGCACACGTGCACGCGCGGCGAAACCAAGAGATGTGGAGGCTCGCGGTCACGCTCTGGACCGCGCGTCCGTCATTGTGTCTTTGATTTAAAGTTTTGATTTGAAGTTTAGCTTCATTTAGTGTTCACACTTCATGCGTGACTCAAAATCAGACCGAATCAATCATAAGTTAGATACTAATTCAAATTAATCTAAAGAACATGCTTCTTAAAGGTGTCAAATTGTGCATTTTAGGGAATCTGAAACGGAACACTTTGACGCGCAGTGTGATGGTAGCTCGCGCCTGGGGCAACGATGGGAATTAGACACATTTTAAATTAATGACTAAAAAAAGCAAATCGCTTCAAGAGGCGAAAAAAAAATATGACAGGCTTTCGAACAAGTAATGCGTTTTATGATTTAACTTGACATTTCCTGCAACTCCTGCTATAAAGTGCGATTGGCATGAACGCAAACAGGGATGTTGCTGTCATTTTTATGATGTTACCCGCATGAAGTAACTCTGTGGTCAGTGATGCAACAAATATTAGTGGACAAGAGCTTTCTGCGCTTTTTTATTCCTGGATGTTCTTGTACTTGATGGAGAGAGAAAAAAACAGTTAAACTAATCCAATCCACCTTTGCGAACAGGCAGGAGCGCAAGCAGATGTTCATCTCTAATGTAATTCCCATTCAAATTCCTAAGTGCAGTCCCCAAGTGCAAACTAGTTTAGTGTTATGTTTAGCTTGCAAATTTCGTTTTAATAAATAATGAATGCATTAAAACCTGGAGATCGAGCTGAGAAATCATAAAAAGCGAGAAGTATAAGTGCCGCGTTCGTTTGCTGATTTGGACACTTCTTGTGTGTTTCAGTCTGGAAGTTTTAAAGAGCACCACTTTTGCATATTTTAGGCTCTATCTTAAACCCTATTGAGCGTCCGACCTAGACAGCATATTCAGCTGCTGACTCGGAAGGGCGTTCATTTAACGCTTTCTGTATGATTCTGTATAAAGAACCCAGAACCAACTCTTTTTCAAATTCGGTTTCATTTTAAATAAATAAATATATGACTTTCAATTCCCTAAAGTGCTGTAAAATATGGACAAAACGTGCAGTATATGTATATGACAGGATAGTCCAATTTTCCGATCGAATGATTCTTATCAACCGGTTCTTTTTAGTGAATCAAAAACGTGGAGCGCAATCAGTGTGGTCCGATTCCTGAACGAATGACTCGTATGAGTCGGCTCGTTTTAGTTCATCAAAACACAGAGTGCAACCAGAGTATGACTTTAAATTGTGTTTTGTGAACCAGAAATTTTTATAAATCGGTCCTAGTGAATAAAGTTACTAATTCATCATGTCCGACTCCAAGATGCCTAAAAGTTAGGCTGTTGTAATCAGTGATTATTTATACATAGCCTACACACACACACACACACACGCAAAAAGAATAGGCTTCTTTCTTATATAATTATTTAGGCTTATTTAAAATATAGTTTGCTTACTAGCTTAACTGTCTTTGTAATGTAACTTTTGCAACAATTGTTTCATATTATCTGTTCTGAGAAATGTGATACGATCTGACTGTTTGAATGAGTAAGGTCATTGAATGCAATAAGAATTGCAATTTCTCTTTTTCATAATATTCATTCTTTAAAAAGATTGTGAAACAAAGGATCTGTTAGGCAATCATTAAGAGGAAACAGAAACAGTATCGTCAAATTCCCTAAGATTCCCACCCCTATCTGTTTTGTTGGTCTGTATAAACATGCAATAGCATGACTGCCTTTGGACATTGTGTCGCGCTATAAGGGGTTTTAAAAATGCCATGTCCTATGACCTCTTTAATTTTGTTCCACCCTGTTTGGCTGGTTTCAATATAACAATTCGCCCTGTTTAAACACCCCCTTAAGTAGACAGCTCAGTATAAATTGAGACACACTCCTCACTTGCTTCGCCATGGCTGTCCCGTACAAACCGATGCAAAAGACACCCATTTGTCTCAGCTTAGCCCTTCTCCCATGAGCCTGTGCTGAAGGAGGAGAGAGAGAGAGAGAGAGAGAGAGAGAGAGAGAGAGAGAGAGGGAGGGAGCGGAGGCGAGGGGGCAGCACGCACATTAGTTTCAGCCATCTGGTAGCGGGACGGTGGATGATGTTTAAATCTGACTATAAAAGCGATGCTTGCGAAGGTGAACTGTAAAGCAACGACGCCGAGGAGCAAATTCAATTTCAGGGGAGCCCATTGCTCAGGCAATTTCATTATCCGTCCGTATGCTGCAATCTGACGGAAGAGTGAAAAGCGCAGCGTTCCGCACCTCATTCTCTTATTGTCCATTTTGCCTGGACTCAGAATTAAACAAAATAATGTTGTAAAACGGTCTCTCCTCCGCTCACTCTCTCCTCGCTCTCATTTCTAATTAGATGTGCACGGCAGATTGATTCACAACTACGCAAAGCCCAATGAAGTGACGGGGGATTCTTCTGGAGGTTGTGCTGGGGATGTTAAAAGGTTAATTACCGAACCTTGCCCAGAATGGCCATCTGGATATACACTCTTTCTCTCTCTCTTTCTCTCTCTCTCTCTCCTTAAAACACACATATGTGCATCTACACACACACATACTCTGTGCAAAACTTTAAGACCACGTTTATCAACCTTCTCAACCCAAACATATCTTCAATACCTGACAATTTACCTGTTAGAAATTAAGAAAATGGAAATAGACAATTGGAAATAATAGACCTGATGCAAACTTCTTCATGGAGTATTTTAGGTTACCATAGGTTTTTGAGGACAGGCTTTACTAAAACTTGTTTTAAATAAATTAATAAAAATAAAAAATAAATAAAAAACAATATATTTATTATTATATTACATTATTATATTTAATTAATAATTTATATTGTGTAATAACATTATATATGTTTCATTATTTTGTTATTATTATTTTTTTTTATAAAATTAACACAAATGATTTTAAAATGATTTGTTAAGTGTCTTTTAAAAAGTCAATTTAAGTGTAGTTCCGGACAGAGAATGTTTATGTACAATGTTTTGATTGTTATTCCACTAAAAGCAAAGATGCTGCAGTTTTCATACTAACATATAATTAGACAATTTTTTTTTTCTTGGATGATAAAGGTGCACTGCTCCCTTGAGTCCCACCACACCAATCACACACACATAAGCTGATATTACTGCAGCTGCCTGAGAACACTAATGCATCTGTCATGATAGCAAGCTAAGAATAACATCTCTACGCCAAACACAGCCACAGATCCAGGAAAGGTGATTCATTGATTTATGCAACATTGCTCAACACCTTATCCAAATGAGACGTGGGATATCATCCAGACAAATGGAGTACCAAACAAGAACTCCAGATCAGGCCCTGGATATGACAAGGGTGCATAAAGGTGCATAAATGATACTGATGTCTATTTATGCAAGCAAATAACTAAATAAAGTGAAATACGACCGAAGTATGACCCCTAGTCCAAAGAGCTGTCATTGTATAAGCAAGAATAAATGACATGAAATATAACTTCATTAAAACCCCAAAACATTGTAGAGTGATCAATAAATCATGATGGGTCAGTTTACTCATATAAAAAATCTAAACGTCCCAATTAAAGTTATAAATGTAGTAGATCCAGGAAAGGTTAACTTATAAAGATTATAAAGACAAAAAGTAAAAATGCATGCTAGTTAAAAATAAAATAAAATAAATAATAATAATAAACTTTTCTTTGCTGTACAGATTGCTT
Organism: Carassius auratus; assembly: GCF_003368295.1. Lineage (NCBI taxonomy): Eukaryota > Metazoa > Chordata > Actinopteri > Cypriniformes > Cyprinidae > Carassius > Carassius auratus. The sequence continues at coordinate 198,785 of NW_020523497.1, forward strand.
TATGACATAAGTTTAAAAAAATACTCCAAGTTCAATTAGCTTAAAAAGAATTTGAGAGTATAAAAATCTGCCTTCCAGACAGGAATATATATATATATATATATATATATATATATATATATATATATATATATATATATATATATATATATATATATATATTCTTGCAAGTGTATATAAATATCATATTATTGTTTCTAGTTTATTTAAATCGCTGTTATGTAAAAAGCAGGTCAAGTGGTCAGCGAGACAAATGAGCCAAAAAATTCAAAATAAAGTTATTTGCTTGAATCTGGAGAAAGCAGTAATTAATTTAAGGTGTTTTTTTTGTTTGTTTGTTTGTACTTTTTTTATTACTATTTTTATTACTGCATTTTTCTCTGGACAATGATTTGATTCGAAACGGAAAAGAGGTCAAACTCGCAGGTGGTTTGGCGGAAAGAAGAACTAATCGCAACCAGTTTTAGACAAAAGTTTAATTGTGGACATTTACTGCGTTTTGACAAGCTCACAAATAGCACTTTATAATAACTTTTTAATAGGTAAATTAACTTAAAACATTATTCTTTTATATCAAAATTCATTAATTAACTTGTTTAGATCACGTGCGTTAAAACAGAAATGTCAATAAACGAGTAATTCATACATTTCCATACCCATTCATACTTATGCATGCATGGAATCATTTTTATTCAAGTTATCATAAAGTGTTAGAAACTTTTCCAAGTGCGACAACTCTGCTAGTTCTGAATGAACTTGAAAAGCACATCAGATGTGTGAGCCGTGTATGTGATGATGGAAGACTTGCCTGGCATTGGTGCAGTCGTTATAAAGCGCCTCGAAGTCTTTTCGGGTGATGAGTTTGCACCGGTTCACGCCCGGCTGAATGGCCCCAAGTCCGCGCAGGATCCGCACCTGCTCCACCGTGCACACCACCGGACATATATCCAGCCGCTTCAGCTTGGTGTAGACGGTGTGCAGTCCGCCGACCAGGTGCTTCAGGAACAGGTCAAACACCTGCGGGAGGCAGATGAGCTCCTGCCCTTCCACGGTGAACGAGGCCACTTTCACGCCGTGCACCTCCACCATCTTACACTCGTTATTATGGACACCCCCGGGCCCGTTCCCGTTAGTGCTGCCGCAGCCGCCGCCGCCGGTGCCGGTGATGAAAGCGTTGATCATGCTGCTGGTCAGTCGCGGGGACTCGGCCGGGCTGGAGTACAGAGAGTCGGGACGGAATAGGCTGCTCGCGCCCCCGGGAGTGGAGGTCGGTGAAAGCACCGGAGGAGTTGCTGATACGGCCATAGTTTACGCGAAGTTTCCTCCTTTCCGTACTTTTGAGTCAAGCACACTTTGCTGGCTCCTCGTACTGTTTCGCGGCTTTCACTCGGTGTTTCTCATGCGGCTCCGGTAGCGACTGCTGATAGTCGGTAATGTGCAACTACCTTCCTCGCGAGTGAGTGAGAAGGATAGAAGTGTATCGCACTCAGCGATTCAATTAGCCAGCCCACTAAAGGCTGGAGTGACAGCTCTCTCAGCCAATAAGGAACGCGATGGCACACGCCTTTAAATATTATTGGCCATTTGCCAGTGCTAGGCGGGGACTTGTGTTCTCACTCATAAAAGCGAATACAACTTTTTAGACTGCGCGCACAGACAGACAATAATATATTTCGCTGTTGTCTTTAGCTTTTAAGATACCACATATCTAACACGGTTTCTTCCATGATCTTTATCACTAAATCAGTGTTATTTCTAAACATCAGAATAGTGCGTAATATCTGCTAAATGAATGTAAGTGTATTTAAACAACACATTTTCCTTGATATGATATTTTTATGTTTGTTAATAATGTCATAAAAGTTATACAAAGTTACCATAATAACACTTATATGAATGAAATGAAAAACATTGTCATACATGTTATTTTAAAAATACCATAATAACACTTATATGACCTACATTTCACTGCTTGTTGTACAGTATGTCATATAACTTGTAAAAATAAATTCTTGAATCTTGAATTGAATCTTATATTATTGTGGGATTATAGTGGGATTATATATAAAACAGGTTTTTTATAGATCCAGAACATCATTGCTATTAAATGTATAACATGTAACACATAAAGGTAAATTAAGGTGAACTAACTTTACTGTTTTGCGCTTTGAGTAAGCACTTCTGTTGTTATATAACATTGCCTTTTAGGTGACTTATAAATGATAGAGCTCTGGATTTTAAACATTTGGCCTAATTTGAAGTGGCATGTAAATTTTGCTTAGAATTTCTAGTAGATTATAATTGTTATTTGTCATGTGGAGTTCTTGTACCATTCATGTCACAAACTTGACAGCACTGATTATCCTTTGTATATCACTTTTGTATAAACATCCCTTTTTTTCTTAAACATATTTAAAAATGTATTCATTGATATTATCAGAAAAACGGCCCCTTAAAAAGATATAGGTTGACTTCCATAAAGAACAATGATCTGTATAAAACAGCATGTTAAAAAAAGTTATACAACACGTATTAAAAATGCCAGTCTCTCTAATACTAGTTTTTAATAGCACATCTGATTCACATTTTTTTCTTTCAATACTTTATCTTCACTCTCATTATGAACCACTTAGTGAGGCAAATGAGGACCTTTGTAAATGAGAATCTTTATACAGGTCAAAAAAAGTAGTTGTAAAATTAATGTAAGAATCATGCTTAACCTTTGAGCCCTTGCAACTTTTGTGGGAAGATTAATATTGTAATGAGTGCCTAAATGCCATGCAAATTTCTAACAAGTACCTGCTGAAATTAAAAAGCTAGGTGGCAATCTGGAAAATTAGATACATATTTTACCTAGCTTTCAATCGCACATCAAACCTTTGTCTTATATTTAATCTTGAATACCTGATTAACATACCTGGCCCTGCAGGCACTCATGCACCGCCCCCTCCACCCACCCCTCCAGCACCGCCCCAATGCTCTGTATGCATATTCACCACTACACATATACATAATGGATCCACATACCTACACTGGCATATGTTAATAGCAGCAGCATTACATACAAACACTAATTTCATTTTTAAGGAATGTAAGTATTTTATCACCTGAGAAATCTGATAGGAATACTATTAAAATAACGAATAGTATCAAATAAGAGAAGAGAAATGATTACAATACATAGAGAAAAGACAAAGTAAGAAGGAGAATGAGAGGCACTGAGATCTGGTAGGGAGATGAATACTGGAAGAGAAGAGGTTAGACAAGATGAGAAGGGATGAGCCAAGAAGATACAAGCTAAGCAAAGAGAAGAAACCAGCAGAGAAGAGACGAGACAAAACAAGACAAGATGAGCATATAGGAGACTAGATGAGGCCAGGGGAGAAAAAAATCAAGAAGAAAGGTGAGACAAGACAAGAAGAGACAAACATAGCCTAGAAGACACAAGAAATGACAAGTTGAGCATAGGAAAGAGGAAACGATATGATGACACAAGACATGTGTAGCGATAACAATTGATAGCGAAGAGACAAAGCAAGAGGGGAAGAGTCATACAATGAGAGAAGATGATATACTTGAAGTCAAAAGACAAAGCAAGAAGACAGGAGCAGAGAGGAGATGAGACAAAACAAGAAAAGAGAAGGTGAGCAAGATGAGGTACGTTCATGAGACAGTTTGAGAACAGATGAGATAATAAAAGACACACTGAAATTAAAAAGACAAAGCGCTGAGAATACTAGAGACAAGACAGAACAAGATGAGACAAGAGAAGAGACAAGCTGAACATAGATGAGACGAGAAACCACATGAGGATAGAAAAGTGGAAAGAAATGATGACACAAGACGTAAAGCAGTAACAATGGATAGCGAAGAGACAGTGAGATGGGAGGAGTCAAACAATGAGAGATGTTATAGGCTACCTGAAGAAAAGAAACAAAACAAGAAGAGAGGAGCAGAGACGAGACACAAGACCAGATAAGACAAGCTGAGCATAGAAGAGAGAAGATGAGGCAAGACAAGATAAGGCCAGGTGAGACCAGTTGAGAAGAGATGAGACAAGAAGAGACAAACTGAGCATAGAAAAGTGGAGAAGAGTTGACAAAATGGTGATCTTAAAACTAAAAACTATAGATCAAGGTGACATAAATTGAAAGGGGAGGAGTCATACTCTGAGGGAAGATCATATAAGAGACAAAACAAGACGAGACAAACAAAAAAGTGAAAAAATGGGACACAACATGAAAGGTCAAGCTGAACATAAAGAGACAAGATGAGATGAGAGCAGGTGAGACAAGTTGAGAAGGTAGAAGAGAACAGACGAGGCAACGAGATGAGTCATTATGGGTAAACATGAGTCTTTTTTCATTTAGCTGATGCTTCTATCCAAAGCTATATATGTCATATTTGCTATATTGCACACCTCTGGAGCAACTAGGGGTTAAGTGTCTTGCTCAGGGACACATTGGTGTCTCATAGTGGTTTCGAACCCGGATCTCTCTCACCAAAGGCATGTGACTTATCCACTGTGCAAACACCACCCCATCATATAATGTCATATAATGAGATACAAAGACAAAAAACAGAACCTACAGTAGATGAAATAAGAAGAGACCAGTAAAGAAAAGAGGAGAATAATATAGAGACAAGAAAAGTTGATGATAGAAGGGTTCATTGAGATGATGGCGAAATGAGAGAAGACAAGTCAAGATGAGACAAGCTGAGCATAGAAGAGAAGAGAAGAATGAGAAAAAGTGAGATAGAGAAAGAGAGTTTGTGTTTGAGACAGAGGGAATGACTGGTTGTGTTTTAATAGCATCAGTCTGTCTCTCTCATATAAAATATTACACTGAGGCCAAAAGCAGATCAGCAGCCCCTCTCGGTTTAATGAAATGTTTCTGCATTCATTTCCACCTTACGCAAATCAATAACAACAATAAATTTCAACTGATTTTAATTGAATGTTGTTTCTAATTTTACTGTCACTTGTGATAAATATTTATGTCTATTACAGCATTTTAAATTCATTACACTCCCACATCTTCTTCACTCAACGGATTGCTACATACATCAGCAGTTCAGTAATCCATTTGCGCTGTGACATGTGCCAAAAAGTTGCCTGACTCTTAATTTAGGGTAAAATATCACCCTTTAATACTACTTAAGAATAGACAAGCTGTTGCTTGAATATGCTCAACGTAGTTAATTTTTCAGAGAAAGCTGCCACTGATGATTTAAGGACACTCTCCTCACACTTGCTGCCAAATCACGGGTGACTGGACCTTTTTATGAGAGCCTCGTGTTTTCGAAGACACAACGGTTGTGTGTATGGCACTGTATATCAACAAAAATTACTCTGGGAGAAAAGTAGCCAAAGGAGGTTAACTGTTTCGGTCACATCAGACTGAAATGTGTTATTTAATTTTTCAACTCATGGGTAGTGCTGCCTTCAGCGCTTTGAATGAGTGATGTGGATTTATGATAATGGACAACATTACGTAGAAAGGTCATGTTGTGCTGTAAAGTGCTTGATTCTCAAGGTGACCTGATTTATTCAATTAAAAAAAAAATGCTTCTTGAATGAAGCTCACAAAAATAGTCACATTGTATAATAAGATTTGTAGTATTTGTATCGTTTTTCGTTTTTTCATGCATACAATGGAAGTGAATAGCAACTTTCCAACATTTCTCAAAATGTCTTATTTTGTGTTTTGTAGAAGAAAGAAGTCTTGCAGGTTTGTAACAACATGAAGGTAAGTAAATAATAACAGAATTTTCATTTGTGTGTGTGTGAATTATCCCTTTAAATCAGCATAACAGAATAACAAATACAATCACAGCATATAAATACAATGTAAAAAAATCAGAAGATTTTGTTATATAATATCACAATTGTCACTATATGCTTGGGGAAGGAATGAGGAGAAGCAGGAGAATACTTCGAGTGAGTCTTTAATTCAATAAGCAAAGGTTTACACACACAGGAACTCTGGGATGACATTTAACAGCAGACAAAGAACTGGTAACTGAGAACATTTCAAATAAAAACACCTGTAGGGAAACATGGGAAACACCTGGGAGAAAATTTATTAATTAATTTATAAATTAATAATTTAGATACTAATTAATCAAACACAACTGGAGACAAATGCACACAATGCAGACAGGAACAGGAAGGAACAGTTCAGGGAGCCATGGCAGTGCAGACAGTACAGGGAGCCATGGTGGAGCAGGGAACTAATGGAGCCATGGCTGAGCAGGGAGCTCAGGGAGCCATGGCGGAACAGTGAGCTCAGGGAGCCATGGCAGAGCAGGGGACTCAGGGAGCCACGGAAGAGCAGACAGTTCAGAGAGCCATGGCGGAGCAAGGAACTTAGGGAGCCATGGAAGAGCAGGGAACTCAGGGAGCCATGGCGGACCAGTGAGCTCAGGGAACCGTGGCGGAGCAGTGAGCACAGGGAGCCATGGCGGAGCAGGGGACTCAGGGAGCCACGGCAGAGCAAACAGTTCAGAGAGCCATGGCGGAGCAGGGAACTTAGGGATCCATGGCGGAGCAGGGAGCTCAGGGAGGCATGGCGGAGCAGGCAGCAATGGCAAAGCAGGGAACTTAGGGAGCCATGTCAGAGCAGGTAGCTCAGGGAGCCATAGTGGAACAGGGAGCCATGGCAGAGCAGGGAACTTAGGGAGCCATGGGAGAGCAGGGAGCTCAGTGAGCCATGGCGGAGCAGACAGTTCAGGGAGCCATGGCGGAGCAGGGAGCCATGGCGGAGCAGGGAACTTAGGGAGCCATGGCAGAGCAAGGAGCTCAGTGAGCCATGGCGGAGCAGGGTACTCAGGGATGCATGGCAGAGCAGGGAGCTCAGGGATGCATGGCACAACAGGGAAATGGAGGATCCTCTGTCATCTTAGCCGGCTCGACCACCACAGCCATAGGCATATTACATTTTCTCGGAGGGAAATTTTGAATTTTGGGGGGTCCTCTGGAGGAGCGAGCACTTGAGGGCGCTCTGGAGGAGATTCAGGGACTGGAAACCTCATTGGGCTAAAGTCAGGAACAGGAGCCCTCACTGGGCTAAACTTGGGAACTGGAACCCTCTCTGGGCTAAACTCTGGGAAATCGGGGACAGGAGCCCAATCAGACTATATGGGCTGTACTTCGGAACAGGAGGCCTCCATGGACTATGCTCAAAAACTGGAGCTCTGGGGCTGAAGCCGACACTGGAGTACTCCCACACATATTCCACAAAAGGCAGATCTCTGTAGGCTAGGGCTGTGAAATAATCAGCAAAGTTCATAATCATGGTGAGAAACTGGGGAAACAAAAAAACTTACAAAAAAATGAAAATAAAAAAAACATGGGGAGGAAAAGCGCTGTTCACTTTTTGTGGGTCTGGAATTGTTCATGTCAAGCTTGATTTATTATATATATATTTTGATTATTAAAATTTTAATTTCTCCTACATCTCCTCATTTTGCTCTGCGCTCCTACACAGCAGCAGTTCGGTGACAGCAATGCAATGCACAATATTTTACACAAAAGATTGATTGGTTGATTGATCGATTGACTCATTGGTTGATTGATTGATTGGTTGATTATACATGTTTGCATGGGGGGTTTTATGCATGCTTTTGATGTAAAATAAGACCAAGATATATTCTTAATAAGGTTAATAAGCTTAAAAAGATTTAATGATACACTGATAAAAATATTACCTCAATTGTGGCATGACAATTAACTTATAATTTCTACACACATTTGTTAGCGCTGATATGTATTCATCACAGCATTTCTGCATCACCCATGCATTCACTGTGTGACACACTCTGATAACTGATCTCTAATTTAATTTATATTTATGGTGAGATTTACAGTGCAATAATGTTCTCGTGAATGTTTAATTTGGAGAGTTTACGAGGACAGATGCCACCGCTCACCTCTCTCTACTCAAGATAGCCACGCTTTTGAAAATAAAGGTAATTCAAACTGTTCTTCAAGCAATGCAATAGAAGAACCATTTCAGTTCCACAAATAACAATTCAGTCAAAGGTTCTTTAAAACACCATCTCTTTCTTAATTTTTTATAATCTGAAGAACATTCTTTCACCACAAAGAACTTCAGATGTTGAATGTTTTTTTATGGAAACCTTTAAACAAAAAGGTTCTTCTATGGCATTGTGAAGCACCTTTATTTTTAAGATTGCACCCTCATAAAGAGCTGAGAGAGAAAATAAGTGAACTGTGAAGTCTCCTTGAGTTCCATTTCAAAGTTGCAATTAAGTATGAAAACTTTGATACTGTATTTCGAAATCAAAGATTGAAGAAACGCCAGATCTATAAGCAAACACAGGCGGTAAAGGCTGCAACTTTCCACACATAGTCTAGTTTTCATTGTGGTGGCTCTGATGATTTGTGTGTTCTTTCCTTGTCTGAATGGTAATCTAAATCCTTCTTAATCAACACTGGCTCTCCAAAGTGCTTGTACGATACCACAGTTAAGCAGGAGATTTTAGGACCCGTCCTTAACGACATTTTACCCGGTCTGAAAGGAATAACAGGCAACAAAACAGCAAAGTAGATGTACTCTCCAAACACAGAAGCTGTGAATGAGGACTCTTAGAAGCGAGCATCAAAGCCAGAGGAACTCACAGAAGACTGTGGCTAAAGGTGCAGACTCTCGCAAGATAAAGAGCGCTTGATTCTTGCGGAAAGCATTGTGGCGCTCGTCGCCTTGATTTTGCTTTCAAAACCAGCCAGAACTAAATGCCTCTGAACATACTGGGTAATGGCACACGATGAAACCCCACACGGAATGATTTCAATCCACACAGGTTTTGCTTTTCATTTCTCCCTCATATAAAAAAAAAAAAAAGAGCCGTATCCCCCGGAGAACAAGCCGTTGACATGCAGACACCCCTCCATCACAAACACTGCGACAAACTCTCTTGTTAAAAGCATCCCTGGTGCGTCAGATATGAGAGAGAGGGAGAGCGAGCAGGAGAAGAAAAAAGGGTTCTCCTGTTGTAAGCCATCTGTCTTGTTTTCCGATGTTTTTTTAAGGATGGACAAGACGTGCTTAAAAAAGCAGACTAAAGAAGATCAAGTGTCACCAATCTGTCTTATTTGAAGCTATAAACACCTGTCCCTATTCCAGCCTAAGAAATAAGTATCAGTGACAAAGCCTGTGTTGTTGAAGTCAAGAAACCAATGGAAAAGAAAGGTCTTAAGGGTTATCCGTGCTGCTTCTTTCTGTTTCAGGAGATATGGTCATCTCTCTTTGTTTACCAATGAAGACAGTACAAAAAAAATAAAAAGGGTTCTGGAGATCTACGGTATGCAGAAAGTAGAAAGCAAGTTCCTCACAGCACACTAATACAAGATGATTTTTCAAAACCCTTGACTGCCGATGAAAAAAGCCGCAGAAACATCTGGAACGTGCAGATAGGAATATTCAGAGAATAGACAAAGCTGCTCTGAAATATGTTCTCCGGTGCATTCTGGCATATCTCGAGATAAGGAGAATGTTCTTGAAATATGTGAATTATAAGTGGGCTTCTGAAAAAGCCCTTGTTTTGCTTCAGGAGCAAATAGTTCAGAAGCTTAAATTGGAGATACGTGTAATGGTTTGAGTGAAAAAGCAAAAAAACAAATTTCAGTGAAATTATATAAATCAGATGTTCTTTTAAAAACAACTGAGATTCAAAGCCATACACACAAAATAATAAATAAATAAAACTAGACTGGTCCCTTTAGTTTGTACAAACAAGCATGTACAGTAAATCATGTAGAATCGGCATCAGAGGACATTTCAGCAGGATGAATGTTAAAATACACAGGTTTTGAACGTATATATCCAGAACATCATGCCTTAACATGAGACATGTACATGCTTGTATCATATTATATAATATTTTGTTGTTTGTTTGTTTTGTAGTCACCAAAAAGTACAAACTTCACATTTCTGTAATGGGATGTCTTGTCCCATACTTCTTTTGTAAGAACATTATACTATAAAATGTGATTTTGTTTGTTTTTACTATAGTGATTTGCCAAACTGTAATGCATTATATTAAAGGACTAATGATTGGTTTTATTGAATTGTTCTTATATTTTGTATGGCATTTTTAGCATTTGTGTGATATAGTGTAATAAATAATAACAACTCATAATAAATCAAACAGGGGTCGTTAATTACAAAAAAGCATTTTTACAAGGTCCCAAATTGACATTTGTATTAAAAAAATAATAATTTAAAGCTGCCACAAGAAAAAAATGACTTAGATTGTTTCTTTTTCATTTCAGTCATTAAATGTACTCATATATTTTTGTGATCATATTTTTTTTATGAATATTTCTAATAATGAACAGTTAGATGTCTTTAGATGTGTGTGTGCATTTTATTTTTTAAATACATCTTGATAGCTGGCTGTCAGTGAGTATTTTGACAGCTCATCATTAACACATTATCTTCTCAACTCTATTTGAAGAACCCGCTATTTGAAAAAATATGTTTTTTTTTTTTCAAAACAGTATTCAGCAGCTAGGAACGTAAGCCATCAGTGATAATAAATGAATAAATAAATAAATAAACTCAGTATTCTGATCCCTTTTCATGGCCTCACCTAGCATTTGAAAGCTAAAAAAGGCCTGCCTCATGAAATATTAAGAAGTCTACCTGCTAACCATTCTGGAAATAACACAGTATATCAACACAGCTGTTATATGTTTAAGTTTATATAGCTATAACGACATAACGAATGTTCGTGAGTGGTGCATTAAACTGTATTTCTGTTTAATATCCATAAGAAGAAAAACAGACAGGGTTTTGTTTAATTTAGGCTACACAGGAAATCATAGAATATGAGATGTGAGATTTCAACACAAAGCCTGTTTTTTTTTTTTTTATATATATATATATATGGAGCATTTCAGTGCTGAAATTATATTGCGTGCATTTTGGCTACTGTGTGTTTAAATCTGTATGTTTTCGGTTATGAAAAAAAAAGTGTACGTCACGCTATAGCGTGTCACGTGAAAGGAATAGTTTCAAGATGGCCGCGGAGGAGCTCCCATCTCAATTTGATGTTGTTATTCTCGGAACAGGTATGAAATAACAACATTTGTGTGAGCGTTATCAGTGGTTTGCGCTACAGAGTTGTTTTCTGTGCCTGGTATAGCGATGTGTTTTGCCACAGACACGTGAAACAGACTCAACGACATATGAACGCTAAAGCTAATGGTGATTTTGACATGTATGATGAATAATGTCATTTATACTATTATTTTGACAGTTATTTGACTGCTGGATTGTTTAATAGGCGCGAAACTGTAAGACAGAGCAAAATAAATATAAGAAAGATGTGTGACATGGACTGGTCATGACTGTGATGCTGAATCACAGATGAGCTGGAGACAGTGATGGAGGGACACAGACTCACTGGTTCTGCGTGAACTCAAATGGATAATTTATTTTTATTATAAACATGAATTATTTGGAACCGTTACTAACATGAATAACACATTTAATGTCTATTATTTGTATTAATTACTGTCTATTGTCCTTCCTTGCTGTTTAAAAACATGAAATTCTTCAAATAAGATGCATCTGGCAAATAATAATTATTAACAACTAATATGTAAAACAATTAATAATATATATATATATATATATATATATATATATATATATATATATATATTATTTATTGTTTGTATAAAACAAATCTAAAGCGTATTGCTAATAATAATAAATATTATTACTAACACTTATTATTGACAAAAATGTACAATTTTTTTTTTTTTTTTTTGTTCTGATTAATTGTTTGTTGTCTGAATTAAACAGATCTAAGTCATATGGCTAATAACAACAACAGTAATAATATATTTATAACAAATTAAAACACATTTACATTTACAATAATTAACATTAATTACAACTTTATTGTCTTTACTACTAATAATAATATAAATACTAATATTTTAGTCTAATATTAGTTTTGTTAATAATAATAATTTGATAATTAAATAGAATATTGCTACAAGCCGCTAAAGCAGATCTAATAATTACTGATAACTAAAGTCAAAGTCAGTGTTTATAATAAATATTTAATATATACATTTTTCCAAAGCAACCTGCAGTACACTTATTACAGAAACATCTTGCTTGCAGCAATTTGGGGTAAGGAGTCTAGGGCGCAACAGAGATTGAACTGAAACCAGAATCTTCTGACTACCAACCAAGAATGGAGAGTGAGTTGTAAAGTGGACAGTTTTTATTGAACATTTCCTGGCCTGGTCTAGAGTTTAGCCCGACTTTATTGAGTGCAGCAGTGCTCTAAAGTAGTGCACATAAACCAGTTTTTACCAGAACTGGAGCTGACCCTGACTCTGTGACCTGCTTCAAACCCAGGACTGAATTGTAGGTTTGTGCTGCGATCCCTCTGGAGGGTGGATACTTTACTGGACTGTGTGGTGCAGAGCGAGACCCCTGGAACGATACTGTCCTCGTTCTCTCTCTAGTGTCCTCATTCAAAGCGCAGAAGTGTGTTTATATGCAGGCCAGATCCTCGGGACAGTGCTGAAGCCAGCAGGAGATGAAGTTACTCCCTGATGCAGAGCATTGTTCTTCACAGCAGGGAGAAGAGGTAGTGTGTGTAAAAAAAAATGAAAGAAGAGAGGGGTTAGTGCGATGGCTAATAGCAACTTTCTCGTGCTGTGATTGATGGTGTGCAAATGAATATATCTGGCCCACTTCTGGATCCACTGCAAAACCACCAGAGCAAGTTGGTCCCAAGGCAACCGGTGACACGGGGACACTCACAGCTTGGACTATTTCTGCTCAGACTCCGTTCCATGTCAAGGTTGCTCAGACAAGTCCCAGACTCCCTAGTTACCCCCGTTTTTGCTGCTGGATACGGCACAAATGAGGATACGGACAGGGAGCAGTTGTTAATGAATACTGCAGCCCCCATGTCTGCTAGACCCTCTGACTGTGTGAAGGACTGTGTTCCCGTTGGTCGCGCCCCGTCAGCTGGTGACTCGGCTGTCCCCGGAGAGCCCATGCTCAGGGTCTGCTGTGGTGGGAGCAGATGCCTGTGTTTTCATTTTTTTTATTTATTGTTTGGCACATAGGCTTTTAGTGAAATAGAATAATCAAGAAAAAAACAGCAAACTGAAATTCCCTCAGGCTCCAGGTTATTTTCCTGCAGTCGGTATAGTGCGGTGTATGGAGCTAATCGGGTTCAATGGGTGATTTCCAGAATGTTCTACTCCTGTAGAAAGCTAGAACATATCTCAAGATTTTAATAACATAACATAAATAACATAATAACATCATTTCATATATGTAATTAAATAACAAAAAAATAATATTGAACTGTTACTATGCTTCCAATATTCGAGCTCACTGATTGGTTTAAGAATAAACCACCAGTTTATCTTAGATATTTTTGCTGCATATGCTACAGAACAACAAATTCAATGCATAGATGGCTAAAAAACTAATTTCATTTGATTAATTTCACTGTTCAGTTTTACAGTGTACTAATTAATAGGGCCTTATGAAATCCGTTAATTTTTTTCCAAATTCCATTTTTTTCCATTTTAATTTTCCTGGATTCCATTTTTTTTTTTCTGTTTAAATTTTTCTTAACTCCTTTTTAATGTTTCAATTAAATTGTATTAATCAAAAATCATGTCTAATTTATTTAAATCATAAAACTTATACATTTTCACAACAATTTAATACATTTTAGGGCATGTTTAGGGCCTTATGAAATGTTTTATTTTTTCTTCACCATGTGTTTTATTGTTACCTAATTCTGTGTTTTAGCATGTCTAATTATTTCAATAGGGGTGTTCCGATCAGGATTTTTGAGGCCGATCACTGATCGCTGATCACAGAAAGAAGTATCTGCCGATCCGATCACCGATACAGATTTTTTTTTTTTTGTTGACATTTTTCAAAAATATATATTTATCTCACCTAAATTCATGATCATGCTCTGTATTTTTGTTTTTACAATAGCTTAATTGTTGCACAATAGCAGTGCAAGCCTGATTTTCTGAGTAAAAAGTAATAACTTTTTCTTAAAATAGCTTTGTTTTTTTCCCCTCTGAAATTCTGTTGTGTAATTAAATGTTTTGGTTATCAAAGGCTATAGCCTTCATTGTTGAAATCAAAAGTATTGTTGAAAACAAAAGTATTGCTCGTGGTAAGTTCATGTTAGTTAATATGTTAACAATTCAAACCATATCCTGAAGTTACTAACAAATAATTTACTCTAATTTAAATAATACTCTGATGTTAAAATAATTTAAAACGAGAATGTAAGTGTGCTCACACTATTTTTGTTTGTAAGAAAAAATTAGATTCGATTTCATATCGTAATATATATTGCAGAAAAATTTAATATCGCAATGTAATTTTTTCCCAATATCGTGCAGCCCTACTTCACACCACAATGAAACACTCACCAACCCAAAAGATATAAGTTCTCGTCTGAAGCTGCTGCACTAATGCACTGACAGCTATTCTGCCAACTGGTAAAAGTTCAAACGTTAACTGTATATAACAGTATGAATGTATACTGAAGCACAGCAGCTGTAGAGGCTAAAGGATGCAGGCAGTGAGGAGGTACAAGACTCTTTACTGAAGAACATCACAGGCTCAGCAATCACTGGCTGACAGGACTGACTGAGATGCACATTCAGTTCATCTCAAATCAGAGCTGTTCCCTCACCTGCCGCTAATAGAGTAGCAATGAAGAAAACAAGCCAGCCATTTCACCGGCCGCTCTTTGAGCCTGTGTTAATGTAACTATTCATCTTGGTTGGACCCCGTGTGCCTTTAGCTTAAATAGCCTCTATTTGCAGTCATGTGATTACAGAACACCTTCACAGATATCCCTGTGCTCTTTTCTGGTGATTGATTTCTCTTGGCCCTTGAGCATTAGTGTGGAATTGATTGTTAGTAGGACCTCCGATGGGCGTCATAGTCACAGACTGCTTGTAGATTGTCAGTGATGGTTGGAACGGGGTTTATGACTTTAAAACTTGATGTTTATCTGTTAGACATCTGTGTCTAGATTTCATTTAGGCCAGTGCTGAAACTTGCTTCATTTTAAGGAGGTGTGAATTTATACTGATTTTTCTTTTTTTATGTTTGTGGTTCATTGACATGACACTCATATTAAATAATTCATAATAAAAAAATGCAATTCGTAGTACATACAGTGACTTGAATATACCTCTTCTATGAGGAACATGGTTTTTAATTTCTGATTTTCTGAATTCTGATTCTGAATTTAATTTCTCAAATATGTCACTGTCCTGATATCATAATGTTGAAAAAATAAAACAATATTATGATATAAAAGATTCAATTAATAAGATTGTCTAACAAATGGCAATGTTACTTTAGTTTGTAAAGTTTTATATAATACAACCCCTCCAAAAAGGTCATGATATATTTGTTTTCTTTTTCTTTTCTTTATATGGTTTTGGTTTAGTCAGACAAAATTGAAAATGGTTCAGAGTAAAGACTGTGAATGTCATTTCTACATGTGCTGTGATTTTTAACCTAGGGGTGCTTTAAGTATCTTATATTTTTGGCTGAGAAAAAAAGGTTCGGCTAGCAAGGAATCCCTGTTTTATGAATTAACAAACATATTTTCCCCAAAAAAATAAAAATAACAAACTATTTTCCATACAATGTAAGCATTCGGTAAGGCTGTTAAAGGAGACATAACACACACACAGTATCTGCCAATCTCATGTTAATCTTGAGTACCTATAAGCCCCTTTCACACTGCGATTCCAGAAAATACATGGGTAATGTGTCCTGGCAATTGTTCCCGGGTCGCTAGATTTTGCCCCTTACACACTGCCAGTGATTACGCAGACTATGTGTGTGCTTTCACACACAACCTGTAAAGGTCCCGTAAAGACACATGACATCAGGATGTTACGTGTAATGTATGAGTTGAAAACGCTAGGCACGTTAACTTTCACTGAAGCTTGTGAACGATAACGGTGTCAGCGTGGAAAGTGAGGAACTAACTGATCTCTGCTTCATTACAGTTTGCACATATATATTTTTTTTTTCGCGATCGCTGATCTGCCTTCAAAACTAAAAGAGTCACGCGATAACGTGCGTCATCACTACGACACACCCTTTACGGCATTAGTTCTGGCTTTTGTTCACACAGAGCTCATTCCGGGACTGAACCCAGCAATGTTACTACGTCCCAATTCCGGGATGTGTTTGGGTTCATAGAGAACGTGACCCGGCAATGTTCCGGCAATTTTCTGGGCCCAACGTGCAGTGTGAAAGGGGTTATAGAGTAGTATCACATCTCTGAAGAGTCTTTTAGTTTTAACAGATTTATAAAATACAGATACAGCTGTACCACTTCTGTCCGAAAACAGATGAGCTCCTGGTAGAGTTACGCTCTTTATGACATCATACAGGGCCATGCTCCAAAAAAAAGTTCCAAAACTTACACGAACCCTGAACGAGTGTCAATTTAACTAATTTTTTTTAACACTTTGGCCATGTTTAATTTGACTCAGACTAATGTCAGAGTTCATGATCCCCTTTAAGCTTCAAAAGGACAGAAAAGAACCATAAAAAGTAG
Source organism: Carassius auratus (assembly GCF_003368295.1). Lineage (NCBI taxonomy): Eukaryota > Metazoa > Chordata > Actinopteri > Cypriniformes > Cyprinidae > Carassius > Carassius auratus. The sequence continues at coordinate 215,417 of NW_020523497.1, forward strand.
TACTTAAAAAACTTTTTGAAGCCATATAGTAAGGGCTGGGTGATGTGGCAAAAAAATCGAATCTTTTTTTTTTTTTTTTTTTTTTTAAGAACATTTGACAGATTCATTTATTTATTTTTTCTATTCTTTTTTTATGTTTTAGTCTTCAACTTAAAAACATAACAACAGCTTGATTATAGTAACATTCTCTTTGTTAACCATCTGGTTAAAGCACACACGACGTTGTCAACGTGGTGTAAACATAAAACCTCCATGTAGTCCAGATACATCAGCGATGCCAAACACCTCTGGTTTGCTGTGGGTCTTATAACCAGTCATGTTGTACTGAGTTTGAATATGCTGAAATACCAATGAGATTTGAAAGGTATGGCATACGAAGCGATTTTCAGTTAGTGACATCTTACATTTAGCTTTATTGCTCACAAAGAGCATCATACGATTTCAGAAGACTTGAAATATAGAGCAATAGCTGTATACACTTTTATGATGCTTTTACCCTTATTTATTAAAAGGAAAAGCAGTTCCGAGTTTCTCATTTTGTGTTTTTCTCTCAGAAGAAAGTCATACAGATTCAGAATGAGGAGGGTGAGTAAATGATGGCAGAATTTTCATGGATGAACTCTTTCTTTACATTTCCCACAGATGTGAAGGAAAATATACAATAGCATGGTTTGTGTGTGTGTGTGTGTGTGTGTGTGAGAGAGAGAGAGAGAGAGAGAGGGATGGGTGACAGAAATGGTTGGAGTGTAAAAGAATTAACCTGCCCTCTCCCTTTCTGTCTTTTTATTTCTCTCTCTCTCTCCTTCCACAGTCCTTCCCTCACTCCCTCAGCCTCGACTATAAATAACCGAAAAATGACTTTCAAGGTGCAGAGATAGAATCCATTTGGAATGTTCACTAAAATGACGAGTGATTTATGATTTCATACAATTCCTGCTGAAAGCATTTCGGGGTTTGCCTGGTCATCAAAGTCCTGCCAGCTCAAATCGATTATTTATCGTCCAGCATGTCTATGTGGCATCAGAACTTTATGGCAGGTAATGTTTGTCTTTAGCAAACATAATGTGGAAAAATCAATACTGGATAGGATAAATGGCGTTAAAAGATGGCGGACAGAGGTTATTTACACTTTTAAAAAAACATCTTCAGTATTATTTAGACAGATATATTGAGGCTCCTCACACCATCACTGATCTGGTAGGAGCGTAATTGAAATGCATCTGTTATAAACAGTCGAAATTAATAAATGTAATACTCTTCCATAAATATAATTTGATTTTTTCAGTTTTTTTCACTTTTTGAAATGATGTCACTGAATTTCACATAAGGATGCATTATAAGAGGCACTTGCACTAGTAATTACATAGTAAATGTTTCAGGCTCTAATTTGACATATTTTGTTTAGAACAGGATTGTGGTACTCTCTTTTATCGATCAGGAATGATAAAAGATTGTCAGAGGACATTCTAACATTTTTATTTCACAATATGCAACATTGAGTCTGCAAAGTGAAATTTAGACAGTGAATTTTTATAAAAGATTATGAAGATAAACATTATTATTATTATTTTACAATAACATGCAATGATAAATCAGGAATTATGAAAGTCAACAGAATTGATGTCATTCTTTTAAATTTGAACAAAGGTTTTCGGTCACATTGTAGGAGAACATGTGGGCGTCTGAATTCCCAGGATTCTCCATCAGTGAAATAGCCAGTGCTAGGAAAGATACGACGGGCATGCTCTGAATAAATCACTTTTCCATTGTGTGTGAGATGGGGCTGTGCAAGGCCAGATGAAGAAGAAGAAAGATGGAGGGACAGGAACGCTTGAGTGGCTTAATGGAGTTGTTTTCAGGCCCGGTGCTGCTCAGTCTTGCTCTCAGGGACCCCACGCGTGCAGCTTTGAGAAGAATGTAAACCTCAGCTCAAGCAGTGTGTATGCTAGTAAATATACCAGTTGGATCCATTGGTACTTTGGCTTGAGCTAGAGCTTGTACGAGCACTTAATTTTAATAGTCAGCGAGTTGTGTTTACCTTATGTAAATGACTGTGCAAATGCTGTGAAGCATCAGCAGCCTTTATCATTGCAAGATTCATGTTGCTTGCAGTTTCATAAACTGTGCAAAAGTTTTCTTGGTGGTACTCAAGTTTTTTGGTTTGTATGTGAATGCCCCAAATTTATTGGGGTCCAAATGAGAAATTGCTAAATAAATCAACTGAGAAATTTGTTGTAGTTTTTTAGTCATTTGTATATTTGGCGTTGATATTTTTTATTTAAATTTTTACATTACCTAGGTTTTTGATTTATTTTGATTTCAGTTTTTGATTTCCATTTAATGTTTATTACTTAAACTTGGATACAAATAAATATAAGGCAACATTGTTTCTTTTATAATATGTTTATTTTTATTTCAGCATTATTTCAATCAACAGATTTATTTCAATTAGCAGCTTTATTTCAAGTAACTTAAATATTGTTTTAGTTTCAATGTTAATCAATCAATGTTTTAAAAAATCTATAAAATCAACCACTGATTGTTGGATAAATGTGGATAAATAGATGGAATTCAATCATCTAAAATAATCAAATTTAAAGAAGATCTAAACAAACTGAAAATACAATTTAGCATATATTAATATACAAATATATATATAAATATATAATATACAAATATATATATATTTTTTTTTTATCAGAAATTAAAATAATTTTGTGTAATTGTGTTTTGTTATTCTATGTTAGTTACCTTTTTTGGTTGTGTAGGTTAACATAACTTTAAAACTTTAAAAATAGATTTAACTTTTTTTTAAAAATAATTTTCATTGATATATCATTATTTATTTAATAGTAATTGGTAAAGTTAATTTTGTAGTGCTGGTCATAAGTGTTTTAAGTGGTTTTGATCTGCACACAATGTATCCACTGATTAATAATTTTTTATCAATTTATCAGTTGATGTATAAATAAATAAATAAATAAATAAATAAAAAAAAAAATATATATATATATATATATATATATATATATATATATATATATATATATATATATATTCATTTGTGTCCTTATATAAACTTCACCATTGGTTTACCGACAGCATACTTGTCCCAACATAATTGGCTTTGCAGTGCAATGTTAAAATCTAGTGAATTTATAAGAGTTGGGAGATGAAAGATTGAATGAAATACAATATCGTTAGCTGTGTTGTTGTCCTTGTGCTGAGTTGCTGTTTATCACTGGAAGTATCCACAGCAGTTAAAGTGAATAAGCCTTCAGTAAGCTTTAATGCTTTTTGCCTCGGACTGCTTTTCTATTTCAGCGATGTGTGCTTGAAAATGGCATGCATTTAGCAAATTGAAGGAAACTTTCAATTCAGAGAGAGATCACAATGGTGGTCGGTGACGATGCTTTCTGTCTGTGTTCATTTCCCAGGCCTCACGGAGTCTGTCATTGCAGCAGCCTGCTCCAGAGTCGGACAGAGCGTTCTGCATTTGGACAGGTACTACACAATTAAACCGGAAGATTCCTTAAAACTCAGAAGTATTGCTTGGCAGTTTTGCATTTTTGTACCTTCAAGTGAAGTGTAGTTTGATGCTAAGTGTCTATAAAATCTGATTTACATAAACATTTAAGTTTATGCATTTAGCAGACGCTTTTATCAGTGACTTACAGTACAAAAGAGGAGCAACAACAATTAAATGTTAAATGATGATTTTTTTACAGGAGGAACTACTACGCTGGAAACTGGGCAAGTTTCTCATTCAATGGCCTGCTGTCATGGATCGAGGAATATAAGGTCATTTATTTATTTTTTTGCAGTTTTACGTAGTGGGTCACCTTGTGGTTCTGTAGCCAGTGGTTGATTTTGGTTAATAATGTGTGTTCTCAGAATCAGCAGGAGGTACAGATCACAGAGTCGGAGCAAGTTTGGAGGAGCCTGATTGATGAGGGAGAGGATGCAGTGCCTCTCAGCGCCCTGGATTCCTCTGTTTCCAACTTGGAAGTCTTCTGTTATGCCAGGTTAGTATCAATTGTTCTTCACTTACAATTCACACAATCTAAAATTGGTCCTATACAAACTTATGATGGCCGATCTTGTGTGTTTCATCTCTTAAATGCACATTTGCTTTTAATTTCATTGCATTTTAAAATAAAGTTTGGGGGATATTTGAAGATATTGTGCGAAATGACAGAATAATAAACATGCTGCATAACAAACAACCTGAATGGACTTCTATGATAATTTAAATTTAACTTCAATAATAAAGCGAAAACCACTAAAAAGGCAGATAGTTAATAATAATAAATAGAATCAATAATAAACCCAATGTTGCACATCTATGCAATTAAGCGATTAAATGAGACACATGATACATTTCAGTAATTCTTTCATTTTCTTCAACATAGCTTCTAGTGTTCATCTATGCTTATTTGGTGCTATAACAAGTAGTAAAGAGGAGGAGAAGAATGGTTTATGTACTGCTTGTACTGAGGTGGCTAAGGGCTCAGTACATGTAAATGTAAATGTACAGTAAATGTATCAGAGAGCATCAAAATGCTATTTATTGTGTGTCCTTTAAAGTAAGGAAGAAGAGAAAGAAGAGGAAACAAAGGCCCCGTTAACAAGCTTTCAGCCTGTGAATGCTGAGACTGTATCAGAAGAGACCAAAAGTGACTCTACAGAAGCTCAAGACGTGGTTACAGGTGATGACACCACAGCATCCGATGCTCAGACGCCGAACCAGGAGCACGAAGTTTCTGAGCCAAAGGAGGAGCAGCATACATCTGACATTTCAGAACCCAGCCAATCACAGGAAGAGAAAGAGTCACAGCTGATCAGCAGCCCAGCAGATCCGCCTGTAGAGGTGGAAAAGAAGATAACATATCAAAAGTTAGTAAAAGAGGGACGCAGATTCAACATCGATCTTGTCTCCAAGGTTTGTATTACCTAAATAAATATGATAATCAGAATATTCAAAATAAAATAATAGGAAACCAATAACTGCTTTATTTACCAAAAATCAAGCATTATGATGCCTAAAGGTATAGAAATAGTAAATGCTCTGTCATTACCTTACATTTTCACCTGTTTGTGTGAATAATTGCTTCAAATAGGCTTGCCGAAGATACATGCTACTTGGTAACAATGATTTAATTAGCGTAGCAATTGCTGTATGAATAAGGCAACATAGAAAATGTTACATACAGGTGCAGGTCATATAATTAAAATATCATCAAAAAGTTGATTTATTTCACTAATTCCATTCAAGTGAAACTTGTATATTATATTAATTCATTACACACAGACTGATATATTTCAAATGTTTATTACTTTAAATTTTTGATGTTTATAACTAACAACTAAGGAAAATCCCAAATTCAGTGTCCCTGAAAATTGTAATATTGTGAAAAGGTTCAATATCAAAGACACCTGGTGCCACACTCTAATCAGTTAATTAACTCAAAACACCTGCAAAGGCCTTTAAATGGTCTCTCAGTCTAGCTCTGTAGGCTACACAATCATGGGGAAGACTGCTGACTTGACAGTTGTCCAAAAGACGACCATTGACACCTTGCACAAGGAAGGCAAGATACAAAAGGTCATTGCAAAAGAGGCTGGCTGTTCACAGAGCTCTGTGTCCGAGCACATTAATAGAGAGGTGAAGGGAAGGAAAAGATGTGGTAGAAAAAAAGTGTACAAGCAATAGGGATAACTGCAACCTGGAGAGGATTGTGAAACAAAACTCATTCAAAAATGTGGGGGTGATTCACAAAGAGTGGACTGCAGCTGGAGTCAGTTCTTCAAGAACCACTACACACAGACGTCTGCAAGACATGGGTTTCAGCTGTCGCATTCCTTGTGTCAATCCACTCTTGAACAACAGACAGAGTCAGGAGCGTCTCGCTTCAAAAGAACTGGACTGCTGTTGAGTGGTCCAAAGTTATGTTCTCTGATGAAAGTAAATTTTGCATTTCCTTTGGAAACAAGGATCCCAGAGTCTGGAGGAAGAGAGGAGAGGCACACAATCCATGTTGCTTGAGGTCCAGTGTAAAGTTTCCACAGTCAGTGATGGCTTGCGGTGCCATTTCATCTGCTGGTGTTGGTCCACTGGATTTTCTGAGGTTCATGGTCACACAGCCGTATACCAGGAAGTTTTAGAGCACTTCATGCTTCCTGCTGCTGACCAACATTATGGAGATGCAGATTTCATTTTCCAACAGGACTTGGCACCTGCACACAGTGCCAAAGCTACCAGTACCTGGTTTTAAGGACCATGGTATCCCTGTTCTTAATTGGCCAACAAACTTGCCTGACCTTAACCCCACAGAAAATCTATGGGGTACTGGGAAGAGGAAGATGCGATATGCCAGACCCAAGAATATAGAAGAGCTGAAGGCCACTATCAGAGCAACCTGGGCTCTCATAACACCTGAACTGATCGACTCCATGCCACGCCGCATTGCTGCAGTAATTCAGGCAAAACGAGTCCTAAGTATTGAGTGCTGTACATGCTCATACTTTTCATGTTCATACTTTTTAATTGGCCAATATTTCTAAAAAAAACCTTTCTTTTCATTGGACGTAAGTTATATTTTAATTTTCTGAGATACTGAATTTTGGATTTTTCTTAGCTGTCAGTTATAATCATCAAAATTAAAATAAACATTTGAAATAGATTAGTTTGTGTGAAATGAATGAATATAATATACAAGTTTCACTTTTTGAATGGAATTAGTGAAATCAACTTTTTGATGATGTTCTAATTATATGACCAGCACCTGTATACCCGTTTTCAAACTAAGCTCATGCTTCTAAATTATCATAAGAACTAAAATCTCTCACTTTTAATCTTGCTCAAATCCCTAGCCCAGTTTGGGTTGATCATGAAGAAAAAGTCCGAAATAATCATGTAGTTATATAAATAATATTAATTTGTTTAATTTAAGTTTGCCCTACTCAAACCAATTAATTATTGTGAGTATTAGGGTTTACAAGTGTACTATTGTATTGTTTTTGTGTTTTTAAGAATAATAATGAATCCTCCATTTCCAAGCATTTGTTTTACTTAAAGAAAGGGAAATATATCTTCTCTTGTAAAATGTGTGTTGTAATCTGTAATATCGATGTTGTCACAAGTTTATTAATCGGTGGGAAAACTTCCTCACCATTGCATCCCTAGCTTCAAACACTTTTTAAAACACCATCCCGTAGCGATCGCATTTTGGCTTCTAGCTTTAAATGAACTTAGAAGGCAATGAAATGAAATTTATAGTGTTCTCTTTGACCCCCTTCAAAGTTGATGTATTCACGTGGTGCACTGGTGGATCTGCTCATCAAATCTAATGTGAGCCGTTACGCCGAGTTCAAGAACATCGGCCGCATCCTCACCTATAGAAATGGAAAAGTGGAGCAGGTATGCAGCTAATCTTTTTCAATGAATTAAATTAAAAAAGAATCAGAAAAATTAAATAATTGATATTTAGCATTAACTGACATTTTTGGCATGCAACTGTTTTTCCAAACTGCTTGTCATATTTAGGGTTGCAATGATTATTATAGTTTATTTGATTTTTCCTTCCCAATCCAAAATCTGAGTTCTTCACGTTTTCCTCATGACTGCATTATATTTTAGGTCTAATATGAAGCATCCTGATTTAAAATAATAAGACCAGTTCAGCTAAGATAAAATGATTAAATAGGTTTGCTGCTTGATTTATCCATTTTTATTTGCTAATGTACTTGATAAGAGCATTGACACAAAAGGTGTTTCTCATTTCACTAAAAATATGAAATGCAGTATTGTAATGCACAATCCATCTGTGTGAGTAATTCAGGGCTAAAGCTAAGCTGTTTTCTCACTGTTGTTACATCCTCCTCTTTACTGATTGTGTGTAATACGTGTATTTGTGCATGCATGTCACTACTTTAACCTGCTCTGTCCTGTTTCTTCCTCCCCTGAAGGTCCCGTGTTCACGGGCGGATGTGTTTGCCAGTAAGCAGCTGTCTGTGGTGGAGAAACGCATGCTGATGAAGTTTCTTACCTTCTGTCTGGACTTTGAGCATCACCCAGAGGAGTACCATGGTATGACCCCATGTGTTTGTTTCCCTGCAGCTCTCTGATGGACATGGAACCTCAGAGATCTATCACAGACACTTACTGTAGATTTCAGGTCATATAGGAAATCTCTGCCAAGTAGAGAATTTTGTTCTTAAAGTCAACATGAAATCAAGATGAAACTTTTTTCACTTTCTTAATGAATGTTCTTTGCCTTATTATGCACAATTAATCAGTGCATGCAATTTTAAGGGGAAAATATTTCAAATATTTTCAGCAAAATGTAATAACTTTATCTGCCTTCTACCCAAGCAAGGCTGTGTGTGCAAGGGAAATATTATTAACCAAAACCTAACCAGCCTAACATCCATGATCCAATCAAATGTCAGTGCATTAAATCAAGCCCCATCTTACGTTATTTCCCTCTAAATATTCATTACAATGTCACACAAATTTGAATGAAAAATTTAAGATAATATACATCCACATTTTCAGAAAGATGTAGAAAACAACTTAAAAAAAAAAAAAACACTTAAAGTCCCTTTTCACCTAAACATTTTAATAAAATAAAAGGATTTAAATGAACGAGCAGGTGCAGACATTGGTAACTTGAATGTGTGAGTGCTCTAGTCTCATTCGCTTCATTGTTTTAATTGTACGAAAACAGCGTACTATGCTTGATATTGTAAACCGGTCATTCTCATATTATTTTGATTTATAATGGTAATCATGAACACATTGCTTTATAGCACAAGTAATTATACCATTTACTGCTCTTTGTTATTCTTCTAGTTCTTTACTAGAAGTTTTGCATATTCAAAGAAAACAGCTAAAATTAGGTGGATAAAGCAAATTGCTGCTTTTATGTTATTACAGTGTAATTCAATATGCAATAATAACCATTTTGAAAATAAACAAGCCTTTCATTCATTAATGACATGCCTGGTGGGAGGTCTCATTATCCTTTTACACTCTAACAGATTTGAAATTGTCCTTATTGTAGACTTTACCGAGAAACCATTTAGAGAGTTCCTGAAGAACAAGAAGCTTACAGAGAACCTGCAAGACTTCATCCTGCACTCCATCGCTCTGGTGACGCAGCTCACCCTTACAGAGGAAGGACTGAGGGCCACGCAGCACTTCCTGCGATGCTTGGGTCGCTACGGCAACACTCCCTTCCTGTTCACTCTGTACGGCCTGGGAGAAATCCCACAATGCTTTTGCAGGTAAACTATACAGGATACTGACAGAATAGAGCAATGACTTTGTCAGGTCATTTCACATTAGGGATATTATAACTATATAACTACTTTTTATTTGAAATTCATTCAAATACTGTATATATTTAAAAAAAATTATCTTTTAAATTTATTTAAAAGACAATCACACGAATCAACAAAATGATTTAAAATAAAATAAAAAAACGTTGTATATAAATATATAAAATAAAAACATTCTAAATATCAGTAAAATGTAATGGTATCTCACCATTTCACATTCAGTCAGGTCATTTAAACTCTAAACACTGCAACTGTTCTTTCTTTTGACATTTTGCATGTTCAGAAATTCATGCAACTAAATATTCTTGGAATATATCTGTGTTTTTAAACACGGGCAGGGAAAGAGTTAATGGTCAAGCAACAATACATGGCTGTTAATTCTGATGCTGGTAACAAAAAAATATGATATTTGGGCAAAAGCAAATGTGAAACTCAGAAAATATGATATATACTGCTTAATATTCAACTCTATTGTCTACAACTACAACTGGCACACTCTCAGCTCTGAGGGGGAAGTGAGGAAGCAGGCCATTAGGAGGAGGGTCAGAGCTCTGCAGGACTGTGAGTGTTTGCTTTTAGCACTACGAGTCTGCTGGGAGCAGTGCTGTGAAACGGTGGCACTTTGAGACTAGCAGTCTTCAGCCAGGTGCCGCTGAGAGGAATCATCATAACAGAAACCATGAGCTAGCATCAGGCCAGGTTACAAAGAACATCTCCCCAAAGACGTGCAGAGCAGTCAAGTGTTTATCTAGAATGCACATATGGCTCTGAGCTCTGCTCTTAGAGAAAAGTCTGTTTACGTCAGTAAGGTTGTATGGCTGATGTGCTGAAATAGATCAGGCCAGTAATATCAGAGCAATTGCCAAATGTCGCTTAAAATGTAAACGTTTCAGATAGGACATCAATATTTCATATTAGTCTATTAAATTTGCATTTGATTGTGTCATCTTAAGTCTCTGTAATCATGTCCTGTGATACGATTTTATCATAATTCCACATAAAGACAATTTCTGAGAGATCTGCGAATTTTAATGTGCCTCCACGTCCGTGCAGCAGATTAATTATCATTTTTGATTTCCATAGTTTTCCACTAATCACCCTTGCTGACATTCAGATAAGCATGCTAGCGCACTGAGGCATGAACCCACCTGCAAGCTCTCCATCATCTGTGGAGAGAACGCAAGAAGCAATTGTTGCAGCTGACTTTATTTTTCTCTGTAACTTCATTTTAAATTTGAGCTCTGAGAATTTATTTGTAATCATCAGTGATGGCTTACAAAACTGATTTTTTTAAATCCATCTCAAAAAAAGGGGAAAGACCATTGTTTGCTAAATTGTAACGTAATTGCCAATGTAATCGTCCTCAAGTCATTCTAAACCTGTATGACTTTCTTGCGTATAACACAAAAGGAGATATTTTGAAGATTGTCCTGGTTGCTCTTTTCCATATAGAGAAAGTTATTCGAGTCATCAAGCTCAAAGGACATGAAAACACCATAAAAGTAGCCTAGAAAAAAAAAAGAAAATACAAAGCTAGTGTTAATCAACGTCTTAAATATGGGGAGGGAGATACAGAAATCATGATGTGGTCTTATGTGATCGTTAAAATACCTTATAAATGTGATACAGATTCATCTTTTCATTTTTTGGTATATTGGTCACCCAATATACTGTTTGGCTTTTAATTCAGCTCAGGAAATAGATTTTTCTAGTACTGGCACAATAATATAGTTATTGCTTTTCTTTAAACACATTATCACCAAAATCCAATATTAGTTGACCTCTAATTCAAATATACTTGTATATACTGTAGTACACAAACCAGTTTCATTATTTATGTATATACTGAATAAAACATGTATTGAGTATTTTGAATTTGCAGTTTTGCTGCCTGTTTAAACTGAGTTACATGATTTATTTTGATATTATATAGGTTTTTTTCTGTATGGAATTATTGGTTTTATTATTGTAGGACTTAAAGAGTCTTACATTTGATTACATTTGATATTAAAAATAAATAATTACATACATTTTCTTTAAATGGAAAAGAGTATCTTGGAATTTCTTCAAAATATTTCCATTTATGTTCCACAGAAGAAGGAACGTCCAACGGGTTTGGAACAAGAATAGGATGAATAAATATTGACAAAATTTGTTTTTGTGTGAACTATTCTTAAAGTCACTACGAAACTGAAGTACCGTATTTTCCAGACTATAAGTCACACTTTTTTTCATAGTTTGGCTGGTCCTGCGACTTATAGTCAGGTGCGACTTATTTATCAAAATCCAGCCGCGAGAGGGCGCTCTTTGCTGCTCAGTGCTCCTGTAGTCTACACTGAAAACATAGAGCGCCCTCTCTAGGCTGTAGACAGTAATGTTTTATCTTGGTTCTAAATAAATGCGACTTATAGTCCAGTGCGACTTATATATTTTTTGTTCCTGGTCATGATGTATTTTTGGACTGATGGGACTTATACTTAGGTGCGACTTATAGTCCGAAAAATACGGTATGCTGAAAAAAAAAAAAAGGAATTGGTGTACAAACAATTTTCACTCAGAAATTTCACAAATTTGTAACGACCTATACACCATGCCATTTGCCAGCGTGAGTAACACAGTTACAGAATGTCAGAGCAGACAGGTGAGTCTACTAGAGAATTAAAAGGCTTTAATGAAGCACTTCAGAGAGAAGTGACAGGAGGAAAAAGAGATCAGAAGAGGAAAGAGATGGACCTCAGAGGGGACAAAAGCGAGGGATTGAGAGACAAAAGTCAGAAGGCGAGAGCAAGCGAGGTTCATTCATCACGCTGATACCTGCTTGCAGGTGATAGATGGATAGATGGAGGTGCAAACTCAATAATGCTCACTCTCTCAGTTATTCACAGATCAGCGAGCAGCTCCGCTAATATAGTGATGAAATGCTTTACCGGCCTCACCCGCATTATCCCTCAAGTTTTGACAGCAGAGACTTTTTTAATTTCTAAATAACCTTTGGCACTCTGACTGCCATCTTCCGTCATCTGTGCTCCGTTCTGGTTCCCCCATCGCAGTTGCCGAGTTGTTTTTTGGAGCCTGCGTGATTCATTCAGCCCGGTAAACACATTTGGCCGTGACAGGTTATGATTTGCACCTGCGATCTCGGAGCTCCAATCAGACAACAGTCAAACAGAAACAGATTGAGAGGACTGGGAAATGCATTAATTAGAGCCTTTGCAGCATTCCCTCATACGCCGCGTTTCCTCTCTGTCATTCGTTTTCCTCCCCCTTTACCGTGTGTTCTCGGGGAGCAATAAACATTTAATTTATTCCGATCCAAACAGGATTTAATTTTCGCAGAGAAAGGCCTGCCAGCCAGCATTGCGCTTTGTTTTCTTTTAATTATTGGCCAACCATTAGCCCCCCACTCAGCTTCCAGCACCCTAGATTACAAGCGAATTTGCAGCCAATGAACCTGACAGGTAAGTGGTCTTTGCTGTGTGGGGTAATTTTGTTTGTTTAGCATCTCCTGCACGGTAAGGGGATTTATTGTTGACGCACACATAAAGCTTATAAAATGTTCGGGGGCCTCCCATGGGGACTTTTTTTTTGTCTACGCAAACCTGGTTGTCCAAATGGCATCAGGATTTTTGTTGTTGTTGTGTTGTGTTGCTTTAATCGAATGAGTCACGCTTTTCTTCCTTTTGTTTAATAGACTGAAATCTAACAAGTCACAAGGGATGCATTCAAGATTTTTTAGATTAATGGCTTCAATTCCGGCCCATTATTGACTATCTGCTGGGAAATTGTGCAAAATGTTTTGCTCCTTTGTTTAAAGAGGGTGAGCTGTAATTTTGGGGGTCTCATCAAACAAGCAAAAATAGTAAAGAGGTCCTTTTTTTTTTTTTTTTAACAGTGGCATGTATGTGAACCCATTGGAATTTGTTGGGGGGTTTTTTTTGCAATAATTGCTCATAAAATGTCATACTTTTATCATGTATAGACAAACAACAACTTTAATCGTTCATGTTTTTATTGAACACATCCCATCAGACATTCACAGTGCTGTGGGAACAGTAAGTGAACTTAACCTTGTTGCTGTTACTGATCCACAAACATTTTTTGTTTTATGAGTTTCACAAGTAGTGCGCGAGTCCGTTGTTTATCCTGAGCAGTTAAACAGAAAAATCCTCCAGGTCCTGTGCATGCTTTGGTTTTCCAGCATATTCTTCATATCTAAACCTACAGTATATCAATCTTTGAGATCATTTTTTCACACTGTGAATTGGTTAGGGACTCGTACACAACACACAGGGTGAAAACATGGAATAATCGAATATTTTCTGCCTATTTTAAGATTTAGACATAGTATTAATTTAAAGGCTTAGGCTAATTAACCTGAAGGGGTTAGTTGGTGTGTGTGTGCTTTGTGCTTAAAATTAAATTCGTCAGTGATTAATTTATCTTTAATTCATTTTTTAAATGTATTATTTATATTATCTATTTGTTATATAATTATTTTATTCCGCAAGTTTGAATGAAATCTATCAAAAATGAAAGACTTTTGCATTGTTACAAAAAAATCTGTTTCAAATAATTTCCATTCATGAACATTATTTTTCTCAAAGAATCCTGGGAAAAAAATTAAATTAAATTAAATTAAATTATCAGTTATTATTAATTATTATTATTGAAAAAAAATTATCAGTTTCCACAAAAATATGAGGCACCCAGCTGTTTTCAACAGTTGTAATGTTTCTTGTGCACCAAATAAGCATGTTTGATTTGATTTCTGAAGGATTACAGTATATGATTAAAAAAAATGTATTTACCTTAATTTCCTTTTTATAGGTCAATATCAGTAACACAAAGTAGAGCATCTTAACTTGCAAAGTGAAATTCGTTATGGATTTCAGCCTTCAGCTATCTCAACCTGTTATCTCTGAACACACGAGGATATCATACCATTGCGTTTCCTGCGGCATGAAAAAAGCCTCCGTCCATACAAGGCTCTGTTCAATTTATTTGAAGCTCTGCCGCGATGTTGCCATTAGAGCCCGAAGCTTGTTTGTGCTTCTTGTTACATTACTTTTTAATTACAGAAATAACTAGTTGGAGGCAGTTGTTTTGTGGGGATGTCGGTGGGGTGAAGGGGGGGCAGGGTGTTAGGTGACGAGAAAGAGCGAGTTGTTGAAGATTTATTTTGGATGTGACCTTCTCTGCACTCGCTGCAGCTGTAATCAGTGGAATTAATAGCATAATCAAATTATACACAAACTCATAAATCATCGGTGAGCGCGCTGTCATGGTGTTGAGCTATTAATGGCCTCCATTGTTTTGCTACCGTATTAAAAAATCACGTCCCCTGATTCCCGTCTTGATAGGAACTGAAATGCCATTTAGAGGCTATAAAGAGCAGGGGCTTGTGGGGGTACTGGATTTTCACAACTGTTAATTTAGCCGTGATGGCGAGTGATGTTGCTAGGGCGAGTGCTGGGGCCTGGAGAGGGAAAGGCAGTGCCCACGCTCTCTGCCCGACTGCATCATTGCGGCTGACAGCGGGCAGTTAATTAGAGTAATATCAGCTTAAACGTCTGTCAGTTAGGGTTAATGACATCAAAGGGCTTCCCCGCTGCCTCTGTGGGGTTCTGTGGAGGACAGGAGACAGGCCCAGACCATTGCTGGCAGATTTAGCCTCTCTGTTTTTTTATTATCTTTGCATTTTATTAAGATACCATGTCTCTATATTAATCTGGGCAGACAAGGCCAGAAGTTTTTTTTTTCTTTCCCTGTTTCTTAAGCTTGTAGTGAACTGCAAAGTCTCACCAGCTGTGTTTGTAGACATGCTTACGCGGCCTAATAACTAACCTCTGGCCTTCTTGCCCTTTACATACAAGGTGTTGCTGTGTAAAAGGATTATTTTCTGATGGATTTCTTTTGGTCTATATTTATGCTTTGTTGATTTATATATACTCTACCTGTCAAAAGTTTGGAATAAGTATATATATATATATATATATATATATATATATATATATATATAGTAGCAGTTAACAATTATATAATTATTTTTATTAATAAAAAATTATAATTTATCCTTGTGATGGCAGATTTTCAGCAGCCTTTAATCTAGTCTTCATGACACTTCAGAAATCATTCTAATCAGCTGATATACAGTAGGTGTGTTACTCAAAAGATTGGGATCAGTATGATTTTTAGTAGTTTTTTGAAATAAGTAAATAATTCCGCAATGAATGAACTGATCAAAAGAGATAATAAAGACATTTACGGTTTTACAAAAGATTTCTACTTTAAATATATGGTGTTTCTGCATTTCGATTCATCAAAGAATCTTGAAGGGCAATCTATATTTTTACACAAAAATATTAAGCAGCATAATTGTTTTCAACATTGGTAATGATAAGAAATATTTATTTAAAATATACTTCAAATGTATTAAAACATAAAATATTTATTTATAATTGTAATAATATTTTAAGAAAAATTTTACTGTATGTTTCTACTTTGACTTTTTTATCAAATAAACGCAACCTTGGTGAGCATAAGAGACGACGTCTTTCAAAAACGTTTAAAAAACATATGGCCTTTTACTTTAAAATAAATCTTAAATCTTTAAATAATCATGAAAATAGATCAATTACAATAAATAAAACATCTTTATTTGTTTATCTATTTTAATAAGATATTTTTTTCTGGAATAACCCATGAGAGAATGTGCATTACACTATTTTTTTTACTATGGTTTAGAGTGTAATCATGTAAACTGTCACTAGCTCACAGCCACTGAAGGCTTGTTGCCTTTGTAAAACTGCACAAATGTCCGTATGTTAAAGGACACCAATACCGTTACTTTTATTATAAAAGTGTTATTCTTATCATTATAAATAATTCAACGAGTGTACATTCACAAAAAGTATTTCATCACAGCTTCTGTCGGTCTGTGCCTCTTTGTCCGTCTAAGTTTGTCTCCAAGCTTTTTAAGAACATTTGAATCACTTTGTCCTTGTTTATAGTTTAATTAACCTGCTAGACTTTATCACCACAAAACTGCAAGACTATATGACAAAAAGCTTTACTTGTGAAGTTAACACATTTTTTTAAATCTTGGTGACATTTTTGCCTTGTCAAATGAATTGGATTTTGTCCTTTTCGTGTGGACAAGGTGTGATCAGCCTTTTTAATGTCATGCCATCAGCTGCAATTACAGCTGTTTAGCGGGTCCATTCAGATTGGACGTCATATAAATGAATTCAAGTGTATGTAAGGTGCTACTTTTTTGTCTTCCTGCAGAATGTGTGCCGTATTTGGAGGAATTTATTGTCTGCGACACTCAGTGGAGTGCCTGGTTGTGGACAAGGGGTCTAACAAGTAAGTAGCTCACCACTGATGCAGTTCTCACACATTAACACACATTTTATAAAACTCATAAGACACAGCAATTCATTTAGGTAAGTAGATTTACTTCCTCCTCTGGTTGATTCACGTATCCCAAGGCTGATCAGAGCTCGTTTGTGTACAGGGTACTCACAAGCAAGGCCAAAAGATGGCGCATGTGAGTGAATGGGGAGGGGGATATTTGGAATATAGATATGAAATTAATTTTCAGGGAGACAGTGGTACCAGCCCCCCTTAAGCAGCCAAGCTCGGAAGACAAATCACAGACTCTGCCACTTGGGCCGGCGATGAGTGATGCTGCTTTTTCCTCGTGGCCTTACCTCCACTAATTGATTTTCATCTGAAGACAAAAAAGCCCTCTGTTGCTGCCTCTTAAAAAATGAGAGTTCATCTCCCGTCTCCCTTGATTAATCTGTGCTGATAATGTGCGTCAGGCCCCACCAGAAAGGCCTTTAATGAGTTTCAAAGGTGGATTGTTGTCATAAACTAGGTTAGATTGGGGTTTATCCCCTCTCTTTATTCCTCTCTCATTCTTTGGCCTTCTCTTTGGCAATATATTGAGTTTCTTTCATCTTGCTGGTGAATGACCCAGGGGGCTCTGATTCCTCTGGATGTAGCACATGAACACTTACACATGAGATAGCATTAGCTTACTAGTGTTAAAGACTATGGCAGATCATGGCAGTGCAGCAACACTCAAATTAGATTCATTTTCCCTGTTGTTTATCCGAAAATCATAAATTGATAAATTGATCGCCACCAATGCCCTGGAATAAAAGAACCCCAATATAACTGGAGCAATTAGAGGTTTCAAGGCAAATTCTTTCATCCATATTGAATTGGAGCCAAACTCCGTTCCAAACCAATGTGTCCATCAGACCCTGAGCTCAGTCTATAAAGCATCGCCTAAAGTGTAGTGTGGACCGTCCATGCCCTCGACCAGTCGCGCCCCGTGTGGAGTCAGCTCTGCGCTGGAGGTTAGCGCCATACATCATCGATGGAAAAAGTTTCATGAAGGTGAAGAAAAAAAGCTGGCAAGGTGTCTGGCAGGCTGAACAATGATTTTAATTTCCCTGGCATCATAAATTACCGCCTTATGTCTGCTCTTATTACATACATAAAGCTGAAAAGGGTAGAGCCAGATTAATAATGCAGCAGAGGATTACAGACCCTCAAATCCCACCTCAACGGTCCAGCACTGTCTGCTTTGTTGCCACCTTGACAGGCAACTCAATCTCAATCACATGTCCGTATTAATTTGTCCAAATTAATTTCACATGTCAACAAAACATGTTGAGTGGCCTGTGATGATCTCTTCTGTCACTTGTGCTTTCTTCTGCTAAGTAATAAAATAACTTTTTCAGGGTTACACTGAAGAGATCACCCAACCCTTGTTGCTATGTTGACTATCCAAGTTGGAAATTTAATGCAAAAGATACCGCTATTTGTGAATAACTTTGTTTTGCATGAGAAACCAGTACTAAAAGGGGAAAAAAAAATCCATTTGAAGCGTGCAAAATGTATAAAAAAATGTATTCAAATATTTATATTGAATAATTAGTATATTCTCTTTTGTCCATACGTGATTTAATGTGTACACATTAAACTTGGTGCATTGAGTACACTTGGTGCATTAAGAAGTTGCAAAGACTAAAGTCTCAAATTCAATAAAATGCTGCATTCTAACATGCCCCGACATGTCTACGTCACAACGTGGGAAAATTTGCATAATCCCACCCAAATGTTCACGTAAAGAAAGAAAGCGTAACTTTTATTCTCGCTGTTGTCGCCGCGGCCATGATGTGGAGACTCTGTGTGTTTCATTGTGAAAGCGAAACTACTATGTTTGGCCTTCCAAAAGAGGACACAACTAGAAATCAGTGGTTAAGTTGTATTTACAACACTGTTCCAGAGCAGTTCAAACCAAATATTCCACTGATGATTCAGACGCGAGTTTTGAGTAGTGTAGAATAGCACTTGTTGTTTGTCGTTTCTCTGATCACAAATGCAGACATGGTTTTATGTTTACGTGGCGGGATACGAAACACAACGTGTAAAAAAACAGTACAAGTCATTATAATCAGTAATTATGTCCCCACTAGATTCAACACATGCCTCGTTTATAATGGGTTTTATTGTTTTTGTCTTGTCACGCGGGACCGGCATCACAGTATGCTACGGGGTGTAACATTTCCATCAGACTCTTAAGGTATTCAGCCAATCACAACACACTGGATAGCTGGCCAATCAGCATACACCTAGCTTTTTAGAACGATGTTCTTTGTAAAAAATCGACGCATTTCAGAATGGCCACATTTGCAGATAAGAATATAAAATTCAAATGAGTTCGAACGCATACATCATTGGGTGCAAGGTTATCACACTGATTGGTTCAGAGACCACTGACGTGGTTTATGAAGGCAATTTAAGAATGCTTATTATCTACAAAGCCAACGCTGGCCTTGGTTGCAAGTGAAATGGAATCATGAGCAATATTTCAGTGTTTTATGCACCCTGATAGAAGAAACTTATGCACTTGCAGTGTTTCTAAAGGACTTTCTATGTGTGGCGGCACGTCCCCTGTGGGAAATATATATGTATATAATGTAAATATGAAACACCAGGTTAGCTTATTGAAAATGCATAATAATTCTCTGCCAGCAGGAGGCGATTTTGATGCAGAAATAGTGGTTTCCCTGGTTACGGTTGTAACCATAGGAAAGATAAAATGAAAATGACATCAAAACTTTTCTGAAGACAATTATTTCCCTTCAAAAAATATACATATAAAAACATCCGTGCCGCGTTTTGATATGCAGTTATATAAAAAATTCCATTAGGTTTTTAATTTGCTTTAATAAATGAAAATTATATAGTTAAAGCTGAAATCACTAAATTAACTATCAATTTCCAATACACACTAAAACAAATATTCGGGTTAAAGCACAAAAATATATGTACGTCATGCAATGTAAGATTGACCTGACTGTTTTGTCACTTAACACTCTTAAACTGGCTAAACTTTGTATCCCATATTGTGTTCTTTCACCCCATTGGCTGATTATTGATTGGAAGCCCTCTGCTTCCTCTTGTAGTTCCTCTGAGTAAATAAATCTTCATTTACGTAAGCAGATCTGTCCTGCAGTCAATCTGGGCATGGGGGGTGGGGGGGTATTCTGAGAGCTGACTTTTTGTCATGGGAGGGAGACGCTCTCTTTCCACTTTATTGTGTTGTGAAAGTCCATTTCAAGGATGTCACCCCTAGGCCATTAGTTTGGATAATGAGCCCTATAAAGCACATTTATAACTCTTGACATAACAAGCCAACAGATTCTCCTCTAGTCCTCCCCTTTCTCTCTTTTCCTTCTCCGCTGCAGAGATTAAAGGACGAAAGATCAAACCTGTGCCCTAAATCAGTGGTTCACTACTGGTTTTGTTTCTAGACCCAAATTTAACATTTTTAAATCAAGTGGCGAACTGACATAGTACCCAAATTGTTTGATATTCAAACATGAATGAAAATACCTTAAAATCTAAAATGGAATGTTTGACATCTCATTTTGACTTTTTGCAAAAATAAATCCTCTTCCTATAGTCATATTTGTAAAAAGACAGACCACTTCTCTTTATAAGAAGAGCTTTGGGAAGTAACCCCCTGACCCATGAAGGATGAGACGGCTAATATAATATATATATCTAGTCTAGTCATTTAATATTTTATCTTCAAATCGTAACCTGACCATCTCTTGACCCTTTTTTTTTTGGTAAAGAAAACTGATTTTTTTTCACATCCTGATGCATTTTCTCTATTTATACTTCATATAGAGTTAAAGCTGTGATTGATACACGTGGTCAAAGGATCAGCTGCAGTCATTTTGTGGTTGAAGATTCGTACATCAGAGATGAACAAAGACAGAGCACAGCTTACAGGTAAGCACATAATACCCCATAAAATTGTCTGAAATTAGTATTCTGTTATTTATGATGAACTGTCACTTCTACCATCATGAAAAAGAGGTATTGATCATCCCATCCAACTGCACGTAGTGCTGTTATAATGAATAGCGGGGCTCTACAGTGTTGAGATTTTACTTGCATTTCACCCAAATATAAAAGTTTATAAAACTTATATATTTTTATACTACTAAAATAAAACGTTGTACCTCCAATGACTCAAAATATACATTTTATAAGTTTTCTCATATGTTCCTCATATTTCATATATTCAAACTTGCGTGAAGTTTGATGTCAGTGATGCCAATCCCCACTGGGTTCTAAGTTTCCCATACCATGCAAATTGTGCCAAGTTTGTATATGCTGAAGCAAAAAAACTAGATTTGAGAGCTTAATATCCCCTGGTCATTCTGTGCATTCATTGTACTGAAAGAGCAGTGACACCATTTCTCAAAACATCTTTAATTGTTACACAAAAGAAGGAAAGACGTATGTGTTTGTAAATTACATAAAGCTGAGTAAATGATGACAGATTTGTCATTTTTTAGGGTGAACTATTCATTGCAATTACTCTAAATTGATAAAAGCAAAATGTGGTTTAGGGTCATTTTGAATTTTCTCTTTTTGGATAACCTCCATAAAATGTTCTTTGTCTCTGTAACGATCCAACCTTTGTAATCATCGGGAAGAAGGAGGAGGGAACCGGCGCACAATCAAAACATAATTTTAATATTCAAAATAAACACAAAACAGCGCGTCAGCCCCTCACGGCGACTGACGCGCACAAATAAAAGCAAACACATAAAATAATATCCCAGGCCTGGTCCTCTCTCGTCCTTCACGGTCGTCACTCCAGTTTTATATCCTTCCATCTCCTACGTGGGACTCAAGACCGGCGGTGGGGTGCAGGTGTAGCTCATCTCCAATCACTACACCTGGCCTCACTCCTCGTTCCCACGCCTCTCGGCCCCACCCCACTCGCCACAGTCTCTAATGATTCTTTTTCCTATTCACCTTAAGGATTTAAATTTTCTTTCTCCATCTTCACAGGCAGATATCTCGAGCAGTGCTCATCACTGACAGATCCGTGCTGCCTTCCGAATCTGATCAGCAGGTATAAAGCTTACTCTCATGAATTTCTTTCTCTTTTTTTTTTCAGTTGTTTGTGCTGCATTTGTTCTTTTTGTTTGTTCTTTTTTTATTTTTCCAGTGTATTCATTTGTTGTTGCTTTTTGTTTATTCTTCCAGTTCATACTTTTCTTTGTTCTTCTTTTTGTTCTTTGTTATTTAGTTTATTTTTCTTTTGGTTTTGTTTTTATTTCTTTTTATTCATTTGTTTATTCATTCATTCATTCTTTCATTTGTTATTCTGTTTTTCTCCTTCTGTTTGTTCTTCTGTTTGTTCTTTTGTTGTTTTTGATTGCTTCCATTGTCCTCATTTAAATTAAATTAAATTAAATTTATGCATTTAGCAGACGCTTTTATCCAAAGCGACTTACAGTTCATTCAGGCTATAAATTTTTACCTATGTGAATCGAACCACCAATGCTTTACCAGTTGAGCTCAAGGAACGTAAAATCGCTTTGGATAAAATCGTCTGCTAAATGAATAAATGTAAATGTAAATCTCTAGTAATTTTAATTTTGTGCTCATTCTTTTGTTTGTTCCTTTTGCTTGTTCATTTATTCTTCCTTTCTTTTGTTTGTATATATGGCCTCATATTTCTTTCTTTCTTTTATGTTTTATTTTTTTTATTTTTGCATATTCACATGCACACTTAAAGGGCATTGACCCATCTCTGCTGTGTGTGTGTGCGTGTGTGTTCATGTAGGGTGTTTCTTGCATGCCTTGCACTTTTTCTTTTCAACTTGAATTGCATTACATCTTTTTTTATGCTGCATATTACATTTGGATGGATTCTTGGGACACGTCCAATATTCAGCAGGTATAGATGCAACAAAACATCAGAGCCGATTTGTGGGATCGTTACAATAGTTTTGACGTCCCGTTCTTGAGCGTAACATTCCAAAGTGAATTATGAGAGGAAAAAATAGCCAGTTCAATGAAAGGACAGTAATTCTGTTTGCTGTTACGGATTTAGAATTGGATAAATAAATCTTTCTGATGCGAGAGTGGATGGTGACACGCAAGCATCCTCTTAGGCTAATTTGAGTGCTGTCCACCAGAGTCCAGGAAAAGAAGGGGAGTAGTCAGCATGCCTTCTGAATCCCAGCCCAATTTGCTCTCCATCAGGAATTCATGCTTGAATATTCAAAGCAGATCAGGAGAGGAAGGAAAAGTTGGTGTAATTTATGCTCATTAGCCTCTGCGAACAGAAATTAATATCAGTGTCTTGACACGGTGTGGAAATGGAATATTACATGACTGTGTTTGACAAAACGTAATTAAATATTAAGGCTGGTTTTAATTAGCCGTTCGTCCTTTGGAATGACACTCGCCAAACGAGCATTCGGTCAATGCTCTCTCTTACTCTTCCACACTTTTATTGTTGACATACTTGGACTTGATTAAAAAGCAGTTTTAACATACTTTATCCAAAGGACTTTATGAAAACATTGTCTTGATTGAAATAACCATGATAGTGTTATAGTCACAAATATTTGATAATATGTTTTAGCTCAATCTTGTATTCATTATCATCTATGGCAGTATTTATTTAAACTCACATCATGGGAAAAATTCAATGTGTTTGTCATTTCGCCGTAGATTCTGCACTGTGTTTGTAGTGTCAGGGAGAAATGGCTTGTCAGTCATATGTTTTATGTATTATGTTTTATGTAAACTGTAAGATGCAAGTATGTTTCCTGCTCTAATGGCAGATCTCATTGGTGACGATTCCTCCTCTGGATTCTTCTGCCCCAGCTGTGAGGATGGTTGAGCTCTGTTCCTCCTCCATGACCTGCATGCCTGGGACCTGTGAGTAACACATGCACCACAATCCCACAATGCATACATCCCATGATCACACAACAGTTATACAGTTACCATAATCATATGGTAAATGCATGTTGCACCACGCTTTGCCAAGCATAACAATGATTTCCAAACAATTTGCAATTCTGCCTTTTGCCAGTTCCAAAATGTACCAACAACCTAGTTAAGAGATACAGTCACTTCCATTTTTGTAGTAAATCAAAAATATATATAGACAAGATATATAGACCTTTATGCCTGGCCTGAAGTTAACTTCCGGTCTGTGTTTGTTTATCCTTCCGTTTATCGCTAATTATTATTTTTTGAAAACCTTGATACACTACCTTTCAAAAGTTTGGTTAAGATAAAAAAAAGTAATTAATCCTTTTATTTAGCAGGGGCGCATTAAATTGAACAAAAGTGACAGAAAGCATTTATAATGATGCAAAGGTTTCTATTTCAAATAAATGCTGTTCTTTGTTTTCTGTTCATCAAAGATGTTTCTATGTTGCTAATAATCAGAAATGTTTCTTGAGTAGTAAATAAGCATATTAAAATATCACGAGACACTGAAGACTGGAGTAATGATGCTGGAAATTCATTTAAATATATATTGAAACAAAAATCTATTATTTAAAATTATAGTAATGTTTCACAATATTACTGTTCTTACTGTATTTTGATCAATTCACGAGTTCACATCTACGTATATTAATACCGTAAGTTTATGCGTATTTGGCGTGCTGTCCGGGTGGAGGGCTCCGAGCTCGGGATGTGGCCCGAACCCAGAGTACTCCCCCCGGTTGTGGTAAGAGTAGATGGATCTATAAGTGAGGAGAAATGGGGTGGAGGAGGGATGCTGAAAACCGTCAATGAACAGAGATAGGTTCTGCTGTTATTTATACCTTGTCATGAGTTGATTACTGATTGGTCTCCACTTGTGTTAATCAGGTTAATGAACTGCGACTGTTCCTCCCGAACTTTGTTATAAAACAGCATTTCACGAGTTCACATCTACGTATATTAATACCGTAAGTTTATGCGTATTTGGCGTGCTGTCCGGGTGGAGGGCTCCGAGCTCGGGATGTGGCCCGAACCCAGAGTACTCCCCCCAAAAACAAGAGAGCAAAAGGACAGCCGCCGGACTACGAACCCCCCAAAACTCAGAGATTTGGCGGGCTGACGTTTTTAGAAGTATGGTCGTTTGACCAGGAGATCTCACATTGCCTCTGGCAGAAGTAGAGGAGCAGGCAGGTCCTGTTGGTTAATAGTTGAGGAAGAAGCGGTTACGATGTCGGGAAGACGGGCTCCACCGTCTGCCTGCGAGGTGTAATGATATATTGACTAGATGCGTAATGTATCTGCTGGGAGGCTGAGGCTCGCTGGACAGATAGAGGAAACAAATTATATTCCTGCATTCACTGGAAGACTGGCTCGCTGGATGAAGAACAGAAAGAGATGGATGCATACTGTGTCCACTGGGAGACTGAGGCTCGCTGGACGGGTAGAGGAATGAATAGGTATTTACTGCGTCCGCTGAGACACTAGTGCTCGTTGGACAGACAGAGGAAACCAATAGATATAACTGCGTCCGCTGGGAGACTGAGGCTCGCTGGACAGATATGGGAGACGAATTATGTCCCTGCGTCCGCTGGAAGACTGGGCTTGCTGGACGAAGAACAGGAAGAGATGGATGCATACTGCGTCCGCTGAGAGACTAGTGCTCGCTGGACAGGCAGAGGAAAAATATGTATTTACGGTGTCCCCTTGGAGACTGAGGCCCAATGGACAGGTAGAAGGAATTAGATAATTACTGCATCCACTGAGAGACTGGTGCTCGCTGGACGGACAGGGAAATCAATGGATATTTCTGTGTCCGCTGGGAGACTAGTGCTCGCTGGACAAACAGTGGAAAAATAGATGTTATTGAGTCCGCTGTGAGACTAGTGCTCGCCGACTGATAGAGGAGACAAATAGGTATTTCTGCGTCCACTGGGAGACTGAGGCTCGCTGGACGGACAGTGGAATGAATAAATATTTACTGCGTCCGCTGAGAGACTGGTGCTCGCTGGACGGACAGTGGAAACGAATAACTATTTACTGCGTCCGATGAGAGACTAGTGCTCGCTGGAAGGGCAGTGGAAACGGATAAATATTTACTGCGTCCTCTGAGAGACTGGTGCTCGCTGGACGGGCAGTGGAAACAAATAAATATTTACTGCGTCCGCTGAGAGACTCGTGCTCGCTGGACGGACAGTGGAAACGAATAAATATTTACTGCGTCCGCTGAGAGACTCGTGCTCGCTGGACGGACAGTGGAAACAAATCAATATTTACTGCGTCCGCTGAGAGACTCGTGCTCGCTGGACGGACAGTGGAAACGAATAAATATTTACTGCGTCCGCTGAGAGACTCGTGCTCGCTGGACGGACAGTGGAAACGAATAAATATTTACTGCGTCCGCTGAGAGACTGGTGCTCGCTGGACGGGCAGTGGAAACGAATAAATATTTACTGCGTCCGCTGAGAGACTGGTGCTCGCTGGACGGACAGTGGAAACAAACAAATATTTACTGCGTCCGCTGAGAGACTGGTGCTCGCTGGACGGACAGTGGAAACAAACAAATATTTACTGCGTCCGCTGAGAGACTCGTGCTCGCTGGACGGGCAGTGGAAACGAATAAATATATACTGCGTCCGCTGAGAGACTCGTGCTCGCTGGACGGGCAGTGGAAACAAACAAATATTTACTGCGTCCGCTGAGAGACTGGTGCTCGCTGGACGGACAGTGGAAACGAATAAATATTTACTGCGTCCGCTGAGAGACTGGTGCTCGCTGGACGGACAGTGGAAACGGATGAATATTTACTGCGTCCGCTGAGAGACTGGTGCTCGCTGGACGGGCAGTGGAAACGGATGAATATTTACTGCGTCCGCTGAGAGACTGGTGCTCGCTGGACGGGCAGTGGAAACGAATAAATATTTACTGCGTCCGTTGAGAGACTGGTGCTCGCTGGACGGACAGTGGAAACGGATAAATATTTACTGCGTCCGTTGAGAGACTGGTGCTCGCTGGACGGACAGTGGAAACAAATAAATATTTACTGCGTCCGCTGAGAGACTGGTGCTCGCTGGACGGACAGTGGAAACAAACAAATATTTACTGCGTCCGCTGAGAGACTCGTGCTCGCTGGACGGGCAGTGGAAACGAATAAATATTTACTGCGTCCGCTGAGAGACTCGTGCTCGCTGGACGGGCAGTGGAAACGAATAAATATTTACTGCGTCCGCTGAGAGACTGGTGCTCGCTGGACGGACAGTGGAAACGGATGAATATTTACTGCGTCCGCTGAGAGACTGGTGCTCGCTGGACGGGCAGTGGAAACGGATGAATATTTACTGCGTCCGCTGAGAGACTGGTGCTCGCTGGACGGACAGTGGAAACGGATAAATATTTACTGCGTCCGTTGAGAGACTCGTGCTCGCTGGACGGGCAGTGGAAACGGATAAATATTTACTGCGTCCGTTGAGAGACTGGTGCTCGCTGGACGGACAGTGGAAACGGATAAATATTTACTGCGTCCGTTGAGAGACTGGAGCTCGCTGGACGGACAGTGGAAACAAATAAATATTTACTGCGTCCGCTGAGAGACTGGTGCTCGCTGGACGGACAGTGGAAACAAGAGAGACTTTTAAATTAAAAAATTTTTTATTATTATTTTTTTTTTTTTTTTTTTTTTTTTTTTTTTAATTTATTTTTTATGTTTGAAAACAGCGTATTATGCAGAGGCTAATGCGACTGGGAATGTGGGGCATCGAAGCTGATCATAAACCCTTGTTTAAATTCACGTCGCTTATTGTGAAAACTGAACAGCTTATTTCAGTGAAATGGCTTAACATGATGACTTTTTTTTTTTTTTTTTTTTTTTTTTTTTTTTTTTTTTAATATATGGGGGAGGTAAAGAAAAGGCTCCTGCGGAAGCAGACACTGCTGCGGCAGTGAGGAGATACGAAAGGGGCTCCTGCGGGAGCAGACACTGCTGCGGCAGTGAGGAGATACGAAAGGGGCTCCTGCGGGAGCAGACACTGCTGCGGCAGTGAGGAGATACGAAAGGGGCTCCTGCGGGAGCAGACACTGCTGCGGCAGTGAGGAGATACGAAAGGGGCTCCTGCGGGAGCAGACACTGCTGGGGCAGTGAGGAGATACGAAAAAGGCTCCTGCGGGAGCAGACAGTGCTGCGGCAGTGAGGAGATACGAAAGGGGCTCCTGCGGGAGCAGACACTGCTGCGGCAGTGAGGAGATACGGAAAAGGCTCCTGCGGGAGCAGCTCTGCATTTAACCCATCCAAGTACACACACGGCAGTGAACGCGCACACACCGTGAACGCACACCCGGAGCAGTGGGCAACCATTTATGCTGCGGCGCCCAGGGAGCAGCTGGGGGTTCGGTGCCCTGCTCAAGGACACCTCAGTCATGGCATGGCCGGGCCGTGGCTCGAAACCCACATCCCTAGGGTTAGGAGTCCACTCTCTAACCACTGGGCCCTGAGTTCCCCCTCCTTGACTGTGGGAAGAGTAGACAGGTTAGTAACATTTTCAACCTTTGTTCATTTTCAACCAATGTGGAGGAAGTTTTTTTTTTTTTTTTTTTTGGCAGTATAAAATAAGAGGCAAAAATTATTTTACTATTGTAAATATGAGTTTATGACAGCGTTTATAATTAAACCTCGGTAGCAATAAATTTACCGTTGTCTGAGACGTCATGAAATGTTCTTTAGCATCATGACCATAGAATGTAGTCATGGTTCTGCAAGGTTTGCCATGGTTTCCAGAGATCTGGAGCTGATTCTGGGTAGCTCGGTGGTTTGTGACTGTTGTCTCGTGGCGCGCTGTCTTTTAAGGGGCCGGTCACCTATCACCCCTTTTTTTTTTTTTTTTTTTTTTTTTCTCTTCCTTCTTCTCAGGCGCGTCCGCACCGCATCGAGTTGAAAACATCTCAACTTTCCAGGATGCCGCAGCGCAAGAATATCAGACCTGAACTAGGAAGTTGGTCACCAGATCACAGGGTAACCAGTTAAATTGCATGGAGACACCGGAGAGCGCCTAGATGTTCCTCTGAGGTGCTCGCTCATCGCAGTTGTGCTGCCGTGGTACACCATATCGGTTTTGCAAAGGGAACAAAGAGACGTTTTATTTGTCCTCTGTTTAAAGTATTCTCATACTTTTAATAACAGTGGTCTCTGTTTGTGATAGAATGCAACTTCTTCATTCGCCGTATGCCATTATGCGAGATGTAAACAGTGTGACGCGTCCACGCATTGCACGCATTTTGTAGTCGACGTAAACGATGACGTCGACACGTCGTTGCAGCACTAATTAGTGGTGGAAATTATGATTCTTTCTAGAGATTCGTTCATTTTCGGTTCATTCACCAAAATGATTAGTTCAGAGATAATTTCTTCGTTTTACACAGAATATGCCAGCAGGTGGCAAAAGAGTGTATTATGTGTTATGTCTTACGTCAACGAACGCATTCACTTGTTACAAAAACTGATCTGGCTTTATTAAAATGTGTGTATAATCGTGTTCGATATAGGAAGTCTAATTGAGTTGTTCAGATGAACAAAGCACGGGGTTTCTTGCATAATTAGCATTTTAATTGTTTGGTCAGACAGTTTGTATATTATATATTCACATCCATAAATCGGGGATTAACCTTTCTTTTACGGTCTATGGATTAAACGTGGAGTTGCTAAATATCAAGACGAGCGTATGTGCACAGTACTGTACCTATAACTGCGCTTTGCATTTTCGAGATTGACATGCTAAAATAGCAGATTAACCCAGTTTACTCTAATTCAAATGTTCGCGAACAAGATAAGCTATGTGCCAGTTCATTTAATTCACAAACGACGTGTATCCGTTCATTCAGTTCGTTCACGAATGACAAGTGTGCCAGTTCAGTCATTTCACTCACGAACGATAAGATCTCTAGATCTAGTTCAGACTCATATGAAACTCGTTCATTGAAGGGCGTATTCGTTACTACATTCAACAAATCACATACTCTGTCACATCTCATATTCGAAGGCTATCGGCTCGATGTTGAGTAATTCTTTGACAGGATGAACGGTTGTTACCCGGTTCACTGAGCTGCGCATGCGCTGCTTAAAGCGCCGCGCTGCTATGAAGGGAGGAACTTTACTGAACGAGAAATATGAGTCCGTGGATAACATGAACGATTCGTTCACCTAAAAGATTCGTTCAAAAAGAACGATTCGTTTACGAACGACACATCACTAGCACTAATGGATACATCTGGAACACTGGTTTCACGTTGTAGTATAGACTGTGGAAACAGAGGCTTCTGAAAACTATGAGAATCATTATGCAATGAAAATCATTATGTCTGTAAAACATACCAACAGACATGATTATGGCAATAACGTTAATTGCAGTTATGTGCTATTCACTTACAAGCAGTTCTAAAGATATTTACTTGCATGCTTTCATATTACGGTCCTAGAAAAACTCAGAATTTACTCACACTGCTGTCCTGCGGCAAAACGAGGGTATAATGATCACGCCAGTAGATGGTGAAATATGTCCCCAAGAAAATTGGTCCTGCCAGAATAATTGCATGAAACTTGTCTGTAAAACCTCAGTGAGGTTTAAACATGCACGGTAAGGCAGATAATATCTTTGGACATTTCAGTGTGGATGATGACTACCTCATGGCCTGATTTAACGAACTTTAAGCCTCCTTTCCACAGCACGCGACATTTGTACACGATTGTCGCATTTCTCCCTCTCGCGGCAGGCGTGCTTAACTTTCAAACTGGTCGTGCAGTAGCCCTAACTGTTACCTTGACATGTTCACCATGGTAAAGTTAATAATTTGAATGAATAGAATGTATAATGTATGAATACATCGTCACAAATCAGATTACCCCCTAAATAAAAACAGTAGGTTTTGTGGGGCTAATCACGTAAATAATGGTTTAATTATTTCTGCCATAATTATTATGAACCACCATTTTACATAAATTATGTTGAAGAATAATGTCAAGGTTAACAAAATATAGGTAATTCTGACCTCGCACCGAAAGATCACATCCCGTCGGGCGTTTGCACACGGCCTGGTCGCAGAAGTTTAAATATTTGAACGCATCCGAGGCTCAATTTGGATCTGAATTTCCACATACATATGTGATCGGAACTCCACGCGGCTCTCGCACTACTTCTGGCCGCAAACCTGTATTTACCGTCTTCATCTGAAAATGTATTGATTTATGACGCACGGTCTGCACCGCTAGAGGAGGCGGCCTCAAACTGCGCCTCGGCCGGAAAAAGCCGCGGTGAAAGGCTGAGCCGCTGCAGGAAGTGAAAGAGGCTTGCTGCGGTAAGAACTGAGGAGCGGGCTGGTTGAATGCCTGCTGGTGCTGCGATTCCAGCGCTCAAAGAGAGCCCGGTCTTGATCGGATCAATTGTGGTGTCAAGCGAGGCGAGCTTGAACTTTGCACGGTCTATTGGCCACGACGTGTGGCTTGGCAAGAAGAGCAGCTGTCGCGATGACGTTTGATGGTGCTCAACGGCCGTGTTTAATGATCATGGTCAGCAAAGTAGCAGATCTGAGAAATCGCCGGTATGGATCTCCTTGTTGCAAGGAAAATTTCGTCTGTGATAAGATGACGGACAGCGCGAACCGGGATGCTGAAAACCGTCAATGAACAGAGATAGGTTCTGCTGTTATTTATACCTTGTCATGAGTTGATTACTGATTGGTCTCCACTTGTGTTAATCAGGTTAATGAACTGCGACTGTTCCTCCCGAACTTTGTTATAAAACAGCATGTAAATGCAGCCTTGGTGACCATAAAAGACTTCTTCCAAAACACTGACACACTTTTGAGCAGTAGTGTGTATTAATATTTCTGTTGTGTATTAATTTACCAAATGTAGAGTTTGAACTATCCATGATCTTTCAAAAATGATAACACTGATACACACTGATAGTCTTAGAACACAGCCAAATGTCCAAACTGTCGTTCAAAACACTCAGTTCACAGCAATGACTCCATCATTAACTCCATTGTTGTTTATGAAAGTTATTATGTTTGTTACACTGGCCCTATTTTGCTATCAATCATCGTGAAGGGGTAGATCAGGTGGGGATGGTGGAGTGGTTTTTGGCGCAGGTCCCAGTGACCGACTCCGTCCTCACGGGGGAATGAAAAGCTTAATCAGCGCAACTCCTCTTCCTCTCTCTGGGAATTGAGTTCAGGGGAAATGATAGGAAGCTTTGCTTTGCTATAGCCCAGTCCCACAGGGAGATGGATCGTAGTCGTTCCTCTTTAAGTAATGCACTTCTACCTGAGAGCATCCCTCGCAATCAGAGGATGATGATGACCGTGACAGACATGCGTTCACAGGAGAAGATGCTCTTTATTTATCATTAACCACTTATGACAAGACTCTTTTAGTTACACTGCTGGGGATGTTAGATCTGCTCTCAAGGGCTCCAAGCGACACAACAACTATTGGTTATAGACTTTGAAGGTAAAGTGTGTGATTTTGGGTTACTAGCAGGACCAAACAGAATTGCCTAAATTATATCCGCTATTGCTCCAAACTCTGCCTCAGACTTGGCCTTATCTCATTACACTGGGAGCAAGTTTGAAGTATTTAAAGTATTAGGAAATTTGAATTCTGGTGCATGATTGTTCTTTGCCCCTCTCCATCACTCTTAGTTAGGGCTGGGACAACGCGTCGAGGTCATCGATGACATCGACGCAAAATATGCGCATCGATTCGTCGACCTGTTTTTATTTCTCTAAAAAACGTTTGCAAAACGTTTACCTTATGTGCGCTGGATATATGCGATGGCCGCATCAACATTCTGTCCAATGTTATATAACCAATCCAGGGGTTTTTCTGCATTGATCTTTTTTTTTTGCGGCTGTCAAAGCCTTATTTGATCGCTGTGCCTGACAGGACGCGTACGAGAGAGAGTCTTCAAACAACACGAGCGCTTCTTGCTTTCTCTCTCTCCCTTGTGCATATTAATCAAAATCATTAAACACGATAGAAAAAGGGCGAAACACCAAAGTTTCACGCACGCTCGCGCACTCACAGTCTTCAAACTACACGAGCGCTGTCTTGCTCTCTCTCTCTCTCTCTCTCTCTCTCTCTCTCTCTCTCTCTCTCTCTCCCCCTTGTGCATATTAACCAAAATCATTAGACACGATAGAAAAAGGGCGGAAAGCCAAAGTTTCACGTGGAGCATTCTGAGATTTTTTTTTCTCCATGACAGGCTGCTGGCTCCCACTGTTATTATTATTATTTTTTATTTTTTTGGAAAAGCACTCTCTGTATTAGCTTAAAGCCCTCAAGTTTACATTGGTTACTGTATTCTTTCAATTGTTCTAAACAAGTATTTTGGGTGACCTTTTTTATTGAATGCTAGACATCAAGTTGTTGTTCTTTCAGATGAAAATAAGAACTTTTTTTCAGTAAGCTAGCCTTCAAGGGTTTATTGAATGCTATCTCTATACAAGTGCAAAGCAATGCATTCTTAGTCTTTTATTTTGTAATTTTAAGAGCAATAAACATATATTGCAATGTTAAGGAATTCATGAATTTTCATTCAGATATGTAAATCAACATGTATAAATTGTTAGTAGTCAATTAATGGGGAGATAATCGAAATCGAATCGGTCTGAAAAAATTAATCGTTAGATTAATCGATGCATCAAAAAAATAATTGGTAATCGTTTAAAAAATAATCGTTTATCCCAACCCTACTTTTAGGGCTACTTTTAAAGAAAGCCAAAGCCTTTAATAGTAGTTCTTGTCAGATTGTTAGCCAAGTTTGTTATACTTGTGAAGGTTTTGCTAGTAAAGCATGCTCTGACATGTTCCCTGGTGCAGCTTATAGGCAGCAGCTTGAGTTCTCATCCTATGGAAGATAGTTTCCACCATGGGATAACTTTTTTTAAGAAGGTTATTGTGACTTTTCAAAATTCAGATTTTTCCCTCTCACAATACTGACTTTTTTTTTTTTTAAGTTGAGAAGAAAACTCTCAACTTAATTACGAGATGTAAACATTTTGTACTTGAATCACAAGTTTATATCTAGTATTTATTCAGGTACACAAGATCATATGGAAGCTTGTTTCTGGAATAAAGAATTAAAAAAATGTATCTCGTAATTCAGACTTTTTTTTTCTCAGAATTCTGAAGGAAAATTGTGAGATGTGTACTTAAGAGACAAAAGGTCTGAATTGTGAGATTAATTCCTTGGTGGAAATGGGCTTCCATATGATCATTTTACTGACTTGCATACACCTGTTTTATGATGAACATGAATTAAAATTAAATTGTATATTTTTGGGGGGGCATACAAAAAAGTTTATTACTGATACTACAATGAAGGAAAAAAAACTCATGAAGAAATTAAGAAAAAAAAAAATATTGAAAAGAAAAAAGTAGCTTGCTATAATCCAATATTATTATTTCTTAGAAACAAAATAATATTGTAACAAAACAGCATATTAGTATTCAAAAACATTTGTTCTTTCAAGTCATGTGGTTCAGCTAACATGCAGAGAGAAAAAAACTGAAATTATATCATACAGAGAAACCCTGGAGACTCCTAAGTTGTAAAAACTACAATCTTTTATTTTTATTTATAATCAATTATATTTATTTTACATTTTTATTATTATTTTATTTGTGTATACTATTTCTTTATTTGTACATTTACACTTTTTTTTTTTTTTAATTGTATTATTATTATGATTATTTTTATTTTATTTTTACCATATGGCAAAAAAAAAAAAAAAACGTAACCACCTTATTTGCTCTAAATGATCTGTTGTTTTTTTATCAGATTTGGTCCACTTGACCTGTTCATCATCTGGTACGGCCCAGGAAGATCTTGCTCCAGTTGTGTCTCAGTTGTTTCACGTTTCCACCATTCCTGGAGAGGAACCTTCAGAAGGTAAGACCTGACCCAGCACCTTCACTTCTGATTAAAACTCCCCATCATTTCAAACACATTAACATCTTCAGTCCTTCTGTGCATCGACCTCCGATCGCACATCCAGATCCACTATACATCCTGCTAACAGCACTTAACTAACCTTGCCGCTCGTGTCAAAGAGAGATCATCTCTTCCTCTCTTTAAAGAAGAAAGATCTGGTATTGCAGTGACATTCAGCGAAGGGCTTACACAGAGACGTTACTGGTGATAACAGTGATTGATTTTGATGGTGGTGTGGCAGGCAGGGGCCAGGAGCTGCTCCCATTGATTCCCATTATGCTCTGTCAGGGTCTGCTTGGCTCCTTCAGAGTGAATCTGAGCACGACCTGTCACATATGACCTCACCTTACCTTCAGATCATAAGGGTGGAATCACATAGTGAGTTTGGATTTCAGAGATTCAATGTAAAATGTGATTTTAGTTGTACATGCTGGTAAAATGTCAGTGTATTAACTAAGTATCAGCAAAGCAGTAGGTTTTCCAGGATTTGTGTTGTTTGTGTATGTATGTATATGTATATATATGCAGACATTAAATTAAATAAGCATTAAAAAAAAAACACTTCAATTTGTTGCCAAGGTAATTTCTCATTTTCATTTAGTTTAACTTAATTTCCTTATATAACTTAAACTAAATTAATACAAACTATACAGGCACTTTAAAATGTAGAAAAATTACAAAAATATAATTAATATAATAATATAAAAATAAAAACAGATTTAAAATATTAGTAAAAAAAACAATAATATCTCAGTTATCCTAAAACAAAACGGAGGTTTCCAAGTTACAACTTTTTGTCAGAAATGCAGTGGTGTAGCCTGACAAACCACTTTATTTAGTAAAATCAAGCACAATAATCGTGCTTTTCCTGGAATGTCCTCTCACTCCTGTTGTTGAAATGGTGTTAAGAAGTGCTATTCATTTTAGATGCTTCAATTAGACCTTTAATTTCAATAAACAAACAAAAATTGGTAGGGCTCCCAGAAGCTTTCATATCTCATGTTACATGGGCTATTTTGTAAATATTTATATAAATTAATAAATGTTAATATTCAACAGATAATAATTAAAATTAATAATACAATTACATTGTGTGCTGATTAACTAATCAAATAGTTAATCTGAGAAAAGGAAAGCACTGGAACAAAAAACTGGTTTGATAAAAATTGGCATTGTGAAGTGTTTTTTTTTTTTTTTTTTTTTTTATGGCCAGAATAGCAAAAGGCCAAAAATCTCTAGTTTCTAAATCATATTAATATGGGATGTGTTCTAGGAAAACCCAACACATGGTGAAATTGTACAATTTTTTAGGTTTTGATACCATTAGGTTTTATTTTTTATTTTTTTATTTTTTTTCAGTGGAGGGTGTGGGATGCAGTGCCCCGCTGGGCGACACACAGCCTTTTTATCACAGGAATGAGCTAGTACTATTTTAATTAAAATGTCAGAACAAATACTGGCAGAGGTCTTGAGGATGAATCGCTAGATAAGAAGAGCAGTGGGCCAGAACAGGTCAGAGAGACAAAGTCACCTGGGTAGATCTTCATTCATCCCCATGGTCAAAGCTGTGTGTGTGTGTGTGTGTGTGTGAGAGAGAGAGAGAGAGTCTGTTTTGATTATGATTGATCCAAATGGAGCAAATAAAAAACAACTAGTGCAGATTTCCTAGAAGATTTTAAACTCTTCAAAAAGATATGATCGCATGTAGACTGTATTAAAGGAAACGGATTGCTATTACAATTACTGCTCACATTCAGCGTTAGTGACTTGAACAAGCCATGACTCTCAGAGCCCCTTAGTGACACACGGCGGAGCTCTTTTGGGCATGCTTTGCTCAATGTAACATTGGTGATTGGTGGAATTTTCTGTGAATGCTAAAGGCATAGTTCACCCAAAAATGTAAATTAGCCCTCAAGCCTAATTATATTATTTATTTAAAATATAAAAATAAAGTAAACAAAGTAATTGTAAAACTGCAGAACGTTTTCTGTGAAGGGTAGGGTTAGGAAATGGTTTGGGAGGTTTTCAGCTGCAGGCATGTGTTAGCTGCCATAAGGAGTGCTGCTGTAATGCTAATCTGACATTTGTCACATCTGGGAGCGTGTGTGTGTGTGTGTGTGTGTGTGTGTGTGCTCTTGTTTTTGTGACATATCAGGACACAACTCTGTATAATGACATGGGTATGACACAGGTATTACAAGGAGAGGGTGACTTATGAGGACATAACCCATGTCCCCATTTTTCAAAACGCTTATAAATTATACAGAATGAACAGAATTTTTTGAGAAAGTAAAAATGCACAAAGTTTCCTGTGAGGGTTAGGGTTAGGGTTAGGGTTGGTGAAGGGCCATAGAATATACAGTTTGTACAGTATAAAAACCATTACGCCTATGGGATGTCCCCATGTGTGTGTGTGTGTGTGTCCGAACCAGAGCCCAAACACATGAATACTTACACATACTTCAATAGAATTTTTCACACTTAAGATATAAGAAGAAATATAAAAGTAGCATAGTAGTCTTTGAATTTGACTCACTTTGATTGAGAAATTGAATCATATGATGCATTAAACCAAGAAACAAAACACTGTGTGTTGCCTGGAGACATGCAACTCTTGATTCTGATTTGGCCTAATTTGGAATTATTTTTGTTAGCAGCACAAAAACAGAGGAAGTATTATATAATCTTTTATTTCATTATAATGTATACACTACCATTCAAACATTGATGTGCTAATTTTTTTTAAAATAATTCTGCTCACCAAGGCTGCATTTGACCAAAAATACAGTAGAAACAATAATATTATGAAAGTATATTATTATTCTGAAAGTATTGTAATGTACATATTGCTACAATAGTATTACAAAATATGCAGTTATTTTATATACTGTTTATATTAAAGTTGAATTTTCAGCATATATATAATTAACATTATATAAATATATAACACTATATATTAAATAACATAAACATATACAGAAAATAACAATATTTGTTCCCCCAGTACGGTGTTTCTCTGTGTCCATCTATTATCTAGTCATGTATGTTCATGGCTTTCTTATAAGAGAAGAGGTTCTTTGGCGCTGTGTGTTCAGTTAAAGGCTTGAGTGTTTTGTTAATCAGTGACCTGGCTGCATTGGGAGGGAAGGATGGGTGGTGTATTTGAAGCGGCGTTAAACATTGATGCCGCCACACCTCTCCCCCTCTCTAAATTAAGCAAATCACCAGGCCACTCCGGGCAGGAAAAGGAACACGCGTCATAATTGTGTGACATTTGGGTAATGACCGTTCTGACATTTCAGACTGACACCTTCTCCCTCTCGCTTTTTCTAGCCTTTCTTTTCCCACCTTTTTGCAGCAGAGGCTCATGTATTTAAAGGGTAATGATACAGACTGACAGCTTTACGCTTTAAACGAACCAGTGACACAGACACACACACACACACTTGAGATTCTTCTCTGCGGTTGAACTATCGAGCCCTTCTCGCCTAAGATGTCATCAAAGGAGAAAAAGAGATTAGATGACCATGCAGCTGCTAACAAAATGTTAACAGTGACTTATCTCATGATAAATCAACATAGATCTATTGAAACGTTCATAAGTGGGGTTGGTAACACTTTAGATTAGGAAACACATTTACTGTTAACTAAGAGTTTTCCCTCAATAAAGTCCTAATTTGCTGCTTTACTGATAGTAAGAAAGGTAGTTTTTGTAGTAGTTTTATTTAAGTATTGGGTCAAGGGACATAGCATGACAAGGGTCATGCAGAATAAGGCATTATTATGTGTTCAAGTACTGGTATTAAGTACTCATAAACAGCCAACAAACTAGTAATATGCATGTTATGCTATGTTAATAGTGAATAGCCTAACCTAAAGTTTTACCGTGGTGTTTATAAGAAGAGTGTAGTTTTAGTGTTAATAGCTATTTTGTCTGGATGGCCTTACTAAAGCAGAAATGAACAGCCATTCTACAGTCGGTCTGTTAAGTGCATGTTTCTTAGCCAGAATAATCTGCAAAGTGGTCAAGATTGTATGCCATACGTCTGTGGTCTTTCCATCAACTCATGCTCTCTGCTGTCCTTGGTGCTGAAGTCTCTTCTACTCACAATAGGTGAGTAGAACCTTTTTTGATCGAAAAAACTGTAAAAAAAAAAAAAAGAACTAGTTTATTTTTTTATTTTTTTTTTATTCCTGTGAGCAAAGCTAAATTTTCAGCATCATAACTCCAGTCTTCAGTGTCACATGATCCTTCAGAAATCATTTTTAGTATGATGATTTGCTGCGTT
This sequence comes from Carassius auratus, assembly GCF_003368295.1. NCBI lineage: Eukaryota > Metazoa > Chordata > Actinopteri > Cypriniformes > Cyprinidae > Carassius > Carassius auratus. The sequence goes on from NW_020523497.1 coordinate 254,370, forward strand.
ATTATCATTACTTTTGGTTCTCATTCATCAATTATGGGTCTTAACAACAGTCTTTGCTGAATATAAAGTTCAGTGTTTGATGTTGTATTTCAGTGTTTCAGTCAGCATATTAGAGTGATGTCTGAAGGATCATGTGACACTGAAGACTGGAGTAATGATGCTGAAAATTCAGCTTTGAACCCCAGGCATAAATTACATTTTAAAATGTATTCAAATAGAAATCAGCTTTTTTAATTGTAATAATATTTTACAACATTATTTGGTGCAGCCTTGGTGATTAGAAAACATTAAATTGTCATCATAAAAAAAAACTATAATAATAACCCAACATTGGGCTGGTTTATATTAGTAATGAAATAATAAAAATACATTACCACTATAAAATTCTGATAGATTTTCCTCAAAATTAAACCTTCAGCAAAAGCAGCAGAAAAGTGGGAAAATGGTCATGACCTTTAATGTAGACAGCTGGCTTAATATTTATAGAACTCAAGAGTAAGACATCTGAAATGCAAAGCCTTCTAATGTCAAGACTTTAAAGAAATGATTGTTTAAACATCACATGTAGGTGCAGAGGAGAGAAGCAAGCCTGCAGTGCTGTGGGTCATGTACTTCAACATGAGGGACACCTCAGCCCTGGACAGCAGCAGCTACAGCCTGCCGAGCAACGTTCACGTGTGCACCGGTCCCGACAGCAGCCTGTGCAGTGACCACTCCATTAAACTGGTGAGTCCAGCAGAGGGAGGCAGACACCGTGTTCACTTGGATCAGATATTGCTTGCTGCCTCAATTATGGGATGCTTTAGTATTTTTCTTGTTGGTTTAGGTGAAATATAGTTTCTGTGTTTATTTCCAGGCTGAATCCGTGTTTCATCATATCCTCCCTGATGAAGAGTTCTGTCCGCCCGCGCCCAACCCAGAGGACATTATCTATGACGGCGATGCTCCGCAGGCCGAAGGGCCCAGCTTTGACCAGAGTACTAACTCAGAAGCAGATAAAAGCCAGGCGGAGGAAGAAGGTGCCTCCCATGAGAAGAGTCCATCGACAGAGAGCTCTGAACCCGCAGAGATGGACCGTGTTACCCAGCAGGCACCGCCGGACACGACCCCACCCTCTGAAGAATAACCCCTTTAGAGACGCTTGGTCATTTCTCCACAATCACTGAGCATATTTAATCCAAAATACAATATGTGTCTCAAAACCTTATGTTCATCAACCATTTTTTATACATTTTGTGTGCCTTTCTTTTGCATTTTCACACATTACGGTATGTATCATTTATTTTGTTACAGTAAGGTGTTCATATATATATATATATATATATATATATATATATTTTTTTTTTTTTTTCACATGTTACATATTTTTTTTTTTTAATGTATTCACAATTTAGCATGGTGCCTATCATACGGTCTATTCTAGAGTTATGCAGACGACTAAGATGAAATGATTTTGGTCACATGCAGGAGAGATACTGTTATTTTGGCAAGAGGTTACTACTACTAACCTTTTATTTCAGATGTCTATTTGGATACTGTCTGTCTTTTTTATTTTGCATTACTTCTGTTTTGTCTCATCACATTCAAATGTACGCTATAAATGTATCATGGTTGTTGGTATTAAATATTTTATTGAAGATGTATTTTAGTTCATTATTTATACCATCATCCACACTGCATTATTGAGCTTCACATCATCTGTCCCTGATACAAACCGATTTCAGCCTGAAAGTGTGATGTAAACGGTGATGCTCTGAGTGCAGTTTACCTGCCATGAAGGCGAGGTGAGGAAGCGCTAGCAGGCGCGAGGGAAGTTTGATGACATTTGGTCTGCACTGCCACGGCTGAACAGATGGCTCATTATGGCTGCGAGTGCGCAGTCGTCCCTCACAGCGGTTGCTGACTTTGTTTCCCTGGAATTTGATATGGGCTCTGCCGAGGGTATTTACCCACTCTGGAGGGGAAGAATTACTGCTGAACACATGGCCTGGGTTAGTCCCAGACGAGAGGAAGTGTGCTGATTCTTTCCGACGGCTAAGAGGAAGCACACCCCTGACAGCACTGACGAGTGTTTAGAGTCGAGTCAAGAGTGATGTGTGTCACATATAAACCTGGTCTTCGGTTTAATTCACTCATTTTGTATGATGCAATGTTTTGCATGTTGTAAAAAATGCAGAATGTGATGTATTTTGAAGTGATGATGGGGTTTTTTACATTTCTGGTAAAGCTTTCAGGATTACTTTATTTGAAAATGAACCAGGGCTGTAACCTCTACTGACATTGCGGGACCACCACAGGGGGCCGTGTGTCTCCTATATTCAGATTATTAAATTACTAATTCAAGTAAACTTAAAAAAAAAAAAAAAAACATTCAAGTACTAATAGTTATTTGTCATTAGTAAGCCTGACACAAAAGCAATGCATTATTTCAACCCTGTTACTGTAAGTTTGGTATTTATACATTGAAATTTAAATAATTAACTGAGTTTATTGTGCCTGGTAATAAATCAATATAGTAATAACACATGAAATTTCTGTATTACAATGTGGTTTGTGTCAGCTTGTTTCGGGGTTGAAGATCAGTTAAAAAAATGTCCATTAATGGCCTCAGCTAGCAAGCATCATTGCGCCACACAGTATTATTCACAGGTTGTGCTTTGATGATTAAAGAAAATGTGTTTACCCATTAAAGTTGAACTAGCATGCTTGATGAAGTTATTTCTCATTAATAATCCAAAGCCTGACCTTACAGCAAAACTTAATTTCAACCCTGTCACTGCAAGCTTGGAATTCATGTAGAGATTTGAATAGGTAACTTGTTATATTTGTAGCAAACATGCCACTTTTCTTTGAAATGTGTTTTGTCAACTGTTATATCCTAAATGTTCTTGAGTTGAAGATCAGTGCAAAAATGTCACAGCTAGCAAGCATCATCACATCAGACTGTATTATTAACAGGTTGTTATGCTGATGGAAATAATAATGTTTATTCCATAACCAGTTAAATTTTCAAGCTTGATTAAGTTATTGTCCTTTGTAATACTAAGCCTGACCCTACAATACTACTTTATTTCAACCCTGTTACTTTAAGCTTGGAATTTATATATAAATTCAAATGGGTAACTGAGTTTATTGTGCTTCGGTAAAAAGCACACATTAAATTTTATTACAATATTAATTCATGCCATCTCATTTTAAAGACATAAAAGGGTTTGTGTCAACCCTGTTACATATGCACGTTTCAGGGTTGAAGTTGTCAGCTCAAAAATGTCTCATAAGCTAACAATCATTGCACCACGCCATATTCACAGGCTATGTTCTGGTGATTAAAAAATGGTGTTTATGCCATAACAGAGTTGAATAGGTGCAAAAACAAAATGTTTTTTTTTTTTTCATTTCAAACCATTTTCTCCAAATCTTGAAGAACACTAATAATAATAATCATAGATTGTGAAAGTGAAGTTTTTATTTCAATCTATTTCCAATACAGAAATGTTATTTTATGTTATTTACCTATGCTCTAATTAAATCTTTTAAGTTCACTATATCCTATTAATTCATGTGCGGACACACAATTGGCATAATTTCCTGTGAGGGACCTACCGATGTTTTCCCTCGAGCAGAGATGGGAACTATTAAGGTTTAGACCTATTGAGTGTCCATATATCTGCTTCATGCTCTGTGATCGATTTCCTCAATTTTCGTAATTTCATGATCCTTTATATCCAGCATTTTGGTTTCATCTCATTGTTTTAGGGGCATGAGATTATTTTCTTCTCTCTTGAGTGACCTGCCTGCTCAATAGCATCATTGGGAATCAATTTTCTGCATGGAGAGTCTTGACATTCAAACGTAAAAGGGTAAAATGTGCCACAGGCAAGACACCTATGGGGCCACGCTTCTCTGGCACTGTGGGGTGCATTCAGTGAGGAATCTTTAGGGACTTACTCTGAGGAGTTGTAAAATGTTTCTCAACAAATTAAAGATTGACACATTAATATTTTTACTTGTTAGATGCCTCTGGCACTATCTGATTTCATCCTTAAGAATCCACTTAACAAGGTGCTGTATAAGAGGTGTAATGTAAGGGAATGCACTTATCTGCTCAATACAAATAAACAAACAACAAATAATGCAACCATACTGGAGACGTTAATCTATTTAGTTTATAGTTTAATTGGAGTTTGACAGATTGGAGGTATTACAGTTATGCCAGGTTTCAATCAGAATAAATATCACTTAGTGTAGGGTTATTTGTAGCCAAGCTGTAATTTTGTGAACATGCAAAACCAAAAAAGAAGAGAAAATGCAATTTAACTTTATGTGTGTAGGATACATTTAATGCTAGCAATGGAAATTGGAATTAGCTTTAGCACGATAAAGCAGTTGGCATTTTATTCTAAATTGGTTGAAAACTACATTTACTCCACCATCATTTCCATCACATAATGCTGTTAAATAAGTAATTCGTTAAATTAATTAAAAATGTTAACATTTAAAATGTTAAAGTGTCCTTTTCTAAGTCCAAAGCGTTAAAAGTGGCCACAGATGAAGAAACGCACTCTGATATACAGTATCTGTCACTTTTAGTTGCTTTAATGTGTTTTTACTGACATCTGGTGGCTACATTATATCAGTACATTAGCTTAATGCACATTTAGAGAGCGCGCTTCTCGGAGTCGTTTTAGTTCTGCTAATTGATTAATTCATTAATTTTCTTGTCCATACAGCAAAATATATTATTTTTCAAAATGTTTAAATGAAAAATAAAAAAAATAATGAAATGACAATACATTATTGAAATCATTTATCTATAAATAATGTATTTTGTAATACCTTAAATTATTAAATGTATAAGTATTTTTAAACATTATTTTATTTGATTTATTATCATACATAGCAGCATTTCAAGTCAATCACCTGACTTTTTTGTTGCGGCCGCCATCTTTAGGACCTTGTGCAGCCTCTCCTCAGTGATTGGAAACCAAAATACTGTAACACTCCAGCAACAACGGAAAACAATGGTATTTAAAAACTAAATAGATACTTATTTTCTGTCAAGCAAACTGCTTACTTCACTAAATTCTAGTTAAAACTTACAAATTTGCATTTGCTGATAGACTATTTACATCTGCCTCATACACAAACCCTCTCCATACACTTGGGCCATTACCCCTGGGAGATATGGTCAGGAAACACATTGTTAACTGTCACTGTTATACTGTTGACACTCAGATCTATATATTTTTGTGGCCCGGCAAAACATACCAATTTTAAAAACTAAAAGAATGCATAGTCAATATAAAAAACTTGATGACAAGTAATTTCTTTCTGCTAAATTCTGGAGAAAAAAAAACAGAGGTGTTAATTATATGACCTAAAAACTCTGCTTGTAATAACCTAGAACACTGTCTAAGACTTGATGGCTGCTCTGTCAATTCTTCGTCATCAGTTAGGAACCTAGGTATTTGATAGCAGTCTTTCCTTAGAAAGCCACGTTTCTAGAATTTGTAAAACTGAATTTTTCCATCTCAAAAATATATCTAAATTACGGCCTATGCTCTCAATGTCAAATGCAGAAATGTTAATCCATGCATTTATGACTTCAAGGTTAGATTATTGTAATGCTTTATTGGGTGGTTGTTCTGCACGCTTGGTAAACAAAATACATCTAGTCCAAAATGCAGCAGCAAGAGTTCTTACTAGAACCGGGAAGTATAACCATATTAGCCCGGTCCTGTCAACACTGCACAAATCTTTTGGCAATTTGATAATACCTAGAATATCAAAATCAACTGTGGGCGACAGATCCTTTTGCTATTTAGCATCAGAACTCTGGAATAACCTACCTAACATTGTTCGGGAGGCAGACACACACTATCCATTTAAGTCTAGCTTAAAGACCCATCTCTTTAACCTGGCATACACAAAACACACTAACACATATCTAATATCCAAATCCATTAAAGGAGCTTAAGGCTCCATTAATTGGACAACCAAAACCGGGAACACTTCACATAACACCCGATGTACTTGCTACATCATTAGAAGAATGGCATCTACGCTTATATTTGTCTGTTTCTCTCTTATTCCGAGGTCACCGTGGCCACCAGATCCAGTCTGTATCCAGATCAGAGGGTCACTGCAGTCACCCGAATACAGTACGTATCCAGACCAGATGGTGGATCAGCACCTAGAAAGGACCTCTACATCCCTGAAAGACAGCGGAGACCAGGACAACTAGAGCCCCAGATACAGATCCCCTGTAAAGACCTTGTCTCAGAGGAGCACCAGGACAAGACCACAGGAAACAGATGATTCTTCTGCACAATCTGACTTTGTTGCAGCCTGGAATTGAACTACTGGTTTTGTCTGGTCAGAGGAGAACTGGTGGGGGACTGAGCCTGGTTTCTCCCAAGGTTTTTTCTCTATTCTGTCACCGATGGAGTTTTGGTTCCTTGCTTCTGGCTTTTTTAGTTGGGGACACTTAATATCCAGTGATATTGTAGACTTGATTGTACAGATACTATTTAAACTGAACTGAGCTGGATGATGACATCACTGAATTAAATGATGAACTGCCTTTAACTGAAAATTGAGTATTTACTATTAAATTACTATTATTACTATTACTATTACTTAAAGTGCTTTTGACACAATCTGTATCGTTAAAAGCACTATACAACTAAAGGTGACTTGAGTTGGCACCCAGGAGTGGGCCGGCAGACAGAGACCAGGGAGTTGACGATGGAGGGAGGAGCCAGGCAGGAAATATGAGGAAATTAGAGCAAGAGGAACACAGCAGGACTCAGGCTACAGCCATGATAACTACCCACAGTGGAGCTGATGGAGGGAGGAGCCATGGACCAACAATGGCGAAGGAGCCCGAGGTGGAGACAGAGAGCCAACAAGCCAGGGGGATGCCGGGGATCTGTGAGGCCAGGGTGGAGCCGAGGGCTCTGTCAACTGAGGCGGAGATCTGCAGCCGAGCCAGAGCGACTGAGGACCAAGGTGGAGCTGGCGGGAGGAAGGAGCCCAACAGAGCTGGTGGGATGGAGAGATAAGGTGCAGCCGGAGGAGCGGAGTACTGAGGCAGTGGTGGGTGAATGCCTGACCGAGGAAGCAGAGGGAGGAGAGAGCTCAGTGGACCAATTCTTGAGCATCCTTTGTATGTAATGGTATGCTGTTGTTCTTTTATTAGCTGTTTCATTGATGTTTTGGTATGTCATAATTTATTTTTGTCTCTGTTTAAATATCTGTATAAAGTCTGATTCATAGAGTTCTGTTTTTCTTTTGTCCAATGTTCCCTAATTTCAAGAAGTAGTTGTAATAATTTGACTGTTCATTTCAAGAAGTAGTTGTAATAATTTTACTGTTTAAGTAATAATAAATAATAATAAAATACTAAATTAAAAATATAAATAATGCCTATCTGAACTGTCCCATTTCTTTCCCTTTGGATCAAGATTTGAGATGTATGGGTCAGGACATACTGTGCAGCTGAGAAACATGGTTTCAGTGTAAGGGTGGGTATAAGGCCCATCTGAGCTGGGGAACATAGTATGTTCTACTGTCAGTGCAAGACAGCTCTGAAATAACCCAGACTAAAATGAGCTGGATATAATACACAAAAATATATGTGGTTGTTTCAGCTTAAACCTCTGAAACTGCTTTACACACTGTTAGATTTAGCTGTATTTGACTGAGCAATAGTTTGGGTGGCTTGCTACTTTACTAGATTTCTCTAATACATAAATTAAGTAAGCTTGACCAAAGTTCATGTGGGGAAAATAATTTATTGAAGGTAGCAGTGGAGCAGTTCTTCAGCAGGGGAGGAAGTCGTGGCCTAATGGTTCGACAGTTGACTCCTAACCCTAAGGTTGTGGGTTCGAGTCTTGGGCCAGCAATACCACAACTGAGCTGCTCTTGAGCAAAGCACTGAACCCCCAACTGCTCCCTGGACGCCGCAGCATAAATGGCTGCCCACTGCTCTCGGTGTGTGTTCACTGTGTGTGTCTGTGTGTGCACTTTGGATGGAATGAATGCAGAGCAAGAATTCTGAGTTCTAAATTCTTGGTGTAATGTTAGCATATCTTCCTTCAAACAATCTTAACCCAAGGTACTGTATGTGAGACCAAACCTTTGGGAACAAATGTGCTACAAACAATACAATAACACCCAATGGGGTGCCAATGATAGTGTAGCCTAGTGATGACCTGATAGGACCTCTCCCATGGAGAGCCTATGATGCAATGACCTAATGCTGATCTAATGGGCCATTTGCGCCACACTTTTGTAAACAGTTTCAGTTGATTGCAACTGAGGCCCCGTCCACACGGAGACGGAGCTTACCCCAATCCGATCTTTTTTTTCCTCGTCTCAAGAAATATCAGCGTCCACACAAAACCGCATTATGATGTAGTATACATGCCAGACCAGTATGTGGCGCTGTAATTCTGCCACAGAGATACACTAAAAAAAGAGAAGAAGAGTTGGACTATGTTCATAAACCTTGCGCGTGGTACACAAACGAACATGGAACAAAACATTTATTAATCAGTGTTAATTTTAGTTAATAAAAAGACAATCATTCAGTGTTTGTTCATGTTTTTGTTGCTGTTACATGACGTAGAGGTGTCTGACTAGGGGGGAGACGTGGGCTGATGACGTCATCGTTTTTTAGAAAATATATTAGCCGTCCAGACGAAGACGCAAAGACGGCGTTTTCAAATGTATCCACTTTGGGACCCGGTTTCAAAAAATAGCGGTTTCACCTGATGAAAACGCAGGATCCGTGTGGACGAAACGCCTATCCGATAAAAAATGTGTGCGTATTCACAGAAATGCGTCTCCATGTGGACGGGGCCTGAGGCACAGTCACAATGTGAATGCATCTGACTAAAGATACCATAATCATTCAACACAAAAAAATGGGGTCTGTATAAATGTATTACTATACACAATCTTTTTGCATTTAGTATTATGTTAAGTAAATCCACATATTTGTGCACAACTATATTTCTTTTCTTTTTTTCTTTAATCATGCATTTATTTCAGTAAACTCCACATTATGTTTACTTTGTGCAACATGCTAATGAGAGAATGAGAAATAATGAAATAAATGAATCAGAAATGAATAATTTTGGGGAAAATAAAATATATATAATTTCAGTTTTGCATTTCACATAATCATCTATTGATGAATTATGAGTGTTTATAGTGTGGCGTTTATATTGCAATATGTTGTAGATGATAAGTGTAGATATACCGCAATCGTTTTAAACAAGCAGCCAGCAACAGGAAGCATTGTCATTTAAAAAAAAAGAGTCCTAGTGTATGGGCTTGTTTACAATGTAAAGTCCTGCATCAAGGATATTTTTTCCTGGTATTAAATTAGTACTTTGATTTCACAATTAACAGGGTCTAGCATTTTAATTAAGAGTAAACTTTTTTGGCTTATGTCTGGGCAACTGTTAGATTGACATTATTTAACACTTATTATTACTTTGCTTTATTATTAATAAACCATTTGTGTGAAGTTTGCAGTTTAATTTAGTGCGGTTAAACACATTATTTTCCACATACTGTACGTTATTATTTATCTCCTATGCCCCGCCTAAGAATGGCCCCATAAATTTTTTTGACCCTAATTGGATGAGACTGGTATGTTTCATTGTTTATTGGAGCCACTTGTCTGTCATGTTTTATTTGATAAACAAAATTTTTCGACAGTAAGGTCATAGGTTAATCAAAAAGCACTGGATAGCTGGCCAATCAGCATACACCTTTCTTTTCAGACCAATGAGCCTTGTAAAAATCAACAAGTTTCAGAAAGGCGGGGCATAGAGGAGAAACAATTTTCAAGAACCTTAAACCACATAAACACATTTAATTACTCCAAACACAGAAAATAATGTTCTTTTTAGCAGCATCATATGACCTGTTTAATTCATTGCAAAATTGCCATTAACAGAAGACACAGATGAGGGGGAAATCCTTTATTTGAAGTATAAAGGGTGAGATATTAAGGTCTTGGGAGGCATTCGTCTTTCTTGTCTTCACTTGCTGTTACAACAGAACTGGTTTGAAGGAGTTTCTCTCCCTCTAAGCCAAGATTTTGTTTACTAGTACAGTTATAGAAGGAGGCTTTATGATCAAGAACTGCCACCTGCAGAAGACAAAACCAGTCTTTTAATAAACTAAGACACTAGTCATTCAGTTTTGTAGAGGAAGGAGTAAAACCTACCAAGTGTTGTTTGTTCATGGCAAATGTCACCTGGTCATATATTATCACTCCACCCAACACTTCAGGTTTTTCCACACACTGGATGGAGGTCTAAATATTCCATTGCATTTGTTAATATCATGAATAACTTTTAGAAATTTACAAAAATATATATTAATGTCATTATTGATTATATTGGTAATAAGAAATTAGTGCCTTGAATATTTCGATCAACTAATCTGATGAATGTAATACAAAGAGTATTATAGTATGACATAAAACGTTATACAATTTAGCTTCTTTTACAAAATCCACTTTAATGTTATTTAAAAAAAGAATTCCTTGTTACTTATTCCTTATTATTCATTGTGGTTTAACACAATGCCTAAACTGTCTAATATTATACTGAATTAAAAATGGAAATGAGTCATTTTTCTGTCTTTATATGGAAATATTAACCATTTCACAAACAAACACAAATACCTTCATTTGAGCCACCGTGGGATGATTGGGAACGCAGAATATGGTTCCCTGAAAACAAATGAAATAAAACAGTAGTTAGCAGGACCTCAATCCAGAGTTTGAATTATAAGGTAGTCTGAACCCCGTAATGAAGAATTGAACTCCTCAAAAGAAGTCATATACAGTGGGTATAGAAAATAATCACCACTTAATCACATTTTGTTGCTTTATAGCCTGAAATTAACACACAGTTTTTATTTTATCCAGCTTTCTTTACTCAGTGCAACTCATAACATCTAAGTGAAATATATATAACACCATGTTTAAACAGCTTGTTTTATCATGCCCTAAAGGCACCAACTACCTCCTTTTTAAGTTAACAAAAAATCAATTATTCAGTTTATCGTGGGTAATGAGGAATATGGATCGGGCCTTGTTGGTTTCCATTCTTCGGTTTCAGTCTTTAACCATTAACCTTTAACCACCAGTTTTACATAAACCTGTTTGATACTGCATGTGCTATGAAGTGATTTATATTACTGTAAAGTAATATAATATATTATACTATAAGTTATAAAACTATAATATTCAAAAGGCCTCATTATAGGCCTTAATTAAGCAGTCTGATAATCTTGACAGATGAACAAATTCCCAAGAAGCCAAGAAAAATTGCCACTAAATAATAATAAATAACAGTCTCAGTAAATGTAAAACTTTAGCACTTTTTTAGGCTTTATAGACTAACCACAGATGCAGCATGCAGCGTTTTACAAAAGAAAGGCTAACAGGCTAACATTTGTAGCCATCGAAACGTAACACTTCTGTCATTGTTACATACAATGAAAGCTTCAGTAATTACTCAATTACTCCTCAAAAGAAGTATCAATATCTTCTTTAATTGTAATGATAGACTAATAAAATTGAATGGAAATATGAAAGACTTCATGAGAAATAGTTACGTACCATAACTGGGCTTTCGACCGCTGACAAAAGTAATGCGCCGCCTAACGTTGGTGCAAAGAAGCAAAAAAATAAAAAATAATTATAATACAAAATGAAAAGTATATGACTTACAAATGTAATTGTAATAATAATTACATTTTATAAATCGTAATTACATATTATAAATTAAACATATATTGTTTATAATAAATGTAAATATAATTTTTTTTTCTGGATAAAATCAGATGGAGACACAAACATATTCTAAGAACTAATATTGTCTAATATTGTAACAGCAGATTAATTACATGCCTCTTACAGGCTTAATAAATAAATAAATAGCCATAAAAGCGGATCAAGCAATTTGATTAATTTAAACAAACTTATCTGTCACTTCCAATCATAAAAACCCGTTTTGCTGCTTTCTTCATGTGTTGAACTTATAGTGGGTCGAGTCTTCCATCCTTAAGTTGCTTTTCAATGGTCTTCTGAAGGTTCTTCCAAGATCTCTGGTCTCAAAAGCAACACAATAAATGTGAACATAGTAAATATACAGGTCACATTAACTGATTGATCCATTAAATGAGTGATGTGGTGGCTTTCTAGCTCTAAATAAAACTGATACAAGTATGCAAATTTGCAAACACAGGATGTAACAATGATGATCTAAAACCAAACCAGTACCACAACCCACAAAGAACAAGCATGCAAAGAAGATGTGAACGGAGGAAGCAACAGGAAAAGAGATTTTTGTGCATGATTACTTGACTGTATCTTTCTGGAAACGTCGTGCCTTTATCGTAGTTCAACACAGAACTGAAACTTCAAAGGCCTGACTCTGCTCAGACTCAGAGCTGCTGAATCAGGCTATACTGGATTTGAGTATGAACAAGTTAGCAAACAAATGTGCCCTCTTTATATGCAATTATCAATTTTAATGTGACACATTTAGCTCTAATGTTTTAATGTAAAGGCTACTGGGCAAAGGACTATGTGTTTATTTTTTATAAAAAAATTTTTGCTACATATTCATGTAGGGACTTTCCTTATAACCAACGCCCACTTTATTCTGTAGTTATTAGTATGGAAACCACAATTTGCAAATAAACCAAGACTATCAAAATAGATTTTTTTTTTTCAGTTTTTTAAAGAGCTATAAATAAATATATATTAACTCATTATTACACCTTTCAAGTCCATTTTGTCCAGGATATAAACTGAGTTTTTTTTTTTTTTTTTTTTTTTACTCAGATTAGATGTTCCTCTAAATTTCATATAAATTTATGTCCAGCAAGGCAGTTTTTTTATAAAACTGTGGAGGAAACTTTATTTTCCATATTATTTGCTTCTTAGCGTGTTCTTTACACTGTCTTAGTTTACTTAAGCATGCTTGAGTTTTAATGAGCTTAAAGAGATAACACAAACTCTATTTAATGTGTGTGTGTGTGTGTGTGTGTGTGTGTGTGTGTGTGTGCTCTTGTTTTTGTGACATATCAGGACACAATTCTGTATAATGACATATTTCAAAATATTCTTATATTGCATTATGCATTTTTCAAAACGCTTATAAATCATACAGAATGAGTTACTTTGAGAAAGTAAAAATGCACAAAGTTTCCTGTGAGGGTTAGGGTTAGGTGTAGGGTGGGTGAAGGGCCAAAGAATATACAGTTTGTACAGTATAAAAACCATTAAGCCTATGGGATGTCCCCGCTTTTCACAAAAACAAACGTGTGTGTGTGTGTGTGTGTGTGTAACAAGAAATTTTATTTTATCTTCTAAGACATCTTGGATTCTTTGCAAAAATGCATCTGGAAGACATAGTTGGACACCTTAAATAGACATATGTGTTAAATAAATAGACATATATGTTGAATGTGCATTATGATTGTATGAAATCAAAGCATCCACATTTGATGAAGATAAAAATGTTGAGTTTGAATTTTGCCTTTTTGTCGCACTCTGTAGTCAACTATGGCCGTATAACTGTTGAACTTTTCTTGCAAGAAAATAAATATTATTTTCTTATTTTTTTCTCATAATTTTAATTGAAATCGAAAATTGCCACAACAAAAACATAAAGTATTTCTAAATATCTCTAATTAATAATAATAATAATAAAAATAAAAAGGAAAAATATTGAATGTTTACGTATTAACGTATTGATAAGTTACTGATTACATACAATGTGGTTTTAATAGAGAAAAATTATTTTATGGCTGTTTTAATAAGCTTAGGTTTCACTGGGTCCAAATGGTTCCAGGAATGTAATGAAAACTCTTTTGGTCTAAAACACCCCTAAACATCCAGGATATTCAGATTGGCTGTTCTGGGATCACTTCAAACTGCATTGATGTGAGCACACACACAAAAATACTTGATGTTTTAAACCCAACATATCATGCATATGATACAATGACGAGACTGAGAAAGTTAAAGTCTCTGAACCGCATCAGTTTCTCTTTCAGTTTATGAGGGTAAATGTGTTATGTAATGTAAACTAGAACGGCGCAATCAAGCTCTGTTCCATCTCTTGATAGTCATAACACGAGATCGTCACAAAGACTGATCAACATTCATTTTATTAGAGACAATAATGCGGATAGAAAAAAGTGGCAGTCTGTATGTAAGACACTCTTAAGTTGACACCTATAAGACAATCTCTCACTCTTAGAGATTGATTTTTGAGCAATTGTGATGCTATATATTTATCTTAATTAGAACTGAATTTAATTCTGATTTGGAACCCCATTGTTTAATTATGTAATTTTAACCGACAAATAAAATTTTATATTTGATTTATTATGAACTCTCGTGAAATCATTATGATTAGTACATCATGTGGAGGATGATGTTACCTCAAATTTAAGGCCAGAATATAAATAATAGAGGTTTATGTTTGAATTGAGCAGTACAAAATCTGACCTGATTTCTGTCTTTCACTGATTCTAGCAAGTTGTTCTGGAAATGACTAAAACTTCACTTTTTGTAAAGATCAGGCAGTAGGCGGCTGACAAATCAGGTATTACTCAATCTGCATCCTCTGACGGAAATCAGACTGGTGAGTTTGTGATCATGAGATCTACACTGGCCATGTGACACTCAAATGTGACATTGGATACCGGATGAACAAATAAGTATGGGATGTTCGGAATTATCAGATATCTAAATAAATACATAATCAATATTTGTGATCAATTCTTAATTAGAAACACAATTTAAACTTAAAATTTGAGTCAGATTAAACACGGAGCTAGACTAAAATTGAAACTTAATCCTGATAAATTATGTGAATTTAATAGACAAGCAAGTATAAGACCTACATACACTATACCTTCCCCTATGCCATTGGATTCCGTTGTTAGGCCAATTTGGTGGACCTTACATGTACAACTCTCTCAATCTGCCACATTAGCTGTTAGAAATGACTTCTGATGCGTCGCCTTTTGCTTTCTGCTGCGGCTTATCTTTTTCCTCTGAAAAATAACAGTGAAAATGTGAAGTCAATTCATACACTAAATTAAAATCAGATAAACCGGCATTATAAATAAGTGAATTATTGATAGGAATTAAAACTATACATTTTTAATTCTATAACTATACTATAATTAATATACTAGAATAAATAAGCCTATGCTAATGTACTATGATAAATAACCATAATAATATATAACTATAAAAACAATGAAAGTGATTCTGGACCTGTTCTTTAAATTTCCTCTCCATGTGTGAAAGGTACCCTTTTAATTAGTCATTCCCTGTGTTTTCCCAATCGTCCTGTGTTTATAAGCCCTAGTCTATTCAGTTCATGTTTGTTGGAGATTATACATCTACCCGTGTGTGTCCTGTGCTCCTGTTGGCCTTGTGTCTTCCCTTGGAGGTTGGATTAAAGTATTATTGCTTTGTGTATCCCTATCTTCCTCACAGAGTGAGACAATGTGTTGATACCAATGCAACACATTAGTATTATAAGAATCTTGAACATCCAATCCAGTATCATATGCAAAACATCATGCTAGAGAAAAAACTAACCCTGCTTAATTATCTTGATTACCTTTTAGTATTTTCACCTGCACCTTGTGTTCTCCCCTTTATATGGACTGCTCTCCCCTTTGATATTTTGTGAAGTTTTGATTTACCCCTGGTCTGTATTGTTATTATCTCTGGACCTTGAAACCCGATTGATTAGATTTTCTGAGTTCTCTACGAACGTCTGCTTAAGTTCCCTTTCATTGCCAGCCTGAGTTTATGTCAGCTGTTCTCTGCTTACTCACCTGTATTAATAAACTGCTGCAGATGGATCTAACTGACTCCGCCGTTTCATCACAGAAAACTTCACCAACTCAAGATCCAGCAGAGTTTCATCACCTCGCCAATGAGGTTTCATCCCAGGCTGCGGTGCTCGCTTCACATCAGCGGCAGCTGGTAAAACTAACCTCGCTCACAGAGGAACTTGTCAGGTCTGTTCAGGCACTAACCCCGCAAATTGCAGCTGCTAGTCAGGCCGCAGCTCCCACCGCACCTGTCCCTCCGCTGCCAGTCGTGAGTACGATCTCAAACAATCCAAGATTATCCCTACCTGAAAAGTATGACGGTTCACCCTCCACTTGCAAGGGATTTTTGTTGCAGTGCGAGCTCTATCTAAGCCAGCAGGCTCCAGAACATCGCACTGATGAGAGCCGCATCTTTCTCATCTGCACCCTGCTTATGGGAAAAGCGCTGGAGTGGGAAACGGCAATGTGGTCAGGAGGTCAGCTCACGTCTATTTCCTATGATGCTTTTGTCACCCTATTCAGGGAAGTGTTTGAGCACCCAGCTGGAGGAAAGGATCCAGGGGAACTGTTACTCGCCCTGTGGCAAGGGAATTCCACTGCAGCAGATTACACTCTTTCCTTTCGTACGCTCGCCGCTCACACCGTCTGGGGGGAGGATCCTCTCAAACTACTGTATCGGAAGGGGTTGAATGCGGAGCTGCAGGGGGAACTTGCTTGTCGTGATGATGGAAAGAGAGAGTCTTTCCATCATCACGACAAGCAAGTTAGTCAGATCATGGAACTTGCCATCCGGCTCGATCATCTCATCCGGGCTCGCCGCACTCCAGTCAGGACCAGCCTGAGTTTCAACCCGGTATGCACCTCAGAGCCCGAGCCCATGCAGATCGGATACACCCAGCTCTCTGAGGCGGAACGTGAGAGGAGAAGGCGCAATCGTTTATGCATGTACTGCGGTCAGGCTGGTCATTTCAGGGCTTCCTGCCCGGTGAAACCCACTTCTCGGAACCCCGCTGCGGTGAGTTCACGTTCACTCTCTTTCCAAGCTCTCATTGTGGAGATTTCATTAATTATTAATGGGCAGGTTATAAAATCGAGGGCTTTT
The DNA here is from genome assembly GCF_003368295.1 of Carassius auratus. Taxonomy (NCBI): domain Eukaryota; kingdom Metazoa; phylum Chordata; class Actinopteri; order Cypriniformes; family Cyprinidae; genus Carassius; species Carassius auratus. Next base: position 271,375 of record NW_020523497.1, read on the forward strand.
ATAGATTCGGGAGCTGCTGGAAATTTTATTGACGAAACCTTTGCAAAAACTCATCAAATCTCTCTCCGCTCTTGTGAACCCTCTGTGGCAGTGACAGCTTTGGACGGGCGCCCCCTGGGGATAGGGGAGCGTCAGTACATCACACCACCTCTCACCCTCAGCATCGGCTCGCAACATAGGGAGACCATCCAGTTCTACACTATTCATTCGCCACTTCATCCTATGATTCTGGGGTTTCCTTGGCTGGAGAGACACAACCCGCAAATTTCCTGGTCGGAGAGGAGGATTACCCAGTGGTCTTTGTCGAGTCTGAATAAATGCATGCCCGCTGTCCAGGGTCCTGAATTGAGTGCCAGCTCCTCTGTGGACGTTAATCTACAGGAAATCCCCGCTGTTTACCATGACCTTCCCCAAGCATTCAGCGAGCATGAAGCTTCACACTTACCTCCCCATCGTGCTGTCGACTGTGCTATTGAGCTCCTGCCGGGAACCATGCCACCACGCGGTTGTGTATACCCCCTATCTCAGCCAGAGACCGAGGCCATGAATTCGTATATAGAAGAACAGCTTGCCAAAGGCTTCATTACCCCTCAACATCTCCTGCTTCTGCTGGTTTCTTTTTGTCAAGAAGAAGGATGGGGGTCTCCGACCGTGCATAGACTATCGGGGTCTCAATGAGATAACTGTCAAATACCGGTATCCTCTGCCTCTGGTCCCAGCTGCTCTTGAAATGCTCCGCACGGCCCGATATTTCACAAAGCTCGACCTACAAAATGCTTACAACCTTATTCGTATTCGGGAGGGTGATGAGTGGAAGACGGCGTTCTCTACAACCACCGGCCATTATCAATATCGGGTCATGCCGTTCGGCCTTTCCAACAGTCCTTCAGTTTTTCAAGCATTTGTCAACGAGATCTTCAGAGACCTGCTCAATCGGAGTGTAATTGTGTATATTGATGACATCCTGATTTATTCAGACAACCTTGAAACGCACGTCCAGGATCTGCGAGCTGTTCTCAAACGCCTCATCGAGCACCAGTTGTATGCCAAGATACAGAAATGCGAGTTTCATCAGACGCGGATCTCGTTCTTGGGTTACATCATCAGCGCAGACGGAGTTGTGATGGATGACAAAAAGGTGCAAGCGGTGGTTAACTGGCCTCGTCCCACGTCAGTAAAAGAGCTACAGCGCTTCTTGGACTTCGCAAACTTTTACCGCCGATTCATTCGAAATTTCAACATGATTGTGGCTCCTCTCACTTCTTTACTCCAAGGAGGAGAAGGACGTTTCCGCTGGTCATTGGAATGCACTGCGGCATTTGAGAGTTTAAAGAAGAGATTCACCACATCACCCATTCTCCATCACCCAGATCCTGAGAGAGAGTTTATTGTGGAAGTGGATGCTTCTAACACGGGCGTGGGTGCCATTCTGTCACAACGTCATGGTAATCCAGCTAAAATGTACCCCTGCGCATTTAATTCTCGTAAACTCAATGCAGCAGAGCGCAACTATGATGTGGGCGATCGAGAACTTCTGGCGATGAAGGCTGCCTTTGAAGAGTGGAGGCATTGGCTGGAGGGGGCGTGTCATCCTTTCACTGTGCTTACGGACCACAGAAATCTGGAGTATCTCAAATCCGCCAAATGTCTGAATGCTCGAGCATTCAGACCGCCGAGGCCCTCCTCAATTATGTGTTTCGGCTTTTTGGCCTTCCTGAGGACATTGTAACTGACCGAGGCCCTCAGTTTACTTCTCGTGTATGGAGGGAACTTTGCTCAAAGCTCAATATTAATGTAAGCCTCACCTCGGGCTACCATTCTCAGGCCAACGGGCAGGTTGAGCGGTTGAATCAGGACCTAACTCGATTCCTACGGACCTATTGCCATCAAAATCAGCAGGAGTGGAGTTGTTTCCTTGTATGGGCTGAATACGCGCAGAATTCTTTAGCTAAGCACGCCACTGGACTGACACCGTTTCAGTGTGTCCTGGGATTTCAGCCTCCGCTCTTCCCGTGGGCGGGCGAGCCCTCCGATCTCCCGGCGGTAGATTCCTGGCTTCGGCGCAGCAAGGCCACTTGGGATGCTGCTCATGTGCATTTACAGTGGGCCATTCGCAACTATCAGCACTACGCGGATCGGAGGCGAGGCGGCCCTTACGAAAATTAACCATGGTTTTACTACAAATAAAACCAAAAAACCATGGTTACTGTAGTTAAACCATGGTAACCACAAATTAACCATGGTTTTGCTATATTAACCATAGTTTAACCATGGTATTTGTAGTAAATCTGTGGTTTTACAAATGGCAGTCAATACGGCAAAAAACCATGGGTTACTACAGTTTTACTATAATAAAACCATGGTTCTTTTTCGTAAGGGGGGGGTCCCCGGTACCGTCCCGGCCAGTGGGTGTGGCTTTCAGCCCGAGATCTCCGTCTCAAACTACCCAGCAAGAAATTATCCCCTCGCTTCATTGGTCCTTTCAAAATTCTGCACCAGATCATCCCGGTCTCATTTAGGTTGGCTCTTCCCTCTCATTACAAAATCTCACCTACCTTTCATGTGTCTCTTTTCAGACCCGCAGTCACCCCCAGGAGAGAGGAGGGCCAAGAGGGGAACACGCAGGTGCAGAATCCTCGCATTGAGGTTGGCGGTGTGGAGGCCTACCGGGTGCGAGCAGTACTGGACTCCAGACGTCGTGGTGGGGCTTAACAGTACCTTATTGACTGGGAGGGGTACGGTCCTGAGGAACGCTCCTGGGCCAGGTCGCAGTACATTCTGGACCCCTCTCTACTAACCAGCTTTCATCGTGACCATCCTGACCGACCTACTCCCAGACCCCGAGGAAGACCCCACCGACGTTCTGGTCCTCGCTTCCGGAGCCGCTCGCAGGGGAGGGGCTATGTCATGGAACGGTCTGCTACGCCCTCCTCTGGCGGCATCAGATCCCTCTCTCCTGAATATTAGGAGTGCATTTCCCAGTGTCCCTCTCCCCAATCATCCCCGTCTAACCCTGCTTAATTATCTTGATTACCTTTTTAGTATTTTCACCTGCACCTTGTGTTCTCCCCTTTATATGGACTGCTCTCCCCTTTGATATTTTGTGAAGTTTTGATTTACCCTTGGTCTGTATTGTTATTATCTCTGGACCTTGAAACCCGATTTATTAGATTTTCTGAGTTCTCTACGAACACCTGCTTAAGTTCCCTTTCATTGCCAGCCTGAGTTTATGTCAGCTGTTCTCTGCTTACTCACCTGTATTAATAAACTGCTGCAGATGGATCTAACTGACTCCGCCGTTTCATCACAATGTGTGTTTACGGAATGTGCCTCTATGCGGATTTGTAAACGAGAAAAACAGAGACAGAAAGAGAAGAGTAAAAGCTAAACTGTCATTGAGACATGTCTATTTGTTATTTGTCTATGCATTCTTACTGTGCATGCATCTTATCCATGTATTTTTTCATGAATCCCAAATCACATAGTCTCTGCATAAAAAGGGTACCACACTATTTTTTTTAAAGTAAATACAAATTTGAACAAGACGATGACAGATTTTTGAAATGTCTAAATAATGAATCAAGAATGATGTTCTGTTTGTTATAAAAAATAAAGGTTCATAGACAACATGTTTTCATAAATTCAGTCATACCAACTGTCCATTCTAACCACACTGTTCATTAACCATTGTGGATTGTTCAAATTCACTACCCTTTCGGTATGTTCGGGATGAAAACATCCACTCAATTAAAAATTGATCCAAGATTTTAACTCTTTAATTGCCAGGTTCATAAATGATGTCACTGATTTGGGGGGAAAAACACACAAAATTACTTATTTTCAATATAAAAGTAATTGTGGCTGGATTTTTTTTTTTTTACTTTTTATAACAGTCTTGGGCATGTCAAAGATTAGTAGCAACATTGGCTTTGAAGCATTTTTAGTTTTTGTGCAGCATTAGATTTATTTTTTTCTCCCTAATTTGTTGTTCGTGGCTGTTTTTGCCCCATGGACTTCCATTATAACAACATTTTTTGATTGCAAAACCATGACACCATATAATCATGCATTCTTGATTGTTTGTGGTTTTCCTTTTTGGGAAGAGGTAAAATTTTTTATTTTTACAGTTGATCACTAGGTGGGACCATTAACCGTTTAGATAGGCCTTTGCAGAAAAAGGCTTAGTTTTTGGCTTGTATATGGACTTATATGGAGTATAACAGCAAATTATAGTGTTTGTGTGTGTGTGAGATTATTGATTGTTGGTGGTTTTCCCTGTTGGGAAGAGGTAACATTTGTTATTTTTACAGCTGATCACTAGGTGGGACCATTAACCCTTTAGATAGGCCTGTGCAAAAAAAGCTTAGTTTCTGACTTGAATATGAAGCTATATGGAGTATAACAGCATATTATATTGTCTGTGTGTGTGAAAAAGAGAGAGTGAGAGTGTGTGAGAGAGACCTTTGCGCACTTACCTTGTATTTCAGAAAATCACAATGTACACCTCAGCTCTCAGAACTACATGGAGTAAACAAAAGTGTATTTATGCACCTGCTGCCTTTTAATGGTGGTGAAAGTATTCGGTTGTTAAGTAATGATGTAAGAAGCGCTGTTTCCGGGTCCAGGCCTCAACTCACTTCACTTGAGAATATGACCTCAGCAGCCGTTTATGAGCACTGTTTATTCATATTGATAATTTAAGTTAAACATTTTTACGATATACACTACAGTCCCATGCTCACAGTGTCCCAAACACAAATAATTTATATATTTATTTTTTTATTATATATAATTTATATATAATTTTTGAAGTTGGTATTGCATTTCGGTTCATAATACATTATGTTCATAAATTTGATGCAGATTGAAGTAGATTTTTTTTACAGGATTTTAAGGTTTTAAACTGGCTTTACCATCAAGAAAAGACGAGCATTTCACATATAGGCCATCTATACTTTTCACCATCAAAAGGCAGCAGGTGCATAAACACACTTTTTTTATTGTTTACTCCATGTAGTTCTGAGAGCATTAGGTGCATATTTTGATTTTTTCAGATACTGTACATCAAGGTAAGTGCACAAAGGTCTCTCTCACACCCTCTCTTTCTCTCTCTCTCTCTCTCTCACACACACACAAACACACACTATAATTTGCTATTATAGTCAAGTCAAGTCAAGTCACCTTTATTTATATAGCGCTTTAAACAAAAAACATTGCATCAAGGCAACTGAAAAACATTCATTAGGAAAACAGTGTGTCAATAATGCAAAATGATAGTTAAAGGCAGTTCATCATTGAATTCAGTGATGAAATCTCTGTTCAGTTAAATAATGTCTGTGCATTTATTTGCAATTAAGTCAACGATATCGCTGTAGATGAAGTGACCCCAACTAAGCAAGCTAGAGGCGACAGCAGCAAGGAACCAAAACTCCATCAGTAACAGAATGGAGAAAAAAACCTTGGGAGAAACCAGGCTCAGTTGGGGGGGCCAGTTCTCCTCTGACCAGACGAAACCAGTAGTTCAATTCCAGGCTGCAGCAAAGTCAGATTGTGGAGAATAATCATCTGTTTCCTGTGGTCTTGTCCTGGTGCTCCTTTGAGACAAGGTCTTTACAGGGGATCTGTATCTGGGGCTCTAGTTGTCCTGGTCTCCGCTGTCTTTCAGGGCAGTAGAGGTCCTTTCTAGGTGCTGATCCACCATCTGGTCTGGATACGTACTGGATCCGGGTGACTGCAGTGACCTTCTGATCTGTATACAGACTGAATCTGGTGGCTACGGTGACCTCAGAATAAGAGAGAAACAGACAAATATTAGCGTAGATGCCATTCTTCTAATGATGAACCAAGTAAATCGGGTGTTATGGGAAGTGTTCCCGGTTCCAGTTTACCTAATTAATGCAGCCTAAAAATCCTTTAATGGATTTGGATATTAAAAGCATATTAGTATGTTATATGTAAGCCAGGTTAAAGAGATGGGTCTTTAATCTAGATTTAAACTGCAAGAGTGTGTCTGTCTCCCGAACAATGTTAGGTAGGTTATTCCAGAGTTTAGGCGCCAATTAGGAAAAGGATCTGCCACCCGCAGTTGATTTTGATATTCTAGGTATTATCAAATTGCCTGAGTTTTGAGAACGTAGAGCATTATAATGTAAAAGGAGCTCATTCAAATACTGAGATGCTAAACCATTCAGGGATTTATAACTAATAAGCAATATTTTAAAATCTATACGATGTTCGATAGGGAGCCAGTGCAGTGTTGACGGGACTGGGCTAATATGGTCATACTTACTGGTTCTAGTAAGAACTCTTCCTGCTGCATTTTGGACTAGCTGTAGTTTGTTTCCTAAGCGTGCAGAACAACCACCCAATAAAGCATTACAATAATCTAACCTTGAGGTCATAAATGCATGGATTAACATTTCTGCATTTGACATTGAGAGCATAGGCCGTAATTTAGATATATTTTTGAGCTGGAAAAATGCAGTTTTACAAATGCTAGAAACTTGGCTTTCTAAGGAAAGATTGTGATCAAATAGCACAACCTACCTAACTGATGACGAACAATTGACAGAGCAACCATTAAGTTAGACAGTGTTCTAGGTTCTTACAAGCAGAGTTTTTAGGTCCTATAATTAACACCTCTGTTTTTTCAGAATTTAGCAGTAAGAAATTAATCATCATCCAGTTTTTTATATCGACTTTGCATTCCATTAGTTTTTCAAATTGGTGTGTTTCACTGGGCCGCGAAGAAATATAGAGCTGAGTATCATCAGCATAACAGTGAAAGCTAACACCATGTTTCCTGATGAGATCTCCCAAGGGTAACATATAAAGGGTGAAAAGTAGCAGCCCTAGTACTGAGCCTTGAGGTACTCCATACTGCACTTGTGATCGATACAATGTTGTTTTCGTCAACGATGACGACAACGAAATGATTAAAGACTACTTTTTTTTATTTACTAAAATTGACTAAAACTTGACTAAAAACCTTTTTGTGTTTTCGTCGACTAAAACTTGACTAAAACCTTTTTGTGTTTTCGTCGACTAAAACTTGACTAAAACTATCAAGTTTGTAAGTGACTAAAATGTGACTAAAACTAAAAAGCATTTTCGTCCAAAAGACTAAGACTAAGACTAAAACTAAAAGGGCTGCCAAAAACAACACTGGATCGATATGTTACATCTTCATTCACTGCTACGAACTCATGACGGTCATATAAGTACGATTTAAACCATGCTAATGCACTTCCATTAATGCCAACAAAGTGTTCAAGTCTATGCAAAAGAATGTTGTGGTCAATTGTGTCAAACGCAGCACTAAGATCCAATAAAACTAATAGAGAGATACACCCATGATCAGATGATAAGATCAGATCATTTTTTTATCTCTAAGGAGACCAGTCTCAGTACCATGATACGGTCTAAATCCTGACTGGAAATCCTCACATATATCATTTTTCTCTAAAAAGGAATATAATTGTGAGGATACCACTTTTTCTAGTAACTTGGACAGAAAAGGAAGATTCGAGATTGGTCCATAATTAACTAGTTCTTTGGGGTCAAGTTGTGGTTTTTTGATGAGAGGCTTAATAGCAGAATGGTTGCAATTTTAACTCTAATAGCATCGATTTTAGAAGTAAAGTAGTTCATAAAGTCATTACTGCTGTGGTGTTGGGAAATGTCAACACTTGTTGAAGCTTTATTTTTCGTTAATTTAGCCACTGTATTGTATTGTACCTTAGGTTATGTTTGTTTTCTTCTAAAAGAGAAGAAAAGTAATCGGATCTAGCAGTTTTTAATGCTTTTCTCTAGGATAGGTTACTTTCCCGCCAAGCAATACGAAATAACTCTAGTTTTGTTTTCCTCCAGCTGCGCTCCATTTTTCGGGCTGCTCTCTTTAGAGTGCGAGAATGGTCATTATACCATGGTGTCAAACTGTTTTCCTTAACCTTCCTTAAGTGTAAAGGAGCAACTGTATTTAAAGTGCTAGAAAACAGAGAGTTCATAGTTTTTGTCACATCATCAAGTTGTTCTGAGGTTTTAGATATACTAAGGAATTTGGATACATCAGGAAGATAACTTACAAAGCAGTCTTTTGTGGTAGAAGTGATGGTTCTACCATACTTGTAACAAGACAAAGAATTTACAATTTTGGCTATATGAAGCTTGCACAAAACTAAATAATGATCTGAGATATCATCACTTGACTGCATAATTTCAACACTATCAACATCAATTCCATGTGAAAGTATTAAATCTAGAGTATGATTTTGTCAATGAGTAGGTCCTGAAACATGTTGTCTAACCCCAATAGAGTTCAGAATGTCTATAAATGCTGATCCCAATGCATCTTTTTCATTATCAACATAGATATTAAAATCACTCAGATGTAAATTCACCAAATTCTTTAATAAAGTCTGTTGGCGGCCGCGTGCCAGTGGAATGAGGAGGCGCAGTGGGATCGATTCCTGCATGGGCTGGCCGACCGTGTTCATAAGGAGATCTACCTCCTCAAGTTTCCAACCAGTCTCAATGGTCTCATCGACTTGGCGCTCCGTGTGGACGTCTGGATTAATCTTCTTGGTAAACAGGCCAGTCATTCACGTGTCGAGAGAACATGGTCGGTCCCGTCTCCTATCATGAACCCATGTAGGTGGGTAGAGCTCGACTATCCCGGGAGGAGAGAGAGAGGCGGAGGTCCCGAGGACCATGTTTATATTGCAGTGGCTCGTGTCATATCCTTCGTTCATGTCCGGTAAAAGAGCCAACCCGGTAGTAAATTTGAGGCTACTATCGGGTGGGATCTCTGCCGGTAAGTCCTCAACTACATCATCGACTCTCCTTCCGGTGAAACTGCGGTGGGAGAACCACACTCACAACTGTCACGCCCTTCTGGACTCTGGAACCGAAGGTAATTTTGTTGATACTGTCCTTGCACGTCACCTTCCTGTCCTTCCCTTGTCTGGTCAAATCCACGTCACCGCACTCAATGGCCAGGAACTGCCACACGTTACTCACACCACTGAACCCATAACTCTGCTCACCTCCGGCAACCACACTGAAACCATATCCTTTTTTCTCATGGACTCCCCTGTTGCACCCATCGTTTTAGGTCATCCCTGATTGGTCAAGCACAATCCACGAGTCGATTGGGGTTCCAACACCATCATCTTGTGGAGTGAAAGTTGTCATGAGTCTTGATTGGTTTCTGCCTGTCCTGTTGTGTCTGTTTCTGTCTTTCAGGGGGAGACCATGGTTTTATCAAATGTGCCCGCAGAGTACCTGGACCTGAAGGAAGTGTTCAGTAAGTCCCGCGCTGCTTCTCTTCCTCTGCATTGTCCCTATGACTGTGCCATAGACTTAGTTCCAGGTAAGTCTCCGCCTAAGGGCAAGCTTTACTCTCCTACTATTCCGGAGAGGGAGGCCATGGAGAAATACATTTCTGATTCCTTGGCATCAAGGTTCATCTGCTCTTCCTCTTCTCCAGTGGGGGCGGGATTCTTTTTTGTGGGTAAGAAAGATGGTTCTCTGTGACCTTGTATTGACTACAGAGAGTTGAACAACATCACAGTAAAGAATACCTATCCTTTGCCATTGATGTCTTCAGCTTTCGAGAGGTTACAGGGAGCATCCATATTCTGGATTTGCGTAATGCTTATCATTATGAAGGGGGATGAGTGGAAAACCGCCTTTAACACCCCTAGAGGGCACTTTGAATATTTTGTGATGCTGTTCGGGCTCTCCAACTCGCCAGTGGTTTTCCAAGCACTCATGAATGACATTTTGAGAGACATGGTAGATCAGTTTATAAATGTTTACCTGGATGACATACTGATTTTTTTCTTCATAAGAATATGGGTGCTATCCATGGTGCTGGCTTCATGACCGGTCAATTTATTTCTATAAGATGTTATATAGTGTAAAGTGCATAATGTGACCCAAAGACTTCGCCTCAGAAAACTTATTTAGTTTAAAGATAACTTAAATAATTTTGGCTTGAGAAAACCTAGACAGAAAGATTGAATGCTAGGTTTAGATAGATAGATAGATAGATAGATAGATAGATATGAAATATGAAAATTAGCCCATGATTTACTTAACCTCATGACATCCTAGGTGTATATGACTTTCTTATTTCAGATTAATCCAGTCAGAGTTATATTAAAAATTGTCCTGGCTCTTCCAAGCTTTATAATAGTAGTGGGCGGTTGTTGTTTCTGTTCAACAGTCCAAAAGAAGTCCAATAAAGTGAATCCATCCATAATAAAAAAGTGCCTCACATGGCTCTGGTGGGTGAATAAAGGCTTTCAATAGTGAATCGATGCATTCTAGTAAGGAACATATCCATATTTAAAACGTTATAACCACTTTTCTGTAGCTTGCGCTTACTGTCGTACAGTACAGACCAAAGGTTTGGACACACCTTCTCATTCAAAGTTTTCTTTATTTTTATGACTATGAAAATTGCAGAGACACACTGAAGGCATCAAGGGCTATTTGACCAAGAAGGAGAGTGATGGGGTGCTGCGCCAGATGACCTGGCCTCCACAGTCACTGGACCTGAACCCAATCGAGATGGTTTAGGGGTGAGCTGGACTGCAGACAGAAGGCAAAAGGGCCAACAAGTGCTAAGCATTTCTCGGGGAACTCCTTCAAGACTGTTGGAAGACCATTTCAGGTGACTACCTCTTGAAGCTCATCAAGAGAATAGCAAGAGTGTGCAAAGCAGTAATCAAAGCAAAAGGTGGCTACTTTGAAGAACCTACAATATGACGTATTTTCAGTTGTTTCACACTTTTTTGTTATATATATAATTTCATATATAATTCCACATGTGTTAATTCATAGTTAATTCATAGAATCTACAATTTTCATAGTCATGAAAATAAAGAAAACTCTTTGAATGAGAAGTTGTGTCCAAACTTTTGATCTGTACTGTACGTGAAAGCCGGGCAGATGACATAGAACGTAAACGTAGTACATGTGCTGTGAGAAGTGATGAATGTGGAAGCAGAAAGAAGAGAACAAAACAAAACACTGTTTATGAATTAGAAGTAGAAAACTAGGAGGCACTTTTTATTATGGATGGATGCGCTTTTCCCCCCTCAGTGAAGAAAATGGCAAAAAATCCACAGATTCAATATGACCCATTTATTATTCACACTTTCGGGATTTAGGACTCCTCAATCTAAACCTTAAGTCCTTTATTCCCCCAGTGTTTGATTTCCCAGTGATCCTGACTGCATTTGTGAGAGTCAGTTTTCTTCTTTCACTATGATGTTCACCCTTTGAATGCTTTCTCCTAGATAAAGCTGTGAGGATTGTGTCCTTTATTCACAGCCTGCAAACCATATTTTTACTGACACTTTATTCAGTCTAGATCACTATTGGGATTTGTTTATGTCAAGCTTAATGTTCTGTACTTTGTCTGACCAGTCAGTGGTCTGGATGAAGGCATACAATGGGGAAAATATTTATTTGATCCCCTGGTGAATTTGTAATTTTGTAAGTGTAGAGACAGAATATCAACAAAAAAAAAATCTTAAAAAAAAAGGTTAGAAATGAATTTGCATTTCAGTGAGTGAAATAAGTATTTGATCCCTTACCAACCAGCAAAAATGGCTCCCACAGATTGATTTTGTGCCCATGTGGAACACAGATTAGTCCTGCCAGCTGTCAAAGGATGTCAGAGACAAGACTAGATCTGCATAAGGCATAAATGGGCTACAAGACCATTAGCAAGAAGGAGACAACTGTTGGTGCAATTATTCGTAAATGGAACGGATGGAATGGAATGGATATAAAACAACCATCCACTGGCTTTTCTGACTATGACACCAAGAACATCATCCCAACAGTCAAGCACAGAGATGGAAACATTATGCTTTGGGGCTGTTTTTCCTCCTGTCTCTGTGTCTTGTGTTCCTCAGGAGGATCCCTCTGACCTGTCCGGTGTCCCCGCGGAGTACCATGATCTTCGGGCGGTCTTCAGTAAGGCCCGGGCCACCTCGCTACCCCCGCATCGCCCCTACGACTGTGCCATTGATCTTCTCCCGGGCGCTTCTCCGCCTAAGGGTCGTTTATACTCCCTTTCGGGTCCTGAGAGAGAGGCCATGGACACTTCAAGCTGGGCTCATACGCCATTCCTCCTCTCCCGCTGTTGCAGGTTTTTTCTTTGTTCAGAAGAAGGACGGCTCCCTGCGCACCTGTATTGATTACAGAGGTTTGAATGACATTACTATTAAGAACAGGTACCCCCTACCTTTAATGTCTTCTGCTTTTGAATTATTACAGGGAGCTCGGGTCTTCACCAAGTTAGACCTGCGCAACGCCTACCACTTGGTGCGCATTCGGGAGGGGGATGAGTGGAAGACGGCATTTAACACCCCTTCGGGACACTACGAGTACTTGGTTCTTCCGTTTGGTCTTACCAATGCTCCAGCCGTTTTCCAGGGACTCGTCAACAGCGTGTTGGGTGACATGATCAATCAATTTGTCTTCGTGTATTTGGATGATATCTTGATTTTCTCCTCTTCTCTCCAATTACACACCCAGCATGTCAGACGGGTTCTCCAGCGGTTGTTAGAGAATCAGTTGTTTGTTAAGGCGGAGAGGTGCGAATTCCACGCTGAGTCTGTTACGTTCCTTGGCCACATTATTTCTACGGAGGGGATCAATCCAGATCCCGCTAAGATTGAAGCTGTCGCCCAGTGGCCGGTCCCTGACTCCCGGAAGGCTCTGCAGCGATTCCTGGGTTTCGCCAACTTCTACCGGCGATTCATCAGAAATTTTGGTCAGATTGCTGCACCGCTCACAGCCCTAACCTCAACTAAGGTGTCCTTCAGATGGAACCGGGAAGCGCAGGTAGCCTTTGACATTTTAAAAAAGTCCCGTTTTGTCTCTGCACCTGTTCTGTTGGTTCCAGATCCTGAGGCCCAGTTCATTGTTGAGGTTGATGCTTCGGACGTCGGGGTTGGCACAGTTCTATCTCAGCGTTCCCTCCACGATGGGAAGCTCCACCCTTGTGCATTCTTCTCTCGTCGTCTCAGCCCTGCAGAACGTAACTATGACATCGGTAATAGAGAACTGTTGGCGGTACGATTGGCTTTGGGTGAGTGGCGTCACTGGTTGGAGGTGTCAGTGCAGCCCTTCTTGGTCTGGACGGATCACAAGAACCTGGAATACATCCGTTCGGCCAAGAGGCTGAGCTCGCGCCAGGCCCGTTGGACACTCTTCTTTGCCAGGTTCAACTTCACCCTCTCGTACCGGCCGGGATCTAGGAACACCAAACCCGATGCCCTCTCTCGTCTGTTCGGTGCTCCAGGGGGGGAGGTTGCGGCCGAGGCCATCCTTCCTGAGGGGGTAGTGGTCGGGGCTCTTTCATGGGGTATCGAGCAGCGAGTTGAGGAGGCCGGTCGAGGGGTGCAGGTGCCGGGGGAGTGTCCGGCGGGCAGGTTGCCGGTGCCGGCTGTGCTGAGCTCTGAGGTCCTTGAGTGGGGTCACTCATCCAGGTTAGTCTGCCATCCAGGTATTCGGAGGATGTTGTCTGCCATCCGACAGCGTTTCTGGTGGCCTACTATGGCCGCAGATGTTAGACAGTTTGTGTTGGCCTGCCCCACATGTGCCCAAAGTAAGCCGGTCAATCGCCCTCCTGATGGTCTGCTAAACCCTCTCCCTATCCCTTCCCGCCCTTGGTCACACATTGCCCTTGATTTCGTCTCAGGGCTTCCTCCGTCGAAGGGTAACACTGTTGTTCTCACAGTGGTGGATCGCTTTTCCAAAGCGGTTCATTTCATCCCCCTGCCCAAGCTGCCCTCCACCCGGGAGACCGCCCAACTGGTGGTGGACCACGTCTTCCGTCTCCATGGGTTTCCGGTGGATGTGGTTTCTGATAGGGGTCCCCAGTTCGTCTCCCGGTTCTGGAGGGAATTTTGTAGACAGATTGGGGCCTCTGCTAGTCTGTCTTCAGGGTTTCATCCCCAGACCAATGGGCAGTGTGAGCGGGCCAACCAGGATCTAGGAAGAATGCTCCGCTGTCTAGCGTCCAACAATCCGAGTTCCTGGTGCCAGCAGCTCTCCTGGGCAGAGTACGCTCATAACACGCTTCCGGTGGCCGCGTCAGGTATGTCCCCCTTTGAGTGTTCTGTTGGTTATAACCCACCTCTGTTCCTGTCACAGGAACCCGACGCAGCGGTTCCATCCGCCCTGGCTTTCGTCCAGCGCTGCCGTCGCACCGGGGAGAAGGTCAGGAGGATTCTCGTCCAAGCCTCTGGCCGAACCAAGACCGCAGCTGATCGTCGCCAGTCCTCTCCTCCTGCCTATGTGTGTGGTCAGCGGGTTTGGCTTTCTACCAAGGATCTGCCTCTCCGGGCGCCTTCTCGTAAGCTGGCACCCAGATTCATTGTGCCATTCCGCATCACCAAGGTGGTTAGTCCGGTGGCGATCAGGCTCAAGCTCCCTCCAACTTTTGGTCGGGTTCATCCGGTGTTTCATGTTTCCAGGGTCAAGCCGGTGTTCTCTTCCCCCCTTAATCCTGCTTGTAGTCGGCCCACCCCCCCGCCCCCTCGTCTTGTGGATGGATCTCCTACCTATACGGTTAAGAGATTACTCGATGAGCGGCGCCGCGGCAGTGGGTTTCAGTATCTTGTGGACTGGGAGGGGTATGGTCCAGAGGAGAGGTGCTGGGTGCCGTCCCGGGACATTCTGGACTGCTCGTTGATTGAGGACTTCCTGTCGGGTCTCGGGGCTAATCACCTGCCTTTTTTGTGTGTGTTTGGATCTCTTGTCAGCTCACCGCGTCTACCTGTTTGAGTTTTCCCCGCCCTCCTTGTTTCGGTGTTGTGAACCCTAATTACTCGCCACCTGTTTTAGGTGTTTTCTCTGCCCCCTGTTCCCCTGCGCAGAGCTCTTGGAAGCTTCAGTGTCATCCATCCGGTCTCAGCGGTCATACAAATAACTGTGGAACGTTACTCATCGGTTTGATTCATCTGCTTCGACTATTCTTCCAGTCACTACGAGTAATCCTGTGAACGTGACTCATCTGATCTGCCTCCTCTACTTTAAATAAAAGCCTTGCGTAAACCCGCATCTGAATCCTGCCCATTTTCTCCTGACAAAAAGTGCTTGCTGCTGAATTAGGTTCTGCTGGTAAAAACTAATATATGACAAGAAATAATTTTAGGGTCAAACGTTTGGCGTCAGTAAGATTTTTTTTATGTTTTTGAAATAAGTCTTCTGATTTAACCAAGGCTTAACTTATCTGATCAAAAATACAATGATAACTGTAATATTGTGACATTTGGTTACATATAAATCTTATATGAATATGAATATAAATATATACATATTTTGTAGCAATGAAAATGTCTTTATAGTCTCTTTTGTGAATGCGTGAAAGTGTGAATGTCTTTTTTTAATCTTACTGAGCCCAAACATTTGAACAGTGAGGAGTATATTATATACATGTAATCTAATCTAATAATATAATATAATAATATAATATAATATAATATAATATAATATAATATAATATAATATAATATAATATAATATAATATAATATAATATAATATAATATAATATAATATAATATAATATACCTAAAATCATTGGAAATTTCAAATCATCCATCGTGATGTGAAGGTATACACTGTTTTGGATGTAATAATGTAATATAACGTCTTTAAGTAATGAATATGAATTTTAAAAAGCCTTTAAAACATTTTCTGTGCTATTTTAACAGATGGAGAATGTCCTTCTAACAGATCAGGGTGAGGAAGTGTGTGTTCTGTAGTCCTGCCAATGGAGGGCAGTATGTGTCAGCTTTTTCTTTCTTTCTTTCTTGTAAACATGGAATGTTCCAGAACATCCAGGCTTCAGGTTTCCAGGCCAGAGAATATATTTCAATATTAGTTTGTTAGTTTGTTAAAATGTGAAAGTGAAAATATGACATCAAAGTCAAATCCAACATCAAAGCTTCTAAAATTCTAATGACATCAAACTACCATTTAATCATAAATGGAGTATGTTTAGAATATAAAAATGATAATTATTTATGGTACTATCTGAATCTGAGGGTTTTTGATATTTTATTAAAGGCCACCTACGACTGGCTGACTTTGGCTGGTTTGTCTCGGTGTCTTGAGCGTGGAGGGAGGGCATTCACTATTTGTGGACTTGTTTTATTAAATCTATAATAAAACAAGAAATGAAAACAAATAAAAGATTCCTGTGGAATATATGTGGATTAATATACATAAATGGTCTCTTGAAAAATGTTAAATGAGCTATTAATTACATTTATGGCTTACTAATGAAAGGATGTTTATATGTCTAGCTCTGTGGAATATAAACAAGATTCTTAAGAAATCTGTCTCTGTAGCTCCTGAAGTCCTTAGCGGTGGTCTCTACAATCACGCGGCTGATTGGAGGTCTCTTGGCATCCTTCTTTTTGCATTGGCCACTGGAAAGGTGAGGACAAATGCACATATATTTGCACCAACATCTTAAATGAAAAAAATGACTTGTTAGTTTGTTTCTGTATGAATAGATGTGCAATTTCTGCCAAGTCATTCTGAACTCCCCCTCCCTCTCCGTTTTTGTCACAGTTTCCTGTGTCTCCAGAGCCGGACCACTGTAGCATGCTGAGGAGAGTACGCAACTTCCCTTATGAGATGCCAAAAAACTTCTCTCCTCCGTTTGCCCTCCTGCTTACAGAGGTGAGACCTGGACCACTGCTGGACTGGTTATTCACCAAAAGTCATCAACCAAAAATCAGCTTTCAGTACGAACACGCATCAAATTCTCTGAATAAAAATAAAAAGGAACACATTTTTAAAGGGATAGTTCTCCCAAAAAAATTGTCATCATTTACACTCCCTTGTGTCTTACCAAACCTGTTTAATTTTCTGCATTCTTTGAAAAACAAAAGAAGAACTCTGGGAACCAGACAACACTAAAGACTATTGACTTCCACTGTATAGAAGCAATATCAGAATATCTTTATGCTCCACAGAAGATCATACAGTTTTTGAACAGTAAATGATGATGGACTTTAATTTGTCACGTCACAATTATGGGTGAATTGTCTCTTTTAATGTATAACTTCTGATGAGAGTTCATACTGAAAGCTGTGATTTTTGATTGCTGGGATCTTGGCGAATCTGAACACAGTCTAAGACATTGAGATCCCCTTTTTTATTTATTTGAACCCATATTTGCTCTCCTCGGCTTCTTTGTAAGAGTCCATCACGTCCCCTTCGGTCACGTCACCTTCGGTCACTTTTTCCATAGCAGTGTTTGATTCCCATTTGCTCCAAAAGACCCCCATGGAGCTGATCCTGGAGCTGAAGAACTGGCCTGACCACTCTGCCAAAGCCCGTCGAGGACTGACCCTGGAGCTCTTCCCAAACATTGACTGTGACTTTATTTTAACCTCACCATGTACACCCACCGCTTCAGACCTTTCCTTGACTCTGGCCAGCATGGAGTGGGTAGAAGCGCTAATGCAAAACCATGTACTCCAGAACGATGCTTCCCAGAGGGAAGTGTTTGTTTAACTTTTTTAATTCCAAAACCAGACATTTTTACAAGGGATGGTCCACCCAAATTCCAAACCTGTATGATTTACTTCTGTGGAACACAAAAACAAGATATTTTGAAGAATGTTGAACCACCCAGCTGACTTCCATTGAATGTACAAACAATACAATAGAAGTCATTCAGAACAGAAATGGTTTGGTTGCCGATATTGAACTAATACAGAATAACCAAAATAAACTCATACATGTTTGGAATTACATGAGGGTGAGTAAATGAGAATAGAATTTTCATTTTCGGGTGGACCTTATAATAGGAGTTAATTCTTCTGTGAAGGAATATAGTGGTTAAGTGTATTTAATTTTTATTTAGACGCTCTAATCCTTATGTTGAATTCCTTACCTTTTGTTGAGACATTTAGTGAAATGTGGTTCATAGTTACTCATATACTTTGACATTATTTGACTATTTTGTCCTCATTTATATGCCATCCCTACATTTCCTTTAGACAAACATACCATCAATTCAGTTCTTCCTGTTTTATAATGTTTTGAAAGCTACACAAACCCCCAGGGATGTACTTTAATGCTAAAAGGATCAGATCGTCAAACTGATACCTATACTTTTATATGACATTATATGCTCATCACTGTGCATTTTGTCCAATTTTATTATTTTTTGTGCCTGGTTGGATGCCCATGTATGCATGAATAACCTTGTTTGCCTGAGATGACAATTCTTTTTTTATGCTTGACACCAGTGATCCTTTATCAACTAAGCAAAAGAAATGATGTAGTAAAATGTTTTATTTTCACGCAGTATTGTTATAGATTTTTTCTGAAGCTGCCTTTTCATTGCCCTATTATTTAGCTACAGTCTCTCTCTCTCTCTCTCTCTCTCTCTCTCTCTCTCTCTCTAAATCGTTTAGATATACTAAGTAAAAAAAAACTTTTTGTGTTTAAATAGAACCAATAATTTGTTCGTTTGTAAATGTATTGAACATTGCATATATTACCAATTTAAATGTTTTGTAAGAAAAATTAATTTGCAAATAGTATGTGTCGTTCTTTCTTCTTTTTTCTTTAAATGTTTAGTTATTTTAAGACATTTTAATTTTATTTAATAAAAGCCTGTGCTCGCACAACCTATGCGCAGTGCTTACAACACACCTCAAGCACGCGACGCTGACGCTGACGTTCGGGGTCACTTTAAAAATCATGAATATTCATTGCTATTATAATAAGGTCGTGACCAAAGCCACGCCCCTAGTTGGGTAGCTTTTCCTGCGCGGTCACGTTGCGTTGCGGCATTGAAACGGGAGGCTGTCGACAGTACAACATCTTTTGCATCACTCTCTCCTAAAAAGGTAAATGATTGAAATCTTTATTTAAAATTATGTATATGAAAAATTATAGACACACTGCCGCTTTATTGAATGACATTAATGTAATGTTACTCGTTCTGTAAACATATGTTGAATATAATTTTGTTAATTCCTTCTGATTTTTATTATAAATATCTGCTAATTTAATAGTGTAACGTTATTTGCTTTTCATTAAATGTCATTAGTATGTATGATCCGACAGGTGGTTGTCTCATTTCGAAGGCCTTCTCCATAATGGTACAACGATAAACACGTTTTAGTAGTGTCTATAGCAAATATAAAGCATTTAAATGCGGTCATATTAATTTATGTGTGAAATTTTCGTTTTTGAGCGTTTAAACGCTCCGAAATTGACTATATTAAGAGACAAACATCATCACGTCGACGTTCATGACATTCAATGTCACCCTGAGCACGGATGAACACCATCATCATCACCATCGCTCTTCCGTATAACAAACTTAAGGTAGAGTTAACAGAAAGCCGACAAACCAAACCTATTTTACCAGCGTTTATATCACAGAATATGCTAATTCAAGCGTCATATGCACGTGTGGGTCTATACGGCATCACGGATGCGGCTGCTGTCCGCGGAAGGGAGTGTGGCAGATCTGCACGTACACATTTCCTACATCACTGTAGCTTAGCCTAGCTGAGATGAGCTAACGTGATGAAATAGCGTTTCCTTTAGAGACTTAATACACATCCTTACAACAGCACACGCTCTCAAAAGGGATATGTAAATAATGTACGTCTAATTCAGGTTTTGTAAAAGATGTCCATCGCTCTTAATGTCGCCCTTGTACGCTTTAGCATCTGTTAGCGAGGGCACTAGGACGCTTGCGTCGCGTTGCGTCACGGCGCGTAATGAATCACGCTGTGTTCTCCTCCTCTCGCGTGTCGTGTGACGCGCTGAGGATGGTGTCTCTCCTCACTGAGGACACCGCGGGGACAGTGCTGCTCAAGGTTAAATGAACTAAGCTGATGATGGAGACTTAGATCAGGATGTACAGTCCTCTTAACGGTGGACTTTGACTCTTCTATTTCTTCTTTCGTGTATTATTTTTGTATCTTTTGCGTGACCATTTCATTAAGGTCCTGTGGAAATAAAAAGAAAAGCACAAAATTTAATATTTTTTTTAGTGAAACCAATTCTTGGCAAACAAATCAGTGCAATTTAATATTTTAAAGGAAGTTGTCATGTGTGTTGAGGAACTACACTACCTATAATCCTTAAGCTCAGCTGGAACTCAGCGGATGTATTTTAAAATACTCAATATTTTTTATTTATTTACACAATTTAAGTGCACAGCCTGTACATATACATTTTTACTATAGTTCACATTTACATTGTCCTGAGCAGGCTGGTTTGTGTCATTGAAATCCCTATGGAGAAAATGAATGAATGGGAAGGATGCTTCCAGGATCAAAGCCACTGGAAAAACGGGCACTCACTGACTCACTGTAGCGCATGAAGCAGTGCAGAGCAACAGATGCAGACTGAATCTGTCAGCTGTCGCTTATGCCTTGCACATTTTCTTTTAGAAGCATCTTCTGAAAGGCCACCCACACCCCCTATAAAGATTTGTTTGAATAAAAGAACAGGTTTCCAAAAGGATGGCATTATCAACCTAAGGATAAGCATTTGTCATTTTGATTTTCAATTAATTTATTTTCTTTTGCAATTAGATCTAAACCACCAAATCCTTTCAGCTTTGTATATGTAATGGTAAAAGGGGATAGTAGTGATCGGCAGGGGTAACTGATAATAGACTGGTTAGCTATTTTGAGCTTGTACTGTATATCCAAGCATCTAGCAGATTGGTGCCTTAAAGGCATTCATTTGATCCACTGTGTGATTTGTTTAGAACTAGTTAAGAATTAATACTGTAACTAAATGACTTAAAAGTGCAGTGTCTAAACAGTGTCATCATGACTCATTAAAATGTATTCACTTGCGTTAGAAACACAGATGGTGCTTGATAAATGGCAAGCCGATGTGGTTCTCTTTAATGTAAACCGAGCTTGCAGTTGTCTATGAAATACTATATAATAAACTATGTAACATTTGTTAGCAGTCTAAATAATATCTAGGTCTATCTCCAACCTATTTCCATTAGTGTATGTAGGATTCTTATAATATCTAGTATGAATAAAATGGCTAAAAATAAAAATGTTATATAAATACACTTAATTAATTTAAAAATAATTATTTACTTAATTACATTTAATTAATTGTTAACATAATTAATATGTTGACCTAATAGAAGTGTAGTTTGCGACAGTAGCGATGGACTTCTTCCATAGTAACCCCCCCACCACCACCACCCACTCTCATGGGAGACACATGAGACTGTCTGGTTACCAACATTATTCAGAATATCTTCTTTTGTGCTCAACCGTAGAAAGAAACTTTTGGAACGACTAATTTTCATTTTTTTTTTGTTGAACTATCCCTTTAACATTAACTTTAACACAAAATAAAGCCAGTCATTGAAGACTACAGTATGTCAGATGCTTTTTTCCCCTCTAAGTGGAATGGTAAGAGCATGTCGTAACGCATCCCTCCAAAACTCAAAATATGTGAAACTGTGTGATGAGGTGAACGGCGGCCGTAGGCTTTGTTTTTCTGTGGAAACTTCCATTGTTCAGCAAACCCAATGAGGCGGATTCATTCACAGAGTCCAGCCTTTGGGGGGTTGCTCTCGTGTCACTTCAGTAATACTGTGATAAACCATATCCTAGCATAGAAATAAAACAATAGCTCAGATGCTAGAGAAACAACAACTGGCATGAAATCAACTGATTTATTTAGTCTCTCATTAAAACCCGAGTATCTCTGTTTAGTTCATTTCAGTAACTTGTCAGTTGAGGACAATTTAACATTAAATCATTCTGTGTCATGATAGGACGGTTTTCTCTTTCGTTTCATGGGTTCTGTGGATGAACTGGTGTGTTTGGTGTCACGGCGTATCTAACAGAGATCTATATCCACACACACCAGCCAGTCTGTGCCGGTTTTGGCTTGTTCCATTCAACACAGAGATCTGGGGGCACTCAACCATTTACATTTATGCATTTAGCAGACACTTTTATCCAAAGCAACTTACAGTACATGCAGGCTATACTAGTTTTTATTATTATTATTATTTTTACCATTATGTGTGTTCCTTGGAAATTGAACCCACAATTTATTTAAAAAAAAATGTACATGCAGAAAATATAATATCAATTAAATAATAGTAGACTTTCATCACTTTTTTTGACACACTTGGGTAGACTTTACAAAAACACTTAATATTAAATTCAAATTTAAAGATTTATTTTAAAGTCTATTTTAAATCATTATTTTTAGCTTTATTATTATAATCTAAGGAGTAAACTTATTTGAGTGCGTTGACAAACATACTAAAGAACATGCACTTAATTATTTTAAATGCTGGTTATTTAATATTACATTTAAAGTTAATACATTTTAAATGTTCTAATTTGCAAATCATTAAACATGTAACTACAAATATATTTACATATGTGATTTTTGAAGTTTCAAAAAATAAAAATAAATTTCAGTACAATTCAACAGTACACTATAACCATATTTTCAAAGACAATGGAAGTAAATATGAAATTATGTATTAATATAATCCAATTTAAATGGGTCAAAAAGTACTCTTAAATTAAGATAATTATATTTAATGTAAATTTCAACTATAAGGCATTTTAATTTAATTGTAATTAACATGCAGTTAAGTAAATCATTACATTCAATTTGCACCGAATTATATTATTTTAAAGTATATTATTTCCATAAAGTGTATTTCTTTTTCACAAGGAATATGAATAAACTTTTCTTTAATGAAATGCTTGGTCAATCCAGATCTTTAAATGTAGTAACAGACAGTGGGGCCTGTCTAATTGGGGATTGACAGCAGAGATTAGAGGAGTGGGATTGCATAACAGGAATAAAATACACTCTGCTGGCTTTAGTCCTTGTTATTATGTAATTCAGCCTCACTGAAGAGCTTGTGAGGAAGAGTAGGCCGGAATATTAACCAGACCCTTTTAGATACCTTGAATTATTAGGCACCGTTTTGTTTGTCCATAGCCAGCAGTCAGACACTTCCAAGAAGATGAACTGTTGTTCTTCGTGTGACTTTCTTTGAGTGAAGTAGTGTTTCTAAGCAGCAGAAAGTAGCCAGTTTCCTGATTCACAAATCAAGAGCCATAGTTTTTTCTTTTTGTGTGTAACTATATAGCCAGATATTACATACATTTCAAAAAAGTGTGTATATATATATATATATATATATATATATATATATATATATATATATATATATATATATATATATATATATATATATATTAGTCATGCACAAAAAAAAAAAAGACACACTTGGTAAATATGATCAAAGAGGGTTGTAAAAATTGATCTTCATTGTTAATCCTTTTGATCCTTTTATTAAAACAATGCACAAAAATCTAACCTTTCATTGGATAAAAAGAATTTAAAATGGGTTGAAATATCATTCTAAAAAAAAATGTTTTTCTCTAATATACATTGGCCACAATTAAGGACACCCTTTTATTGAAATCTTTTTGAAACCTCCATTTGCCAGTTTAACAGCTCTAAATTTGAGTGAGGTTAATGAGGTTAGAGAACACCTGACAAGAGATTAGAGACCATTCCATATATATATACATACATACACACACATTATATATATATATATATATATATATATATATATATATATATATATATATATATATATATATATATATATATATATAATATATATAATATGTGTGTATGTATATATATATATAATGTGTATATATATATATATATATATATATATATATATATATATATATATATATATATATATATATATATATATATATATAATATGTGTATATATATATATATATATATATATATATATATACTGTACAGATTTGCACCAATGTGTGAAGTCATTGGGAAAATGGATGAAATGACAGTTGTGTGTCTGCCATTCCTGTGTTGCAGGTTGCTTTGAGCCGCACGCATCATGACGCACCAGTACCCCGCACTCACAACTGAGCAGAAGAGGGAGCTGCAGGACATCGCTCAGCGTATCGTAGCTCCTGGGAAGGGCATCCTTGCTGCAGATGAGTCCACAGGTCAGTGAGGGTTTCATCTTATATGGAAGTAACACATCCAATGTGATCATTTACTCCCCCCTCATGTTGTTCTTAACGTGAAATATGGAGCAAACAGCTTTCTATCAGTCCCTCTAACACTCTGAAATGTATGTCTGCATCTGTACAGGTAGCATGGCAAAGCGACTGAACCCCATCGGCGTTGAGAACACAGAGGAAAACCGCCGTCTTTACCGCCAGATCCTTTTCTCTGCTGACGAGCGCATGGACAAGTGCATTGGTGGTGTCATCTTCTTCCATGAGACACTTTACCAGAAAGCTGATGATGGCACACCCTTTGCCAAACTGATCAAGGACAGGGGCATTGTTGTTGGAATCAAGGTACCAGATTTAATTTAAATTATATTTAATACATGATACATGATTAAATCACATTTTAATACATGATAAAATATTTAATGTTTAATAATATTTAACAGTATTAACTGTTTTTAGTATATCTTTGATCAAATAAATGCAGCCTTGAGGTTGATAAGAGCACAACCAACCAACCACTACATTGTAGGTGGTGTGTGTGTGTGTGTGTATAAAATTATAAATAAAATGTGCAGTGCTGCCATAAATACTGAGTGCTGAGATATATATAAGTAGGCATGTAGGCAAAGGATAAAGATAAGATTGTAAGGTTAAATCAGGTTGTTCATGTTTTCCACAACAAGGTGCTCTCTAATTAGACCTTTTTTTAGCTGCTTGAAGATTTGAAATAATCTTCTTTGTATTTCTATTTTAAATGTGAATTGAGCATAGTTTAAGACATTTTTTTAGGATAGTTATTAGAAAATGCAATCAGGACTCCTGGACTATTAGCAATGCTGCCATGACAGTTTGATCTACAGCAGGTTGTCCTCTTTTACAGGTTGACAAAGGTGTTGTCCCTCTGGCAGGAACTAATGGAGAGACCACCACACAGGGTAAGCTTAGTCACGGTTATAGTATTTGCTAAAATTGATGGCAGTCAATGATGTTTTGTTAATGTGATACCTGTTTGTCTTAAGGGCTTGATGGCCTGTCAGAACGCTGTGCTCAGTATAAGAAAGATGGTGCAGACTTTGCTAAGTGGAGGTCTGTGCTGAAGATCAGCGAGACCACTCCTTCAGAGTTAGCCATCATGGAGAACGCTAACGTCCTGGCTCGCTACGCCAGCATCTGCCAGCAGGTGAGCTCACTGAGTCTGAGTCAAAGGCAAGAAGTGTTGTTATTGTTCGCTAAAACTAGAACTATTCAAAGTTGTTATCTGAATTGTTAATTGAAGCTGAAATTAAATCTTACATGAAAAAACCTACAAAATAAATTGCAATGTTGCATTGAAAACTAGCTGAATTAAAATAAGCTGAAGTACTGAACTAACAAACTGAAACTGAAATAAAGCTAAATAGTAATATTTCAAAAAAAAATGGCGAAAGCGCATATGACTAAAACTTAAACTAAACTGAAAAATAAAAGTAACAGTTAATTGAAATTGAATACTATTATGGTATATAAATAATACCAATAACACTGAATGTAAAAAATCCCAATCAAAAAGGTCTTGATGTGTATTTAGATATTTTGAAGAAGAGTTGAAGCTAATGCATAGATATCAGAGATAAGATGGATGCAGTGTGACTTCTTTTGACAGTATTGTTTGGTTTTTTTCAGAATGGGATTGTGCCCATTGTTGAGCCAGAGATTCTGCCTGATGGGGACCACGACTTGAAGCGCTGCCAGTATGTTACAGAGAAGGTACATTAAAAGTGACAGCTATTTATAGCATGGAAACCAGACTTGATTTAAAAGGTTGATAAATATTATAGGTTAAATTTACTTAACTTTACTTAATTTCCCATGTATCTCCAGGTCCTTGCTGCCTGCTACAAGGCCCTGTCTGATCATCATGTCTATCTGGAGGGGACTCTTCTGAAACCCAACATGGTGACAGCTGGACACTCCTGCCCCACCAAATACAACAGTGAGGAGATTGCCATGGCGACAGTGACCGCCTTGCGCCGTACCGTTCCCCCCGCAGTAACCGGTGAGTCACGAGGCTAATGGAGAAACCTCAGCTGTGTTTGATTTACTCTTACGTTTTGAGAATGTGCTGTGTGTTTTTTTTTAAGCATACAAAGATTGCCATGATGTAGATGACAAGAGGAAACTGCATGTTTAACAAAAGTGTGAGCAGTGAACAGTGTATGGTGAGAAATAGAGTCCTATTTCAGGAAATGTGCATAATCCATTTTGAAATCGCTCTGGCAGGTGTGACTTTCCTCTCCGGAGGTCAGAGTGAGGAGGACGCGTCCATCAACCTGAACGCCATCAACAACTGCCCTCTGACGAAACCCTGGGCCCTCACCTTCTCTTATGGACGTGCCCTGCAGGCCTCTGCCCTCAACGCCTGGCGCGGAGTTAAGGAAAACGAGAAGGCTGCCACAGAGGAGTTCCTCAAGCGTGCTGAGGTCAGTTCATCAAATCCTTTTCCCTTTAAGATGCGGTCACATTGGCCAGAGATCCATTGTATTGTCAGTAGTGTAGCAATGTATAAAGCATAGCTCACACAGAAGTCTATTCTAAACATAGCAGCTTTCTGTTAGCCAACACGGTTAATCTGTGTGACCACCACCTTGAATCAGTTGCAAAATTTGTCTCTTGCACAACTTTTAATACAGATAATAATGTGAATAACTACAAATTCATAGGTCAAATATTTTTTTAGTAAATACTGATATGTACTATTATTTGAATTAATTCAAATAATTCTTTCGCATATAATATTGGTGATGTACCGAAATTTCAGCAACCAAAAATATTCAGCCATAACAGGGAAAAAGGGTGTTTGCAAAAAGTCCAAGTCCGCTAAAAGTTGTACTCGAGACCGTACGAGTCTGAGTACTCCATCTCTAATGTAAATATAATAAATAATTGTATATGAAATAATAGCATATTTAATAATATAATAATAAAAAAGATATAAAAAAAAAATACTATTATTAACAATAGAATTGTTGGGCTGCAGTTGTTTTGTTCTTTGTCGATGTAAACTGCTGATTCATGCAAGTAAAAAACTGATCTTCCTGAACTTTCCTCAGGCTAATGGATTGGCTGCTCAAGGCAAGTACATCTCCTCTGGAACCGATGGATCAGCAGCACAGTCCCTCTACGTGGCCAATCATGCCTACTGAACATCCTGCATCCTATCGTTCAAGCTTCTGCCAGCCAATAGTATAGTGCACAGCTGCTACCCTTCCTGTCACCAACCAATCACAGGCCTGCGCTGACATCTGTACTTTAGGGTTGTCATTACAATGTCTCATAATGTCTCTATTTAAAATGTATGAAACTTTAGTATTGGAGAGGAGAAAAAGAAAGGTACAAAGGATATTATTTTTTATTTCTGAAACATTCTAGCCGTGATTTCTTGCATTACTGGTTTTAAATGGATGTATATGTCAGGCATTCCGTTTTTATTATTCCAACATAAGTCAT
This sequence comes from Carassius auratus, assembly GCF_003368295.1. Classification (NCBI taxonomy): domain Eukaryota; kingdom Metazoa; phylum Chordata; class Actinopteri; order Cypriniformes; family Cyprinidae; genus Carassius; species Carassius auratus. Next base: position 298,967 of record NW_020523497.1, read on the forward strand.
TCCAATTCAGGCACGAGCCACTAGAGGTAACTTGTCACATTCCTTTCAGTGCAGGATGACCTCATTGGTCTTAACGGTGATGTGTGGAAGATGTGAATACTGAGTCCAGATCAATGTGTGTCAGCAGGGGCAGTTTATCATAATTGGGAATGAAATGGAGTAATATGTAACTGCTAGCTATAAAATAACTCCACCAGACTCTAAAAAATATTTTGTGTTGTGTTCACATATAATATGCTTTGTTTGGGTTGTGTGATTATGGTTCAAGAAATTAAATATGAAGTACTAACAATATTAGTTTGAAAAGGACTATTATTTTGAATCTGTGCTCTATTGTGTTGTGTGCTTGAGTGTATCATGCCTCTCCCTCTCCCTGTATTTGTGACACAGCGCTACATGAATAATATCTTCTATTGGCTGTAAACGGCAGAGCAGACCAAACTGTGGAGCTCCTGGGGAGGTTAGCTCTCACTGCTCTGTTGACAAAATGTGATATTGTGATTTGATGTTCTCTAAGCACTTTGTGTGTCAGATAGTAAAACCTAAAATAAAGTACTGTAAAAGCCTAGATTTTGTTTGTCATCAATATGCAGGTTTATTATTTCATTATTATTATTTCATACACTTGCTACACACATTTTGAGCCATATCTTACGGTTTCACATTTACACATTCATTACATTTGTGCTTTCCTCAAGAGTCCCCCAACGTGATTTAATGGATCTGTTGAACTGTTTCTAAAATGAATAGAGACACATTTAACAAATAAAGTAAACTCTGGTGTTCCATAAAGTAAAAAAAAAAATATGGAAGCACGAATCCAATGTTTGTGTTGTGAGACCAATTAGATGTGCTTGAGAAAATAGTACCTGATTGTTGTAAAAAAAAAAACCAAAAAAACAGTACTTTTAGGATGTAAAAGTATATGTGGGGAAACGGGGCACTGCGCTTCTATGTTCCCCTCCCTTTGGAAGTTCATGGAGTCTGAAGAAGACGTATCAAATCTGGAAATGGAAGTGGAGCAGCTGTTTAAACATCATGTCCTTCGTCATTAAGATATGATAGCTGCTCTGAGCAACTGTCCACATGACCAAAGTGAATAAGGAGAGTACGACAGACAGCACGAGGGCCATCAAATCTAGTCCTGGGGAGTATTCTTCCTCATTTTGGCTTGTTTTCTCATTAGCATACTGTTCAAATTTTCTTTATTTAATTTTTTTTACATTTTCTTAGGCTACGAGATCACATTCCATTTGCTCAACCCAGACCCAAAGTCGCCCAGTCTTCACTGGGATATCCAGGGTGCCATTCAAAGCTACATTCAGCCTTTATTGAACAAACTTGCTCCTATAGCCAACTTTTCAGGGGACTCTCAGGTACTTAAAAACAATTACATCGTAGTGACTTCTCACAGGGATGGAGGAATATTCTGTACCCTGCAACGGTTACAAAGTTATCAAATGCTGTACTGTTTATGCAACAAAAGATTAGAGCTGCTTTTTCTTACACATAAGAGAAATTAAGAAACATGGAGTGGTGCAAGAGGATGTTTTACAACAGCTGCAAGTCTCATTCAGTCAGCATTTGGAGTCAGAATTTTAATATTTCATAACATTTGTTGTATTGATGTAAGCCTTTTAATTGTTATTTTTTATATATTTATATTCTTCACACAGTTTTTGGATTGCATTCATCAACTTTCAAATGCAAGTATCTTGTATAGAATAATTTGCCATTCTTGAGAATGTTAACATTAAAATGGTTAAAGTGATGGGTGTGTTCTTAGCACACTTACTTGAAGATTTCACTTTAATACATTTAAATAAAAATGCCTGTTTTCCCTGATGAAAGTGTTTCATTTCACTTTCTTTGGTCTGTTTCAGGCTCATGCTGGGAGAGCAGCTCCAGTCTGCTGTCGCTGAGTGGGAGGCTGGGAACTTGGCTTTTGTGCTCCAGTATAGCCAGGAGGCTATTTATGGCTTCATATAGGGGACTCTTTTGATCACTCTCTTTTGCATCTTTTTTTTATTTTCCAGACGATCAGAAATTCGCCATCTACATTCCTCTTTTCTTTCCCATGGCCATGTGTGTACCTGTTGTGCTCTCAATGCTGAAAATTGTGAGTGTAGCTAAGCAAAGGCTAGCAGATAAACAAGCCAAAAGTGACTTGTTTGATGCATACTAATGGCTGCACTTAAATGTATGCATTTATCAGATGCTTTTATCCAAAGTAATGTACAGTGCATTCAGTCTATGCATTTTTGTTACCAGTATGTGTTCCCATGACCTTTTGCGCTGCTAACACAATGGTCTTCCACTGAGCCACAGGAACAATTGTGTAGCATGTTCAGAAACACACTGATCCATTAAAAGATGTGTGTGTGTGGTGTACATTTAAAGTTGATTTATTTATTAGTCTGTCATCAGAAGAAAAACAGCTGATATGAATGTTATGTTAAGCTTAAATTTACAAAGACAGCTGTACTGAACAATGAATAAGTGAAATGATTAATTCTGTCTGAATGCAATGTGTAATTTGGTTTCTGTCTTTGTCCACATCCAGTGCATTGCATCTCTTCTTGTTAAGACACTGTAACACTGGGTAATGATCTCAGTTTCATAAGGGTTTGTTAGGGCATATTGTGGTTTGTTTTCAAGGCCTTCATAGTTGTTACAAAAATAACATGCAAGATAATAAAAATTAAAATTAAAAAACATTATCTTATGTTTAAAGACATTTTCTATAATTTCTCAGAATGTTTGGTTTGATGTGTTAACTTTACAAACTTTCCCTGTTTTTAATATTTTCCGGAATATTCCCATGATAATATCTAAAAAAATTATTTGTTATTGTACAAAATAATATAGTAGCCGACTGTACTACTGTATATATTTAGTTAGATACTGCATTCTAGTTAAAAAATTTTCTAGTTAAAAATTCATTAAAATCGCACCAAATGACTAAAGGCGTTTTTGAAAGGCTTATGTTACACGATGTCATCATTTTCATCATTTTAAATTAGTGTGATGGACGATAATATGACAGTTATGCACTAAGACAGTTTAATGAACCTTCATTAATTTTAAAGAGAGACTATTTCAGAATAAAAGTGTAAAACTGAGACTTAAAATCCCTCATATCCTGCTTAAAATACGAAGAAAAAGGTTTTCAACAACTTTACGTATTACGCCACCTTAAGATCATGTTGAATGGTGTGTATTGATGCTGATATACCAATAGTGATGTCGGTCAAATGCAGGTCAGAACATATTTTAATACAAAATAAAAATGACATGGAACTCGTGAATGCTGCCGCAGTACTACCAAGCGCTACGTCATCCTTCCGCGGAGCGTCACGAGCGTGTGTTGTTGAGGGAGAATGTGACGGCGCCATATTGAGAGAGACGTATTGGGTTTCTTTGGTAGATAAACGAGATAAACGCTGAATATAACCTGTAGCATAGATCGGTGAACGCAGTGCTGACGAATTTCTTTCATATCCCCTGACGATTAACGGTTCTCGATTAAAATTCTCAACGTCGTTTGTGTAACTTCTGGTTGAAAATGTCTGGCGGTGTGATTCGAGGGCCTTCAGGGAACAATGACTGTCGGATTTACGTTGGTAACTTACCCCCTGATATTCGCACCAAGGACGTAGAGGATGTGTTTTATAAATACGGAGCCATTCGGGATATCGACCTTAAAAACAGAAGAGGAGGTCCGCCGTTTGCGTTCGTGGAATTCGAGGACCCGAGGTGAACAAGACAAGCAAATCTAACAAACCCAGCCTAGTGTGTAACGTTAGGTGTTGATAAATGCATAGTCAGCAAGACGATGTTAACTCTTTAACTTATATAAATACCTGTTTTATACGCAAATACTAGTCTTCTAAATTAAGTGCCCATATGAGGCGCGCAAATCCGTCAACTTACGTAAGATTCTTTTATAACACTGAAGTAGGGAAGTTTTGGTAATTTATATAACGTTATATCAGCTAAACTAAAATTCTGAGAAGTATACAGAAGTATCCTAATTGTGAAGTGTGTTTTAATGAAATGTTCTAAATCTGTAAATGGTGGATTGAGTAAAAACATTCTGCGCATGCGCCAGCGTCCTTGCGCGTAACCTTGAGGATTATAAGTGCATCACTTCTGTGTACTCATTAACTTTCTGTCTACAGAGATGCAGAGGATGCTGTTCATGGACGAGATGGCTATGACTATGATGGCTACCGTCTTCGTGTGGAGTTCCCCAGGAGTGGCAGGGGAGGTGGAAGAGGTGGAGGCGGTGGTGGAGGAGCTGGAGCTCCCAGAGGCAGATATGGCCCTCCATCCAGGCGTTCAGAGTACAGGGTCATAGTGTCAGGTGAGTGGAAAGACATGGTTTAACACATCTTTGTCATACAATATCGGGGTCCTTTCCCACATAATAGTGTATGGATGGGCACAGACTCCAGACATTTTTTTTCAAGCTTCAGACTGATTCTGTTAAATTGAAGGACAACAGGTTTTATATTTTAAGCCAATTTTAGTACATATTTTCATTTGTCATGGCTCTTTAAAAATGAATGTCACAGCTTGCAGATGATTGCTACACAAAGCTGTGTGTTTTTTCCCCTTTAAATTCAGATAGTGTGATCTTTTAGTCCAGTTTTTTACTAGAGCAATTATGAAAAAAAAAGAAAAAGTGCATGATGTGGTATTTAAAAATTAGTTCTGATCTTAAAAGTCGTATAGTGTAGTCCAGCCTTTAGTATTCTTTAGTGTCCACCTAAAATCCTCCACCTTTTTCTGTTTGGCTGCTAAGTGTCAGACTTTTATTTTGATGAAACTGAGAACCCTTTGCAGCTATGTGATATTCACTGTGTACTGTATGCGAGATTACCGTTACCTGGATTTTTATTTGAGAAAATGTGCGCACTGATTAACCAGATTATGCATTGTTTACATTATTTGTGTTTTTCATCTTTTTTTTTATTCGCAGAATTGCAATTTTGCTATCTAAATTATAAGTATGGTTTATTTTACAAATGTATTACATTTCAAATATTAAAAAATTATTCATTTTCAAATTATTTTTAAGTATTTTAGTAAATATGGTGGAAAATAAATATTCATTTAATTTTAGAAACTGTTATCAATTTGTTTATAATCTTTAAATAGTGTGATAACCGAAAAGGAATTTGCACCACAAGAGCTCTTTCAAAGTTCCCATAGTTTTTGGCGAAAGTACCCACAAAACCAGAATATCCTGTCTTACTCCAATCTCGAAATGGTGCTGTTCGTAAAAAAGAGGGATCTGCTTATGTAATGGTTGTGATATTCTTTTTGTCCAGGACTTCCTCCTAGTGGCAGCTGGCAGGACCTTAAGGATCACATGCGTGAAGCAGGTGATGTATGTTATGCTGACGTTTTCCGAGATGGCACCGGCGTTGTGGAGTTTGTGCGCAAAGAAGACATGACCTACGCCGTTCGAAAGCTGGATAACACTAAGTTCCGGTCACATGAGGTAGGTGTGAGTTTGTAAACATAGACCGCCATTGGACAGGACAGGGCATAGCTTAAGGATTTGGAAATGTCAAGGTAAGCTTGATGTCAGAGACCCATGATGAAGCCACATGGACTAGGAGGATCCATGGAATGGCTCTTTTGAATGTAAGTGATTTTATCAGCGGGCCACATCTGGAAGAATGTGTAATTTGGTATAGCGCCAAGTCTTAAAAACAAAAATCCGAAAAGATCCGTTTTAGATTCGCCAAGTGAGTCATTATTTATGAGTAACCTAAGATCTGGTAGTTCTTCGTTAGAAAGTGTCTCATTATGTTCCTCAGGGGGAGACGGCCTACGTTCGTGTAAAGGTGGATGGCCCGCGCAGCCCCAGTTATGGGCGCTCGCGCTCTCGGAGCCACAGCAGGAGTCGCAGCCGGAGCATCAGCCGCAGTCGCAGCTACTCTCCACGACGCAATCGAGGATCCCCAAATTACTCGCCCCGCCACAGCCGATCCCGTTCCCGCACCTAAACACCCACATCCCAGCTAGTTGGCTGGCCACAATCATATACACCCTGTGTCGCCCTCTATTGGACCCACTGTTGTACTTCATTGTTCTCTTGACTTGTTTCGTCTCTCCACTTTCTCCAGTTTGCTTTCTCTCATTTTTGGTTCGTTAGTTTTTATTTTAATTTTTTTTGACTGTCATTCTGCTAATGACAGCAACGTGTAGCTAAGTAGATGTTATCCTTTCTCTACTTTTTTTTTTCTCATCAATTCTTTGTTTGTTGTCTCCTATCCCATCACCCTGTTGTGTCTTTGTCTTGCATCCCCATTTTAACTGGATCTTCATACTCATCCCTTGTACTATATTTGACACAAGGGACATGTTGAAATGCTTTAAATAGTTGTATGTGTGACTAATTAATTTGCTACTTTTTTATTTTTTTGATGATGCTTCTTTACCGGCTTTTTCTGGGGTGGGATAATTTTTTTGTTGAAAAACTGTTCTACTTTTACCTTTTCATGTCTTTCTATAGACAACAGAAGAGCAGGATTAAACAAAGCTTTGGAATAAAGGATTTTGAAGCACAGTTCATTCATATTAGGATATTTGGAGGAGGAGGAGCAGGCATTTCATTTAAGGAGGCAATGGTATGACAGTAAATGGCTTTAGTCACCTTCAAAAAGGCAGTTGTTGTTTTTCTACAGACTTCCAGTACTCTGGATTTTCTTAGTTCAGTAACACATTAGTTTGCTTTGCCATTCTTCCTCCCTTCACAACACTCCCCTTCCCCGTTTAATTTACCTTTTCTCACTGGTCATTGCTGCTAAGCATGCATGTGTACTGTCTGGATGTTGTGATGCTTGTGCATACATTAAGACAGCTTGGTTTTTTGTTTTTTTTGGGGGGTGGTAATTTTTAAATACAAAAACATTTTTGCCTGTTGTCCAAAATATTCTGGGATTTGGCCACTCACATAGATTTTTCATTAGACAAGATAAAGGCTTGCCATGTGCAGTTGTTCTCATGTAAATTATGTATTTGTCGAGAGGAAGACTTTTTTTTCATAGCTTATTTTTCTTGTTTTTCCATTAAGCACAATTTAATGTGTTTAGGTGGTGTTCTAAATTTCTTTGAGAGCGTATCAGTCTGGTATCCTTTTTGTCATTTAGAAAAAAAAGAAAGAAAAATACCGCTCCTATGATCAATTTATAGAAGCTTTCAATGATAAAAGCTTTTATTTAGCTTTGAATCTAACTTGTTACCTCCCTCTCTTTGATTTTGCTGGTATTCAAAGGTTTGGATTGGAGGAGGGGCTCACTGTGTCCCGATCCTTGGAGCCGGATCATTGGATCAGTTCAGGATCAGGATCAGGATTAGGATTAGGATAAGGATGGATACATACATGGAGCGGGATCAATTTACCGGGAACGGGAACCATTGGAGAGGATCCCAGCCCCGCATCCCCCCAAAACCACAATTAAAGGATACTTGACATCGTAATTGGCTTTTCTAAAATCAAATTCATTTTTTTTTTTTTTTCGTGGAGCCCCATTGATGCGCGCAGAAGGGATCCAGGTGCTTTTTTTGTTTTTGTGAGATTACTTTTTTGGTATAAAAAGAAGCAGAGCAAGGAACCAGAAGGCTGGATCAGTTGCTTTGGATGGAATCAGCATAAGGAGCATGGTAAATAGGGGCGAATTCGAGGGAAGGGTGGGATAATAGGCAAATTTTCAGGGGGATGTTGTAGTTTATTTAGGGATTCAAAAATTACCTTTCAAATAACATTTGCTGTGTTGGCAGTGGTGTTTCTTTCCCCCCATAATTGGCTACTTTATATTTCTAGACTGTAGTGTGTTGATTTTTCTGTCTTTTCCCCTTGTTTAAATAAAGATTGAATTTTCAAGTAAAATATTGTTTTCTTTGTTTCATTTTTATAGAAATCATAATTTAACTTGCACTCTGAAGCATCCAAATATATATGAAGTGTATGAAATGACTGAGGTGATTGTGATTTATTCTTTTGTAACATTATTATGTTGTCAATTCTTTAACGTAGTTTGGCACACAAAGCAACACATTTTTGACATTTGTCTTTACATATAGCTGTAAGTAAGTATGTGAAATAATAAATCATGCTTAACGCTGAGGTGTTCTTGGGGATCGTGTGGTTGAGGTGAGATTTTTCCAAAGATATATAATGTGAAACTTGAAAAAGAAAATGATGACCCGGATAGTAATGCCAGCAACGGACTCGAGAGCTGTAACGGGGCGACCACAACAGCTTGACATTGTCTAATTTGACACGGTCTTCATGCTGCACTAAGGCTTTCCTCTGTTTACACATATCCTAACAAGTACAAATTTAGCTGGATTATTTGTGTCCCCTTCAAAAATTGCTCCAGTTTACACCAATGCTACTAGACTAGACGATGTGTCATTTCCACTACTCCTTACTTCAGTGTTTGCAGTGTTTACTTTCTGTAGCGCAGCTGTCGAGCTTACCGTCAAAACAAATAGTTGGCTAGAATTTTTATGCACATGTAACGTAACGTTACAACACTGACATACAAAAAAATAAAGGATGATTTGAAATGTATGGACTCATGACTAAAACAAATATATTAAACAGGACAACACTGAAATAGTAACTATTTTGATGAGGAGCATAAGTTTCCCATATCAAGTATTTGCAACCATATTTTGGAATATTCTCACAAAATCTAAGAAATATAGTAAAGGATGATTTATATTTCTTCTAATTACATGTCACGTGTAAATGAGTCATAAAACACTGAATTCAATATATATTTCTATTCTTCAATACACACACACATATAAAAGGGTATATATATATATATATATATATATATATATATATATATATATATATATATATATATATATATATATATATATATATATATTCCTGTGGACATATTCTAAACAGGAATTTGTCTCTTTAACCTTTGGGGCAACAGGCTCAGAGTCACACATAATCAGATACAGTGTGAAAGAAACCTCAACATCGACAAATTACTGAAAACTCTAAATGAAAGAAACTTACTGTCTTTCATTAAAATCTCAATAAACCCGAACATTTGAATGTGAGCTTACGGTAAAAATAATAGTAGTCCTCATTACAGATATAAAATAACAATCAACTTTAATAATTAGCAATTAGACGATTAGACTACATTTAATTTAATGGGGGTAGGTAAGAGACCAGGACAATGGGTGGGGGGCGATGGCGTAAAAAAGGTTGAGAACTTCTGGTAAACACAATATATAAGTTAGTTATAATTTTTAGTAACCAACAGTTACATATAAACTTGGACCGTCATATATTTTGGTAAACAATTCTAGTAATTCCTCAATACCTCTGGCCCGACGAGGATGTGGGATTCTGAGTCCAGGCGGGCCCTGGTGCATTGTGGGATGAAATAAAATGCGGGGAGTGAGAAGCTACTGGAAACTGCCCGTAACACGCGGGGAGAGGCTCTGCGTGAACCAATCAGGGAGCCGGTGCAGTGCGGTGGGCGGGTTTCGTGACGCGAAGTTGGGTATGAGTTACGAGCTCAGCCGCATGGGTCGAGTTACGACTGAAAGAGTGGTTAGAGAAGTCAAGCGTGAACACAGCGGCTCAAAACAGCCTGCGTTAAACAGTATTCCAGAGTAAAAGCATCATAAGAGGGTGAGCAATGTGCATTTATTTACTATGCATGCATCCGACGTGTTGACCATGTAGCTCCCGAGAAAATGAATGTATTAAAAACATGTACGTTATGCATTTGGGGAAGTTTAGTAATTAAGTACTCTATTCAAATGAAGCATCATGGACGCAGCACTCGCCGCTACCTGAGCCTTGCAGCAATTTTATTGAAATAATTATTATTACTGGTTTCGGTGTTCCGATGTTTTTTAGAAGAAATATGCTTTGTAAATTTGTAGAGAATAATAAGGGCGGCGGCGTGAAATACAAATTAGAGCTCCTCGGCGTCTGGAGAAAAATGTTACGTAACGTAATTCTGCCAATCATGAGAGAGCATTTAGAGCAGATGCTGAGGACATCAGCGCCGTATGGCTTTAATGCACACATCTGGGGACACCAGAGTCCAGCCAAAGGCTGTATGTTGATGACAAGATAGCACTTGGGTGAAAGTTTCTTCAATTTGAATTGTAAAAACAGCCACAGCTTGCAACATATAGTTATATTAGCTCTGAGTGATTCCCTTTCCGTGACCTTATCAAAGGCAGACACCTGTGATGTATTAATTATTAATTGTGCTTTGCAGCATAATTTACTCTAACTTTAATTCTGTCCAATTAAATTTAATTCTGAACTCTTGCAACTTGTTTCTTGCGCAACTGCTTCAGACCTTCATCCTTTTATAGTCCTATAATCGGTTTGCCCATTATTATTGCAGATATTCACACTTTTCTATTTCAGTTATTAGATATGCTATATAAGTTGCAAAATATTGTTGCCGAAGTTAAGTTATTAGACTTTAAAAAATAAATGTTAACATTGAAAAAAAATATATATATATAATTAAACAAATACAAAAAGTCTTTGTTTGAACATTAATTTGAAGATTGAATGTGAAATCATTGCAATATAAAAGTATATTTAAAAACTAGCTAGTTAATTTTATTTAATCATTTGACAGCACTAAAATATATACATGAATACATGTGTATTTTCCTATACATGAATATACACAGTAGCCTAAATACTTGTGTAAACAAAGGACGTGGATGTGATTAATTTATGATTAATCGCTTGACAGTGCTATAAATAGATTTATTTCCCATTATTTTGTCCAAAAATAATAATAATAATAATAATCAAACACACCTCCATGTGCCATTGGCCAGTCAAACAAATTGTCAATCAAATCGCCCTAAATTTGTTAATGGTTGAGTCCAGTTTTGTTCTGTTGGGATGTTTTTACGTAGTGCCACATTGTTTAAAAATTTCATGGAAATCCAACCTAAAAATGGCTTTTAGTTTTATTTGCATGCTAAGCAGGGGCAGGAGAATATTTAAAAACCCACACTTCAGATAAAAAATTTATCTGCTATGATAATTATTGTACATATATTTAATTATTACTTAAATATGAATTGTTATTATCTTAGTTATTTATTTTTATTTAAAAAGCTGAAATCAAGCAAATGAAATGTGCTATTGGCCAGGATAACAAATCGACCCGCCCCAAGCTTATGTGATTGGTTGAACCAGTTTTGCTCTGCTGGGATGTTTTGATAGTTAAACTGTTCAGGGAAATTAAACTACAAGTGGTTTTAGTGCTGTTTGCATACTAAGCGAGGATAGGCGAAAATAACACACTTCAGCTTCAGAATAACCTCAAGTTATGAGTCATACAAACAATATCGGTCAATCTCTTATTCCAAATGTCAGTTTACTGAATGCAAATGATTCGAAACGTCTCCGATGTAGATGACCTCTCTGTTGTATATGCAGTTGGCCTTGGTTTAGTTTCATGTCAGGAAACCGAGCTGGATAAAGCTGTGATTTCTGTGCTTTTCTCATACGTCCTCCTCACTGAATGGATTTCATCAACCTTCTCCCTCTCCTGGGCCCATCACTGGAGTCTTGTGCAGAGGGAGCTGATTGAGGTGGCCTCCTTTTTGTCAAATCATGACTGCACGTTTCCTTTTTAATAGATGCACTAGTTCCTTAATAAGCTGATTGGAAAGGTAGATGACTCCGTAAACTCAGACAGGTCCCAGAGCGGAACATTTACATCCGAATTTGCCATTAAATGAACTGACAAGCGCTTGTAGAGAGTCAGACCCTAGTTTTATTTATTTGTTAGTGTTGACTGTGTGTGTGTGAATATTTTAGATTAGTATTGGCCAAGAATAAAGCAACAGGGCTCTTGAGGTTGCAAGAAGAAGATAAGTGTTTACAGAATGTTATTAGCTTTGAGACATTTTATTTTTGAGGATTATTCAGTGTGTCTAAACATGATCCAGGTTGTCACTGCTAACTTAAACGTTTTTTTTTATCTTTTCATAATTTGAAAGGTGAAAGGAGGTTTTTTTATGTTAATTACTTTTTCCAATCACAACTTAATACGCAGAATCAACTATAAGCCATTAATGGGTTAAATTGAGTTTTTTCACATCCCGAAACGGCAGCATTGGCTCAATGTCAGTCCAGTTGGAAGGAGTGTTCGGGAAAGTGTTTTATTTGTAATTGTTTTTGATGGTGGCACTACTAAACAAGAAAGCTTTAAATAGCTAATGAATTTTCATGATCTAGGTTCTTCATTGTTCTTATGACTGTATTCCAGACAGTCAGTGAATCCCCTTTGCCTTTTCTCTTTCTTCATGTTCACAGCCATCATGACTGACAGGAAGGCAGTGATAAAGAACGCTGATATGTCGGAGGACATGCAGCAGGATGCCGTGGATTGTGCCACACAGGCCATGGAGAAGTACAACATTGAGAAGGACATTGCTGCATATATCAAAAAGGTCACGCATCCACACACTATTTCTGATTGACTCCTCTACAGACTTCAACAGTAGTTTAGTCAAGACATTATTTCCTGTTTTATCTTGATTCTTAGAAAGATTCAGTGACACAGAATAAATAGTTCTCCCAAAAATGAACATTTGCTGAAACTGTACTCGCCCTCAGGCCAGTTTTAGTTTGTCTCCTCATGGGAACAGATTTGGAGCATTACATCACTCCCCATTTAGTGGGTGCCGTCAGAATGAGAGCTGATAAAAACATTACCATAATCTACACAACTCCAGTCCATCAATTAATGACATGTGAAGCGTAAAGCTTGTAATAAACCCATTATTAACTTCTGGCTAAATATGAGTCCTTTATCCATAATATCGCTTTCTCCTGTGAAAAGTCATCTCATCTGATTTAGGAGATAAATATACACAACATTGTGAAATCAACTTTTTCTACTGGAGGAAGCATTATTGATTTGTAAATTGGACAGAAGTGGGGTTTTAAAATGAAAACCCCTTGATGCATTTGTTTCTTAGAAAGCTGCAGCATTTCACTTGACATGACATTAATGGATCTGGCGTGGTGTGGATTATTGGGATGTTTTTATCAACTGGTTGGCTCTCATTCTGACGGCACCCATTCATTGCAGAGGATCCTATGGTGAGCAAGTGATGTAATGCTAAATTTGTCCAAATCTGTATCAATGAAGTAAAAAGCTCATCTACATCTTGGTTGGCCTAAAAGTGAGTACAGTTTCACCAATTTTCATTTTTGGATGAACTATTGCTAAAGATTTTTTGTGGAATAAAAAAAAAAAATAGATTAACATTTGAATTTGTAATACACTTCAATAATTTGTAACTAACGTTCAGCCAAATGTTTCGTTAACCCCCAGCCACCCACCCACCGCCCAAATGTATTATGTAACATTACTATTTAATGAAGTATTAACATTGTTATTATTTTAGTGCATTTGCAATATACACATCATAAAATATGTAGATGCATTAATATGGACTTGTACACTGTTGTTGTAGGCCAGGCCTTCTAGAATACTGTTGCTTCTAGTAAAGTATAAATGACTCTTCTTGCTTTTTAACAGGAGTTTGATAAGAAGTATAATCCGACATGGCATTGTATTGTGGGACGGAACTTTGGCAGTTATGTGACACACGAAACTAAGCATTTCATCTACTTCTACCTGGGTCAAGTGGCCATTCTGCTCTTCAAATCGGGCTGAAGAACTGCTGTCATTCATGAAAGTTGGACATCAACTCCAAACCTGGACTGTGATGCACTGATGGCTTGAGCCACACTCTCTACACACACACACACACACACACTTACATTCTCTCCCACATACACACTTGTGAATTTAGCTATGGAGGCTGTGCATAAATGCATGGACCGTGTATATTATTTAATTTGTATATGTTGCAATACAGTAACTTTTTTGCTTTCTATAGTTCTACGAGTTCTACCAGATGATTTTTGTCATTTATTTCCAAGTTATTTTTTTTTGTTATGTTTTGCACTGATGTTGTACAAAATGCTTCAACTGCTGCCTTTAAATTATATTAAAGAATGATGTGTCATACGTATTCTGGGTATAAAGTGATTTTTTTTTTTTTATTATTGTAGATCCAAACATGATTTTTTGCATTCTGTTTCCTATCCCCAGTTATATGATGTAAGATAAAATTAGAATTAACATGATACATTTTCTTCATTTGCTTCTTCCTGAAGTGTAGCTTAAGAAAATTTAACAAGCTTCAGTATCTCAGGAGTCATGGGCTCTTGGTGTGTGCATTTTTTGCTGAGGTATGGAGAATGCAGGCAGAGTTCAATTACTAATGAACAGACCTGTCTGGAAACAAGGGGCCATTATTGGGATACAGTACCTCTTGAATTTCAAGGACACACATTTACTGAAGGCTGTGCTGCTTTTATGGCCGTTTTTATTAAAGTCTATATATTTAAACATGTCATATGTCCCCATCGCAAACCCTTTGTCACACTAATAGGTGTGGCATGTCTCCTTGGGGTATAATATCTACATTCTTTCTTCTGGTGTGGTTAGAAAACATCTTGGGGGAATACACAAGTCTAATGTGTTAGATATCGAAATAAACCACAAAAGTCAGAATGGCAAAAAATTAAAAAAAAAAGTAAAGAAATAGAAAATATATTACATCTTTTGCTATCAAGGTATAATAAAATGCATTAAACATTACATGACACCAGGGTTTCCCTAACTGGGTTTAAATGTAAGAAAATGCAATTTGTGAGTGGATAAAAAGCTAATATTCAAATCATAAAAATTTGAAATAAAACTAATGTAAATACTTGAACGCTTTTTACCTAATGTAATCATTAACTGACATCAGAGAACTGTAAACAGGAGAATGTGTTGTTAAATTATTGAAATATTACCTTCCTCAGAGATATTTCAGTTAAATATTTATTTCACAGGGTTTGGCTGACAAAAACGGTTCCCCACATTATATGAACAGACATTAATAAATTTGAAAACAAGAATGACATTACAAGCCCAAAGTGTTTCAGATTTTAATATTTTATTAAATTTTTGTCCAGATTTCCAGAATCAACACACTGGACATAATGATGACATAACAGCTATCATCAGTGTTTGGTATCTAATTTTTTATATGCATGGTCTTGAGATGTGCTAAATTCTGAAGCATGGTTTGCAAATATCTTTACACAACATTTATGAACACAGTCAAACCGTTCACGCTTTGGATTTCTTTATTGGATTTATAAAATATGACATTAAACGTTTTCGTAGCTTTAGCACGTTTCGAAATGCTTATGTGCGCAACCTGCATTTAAATATATAGAAAAATGTATCATTTTTTATATGGATAAATAAGTTATTTAAAATATATAATTGTTTTATCTAAGAACAGTAACAGCAACGGAAAAAATATACTTTTAATATATATATATATATATATATATATATATATATATATATATATATATATATATATATATATATATAATACTCAAAGGCACAACTTTTAATGTTGTTATAATAAGGATTTTAGTCTAAAAAAATACATAAATAAAAACAGCCACATGGTTTGAAAAACACAGTATCATCAACCCACTAAATGCGGTTGGTCATTACTAACTCATTTGCAATAATCGCTCAAAAAATGACTAAAATAAAATAGTTTTAATTTAAGAACTCCCATTTCCGGTTGACCTCGGACGTAGTTCCTGGTTACCATAGTAAAGTCGCTATTTTGACCCTGTAAACATGGCCGGTAAGGCAACGTTTTTTGAGTCGAGCTTAAGTTTTCCTTCCAGTCGCAACACACAAGGAGTTCAGTCCGCCTCAACCGATACACCAAGGTTCGTGCCTTCATCAAAGGCGCAGCATGAGCTCGACGCTTCCGCGCAGGCGCAGGATCAGATCAGTCGCTGCTTTAATAAACTCCGGTCCTTGAGAGAGACGGACAGCGCTACTCTGAAAACTGAGCTCAACTCACTGTTCGACCAGCTCATCTCAGAAAACTACAACAGCCTCAACCATGACAACATACATCCAGAGGTATGATCAGATCTATGCTCTTTCCCTTAGAGCTGTCAGGTTTAGACAAGCTCTCAGTCCTCCCGAGCCCTAGTAATAAGGTCCCCTATCTAGACAACATGGATATCTGTATATCTGCTGAATCTAGTGATCCAGTGCGTCTATGTTGCCCATACATACTACTCAGACATCTCACTAACTATTTATTATTATTCCAAAATGTTTCACTTTACAACAAACAAGGCCAAATAAGACAGAAACATGCACGTTAAAAATCAGCAAATCTTGAATAACTAAGTTACAGAAATATACAACTTCGAATACAAATAAATTAAATGTTAAGACTGATCTAAGAAATCTCAAATGCACTTATGTACACTACCTGCCTAAAGATGAGCATTATCAAACTTTTGAAATGTTTCTGAAAGAGGTATTTTAGGGTCACTGAGGCTGCATTAAAAATAAATAAATAAATACAATAAAAAAAATAGTTTTTGCTGTTTCCTTTTTTTTCAGGATTCTTTGATGTATAGGAAGTTACATGAACAGCACTCATTCATAAGATAAATCTTTTGCAACATTATAAACATCATTACTGCCACTTTAGATAGTGTTTTTATTTTTTATTTTTATCTTACATAAAAGTTTTGAGGCATAATTCAGTGGTAGTGGTCATCTAATATGGGTTTTTAAATGAGCACCTTTCATCTTTCATAGGTTGTGTGTGAGATGCTTATGCATGCAAGCCGTCTGGTTCCTCTCAGCCAAGAGCATCTTATCATCAAACTGAGCCAACTGATTCATCAACTTCTAAACCAGCTACAGGTAGATACAGTGTGGCCATATATTGAGTATCCATGTGGCTTCTCATCAAGAGGCATCATTTTTTAAATATTTATTTCTTTACTACTTCCAGGTGATAGTGGATGAGCATACGCTGGATGTTTTGGTGTCATACTGCACACGTGCTCTGCGCACATGCAGTTCATGGACTCACCCGGAAGTGTTGCTTGCCCTCTCATCACTTGTGTATGGCAATGGATCCAGGTGTCACAGAGTAAGCAGCACACATCTGGCAACTCCCACTTTTTTATACTCTTTATAATCTAATCCTCTTCATTTTGAATCCTGGCCATGCAGCACCTTCCAGAGCTCCTTGGACTGAATGGTGTTCTGGTAAACTACGGTGACCCCAGACAGCCCGACATAGAGCTGCGGCGTTCTGCTGTGCACTGCTTAGCTAATCTATGTCTCAGGTGAGCCATGTCCAATCGTGTCATGAATCAAGTCTTCATAACTGGCTGCTGTTTAATATCTATTTAAACTAAAGGCCGAAACACACTATGCAACTTTTGCCCAGATCTATGCCCTGATTTGCCCGAGTCAGTCTGCAGATTTAGCTTTTAACAGATTTCACCGAAAGTTTCCAAATATTTCCAGCATCCGTACCTTATAATTGTTATCAGCTAGCTATAAGATTTGACTATTAATGCAATTTCTTAAAGCAAAGAAACCATTTAGCAGTGTTATGGCCTGTTCATATATAGAAAAGTTAACTATATAACTTTATCAGCGCTCTGATATTTTTCCTCTGTGTCGTTATTGTTACAATATTGCTGTGGACTTATCTATTATTGAATTAGAAGGATAATTTAAATTTGATTGTCATTGATGAGAATGTCATTTTAGAGTTAAATGTCTGTTTTGTGTGTGTGTGTGTGTGTGTGTGTGTATTAGTGTTCCTGGTCAGCCGTATTTAGAGGAGCCATATAAAGGCGCATGCTATGGAATCCTCCTGCGGACACTACAGTCCCCCAAACCACCTGATGTGGAGGACATTGTCTTCTGTACAGTCAGTACTGCATGTTTATCTACCGATGCTACCGTTAGTCAAGGTGAGGTCACGTTAACCAAAGTTTGGCAATGTCCAGTTTCTGGTGTCATGGGTGTGGCATTGTATAAAGCCCAGTTTTCAAACCAAGTAACTTTCTGTTGCTCAGCGTGAATTTGCATTGCACCAACTTGAGGGAAATTTGCATGGGGAATTTTTTCGCCCGCATGTGAAGTTCCCAATCGTTCAGATTCCTATTGAAATGACCCATGAGTTTTCTAATAGCAACGGTAAATGTGACCGCACCTTGAAGTCATCTTTCACCTTAAAATGAACATTTTTGGAAACGTATTCAGGCCATCCAATGTGTAGATTATTATTATTTTTTCATCAGAACAGATTTTGAGAAATTTAGCATTGCTTCACTTGCTCACCAATGAATCCTCTGCAGTGAATGGGTCCGAACAGCTGATAAAAACATCACAATAATCCAGAAAGTAATCAATATGACTTCAATCCATCCGTTAACATTTAACATTCACATGAAGTGAATGGGTTCATGTGGATTACTTCATGTGGATGCTCTTTAGACTCTCATTCTGTCAAATTTTCATTTTTAGGTGTACTGTTCCTTTTCATTAAGATCACTGAGGTAGTGTCAAACTCTTATTCCCATTGTCTTTTATGTACTGTGAAAGTTTCTCTTTGCTTGCATTTCAGTTATTGCAGAGTGCTCTGAAGGGAACGCAGTATTTTCTCAATGGTGGAAAATGGAAGGCCGTACCGAACCAGGATCTGGGCACCTTATTGGCTCTGCTCAAAGTATCCATACTGTTCTGTTCTTGTTTTTATAACTGTAGATTTACAGATTGGTTATACAGTTAAAAAATGAAGTTGATAGAATTGCATTCTATTAATTTCTAATTGTCTCATTGTGTCCTTGGCAGAGATTCATGTTCTATGGGCTGCCGGGAATAAATGTGGAAATGCCACAGGTGTTGTACCCGGCTCCTCTCCCTCAGTATGAGACTGTTCCCACTGCAAAACCTGAACCTTCTCAAGACTCAGCCACACAGAAAAAAACGGCTGGGGTAGGTGGCCAAAAGGTTTCATATAAGTGCACGCGTGTTGGAAATTCAAGAATAAAGGATGTTTTAAAATCAAGGCTATAATTGTATTATGTATTATTCTGCTTTAGTCCCAACAGAACAAGAAGCGCAAGTCTCGTGGGAAAGGGAAAAAAGCTGGAGCTGAGGGAAAGAATGATGACGACGATCTTAAAACTGGAGGAGGTGGAGTGGATCAGAGTGGTTGGTCTCTCGGCTCGCAGTCCGCTAGTGTGACGTCTCCGTCAGCAGTGACTCCACAACTCTACCCTTCCTGGAAGAAAGGGAGCTCTGACTCTGAGTTCTCAGACCCTGAGGGAGGAATGCAAACTAAACTTAGGTTTGACACTCTACGTTATTAGAGCTTTCCAACATTATTAAGTCAAAAAGAAACACTTACAGGTGGTAAATGACCTATATATAAAAATCTATATATAAAAATATGCATGGATATATTTTTACATCTTATGTAGAGATTAAGTTTTTCTTTCATGACTAATGGTTATTATTTGATTGGTTAAGTGTCCAATAACAGATAAGCTGATCTTATTTGCTTACTTGGTTAATTTCTTCTTTCACATGCATTTTTATTATTATTATAATAATAAATAATGTATGCATATGTTTTTAATGAATGTTTAATAATGATTAGTTCTGAAATATAATTATGAAATATATCTGTTATTCACTTTTTGCATAAGTGTTCAGTAACTGATACTGTTTCAGTTCTGACACAGCTGCAGTTGAATGAAGGAATGAATATATGAATATGATAAATCGTAATTATATTAGAACAATAGAAGCCTATGTATTATGAATATTTTTTATGGCTATGCTATTTTATTTTGTTCACTAAATTATAATTTTATTAAAAAATGTAATTTAATTAATGCATATTTAAATTTTTTGTAATTAATAGATCATCAATATTATCTATTTACTATTGTTGTTATATATATATATATATAATTTGCATGTCTTAAGTGACCAATTGCTCTATTTCTCTTGCACAACTGTAATATTACATAATATATATTACAAAAATACAATTACATAATATTACCGAATTTTCATTTTGGGGTGGAGTTTCCCTTTAAGTATGATTGGCTGTTGCATAAGAAGTTAATTAGCTACTCTAGTTTTCTGTTTTTTAATGAGACATGATTGCACTTTGTTGTCATTGCTTTAAATGTAAATGTGTTTGTTTTGTCTACTGTCTTGTCTAGGCTGTATCAAGCACGTGTGCGGCAGAGTGCGCTGCAGTGCTTCCTGGCTGTGGTCAAGTGTGTTGAGAAACGAATCCTCTATGGATACTGGTCTTCCTTCATTCCAGATGCTCCTGGGATTGGAGGCCCTCCTCCTCTTACCCTCCTGACCATTGCCCTAAAGGACCCCTCCCCAAAGGTGAAACACACGTCCACTGTTGGCCATTTAGATTCTAACGTGAGATAAATATGGCCTATTTGACATTTGAGGTAACACGTTTGCTCCTAGGTACGGGCAGGCTCTCTGCAGGTTCTGTCTGCTCTTCTAGAAGGTTCTCGCCAGTTCCTGTCCACCGCTGAAGACACCAGTGCACCCCGCCAGGCCTTCACTCCCTTTTCGGCCATGTTAGCTTCCAGTGTCAGAGAGCTGCATCGCTGCTTGCTGCTAGCACTCGTAGCGGAGTCGTCCTGTCAAACCCTCACACAGGTCTTAAAGGTAATAGAACACGCACTCACACCAGTGTCCTTATCATTTACCAAAACTAAAACTATTAAAAATACTTTTTGTAACCGAAATAAGGATAAATAAATAAAATATAAATATTAGATGAATAAAATAAAACCTAAAAATATTGGAAATATTGCCTTTTTTGGTGATAAACTTGGTGATAGTAAAAGTTACTAAAACTAAACATTTCATATTTCAGCTTAGAAACATTTCAGGAGCACAAAAACAAAGATCCTCTTTTATGCCCTTTATGCCATAATCCAAAATCTCTGAGGCTTGTTTTGAAGAATTTAGTTAAAAACAAAAACAAATTATTATTATTTATAAAAGATCAACTTGATTTTTATTTAAATTTGTAATGTTGTTCATGTTTAGTTTATATATATAATCATGAATATAGCCATGCTGCTAAATTATAAGCAAAAACTAATAAAAATGACAAAATATCATAATATTACTTAGTTAAACTACAATTAAAACCAAATTTAACAATAAAAGCACAGGGTATAAAAATAAATACTATTAATAATACCATCATTTTTGTAATTAAATTATTTCTATAATCTATAATAACTATTTCTGTAAATTTATAATTTATACAATTATAATTAACACATGCAGTGGCCTCTGAATAAAGCTAGACCTTTTCTCAGAAGTGACCTAAGCTATTTGAATTGAAGCAAATTCACTCTCGCAAACTGTAAATCATGTTGCATGATTCATTTAAATACTATCCTTCCATAGATTTGCGTCTGATAGGGAAACTCCTACAAATGCATTTGCAATAAGGTCAGCTGCCCACATCTTTTCAAGGCTAATTTTTCACTGTGTGCCTTTAGTAAATCCTGACAGTAGTTTTTTTTTTTAATACCAAAAGAGGGTTTGCACTGGTCCAAGCTGTTTGTAAATCTGGTCCAATGAGTTTGTGAACACTATTTGTGTTTTGTCTTTCAGTGCCTTGCCCACCTAGTGTCCAATGTGCCCTATAATCGTCTCAGACCGGGCCTGTTGAGCCCACTGTGGAAACAGATTCGTCCATATGTGCGCCACAGAGGTACTATTACAAGTGGTACTATTAAAACTGTCCAGATCTTGAATACTTGGCCTAAAAAAGTTATACAAAAAAAAAAAATCAGCCAAGTTGAACATTCACCATTCGGTCTCCTCCTCCCATGGTAGATGTGAACGTCCGTGTATCCAGTCTCACTCTCTTCGGTGCATTAGTCTCAACACAAGCCCCCCTCCCAGAAATCCAGCTCCTTCTCCAGCAGCCCGGATCCACATCTGCCCTCAGCACCTCTGGCATCAGCACCCCACAGGAGCTCTCTCACAACTGGAGACTTCCCGCCCGGAGAGACGGAGAGGCCTCGTCTCCTGGAGGAGGAGTTGAGGGGGGTCCGGAGGGGCCGTGCTGGCTGTTGCAGCTGTGTGTGAGCCTGGTCACTCAGCCTCGTGAGGAACCCTACTCTGATAGTGACGCCGGCGGGTCTAGTGGAGCGTCGCTGGAACCGTCACCCGTCCGACTGGAAGCCCTGCAGGTGAGTGGTCTGTTTGTGAAGATGCAGCCACAGCATTTGCTCATCATGAAATCTTTATTTATTTATATGTGGTTTATTTCAGGTTTTGGCACATCTGGTGAAGGGTTACTTCTCATTGGTTCAGACGTCTCTGTTGGAGTTGGGGCAACTCAGTTCTCGCTGTCTCAAAGAGCAAGAGGCTTCTGTGCAACTTCATGGCGCTAAAGTATTGGATCTTTATGTCTTTGTCATTTCCTGTCTTATAGGTGCTTGCTATGGTAAACATGGGATTTTGTTCAAATCACTAAACTTTAAGGCATGTTCACAATGAAAATTCAGGTTTTCCAAGCAATGTGTCTTTCTGCAGAAGTCCTAGGAGGCCATGGATTATTAATTAATTTTCTTGTTTTGTCATGATTACGAACTGATGGGGTGTTGTATACTGTATATCAACTTTACTGTACTCATTTGGGACAGAATAAGGACCTTCTTCATGATCGCTGTAATTTGTGCAGTTTTTCGAAAACAACTTTCGTTATGTCAAGATCACGAGAAAATATTATGCCGAGATGATGAAAAAACAACTTTTATGTAGAGATCACAAGATAATTAAGTCGTTATCATGACAAAATAAGAAAGAAAAGAAAAAAAATATAGTCTATGGCCTGACGTCCGTAGTCTTCCAGACCTGTGCATAAAAAACTACAGATGGGCTGAATAAAAATGCCAATTCTCAGACAGCAGGTGGTGCTTATGGAAAATCAGTAACTACGTGTGTAGTTCTGTTTAGACAATGTAACAGCCGTCACTTCAAATTGAAATGTTTATTGCATCGAATATTCCTCTTGGTGTGAACAGGGTTTTAGTCTTAAACTTAAGCAAGTAACTTATTCTGCACTGTTTGTCCTGTATGAAGGATACCTCAAATTTTCTTGTGAGCCAATGATTAAGTGACTAATTCATAAAGATAGTCACTTGATTAATTTCTGAATGAATTGTCAAGTTGAACGGATCGGTTGAATGAATGACTAAGTATCTCCCTCATTAAGAAGTTACTTGCTGCAGTCTTCTCATTGTTTTTGCTTAATATTAAGAGTACATATTTTTTTCTTTTAAATATTTTGTTTATTTTTTTATTTTATTAAATATTTCAAAAAGTTTCTGTATATAGCCAAATTGATGTCCAATTTTTTTTTTTTACCTGTTAAATATTGTTTTTCTGATTCATGTTTTTTTTGTGTGTGTTTTTTACAAGCTTCTGGAAGAACTGGGAACAGGCATTATCCAGCAGTACAGAGCTGATGCCAACACTACTCCAAGTGCCAAATGTGTGCCAGTGTGTCAGGTAAAAACAAAATGAATGGTGTATGTGATGTGGTACAAATCTAAATTCAAATATCATGATATTGATGTAATGATGGTCTTTTGCCATTTTCAGGTGGTCAACTTCTGGTCCGAGACCTTGGGTGCTCCACTGATCAGTGCCTTACAGAACGAGCAGCATCCCACCCTACAGACCAGTGCATGTGACACCCTCTCCTCCATCTTACCACAGGCTTTCAGCCAGCTGCCCGTAAGTGTGTTTGACCTCTTGAGTTTCTGCATGTGATGTTCTTTGTGATATTCATGCATTTCACCGTCTGCAGGATAAGACGCAAGTGCTGTGTATCACAATACTGCTGGGACTGACATACAACGAAAACTCATTGGTAAAGGCAGCAGCTGTGAGAGCTCTAGGCGTATACATCCTCTTTCCCTGCCTGAGAGAGGTACAGGTCAACCTTATATTATGAAAGAGCTCCACTTTTAATTTCTATTAAAGATTAGATTAAGAATATAATAAATATTGAATATATATAAAGTAGTAAACAAACCTTCATCCACCAAGAAAAGTACTCTGCACTGATTTTAACTGTACTATTTTTACAACCCCAGGATGTGATGTTTGTGGCAGACACGGCTAATGCCATCCTCACTGCTCTGGATGACCGCTCGCCCAACGTTCGTGCAAAGGCAGCCTGGTCACTTGGCAACCTCACGGACACGCTCATTGTCAACATGTGAGAAAGACAAATGAACACATCTGTGTGTTCCATTAATGTAGTTATACCGATGGTTTTCCTTTGCTCATTTGTGGTCCTCAGGCAGTCAGTGGGGTTGGAGTTTCAGGAGGAGTTCTCTGATATGCTGCTTCTGAACATGCTGAGATCTGCCACTAAAGCTTCAGGAGACAAAGACAGGGTGGGTATTTTTCTCTTTTACTGTTGCCAGAAGCCTTTTACATGTACTTTTACATGATGTGTTCACAGCATCTTCAAAAGATTTTTAAAGCTGCTTAATAAAATATATTCCTCCAAAATCATATCTAATATACTTATTATCATTACAGCTCATTTTACAGCTACATTTTTTCTTTTTCTTTTTTTAGTTCTTGGTGTATAAAAAGTTTAAATGAACAGCATTTATATAACATATTTGTTGGACATTATAACTGTCTTTATTAAATGTAAATGAATGCATCCTTCATGAAAATATTTATTAAGTCGTAATTCAACTTTTCATCAGAAGTGTATATTTAGCTTAAAGTGTTTTTATTGTAATTATTAATGTCAGTCAACACTGGATAATAATTATTCCTTGTCTTTGATATTTAACTGTGGACATTACTATCTATTCAAGATGCGTTAAAAACCTGATTTAATCTTTTATTAAGCACCATTTATTGAAAAATTAGTTTTCTGTAATTACACTTTCCCTTTAGGAGTAGCTATGTAAATCTGTGTAAATTTTACATCATCGTTTGAAAATAGACCTTTAATAATTATCATTAACACATTTCAGTTTCTTGTTATTCTATCCAAGGTGTTATTAGCCATAACATTAAAATAGTTCAGCTTATCGGTCAGAATTTGAATAGTGTTGCATCCTCATTAAAGGCAGAAACAAAAGCCGCGTTTTCCTAATGTATCAAGAGATAATGAACTCCGTGCTTGATAAGGGATTCCTGTGTTGCAGGTAAAGAGCAACGCTGTCCGTGCACTTGGGAATCTGCTTCACTTCCTGCAGCCGGTGCACCTGGGGAAGCCTGTGTTTGAGCAGCCCCTGCAGGAGGCCATGAGGGCACTGATAGAAACCGTTAGAGGAGATGCAACCATGAAAGTGCGCTGGAACGCCTGCTATGCACTGGGCAATGCCTTCAGAAATCACAACCTGCCTCTGGGTGAGTGAACATTATATTAATTGAATCAAAAATGTAATTAAAAATCAGAGTAACGCAGCTGTCCTATCAAAATGAAGAAAAAAAAATGACGGTTCTTAAAAAAAAAAAAAAAAAAAAGATCTTTTTTTGTTAGTTTAAAAAAAAATAATAATTTAAAACAGTTGCTTCATTGCTTATTAATATTTGAAAAAAGATGTCCCTTAAACAAAGTCAAAGTCTAAAAACGTAATGATATTATTTAATAAATGTATTAAAAAAAATAATCGTGAAAAATATTTACACATTCAAACATGCATTTTGTGTATATTCAGAGTGTAAGAAAAAATTTATTACTTTTTACTTGATGATATTTAAAAAAAAATAAATAAATAAAAGTTTAAAGTGGTATAAAGTTTTTCAAACATTTCAAACTATACATATAGTGCATGTGACCTCCACAGCATAGTATATGTGCTCAGCCTGGATTTCTTACACATTGAATCATTTTGCAATAATTAGTTTGTCCACAAGTTGGCAACACGGACCTGGGCTGTTGTTTTAAAGTCAAAAAACAACATAGGAGAAGAAACTTTACATGCAACTTTAGTTTAAAGTGTAACTAAACCCGACTCCCCCCTCTGGCAATATTTGAAAAATGCTGAAAAGTGGGCAGAGCACAGCGGCGATAGAGGGGACTAACCGAGGGCGGGGCTGAGCGGGTGGGCGTGAACCTGAGACCCGCAGTGACGGATTAATTGACAGCTGCTGTCAGAGTCGCTAAAATGGAGAGTGACTGTAGTGACGCAAGTAGCTTTGCAACGGAGCGTTCATTTAAAATAGAGGACTTTCCTCCCCCACCTTCACCTGAAGTGGAGGACGTCGAGGTGTCTGTGGACACAGGGCCTGAGCCACATCAATTCGAGCCGCTGGTTCAAACTGCGGTCTTAACTCCAGCATCGCAATCGGTACTGTGTCGCCTTTCAGCACGAGTTGTGTGGAGAAGCCCATTTCCACCTCCATTGCGTTGGAGAAGCAATCCTGCGTAAAATGCAGTTTGCACATGTAACGATAAAACCTTCATAATCATCGGGAAGAAGGAGGCAGGAACCGGCGGACAATCAAACAGAAACTTTAATAATCAAAATAAAGACAAAACAGCACGTCAGCCCCTCACGGACGACTGACGCGCACAAATAAAAGCCAAACACAAACTAAAACCCAGACCTGGTCCTCTCTCGTTCTTCACTGTTGTCACTCCAGTTTTATATCCTTCCATCTCCTCCGTGGGACTCTAGACTGGTGGGTCGAGCAGGTGTCACTCATTTCCAATCACTCCACCGGCCTCGCTCTGTTCCCACGTCACAGCACACTGCTGCTCTAGGCGGGAACTCGCGGTCTTCCAGGCCAAGTGCAAGCAACCACTGCCGCCTAATTTTCAAGTCTGCTGAAAAACTATACAGTCCAGCAGTGCTGTTGCAACCAGCAACAATACACCTATGTACCATCCTGGCCACTGTACTAAATACAGATAAATCAAGCCAACTTGAAGCTATCCTAACTGATGCAATACTATGCTACTAACTAACTATGCTTCTAACAATACTAATGTTACACTAACAACTATGCTAATTAACTTAATAGGCTACACTAAATCATCCAAATAACTATATAAATGCTATGCTAAATAGTTTCTAAAATACTCTTTCCTGATCGTTTTCAATACTTGCAATTCCAACTCTTCACTCGCTGTGATTTTGACGGAACAAAATTGTTTTATACTGCCAAGGGCGTGGTAGCTCGTACTAAGGGCGCAGTGACCTGGAAACTGTTTACGTCACCTGCCATCGCTTGCGTCACGTACCACCGCAAACATCCAATACTGCATTTCGTTGCCTTGTACCTTACATGTGAAGAAAATGCCATCTAAATTTACCTGAAGACAGTCAGTTCCCCTCAAAGATATTTTCATATAAACCTCCACCCACAAATGTATCGTGATTTATTTAAAATCTTAACCAACGTGAATTATCAATTTTTTTGTCGATTTTCAATGGGCTCAGGGTGCATAGTTACATCTCATTTTTCCAATGCACATGTCGAATGCCTGTGTTCATGCACGCTATCAAATAGAGTGAACTTTGAAAGGCTTCGGCTGAATTTGGCTGTATGTATGCGTTAAGCATTTGTAAAAACTAAAGTATACATTAGCCCTTTTTGCCACCATCTAGAGATCAGAATATCATAGATTTTAAAAGGTGGGTTTATTTGTACATGGCCATATAACATTGTCATACTTACCATAATAATGCATGTCAGTAGCTGTGTTTTCATCCACCTATTTTTATGCACATTTTGGGATGTGGTATAAAGAAACTAAACGTCAAGAAGCACATAAATTCTACAAATGTTCATAAAAAACCTCATCCACTCAACTGGATAAATCACTTACATCAGATAACTTTTTCATCAGATATGAAAACTTGTATAAATTACAATGGAAACACATTTACCAAAAAAATTCCTTGATGCATATCATAAAATGTGATGTCATGTGACTTTGAATGACGGGACGGCTAACCAGCAGACTGATCTCATTAAACAGTATCTGAAATGTTGTTTTGGTTATTCTGAAATGCCAGAACCCAAATCTGTTTTCTAAGTGGTTTTGTATAATTATTTCGGTGTAATCCTCCCAGAACTGTCTTCACACAACTGCATTCCCAAACAGCAGGCATCCACCTCCTAAAACAAGATAACATGACCTGTTTCTGGTATTTCATCTGCGCGCTCTTTTGTAATTACAATATCATCAATAAGTTGATTTATTTCAGTAATTGCATTCAAAAAGTGAAACTTGTATATTATATTCATTCATTACACACAGACTGATATATTTCAAATGTTTAATTTTTATTTTATTTTGATGATTATAACTGACAACTAAGGAAAATTTCAAATTCAGTATCTCAGAAAATTTGAATATTACTTAAGACCACTTTTTTTTAAAAAAAATGGCCAACTGAAGTACCTAGTTGGGGCTCCTTTTGCCTGAATTACTGCAGAAATGTGCCGTGGCATGGAGTCGGTCAGTCTGTGGCATTGCTCAGGTGTTATGAGAGCCCAGGTTGCTCTGATAGTGGCCTTCAGCTCTTCTGTGTTCTTGGGTCTGGCATATCGCATCTTCCTCTTCACAATACCCCATAGATTTTCTATGGGGTAAGGGTCAGGCGAGTTTGCTGGCAAATTAAGAACAGGGATACCATGGTCCTTAAACCAGAAAAGCTTCCTACTTTTCCTTCCCTTCACCTCTCTATTAATGTGCTCGGACACAGAGCTCTGTGAACAGCCAGCCTCTTTTGCAATGACCTTTTGTATCTTGCCCTCCTTGTGCAAGGTGTCAATGGTCGTCTTTTGGACAACTGTCAAGTCAGCAGTCTTCCCCATGATTGTGTAGCCTACAGAACTAGACTGAGAGACCATTTAAAGGCCTTTGCAGGTGTTTTGAGTTAATTAACTGATTAGAGTGTGGCACCAGGTGTCTTAAATATTGAAACTTTTCACAATATTCAAATTTTTTGAGATACTGAATTTGGGATTTTCCTTAGTTGTCAGTTATAATCATCAAAAATTAAAAGAAATAAACATTTGAAATATATCAGTCTGTGTGTAATGAATGAATATAATATACAAGTTTCACTTTTTGAATGGAATTAGTGAAATAAATCAACTTTTTGATGATATTCTAATTATATGACCAGCACCGGTATTATATACAAAAAATACCCACTGTGGCTTCTACTACAGCAAATTATCTTTTTATTTGTGACATTTAACACCAGTTAATCAGCAAGTGATTTTGTTCTCATTCTTTCGCTGGATGGAAATGGTGCTTTATGGTGCAGTTTTTTATTTTTAAATGTGATTATTCGAATTTTGTGCATAATTTAAAATTCAACATTGGTTAAACAAAGTCAAAGCTTTTAGAAAAATTCAGAGTTTACAAGTTTTAATTACGAGTTCTCCAAAGAACTCAAGAACAATAAAAAAAAAAAAAAAAACATTTTAAAGTTGAGATGTCATAATTCCGGTAATCCATGGCGCGAACTGCTTAAAACGCACCATTTCACTTGCAGGTTCTGCTGTCTGGTCCAAGGAAGCCTACTCTGCCCTGTCCTACGTTGTCACATCCTGCAAGAACTTCAAAGTACGCATCAAATCTGCTGCTGCACTTTCTGTTCCATCAACGCGAGATCGCTATGGTGACGCTCAACAATTCGCTGAAGTGTGGCAAGCCTTGGCTCAGGCCCTTGAGCACAGTGAAGAAATGGAGGACTTCCTTGAATATCGGTACTGTGCTAGCTTACGCTCACAGCTCTGCCATGCTCTCCTGCACCTTCTGTCCGTATGCCAGCCTGATGACCTTCCGGCGCTGAGGTCATCACTGAGTGACCAGTCCAGGCCAGTACTACAGGGCTTCCTGGTTCGCTACCTTAGCAATAAGGGCGTAACTTTGGCTGCTGGGGTTGATGGTGCTGCAGGGGAGGAGGCTGGGGATCATGCGGTGCCTGAAGATGGTTTGATGGTGCTCAACGAGACGCTGACCAGGCTGAAGGGACAGCTGGAAGAGGCCGTGTTGGACAGCAGTGAGGAACTGAAGACTGTGGTAGATTTCCTCGAGGATGTTATGAGGAACTTTGAGGATGTGAAAGAATCGGACAGCAAAGATTTCTCCCTTGAGCTCAGCAAATTACCACAGTGAAAGTGAAAATACATGTGGCATGACTGTCTGAGGTCTAAACTGCCTTTTAGATTTTATTAAAAATGTATATATTAAAATATATGTCAAAGTATCAAAGAAATTCCTGTTGAGCCTCGAGTCGTACCTTTAAAGGAATAGTTTACCCAAAATATGAAAATGTACTCCCCTTCAGGCCATTCAAGATGTAGAGGAGTGTTTTTTTTTTTTTTTTATCGAAACAGGTTTTGAAAAATGTACTTTCTTTGAGAGATTACTTGTTGTGCTCTGAATGAGTGAGAGTTCAAACAGCTGATAAAAGCGTTACAATATTCCACTCCCATCCATCAATTAATGTCTTGTGAAGTGAAAAGTCGAAGTCATTTTTAAACTGTTGCTTCTGGACAAAATGAGTCCACAATCCATATCAACTCTTCATCCAGGGAAAAAAACGTAATTTCTCCAAATCTGTTATGAAGAAGAAACTAATTAATATGCATCTCGGATGGCCTAAGGGTGAGTATTTTCAGCAAACTTACATTTTTGGGTGAGTTGTTCCTTTGAAACCAATATCAATTTGAGTGATTTGACACAAATAAAAACACAATTGCAGATTATAGACAAATAAAAAACCTTCTTATTTGTATAATGACGTGCATGTTTTTTTAGTTCTTAGTTAACTTGATCTGAAATATTAACTGCAGAAGGAGTCATGCACACACACTTGGTGAGCATGTGTTACTAAAGTAGTAAGCAAGTTACTTAATTTTTTTTTTTTATTGTGGGTGATTTTCGTTTGTTTGCATTTTTATTATACTAGTCTTTGAAGCTAAAAAAAATATTTAAATACAGACTGTTATGACTACATTAGACTAATGCAGACAATAATTTTGCAACATACTGTAATTAAATGTATTTTTGGTGTAAGAACATTTCAGACATTTTTATTGGATGGAAGACTGCTTCCGCCAAAGATAAAACAGGTAACTGCAACTTTTTATTATGATTTTTTTTCTCACAATTCTGACTTTTTCTCTAACTTTTTTCTTGCAATTATGACTTTTTTTTTTCTCAGAATTGTGAGATATAAACTCAAAACTGCGAGGACTAAAAGTAAATTGTTTTCTTGCCATTGTGACTTATATCTCGCAATTCTGGCTTTTTAACTCACAGTTGTGAGATTATGACGCAATTAAGAGGAAAAATGTCAGAATTGCGAGTATATATCTCACAATTGTGTGGAAAAAAAAGTCAGAATTGTGAGAAGTCGCAATAATGTCTTTTTTTTTGTGGCGGAAATGGGCTTCCATAAGAACCACATCAGCATCTCGTTCTGAAATTTATCAAGACAACAAGTTTGCTGGGGTTTCCCCGGTTTTTTGTTTTTTGTAATAAGACTAAAACTGTGATTGGGATCAGCTGGAATCTCTTAGTTAAACTCTCTAAAAGTAATAAATCACGATTACTCTCAATTGTGAACTCACAGTTTTCTTCCTGAGCAACTTACAGTCAGTCATTACTGTCCCCTGAGGTAACTTTTATGGACATGATACCCATATTATTGAAAAGTATTGGTCTTATAGTAACTTGCATTTCTAGGTCATTCATTGTTAGTACTGAATCAGTAACTTGTATTAGCAGCCATTAGATTAATCATAAGGTTACCACTACATCTCTTTATAGACGAGGAGTATCTGGACTCTTTCTGCTTTTCAAATGTTAGCAGAAAATGTTTGTAGTTAATGTAATGAACTACACCCTGTGAACTTGAGGACATACATTTACTGAAAATCACTAAGACACCAGATGAACTAAAAAGTGGATACTGTATGAAAATGCAAATAAATATATTTCATTCTTTGTAATAAAAAAAATTAAGCGCATTAAACGTGATGAAAAGCTAATTAAATCATAAAAAGTAATTAAAATTAATTAAATATAAACAAAACATTTGAACAATAAAAAAGATCAAATATTTTATTTCTTTACTTGCGAGATGATGTGAGCATAAACCAACATCAGAGAGATGTGAACATGTGGAAGTGTTTAAATTATTGAAATATTAGCCTAAAAATCTTACAAGGCCTTCACATAAATACTTTCAAAGGGGTTCAGGTGACAAAAAAGTTTGGAAATCCTATGTCTGCAGGTCTGGACTTTAAAAAAAAAAAAAAAAAACCTCTAGGTTTTCAGAATCAATCATCAATGAAGGTCACTGGATAAAACAAAGACACGGTATCTCACTTTGTTTTGGTTTTTTGTTTCTTTTATACATTGTCTAATTGAATGGCGATTTTGTGCCAAAATTTCAGAAGCATGGATCACAAATTATGAATAACATATGAGGGAGATTTCCGATATCCCCAAATGACAAGGATGAATGTCTAAAGCCTATATGTGTTAAATATGCTTTCATTATGGGAGAGTTTCTAGAATTTTTGAAATTTTGCCATGTGTACTAACATTAGACCTTTTTTTTTTGTTTTTGTTTTTTAGATTTGACATAATTTGCATCACATTTTATACTGTACAATAATGTTGCCATACGTCTCATCAAAAGTAAAATGCTTTCTTTAAATCCATTGGTCAGAATGCTGTGTGGCCTCTCAATGTTCTGTGTAATTGTAGTCATCTGACAAGGGCTTGGTTTGTGTGTGTGATTCTGCAAAACAATTATTAAGTATTTTCGAACCTATGCAAGCAGGGGAAATATTTGTTTTTAACTCTGTTTTAACTGAAACTCTTTCTTATAGATAAAACAATTGTTTATATAACAGTTACTTATCATAAAAAAATAATAATAATTAGAAGAAAAAAAACAGACCGCTGTTGCTAGCAAAAAGCTTTAAAATTAGCATCTGGTTCAAACATGATTTAAGGAAAAATATGGAAAAGAAATTCTAAAAGAGTAATCAGAAAGAGAATCGACCATTTCAAATATGTGAATATTTAATCACTAAAAAATCACTGATTATAACGATTTTGGAACATAATATAGTCTAATTACCCATAGTTCATTTTTGCAGATTGCATATAATAAGTTAGTACCCAGCACAGTTAATATAATTTAGCTTCAACTTATTAACATTTAAATATCAGGAAGACTTTTAAAATCTTTTTAAATATTTTAATTAACATATCTTTATATGTTATTGAATAACTGATAAATCTGTGGGAAAGTAGCAGCAAATATCTGAACGCTAAAAGCAAAGGTAGCATACGCTTTAATGAAATGAGCTGTGAGCTTTAGATTTGATGTGATACCTTGATTGACTTTGGCCCTCTGGGGCCTCGGGGTCACTGAGGCGTGAGAGAGAAAAGCAGCAGGAGGAGTGCAATCAGGATGAAGAAGAGGGCGAGACGTGTGATTCCTGTGAAGAGCAGATCAAGCGAGCGTGAGGTTCAGCGGGGCAGAGTCCACTCGTCTTTAACAGGAGGGAGGAATGCTGATTCAGACACGGCTGTTCCTGAGCGCTCACCCTCATCCCCCTCTTCCCACTGGGGGTCCCAAGAGATGAGGGACAATCAGGACCTTTAAAACCCCACATAATCTCTTAGGATTGGATAAGGCTCTCTAAAACAATAATGCATGTTTCTGATTAATAAAAGAAATAATTCAAATGCTCATCTTAAATATGCTACAATTTAAAAGCATAAGAAATACTACACTTTTACATCAAACTGCATTTATCTCTCTCTCTCTATATTTATATATACATCTGTAGGAATAATAGATGTTAACGTGCTTGAGTTGGTTGAAAGATTTGCAGTGCATTAGTTAAGCAATACCTGATTAACCCGAGTAAGCGTTTAGCTAAATGACTGTGTGTACGGGATGGGTGGGTGATGTCTCTCCAAGAAGTGAAAGACAGAAAAAGCAGTAACATATTGTGTGATACACAAATCAAAAAAATCAGCTGAAATCAAAAAGAATTTACGTCAGATTTGATGTAGTTTCAGATCTCTGACATTTTACTGTGCCAGCGTCACATGCTCTACCAGCGTTTAATCTCCTTCTTACATTTACGGTGCCCGTTTGACAGATTTTGACCCCTCTTGAGGAGCCATCAAAGTCTCCATAAAAAAACTCATGAATTCTTTACTGTGCTGTAAAACCACAGTCCAGCATCATAGCTGTTGGATGATATGTGCCATAATGCAATTCAGTGTTCTGCCTGTGCAGTTTACCAGTTTACATGAATTGTCAACTGATTTATAAGACTTTGAGTCTTGTAGACTGAAAAATTAGATTGAAAGAGACAGCCTTCGTTATAATGATGTAAATTCCCCCCCAAAATGGCCAAATTGATGTTTACTGGAAAGTGAGCAAAATTAGTTTAAAAAATGAAGCTAAATTGTCTGCCTAGATAGATGGATGGATGGATAGATAGATTCAGTCTAGATCACTACTGGGATTTGTTTATATAGATAGATAGATTTCAGTAAGTGTATATTGTCGGGCTTGAGAGCTGCAGTTGGTTCTGGGAGAGTAGCTCCACTCACACTCCTTATTTCCTTTGCGACTGATCTCATTTGCTCCTCTGCCTCCTTAAAGGAAATGAGGCTGATGTCTTTCAGTCGCTTTAATTTTGACAAATGCTCAGAGCTTTTGGTCAGTTGTAGTCTTGTGCCCTTGCACATTCATCAGACTCAATATATAATGTCCAGACTAAGAAACTGCATTTATTAAATCTTTTTGTGAAATAAAAAAAATTGGCTATTTAAATGTTCTAATCCTTGAATTTGTAATTCATCTTAAAATAGGAAATATGAATAGGAAAATGTGAGGCTGTTTTATAACAAAAACAATAATAATCATGCTCATCATCGTGAAAAGGAAGCTCATGCAGGTTAGATTAGTGAGGTTAATGTCTAACAGAGGGATCAACAGAGTCTTTATATGCTGTAACACCTGTGGTCACAGATCTGTCACTGCAAACAGACAGAAAAATGCCTCGAGACCTAGTCTATCATTCAGAACACCAGCTCTCAATAAACCCGGTGTCATTTTTATACAGAAATTAACTTCTCTCCATCTCTCTCAGGCACACAGTGTGTGTGTGTATGTATACTTGTGTTTATGTGTCCTTTTGAGTCCAAGTCAAGGTCCAGCTTACTGACCGGAACTCATCTTTCTGGTCACTGATTCCCCAGATTACAAAAGTTTTACTAAATGCATTATTTTAGTATATTCCAGCCATTCTTACAACAACAAAAAATTACAAATGTAATATATCTGTAAATCCCTCAATCAAATATCTATGCCTATTGGCCAACTCTGATGGCTTGGTAACATTAATAATACTTTTGGGTTCAAACTGCAGGCAAATTAGTCATATTTACAAACATCAGCAGTGGGGGACAAGGAAGAGGCTATGTCAGGGAGACAGCAGAGCCTTTGATAGTGTCAAGGAACAAGATAAAAACCTCTTGGTCCGAAGAGAAAAAACGAACAAATTATTCATCCGATACAGTCACACTCCACTGCAGCTTTCACAACAGTAGTTTCACATCCTGGAAAAAAATATGTAATTTCTGTAAGTTTGGTATTAACTGCTGTTAATCATTGAGAACTGACCAGTGCCCAAAATCTGTGAGAAAGGTTGAAATGCAGCATGCATTAAAATTCTGTTCCAGCAGCAGATCTGGTCTTGTGAATTACTCACATTGTTATCAAATTCATAAAAGATGTCAAATTTCAGATGTTTTCATATAGCAATTATATTTAGTCTATTTATAAAAAATATTAGCACATGTGCTGCTGATATGCTGACATTCTTGCCCATAAAGGCGTGATTTCTCTTTCCAGAATCAAATAAATAAATAAAACAAAAGAATGAGAATGATGGAAATGCAGTGTGGATTTACAACAAGTGATTTTCCCTCAAAAAAATTTAAACATGATGAAACATGAAACACTATAGGAACACAATAAAACGAATAAATAAATATACCAATTAATCCATTATCTTTTATTTCAGTTTTGGGTCTACTGATAAGCGCTGCTTTGATTCTCAAGTGAAAAACAGCTAGAAATGTAAGCTTAATTTTAGACTTAGCTACAAAGTAAATAAATGAAAGGAAGCTATTAAAAAGTATTTATTTAAATTACAAAACATAAAAACATTTTTTTTATGTTATTAATAATATAAACAATAATAATAATAATATGTTTATAAGGCCGTATTTATTTATTGAGTTATTTTTTCTTAATTTCCAGCATTTGTTTCACCATTTTAAGAGTAGCTGAATATAGAAAGTTACTCCAAAGGGATCAAAACACATCAAGTCTAAACATTTACCTGAATAAGCCTTAGCTACGAATTAGCATATTCATAAATGAGTAAACATCATTTGCATAAGGTGTAACAGCCAATGAGCATGAAGTCAGCTCCGCCCATCAGACGCGGACAACTACTTCCTTCAGCAGGTGCGCTCGTGCTCAGGACAACCTCAAAACTTTGCGTAAAGACGCGTTACTCTCATGTTTTCTAGACCTTAAAAAAAAAACTTTATTTCAGTTAATTTCACACGACTGTTTACCGAAGTCGCGAGGACTTTCAACAAGACCGGATTGATGTTTACTGACATGGTGTCCAAGTTGACATCGCTTCAGCAGGAGCTCCTGAGCGCGCTGTTGGACTCGGGGGTCACTAAGGATGTGCTAGTCCAGGCGCTGGAGGATTTATGCCCGTGTCCTGCTGAATTCGGAATAAAAATGGAAAAACCCTTGTCCCCGGCGAGTGTCAACGGCGGCAGCGACAATGACTCGAAGCCGGTGTTCCTGACTCTGACCAGCGCGCAGGGGAAAGCGGGGAAAGTGTCCGGTGATGAAGGCTCGGATGACGGGGATGACTTCGACACGCCGCCGATCCTGCGCGAGCTGCAGTCTCTCAACACCGAGGAGGCGGCGGAGCAGCGCGCGGAGGTTGACCGCATGCTGTCGTGAGTTATTCAGATAGAGATAGGCTACTTTACTTTTCAGTTCACTGACTAATTGGCGTTTTATAAAAATTTTACATGCAGATAATTCAAGACAGCATGGTGCACAGTAGGCCTGCATGTTATTTTTTTATTTTTTTATTTCAGTAGCAGTAAAAAGAACAGTGCGCAACAATGAGCAGAAAGTAATAAAATAGTGTGCCTAGTCCTTAATTCTAAGTAGAAACTTAGTTAATTACACTGTAACAAACCCTTGCGTAAACTTTGATCTAATGCACTGAAACTATTCAGTTTTATCCTATTATTTATTTGTTTGAATTGTAAACTTTTTTACTTTTTGCATGTCAAAACATTTGATTTATATGATTTTGCAGAACCATTATGATTTAGCCTAGTATATTATTTGATTATTATTTATTTTTTATCCTTAGCTATTATTTTAATAGGCCTACTGTTTGAATTAGCCTAGCAGCTAAATTAGGCTATTTAACGTTTTGTAAATATGTGCAAAAATCGAAATGTTCCTGTTTATAAGTATAAGAAGATTTACGTAGTCAAAACGAAACCACGTGTAGTTGTTATTAATTTATTTCTATAAATCATCAACAGAAAGATACACAATGCCGTATGAATAGAGGAGAAAGATATCTAGTTATTCATTGTCCAAAGTTATAGTCTTAAATCAACATCCTCGAGCACTCTCTAATGTGAGGGGTTATTTCCCCAAACAAACATTTGCAGACATTTTCCTTTTTGGTTTAAGCGTATTTAAACGAGCACGATCGCTTTACGTGTCGTAGGATAATGTGTGGAGTGCTGGTCTAAATTGATTTCACAAATATAGCTCAATTAAAAGTTTTATTTAGGCCATTTGTCGTCGTGTTGAGGTAGGCTTATATTTTTAAATTATATAGCTTACAAATATAGCGCATAATATTATAACATGTCTATTCTAATTGTTATATTGTACATTGTCCCAAATGACTGTCGAGGGTAAATGTCGAGGGTAATTTTTTTTTTTTTTTTACCTTAAATAGGCTACTATTACTAATTGGACAGTGTTAATTGTTAAATACTTTTGAAATATTTCGTAATATATTGGATGGATTTTTATTTTGTATTTTTGAATTAGCTATACCATTGCATGTCAGTTATTAATTGTAGCCTATTTTATACGTTTGTAAAAAAAATTTACGTTTCGATATTTCAAAACATACAGGCAGCATTTTACATGAACAAATTACATAAACATAAAAATAATGCATAGTTGTTTGTGAATGCTCGTGATAGCATTGTGCGCTGTGTTTGGCAGTGAGGACCCGTGGCGCGTCGCGCGCACTGTCAAAGGCTACATGCAGCAGCACAATATTCCTCAGCGCGAGGTGGTGGACGTGACGGGGCTCAATCAGTCTCACCTTTCGCAACACCTGAATAAAGGCACGCCGATGAAGACGACCAAACGAGCCGCGCTTTACACCTGGTATGTCCAGAAACAGCGCGAAATCGAAAGACGTAAGTCAGCCTCTTAACACAATGTTCAACATCTGTTAGAAAATAACGTATGTAGAAGGGTTTTTGGAACGCTTTACTGAACGGTTCCATTTGTTACCATTAGTTAACTACATTAGTTAAACACGAAAGAACAATGAAAAATGAAAATGAAAAATTACATTCTAATAGTTTATTTGTTTAATTCTTAGTTACAGCATTTAACAATACATAATAAAAATTAAACAAAAATTGTATATGTTAATATTATTTAATTTACCTAAGAATTCACAAAACAGATGTAATTGTAGTAACTATTTTATTAAGTGTAAACAAAATGTATACTGAAACAAATGTATTGCTCATTGTTAGTTAATGTTAGTCAATGCATTAACTCATGGGACCTTATTATAAAGTGTTTAGTCATGTTTAGCCATGGTTAACATTAATGAATCTCTTTGCATTATATACACTAACAAAATATAATACCAAGTGACATTTATTTATTTTAAAGCTCTGTTTATTTTTTAATTATTTGTTTGCATTTGGTTTTAATATTTTGTTGTATATTATATGTATGTGCGTGTGTATTTGCGAAACATGTTTCATGTTTTATTACATTTAAGGTACACTATTATAAATTATTTGATAAATTATCCACCACATTTATTTTATGTTTCATATTTTATTATATTACATTTAAAGCACACTATTATAAATTATTTTATTAATTATCATCCACCACATTTATTTAAATCTACATAAAATCAGTATTACAGCTCTCTTTTGTGAATGTTTTTATTTTATCCATTATTATATCTCGTTGGTTCTCAGAATTTGGTTGTATAGAACAGACAGCACTCAGAAAAGTAAGACGTACTTATTCATAAATGTGTAGACCGTTATTAGGAATATGTGTTAAATACTTACTCGGAATAGCCTAGATTAATGGAGGACACTTTCATTTTTGCCCAGGTCAGTATGTATCATGTGAGCCCCATTAATGCATCCATTTTTATCCTTCTCAAAATTGCGCCTCCATTATGACCTTCCCCATCCAAACACTATCTATCATGATTCTGCTTTACTCTGCCCCAATCGTGTCCCCCTCTTATTTCCGCAGAGTTCGACCGTGTTCAGGGCTCTGACCCCAGTGACTCAGGCAGTCAGGATCAGGTCCTGTTTTTTTTCCCAGAATTCAATAATACCGGACACAGTTCGGGGGCAGCGGGAGGTTCTGGAGGACCGATCGGAGACGAGGGGGAACCAGGCTCTAAGAGGGTGAGACGAAACCGCTTCAAATGGGGTCCAGCATCGCAGGAGATACTCTACCAGGCTTATGAACGGCAGAAGAACCCCAGCAAAGAAGAAAGGGAAGCGCTGGTAGAGGAATGCAACAGGTAATGTTCTGCCTCGTGCCTTTAGAGGGATGTTTATAATTTTATTGTATTATATTATAAATGTATTGTCAAGTTACTGTATACCCTCTTGCACTTTGATTTTGAATTATTTATTTAGTTTTATTTATACTATATATATAGAATTTTGATATCTTAAATGCATTCAAATAAAAATGGACTGTGCAAAGACCTTATTTTTGGGTTGCTTTCAGGGCAGAGTGTGTTCAGAGGGGCGTGTCGCCCTCTAAAGCTCATGGACTTGGATCTAACCTGGTCACGGAGGTTCGTGTGTACAACTGGTTTGCTAATCGGCGTAAGGAGGAAGCCTTCAGACAGAAGTTGGCTATGGATACGTATCCAACCCACAGCATGAACCCCCTGTTGTCCCACCCATCATCACATACCCAGCACCATCACAGCAGCTCAGATTCAAGTAAGATTCACCGCTGTGCAAATCCTCACAGGCTCTGTTTACACTTGATATTAATATCTCGGATAATCTGATGCCTACCAAGTATTATTTAAACACTGTCATATAGCTTTTATTTTTATATATAATTTTAATTTCATTTTTAATCATTTTTATATGTATTTTTGTCAATTTTATATATATTTTTTCCATATAGGTTTAATTTATTTTTATTTCAGTTTTAATTTTATTTCCACCTATTAATTTTAGTGCTTTAACTTTAACTGTTCTGTTAACTGACAAGACAATATTTATAATTTTTTTGTTTGTTTAAATACGTCATCTAAGATTTACAGTTTATTATATTTTACTGCAGCTTTATCTCAACTAACAAAAATGTTTTTAATAGTTTTTTTTAGTTACTGGTAATTCCAGCCGTATTTAACCACTATGAGTGCTAATATCAGGTGTAAAAAGGGTCGCAGATGCGGTAAGAGTGTGTGTGTGTTTTATTGGAATTCCTCCGTCCCATTAGTGTGTGAACAAAACACACAGCCGCACCTGCAGACACATGTGATACAGAAAGACATAAAATCTTTAGGGTCAAACCAGGGTCATGTCAAGGTTCGAGCTTTGTGTCTGGGAGGGTGTGCAGCACACATTCTCTCCCTCGGAAGATCGATAGCTAGTTGGAAAAAAATATTTGAAACCCATAAGGATCGTGCAGTAACTGAAAATTATCATATAATAAAACCAAAATGCTTTAGCTTAACGTTTGACAACTACAAAAGGACACTGTTCTGTTGAAAAGCTGTAAACTGTCAGACTGTGAAATGGACCAAATTCCGGAGAATGTTTGCGATTGGATTAATATTACGTCAAGAGAGTGAGTCAGAGAACAGCGTGTTTGCTCAACCTGTGTGTTCTGCTGCAGTCACTGACCTCCAACTGTTCAAAAGCTCTTTGATTGTATTTGTTTGCCCAGAGCAAGAAAAGGCACAACATTTAGCATAATCCGTTCTGAGATATGTTTATGAGAATGCATTTAAGGAATAGACGGTCTGATAAAGGCTTTTTCCGTGTTTGGACTGCAGACTCTTATCATTTTAGCTGCATTTACAACTACACAACTAGGTCAAATAAAGATAGAAAGAATCAGGTCAGTATGTGCGACTAGCAGTTTTATTTTCTTGCCGTTTTCAGCGTGACAGAACAACAGAATTAGCGTTTTTTGTTTTGAAAGCATTTAATGTGCAAAGCAATACAGTTAAAAAATATACCTTTCTTATGTTTTTCAATGCAGAACTCAGGTATAGTCAACAAGGAACTAGTGAAGTCACTTCCTCTACGACCATCAATCACCATGGCAACAGCCAATCAGTATTGCAACAAGTGTCTCCGGGTAGTCTGGACCCCTGCCATGGCTTGCTATCGACAGATGCCAAAATGGTAAAGCAAAAAAAAAAAGTTTTTAGTGTCCATATTATTGTATAGTCACAATGTGCACGCTTTGACAAGTACGGGTCTACCAACCTTTTATCAACCCGAAATAGCATGTAGTCGCAGAGATCAATGTACATTTTACAGACATGATTTATAAAGTCGCCTTTATTTGAAATCTGACTCAACTAGGTCAAAGAGAGCATTGATCTTGCATGTGCAGGCAGTGCGTTTATTCACTTTTATGGCTGGTGGAAATTGCCCCCCCTCCAATAAACATTTGTTATGTTATGTGAGTGCGCACTCATGGTCTAAAACAACGTTTTGCACCAGAGTAGAGAATCATAATCTAACTTGCAGTGTGTTTGTGTATCTTATATGTATTTACATTGTGTGTATGCATGCATGTGTGTGTGTGTGTGTGTGTGTGTGTGTGTGTGTGTCCAGATCTCAGTCTCTGGTGGAGTTTTGCCCCCTGTAAGCACTTTGACCAACATTCATAGTCTGTCTCATTCATCTCATCATCATCATCATCAGCAAGCACAGAGCCTGATTATGAGCCTGGCAGCTCAAAGTGAGTGTATCACCATTTTATTTCCTCCTTCATATCATACAACATTATTTTAGTTCTGTGGTATGTAAACTGTAAAAAAAACATGTTACATTTTACAGTAAAGAAAAGGCAGCTGTAAACTACCAACTACCAAAATCTTTTTTTTTTTATCTATGTACTGTTAAATGCACTGATAACCACTATAGTAATAACAGTGGCAACACAGAAAGCCATATGATAAGTCATCATGTGTTCATCATAACCATAAAACATAAATACATATATACTCACATATATATGATGCACAGGATCATTAAAAAAAAAACATAATCAGAGTAACATACATGACACCAAATTGATGTAATATACGTTAAGTAAATCACAGGAAATGTAACAAAAATGAGAAGTAACATTATTTATATAAAATATAATCATATGTGATCTGTCATGCTGGGACTTCTGGGAATGTTGTTTTTTTTTTCTTTTTTTTCTTTTACTGTAAATACAATCATTCATAGTTTTTACTTGCAAATGTACCATGCATCCAAAATTCACAAAATACATAGTAATATGGTAAGCTTTTTTTTTTTTTTTTTTTTAACAGTTGATTACTATATTAATTTATCCTTATCCTACAATGTCAAAATCTCCTCATCCATTGTTTTTAAATAGTTATCAAATAGTGTTTCAAAAAACAATACAAACAATTTCCACAAACACTCCTCCTCCCATTAGTCAATCAAACAGATGGCCCCGCCCCCAAGCTGTGTTTGGTTGAGCCACTATTGCTGTGCTAGTTAGGACTCTCAAATAAACAAGGTTTTGATAGAAGAAGTTATAGTTTTGTGTGCATCTTGGTGATCTAGTTAGATCTAATAAACATGATTAGAGCCACACAGTCTGGTTTTATGACACAGATGTTTAAAGGTCACTCTATCGCCCCCTTGAGTTCTGAGGTGTGTGACCACCACAGTAACGCAAGAACACATTTTCATGCATTGGTCACGCATCTGAGTTCATGTTTGTACACTTGCATAATCCAGTAAACAGACATCAGGCACATAAGTCTTAAATGTACAATATCAAAATCATCCTGTGTTTAAGGATTCAAATTATAATGGAAAACTATAATGTGACTGTTTAGGCGCAAAAAGAACATTTATAATGCACTTAAAATGCTGTATAGTTTGTGGCCCCTTTTTATTGGTTTATTTTTATTGCAACATATAAATAGTTACAGAATCCCTCCCAAATACACACACACACACACACACACACACATGACCATGGACCACAAAACTTAAGTCACTGGGGTATATTTTTAGCAATAGCCAAAAAAACATTGTATGTCAAAATTATCGATTAGGATATTAAGCAAAGATCATGTTCCACGAAGATGTAAATATATCAAAACTTACATTTTGAAAAATTTCAACTAAAGAAGATTACAGCTAAAATTTTGGAGGGTTACAACTGTCAGAAATTAGTAGGAAGTGTAGAGGCTTTGAATGACTTCAGCATATCTGTGGTTGCATGATATCACAAGTTTCTCACACTGCTCTTGTGTGGTTGTGTCCACTTTTCTTCCAGTCTCTTCCACAGTTCAGTGACTGTAGTGGATTTCTTAGCCATAGATTTGTCTCCAAGGTTTTTCCAGAGATTTTCAGTCAGGTTTAGATCAGGACTCAGGGATGGCATTTTCATTATTTCAGTGTTCTTGGCTTCAAGGAAGTGCTTTACCCATTTTGCAGTGTGACGAGGGCATTGTCTTGCATGATAATTGCAGACTGATTGGGAGATGCTTGCAGTGAAGTAACCACATGTTGCTGAAGGAGGTTCTGATAAATATTTGCATTCAGCCTACCACGTAGCTGTAGAAGAAGCCCAACTCCTGCAGCACAAAACATTCAACTAATCATGACACATCTTCCTCCAGCTTTCACTGACATCTTTACGCACTTTGGCTTCAGTATTTCCCAAGTTTGACACCAAACAAAATGTTTCCCATTAGACCCAAATAAATGAAACTCGCACTCATTACTAAAGTGAACATTGGACCAGTTCTTCTCTCTTCACACAACATGCTCTCCAGCAAAGGGAAGTATAGTCATTTACATTACATTTTACATTTAATCATTTAGCACACGCTT
This sequence comes from Carassius auratus, assembly GCF_003368295.1. NCBI lineage: Eukaryota > Metazoa > Chordata > Actinopteri > Cypriniformes > Cyprinidae > Carassius > Carassius auratus. Next base: position 343,505 of record NW_020523497.1, read on the forward strand.
TTATCCAAAGCGACTTACAAATGAGAACAATAGAAGCAGTCAGGTCAACAAGAGAACAACAACAGAATACAAGTGCCATGACAAGTCTCAGTTAGTCTAGTATAGAACGCATAGCAAGGTGTATTTAATTTTTTATTTTTTTTTATTTTTTTTATTTTTTAATTAAATGAAAAAGACAAGAAGAGGAAAAGTACTGGTGTTAGTAGGTTAAGTGCAGGCGAAAAAGATGAGTCTTTAGATGTTTCTTGAAAGTGAGTAAAGACTCCGCTGTACGAATTGAGATTGGGAGGTCATTCCACCAGCTGGGCACAGTCCAGGAAAAGGTCCGTGAGAGTGATTTTGAATTTCTTTGGGATGGCACCACAAGGCGTTGTTCACTTGCAGAGCGCAAGCTTCTGGAGGGCACATAGGATTTAACCAGTGAGTTTAGGTAAGTTGGTGCCGTGCCAGTGGTTGTCTTGTAGGCAAGCATCAGTACCTTGAATTTGATGCGAGCAGCTACTGGTAGCCAGTGTAACCTGATGAGGAGGGGAGTAACATGAGCTTTTTTTGGCTCATTGAAGACAACCCTCGCTGCTGCATTCTGGATCATTTGCAGAGGCTTGACAGTACATGCAGGAAGGCCCGCCAGGAGAGCATTACAATAGTCCAGTCTGGAGAGAACAAGAGCTTGGACAAGAAGTTGGGTTGCTTGCTCTGACAGGAAGGGTCTAATCTTCCTAATGTTGTATAAGGCAAACCTGCAGGACCGGGTCGTTGTAGCAATGTGGTCAGTGAAGCTTAACTGATGATCCATCACAACTCCTAGGTTTCTGGCTGTCCTCGAAGGAGTTATGGTTGACGAGCCCAGCTGTATAGAGAAGTTGTGATGAATCAATGGGTTAGCTGGAATCACCAGTAGTTCAGTTTTTGTAAGGTTAAGCTGAAGGTGATGGTCATTCATTTACATTACATTTTACATTTAATCATTTAGCACACGCTTTTATCCAAAGCGACTTACAAATGAGAACAATAGAAGCAGTCAGGTCAACAAGAGAACAACAACAGAATACAAGTGCCATGACAAGTCTCAGTTAGTCTAGTATAGAACGCATAGCAAGGTGTATTTAATTTTTTATTTTTTTTTATTTTTTTTTATTTTTTAATTAAATGAAAAAGACAAGAAGAGGAAAAGTACTGGTGTTAGTAGGTTAAGTGCAGGCGAAAAAGATGAGTCTTTAGATGTTTCTTGAAAGTGAGTAAAGACTCCGCTGTACGAATTGAGATTGGGAGGTCATTCCACCAGCTGGGCACAGTCCAGGAAAAGGTCCGTGAGAGTGATTTTGAATTTCTTTGGGATGGCACCACAAGGCGTTGTTCACTTGCAGAGCGCAAGCTTCTGGAGGGCACATAGGATTTAACCAGTGAGTTTAGGTAAGTTGGTGCCGTGCCAGTGGTTGTCTTGTAGGCAAGCATCAGTACCTTGAATTTGATGCGAGCAGCTACTGGTAGCCAGTGTAACCTGATGAGGAGGGGAGTAACATGAGCTTTTTTTGGCTCATTGAAGACAACCCTCGCTGCTGCATTCTGGATCATTTGCAGAGGCTTGACAGTACATGCAGGAAGGCCCGCCAGGAGAGCATTACAATAGTCCAGTCTGGAGAGAACAAGAGCTTGGACAAGAAGTTGGGTTGCTTGCTCTGACAGGAAGGGTCTAATCTTCCTAATGTTGTATAAGGCAAACCTGCAGGACCGGGTCGTTGTAGCAATGTGGTCAGTGAAGCTTAACTGATGATCCATCACAACTCCTAGGTTTCTGGCTGTCCTCGAAGGAGTTATGGTTGACGAGCCCAGCTGTATAGAGAAGTTGTGATGAATCAATGGGTTAGCTGGAATCACCAGTAGTTCAGTTTTTGTAAGGTTAAGCTGAAGGTGATGGTCATTCATCCAGCGGGAAATGTCACTCAGACAGGCTGAAATGCGAGCAGCTACCGTCGGGTCATCAGGCTGGAATGAGAAGTAGAGTTGGGTGTCATCAGCATAGCAGTGATAAGAAAAGCCATGCTTCTGATTGACAGATCCTAAAGATGTCATGTAGATGGAGAAGAGAAGTGGTCCAAGTACTGAGCCCTGAGGAACCCCAGTAGCAAGGTGGTGTGACTTTGAAACATCACCCCTCCAAGACACACTGAAGGATCTGTCAGAGAGGTAGGACTTAACCCACAGGAGAGCAGTTCCAGAGATCCCCATCTTTCTGAGGGTGGACAGGAGAATCTGGTGATTAACAGTGTCAAAAGCAGCAGACAGGTCCAGTAAGATGAGTACCGAGGATTTTGAAGCTGCTCTTGCTAGTCGCAGGGCTTCAGTAACCGAGAGCAGAGCAGTCTCAGTTGAGTGGCCACTTTTGAAGCCAGATTGGTTGCTGTCCAGGAGGTTGTTCTGTCCAAGGAACATAGAAAGCTGGTTGAACACAGCCCGCTCAAGTGTCTTTGCAATGAATGGAAGAAGGGATACCGGTCTGTAGTTTTCAAGAAGCGCTGGATTTAGAGATGGTTTCTTGAGCAGTGGGCTTACCCGAGCCTGCTTGAATGCTAAGGGAAATGTTCCAGATTGAAGAGAGGAGTTGATAATGTGAGTAAGTGAAGGTATGACTGAAGAAGAGATCGCTTGAAGGAGGTGAGTGGGGATAGGATCAAGTGGACAAGTAGTAGGATGATTGGACAGGAGAATTTTGGAGACGTCCATCTCTGAGAGTGGGGAGTCTTTTGATTCCTTCTGCTGATGAGAGGATTGGTCACTGCAGAGTGCACTTTCAGTCCGACTTCTCCTTAACATGCCGAGACAGCTCCTTACCCTGATCAGCGCTGAACTAACAAGCAATTCCAGCTGCAGTGTTGAACCGATTCCCCATTGAGAGTCTCCACATTATCATGTCCTCTCGTCCATTTGTCATATGTGGACAACCAGCCTTTTTGGGGGACTTGAATGAATTAGTGTCACTGTAAAGCTGAAATGTTCTAGAAATCACAGATTTGCAATGACAAACGGTCATCTTTTTGGCCTTCATGTGGACTGCCTCCTGTCCCAGGCTTTCAGTCACCATAGTGGCCAACCATCTTTGCAATCTCAGTGAAAATTGGTGGAATGCTACCAGTTAAATAGGGTTTGTCATATAATTAAGAAAATTAGCATCAGGTGCCAGATTAATACCAATAACTTGGAGGTATCTGTACAGTGGGGCTCGAAAGTTTGGGCACCCCGTGCAGAATCTGTGAAAATGTGAATAATTTTCAAAAAAATAAGAGAGATCATACTAAATGCATGTTATTTTTTATTTAGTACTATAAAAGAGTAAGATATTGTACAAAAAATATGTTTATATTTAGTCCACAAGACAAAAAAATTGCTGAAATTATTAAAATAACCCCATTCAAAGTTTGGGAACCCTTAATTCTTAATACTGTTCTGTTATCTGGATGATCCATGACTGTCTTTCTGTTTTGTGATGGTTGTGCATGAGTCCCTTGTTTGTTCTGAACAGTTAAACTGAGAACTGTTATTCAGAAAAATGTTTAAAGTCCTGCAGATTCTTCAGTTTTCCAGCTTCTTTGCATATTTGAACCCTTTCCAGCAGTGACTTTATGATTTTGAGATACAGCTTTTCACACTGAGGACAATTGAGGCACTCAAACACAACTATTAAAAAAGGTTCAAACGTTCACTTATGCTCCAGAAAGAAACAAGATGCATTAAGAGTTGGGGGTGAAAACTTTTGAACATGATGAAGATGTCCAAATTTTTCTTATTTTGTTGAAATATATTTTTTATTTCCATTTATTTTCGCCCTTCTTAAGCAACAGAAGATACTTGTATGTTTCCCGGAACACAAATTAAGTACAATTTACCTTGATCTTCAAATTGCAAAAGTTTTCACCCCCCAGCTCTTAATACATCTTGTTTCCTTCTGGAGCCTTTTGAATGGGGTTATTTTAATAATTTGAGCAATTTCTTTGTCTTGTGGACTAAATGTAAACAACTTTTATATACAATATCTTACTAAATAAAAAAATAGCATGCATTTAGTATGATCTCTCTTATTTTTTGAAAATTATTCACATTTTCAGATATTCTGCAAGGGGTGGCCAAACTTTTGAGCCCCACTGTAAGTGTTCACTTATTTTGAGTTCTTTTTCAAACATGTCATTAAAGACTTTTTTTTTAAGTTTCCTTAAATAAGAGGGATCATACAAAATGCATGTTGTTGTTTTTTTACTTCGTACTGAACTGAATAAAATATTTTACATAAAAAATGTTTAAATATAGTTTAATAAAAAAAAAAAAGATAGTTAAATGTATAAAACCGACCTCACCCAAAAGTTAACATATTATTGATTCTTAATATGTTTTTTTTGTTACCTGGATTGTCCACAACTTTTCTGCAATTGTTCATGAGTCCCTTGTTTGCCCTGAAAAGTTAAACTGCCGCTGCTCTTCAGAAAAACCCTTCAGTTCCCACAAAACCCACAAATTCTATGATTTTCCAGCATTTCTTGTGTATTTTAGCCTTTCCCAGTAACTCTATAATTTTGAGATCCACATCACACTGAGGACAACTGAGGGACATGCAACTAATAAAAAAGGTTTAAATGATCATTGATGCTCCAGGAGGAAACAAGAAATGGGAAAATGGGAAAAATTGCAAACATTCAGTCTAGTTTTAGGTAACTATAAGAATCCTGATATATGTCTCATTTACATAATATATTAAGTAAAGTGTCTATGAAGGATTATTATTATTTTAATTCTTGTAGAACACTTTGAATTGACAAGTTGTGACTTTAACAGTGTTTATATCTTTTTAGGTCTGACGTCTCCTCAGTCTCAGAGTGTGCCCGTCATCAACAGCGTGTCTGGACTCACAACCCTGCAGCCCATGCAGTTCCCTCAGAGCAGCAGCCTGACACAGCTGACCACAGCTCACATCTCCCAGCAGCCCTTCACACAGTCACACAGTAAATACAATTACTTCTTTGCTAACGACAGCGGAAAATATTGTGATTCTGAATAACGATGTGCAAAACTCTCATTTTGCATGTCTTTTTCAGTGTACTCTCCCAAACAAGAAGTTGGCCAGTTTTCCCATCCACCTCGATACACGACCATGGACACCAGCACCATCACACACCTGGGCTCCAGCAAGCAGGTCAAACTTCAGTTTCCTACATGTCCAGCTCATGTTTGGCCTTGAATGCGCGAGGCTTCCGGTGTCATTCGCTTCCAGTTATTTTAGCAGTGCAAAAACTATTGTCATGCTGCTTGATATTGCAAACCGGTATTTGTAATCATAAAGCGTAATCATAAACACTGTGTTTCGCACAAATAGTTTTACCGTTTACTGCACTGTTGTTTTTCTAGTTTTTAACTACAGCAGCTAATGAATCTAAAGTCGTGCACATTCACAGAAAATGAAAAAAAAATAAGGTGGACAGATTTTTATACAGATATTTCGGTTGCACTTTATTTTACAGTAGGTGTACTAACATGTAATTATAGTGTATTAATCTAAGAAAGTTCTGGTCACACAAGGTAACTACATGGGGTAGGGTTAGGTTTAGGGGTAGGTTCAGGGTTAGCACCTAGTTATTACATAGTTATTGTAATTACTGTAATAAGTACATAGTATGTACACAAGGAACAGGACTGTAAAATAAAGTGCTACTGATATTTCTCTCTATAAAATAAACTGTGCATATCCGTATTGGTCATTATGATGTGTAATTGTTACTCTCTGTTGTCGCTGCAGTGTCCTTTGCAGGCCTGGTGAACACATGCACCGGAGCGAGAACATCCTCGGCAGCTTAGCAACAGCAGTGCATTATATCTGCATTCCTCAGTTACTTTGGAGAACCCACCGGAGCAGCACTGCCTCTGGATTCTGCATTAAATGAAGACTAGTGATTGGTATATTATGCGTTTGAGCCATAATGGATGACTGAACAAAATGGCAGAACTTGCTGAGATGATTAAATACTGAGCCGAAGCTTTCACACCCATTGGTTTTAAGTGATGAAACCTTCAGTGATACTGTACATACAATTTAATAAGAAAATATGGATTGCTGTAAAATAAGGTCAACTTTTTAGGCAAAACAACAATAACAACAACAAAATAAGTCATTCACAGATACTTTTTTATACACATATTTGAGATTTGAAGTGAATCCCACATTCTAATTGTAATTTTTTTTTAAATCACAACATCAAAAGGGTCTTTCCAATTCAATGCATGGACTTGCACATAAAAGTGATCCCAAAAGATGCTATAAATGTAATTGCTTCTCAGGGATTGATTTCACACTACTCCAACGTACTCCACTGTAGAATATATATATATATAGAAAGGCTTTGCTGTTTTTTTTATATATGTTTTGGAATCACCTCGATCATATTTATATTTGTGTAAATTGATAAATAATACATTTTTGAAGAATATATGTGGTCTCTGGTGCTTGTTTTTATTAATTTGATTAATTGTTAATTATTTATTGGAGTCTGGTAATGTGCTATAGCAGAAAGTAGGAGCACACTTTGCAATGCAAATGTTTTCACACACACTAATGGAAACTCAGAGGTGTGAAGGAGAGGTGGAGACTGAGATGGGTAATAAAAGGGTGTGTTTATGTTTCCCATGCCCCATTAGGTCTATTTCCCTTGTTGTCTCACTGTTCAAAGGGCATGCATGTAGCATCTGAGTTCACCTTTAGGAAGTGAAGTCATTTCCTTTGCTCTTCTCACATGACTTCTCTAGCATGAAATATAAATTTTTTTCCATGGAAACTAAATTACCTAGACCAAGACCCTGGGGATTAATTAGACTGATTTTTGACACTGAAGAAAACCAATACTGATTAATTTTTATAATTGAAATGGCAGTGGTTCTAAATTTTGACAAAGTCTATAGTTGAGAAAATAATAGGAAAATATGCAATATTTAGCACATGCAGTACTGGGTGGCTCTGTGTGCAAATTAAAGATAAAGAATTGTTTGTTGCCCAAAACAAAAATGTATTACATTTGAGATAATTTGCTTTATGTAGGCAATTCAGTTTATTGTTATTGATAAAGAAGAAGATGACCATTGCAAATACTGTGTTTTTTTAAAGAAATTAATACTTTCCTTCAGCAGGGATACATTAAATTGATAAAAAAGTTACAGTACAAAATTTTAAACGCTGTTCTTTTGAAATATATTTATTAAAGAATCCTCAAACATACTAAGCTGCACAACTGTTTTTAACACTGAAAATACTGAATGTAAATGTATCGTTTTTATACAAAAAATTATTTTATTTTGCAAATCAAAGAATTATTGTCAAATATTATAAATTAAAAGTACTGAAATATTTTAGATTCTGCAATATTACTCTTCTAATAAAATATAATATATGCAATATAATATGTAATTCAAATGATTTAAAAAGTATATGCATTTGAAGGACAATGAAGCAACAATAAGCATCAATTCAAGTTATGGACTGATCAGCAAGATACTGTACATTCCCTCGCACTAGCTGTTAAATTCTAAAACACACAAAATGCACAAATAAAGCTTACAGTTATATGACTATCCTTAAATGTTCAGAAAAACGCTGAGACTAAGATATTTCTGAAGTTCTGTTGTTCCTTCAGTTAACAATGGTGCCTTTGTTAGTAAAAGTACATTGATCTCAACAGCAGACATATAAGTACGATCCATATCATCCTATGTTTCTGAACTGTCTGTGTATGAAATAAATCAGCTTTATTGTAATTGTATCACATTAGCAATTAGCATAATAGTTTCTCCAGTAAAGTCCAGCAGAGGCAGCAGAGGACTCCTGCTGGGACGTGGACGATGGAGGACAATGTGGAGGCGTGGAGCAGTGAATGTGCAGACATGCCCTTCAGGACCAGTCGGCAGAAGAGATCTTATGTCAGCTACTGCTAGACACTCACTGAGGTCAAAAGACAGGAGACAGAAAAGCTGACTTTACTCCTGTAATCCCCCGCTCTCTTCCCACACGGCCATAGCTTAGTGTTAAAGGAATGTTCAGGATTCAAAACAAGTTGCTTTATCAGCAGATTACCACAGAAAATTATGTTTGAATCATCCAACACTTTCTGGAGAGTTTAAAAGCAGAACTGTATAAAATGTGTGGGTTTGTTGTGACCCCGTTGTTCTTCTTCTGTACTAAAATTGTGCTTTATTTGAGGCTTTAAAGTTTCAGTGATATTTTATGGTTCTATTGTTCTAATGGACTTTTGGTATATCATATCCCTTGTGAGAATAGATCTCTCTATGTATTTTCTTTAGGTCTCACGCTAAAGTTCCTGCCTTGTCTGGCTTTACAGGGTAATCAGTAGGTCAAAAATGATGGGAGTCTGATCAAATTGGAGAAAGGGCTATTATTACTTGACCACTTCCACCCCCTGTCTAGCTATCTGGGGGTCCAGTGTGTGGGCCAAGCATCAGCCCACAGTGACCCCATACTAAGATCTCACTGACTTGTTCACTTGGACAGTTTCAAACATGCTGACTAAAGAAAAAACATTTTATAGTGATGTATATATTATTGTATTTGTTTACAATATTAACATGAATAATGAAAAATAATCAGCAAAATCTTTATAAAAGTCTGGCGTCAGTAAGAATTTAAAAAAGAAAAAAAAAAGTTTAGCTTTGCTATCAGGAATTTATGACATTTTAAAATATATTCAAGTTGACAACGGCAATTTTAAATTATATGTATGTTAAACTGAAAATGTAATAACATTTTACAATAATATTGTTTGATCAGATAAATGTATCCTTTGTGATCATAAGAGAAAAACATTGCGGAATCAAGTACAGACCCTGAACGGTATTGCGTTCATTCACACAGTGCAGAGATTTGTAAATAAAATGCATAAAAGTCAACTTCACATATAAAAAATATTTAAAAAATGACAACAACTAATTTATATAGTGCAACTAATTTTCCAACACATTTAACAGTTGATCAAATTGGACTGTGGGTCTCTTGAGATGTTGTGAAATCACATTTAGCATTATAAACCATATAGTTCTGATATCATCATGGAATTAAAAGATCTGATTTATGACCCTCTTTGGCTTCTAAAGCCAATTTCAGCTTTTGCCAGAAGATCTTAGTATCTTCTCCAGGTTTGGGCCAGCGGAGGTAGGTTCGTTTCTTCACCAGCTTCCTCATCCTGTGGTACGGAGAGAGCTGATGTGTGGGGATATCCTCCAGGAACACCAGAATCAGTACATCCTTCTGCTCATCAAAGAGTCTGAAACTCGCCACCTGGACCTCACTTGAACACCAGTTGCTCTTCAGGTAGTTCTTAGTGATCAGGCAGATGGTCTTGCGGCTACTATATATGCCATCAACGATATTGTCTATTATTGGCCTTCCTGGTTCAAAGTCTCTGTGGTGAAGGCACAATCTCCAGCTCTGTTCTCCTTCTAATTTTGGAATTAGTTCCTCCATTACCCAAGGCTCATCTTGGGCGTTGTAGGAAATGAAGGCGTCGTACTGGAATGTCGAACCGCTCTGCTTCTTCTTATTGTCGTAAAGGAAGGCTAAGAAGAGGTAGTATGCATAAACCACCTGAAAGCGCAGAAAATGCCAAACGAATGACGAGAGCAGGGTGAGAAAGACCACAATACTGCTGCAAAGAAAGCAGATGAAGTCGATATTCAAGGTGCAGGATTCGGTGTTGAAAGCAGACAAACTCATGCCTCGTAAGGAACTAGGGTAGCTACACATGTACTTGTTCAAATAAACCACCTGAGTAGAATTACTATTCTTGGCCCAGTCAATGAAGAACTCATTGTCACAGTCACAAGTGAACGTGTTCTTCTGCAAGTCGAGGACCTCTAGTCGAGGCAGTGACTGAATCAGAGTTTTGTTGATCAAGTCGATCTCATTGCCCGTAGCTTTTAAGGTCGAAAGTCTGGAGAGATTTGCGTTCAACAGGAAGTTCAGCGAGCGAAGCTGCGTTCTCGAAATGAGGAGTTTGGTTAGCCTCGAAATGGGGTGAAACAACTCAGCCGGGATCGAGTGGTCTTCAGACAGCGCATTCTTGGAGAGATCCAAAAACCAGAGCTGGGGGCTAAACTTGAATGTATCAGGATTCAGATGAGCAAGATTTGTGTTTCCAACGTAAAACATTTCCAAGGAGGATAAACCTTGAAGCAGATTTGAGGGTATTTGGCCAATTCCACGACGTTGACTGTGTAAGGACAGTACTGTAAGGTGCTTCAGGTCTTTAAAAGGAGGAAATTTCAATTGATCATCAGTAAATAAAATGATGTTGGCGTCCAAACCTAGATTTTCGAGGTTGGGCATGCCTGAGAAAACATCCTGGTGTTTTGTTAATGTTTTAGCTGATATTTTGTTTGATGACAGGAATAGAGAGCTTAGGTTCTTCAGTCCTCCGAATGCATAGCTTTCGATCTCTGAAATCTGATTGTCTTGTAAGTGCAAATACTTCAGCTGTGACATATTTCTAAAAGTGTACTTTTCGATTTTGCTTAGCTTATTAAAAGACAGTTGCAGCTCCAACAGGGATTGTGGCCCATTCCTGAAAGCATCACCGATCCTTAACAGATTGTTTGTCCCAAGTCTGAGGACTTCAAGACTCTTCAGGTCCTTGAAGGAACAGGATTCAATGATTGAGATTTTGTTACTGTACAAGTACAACATTTTCAACTGTGTTAAATTGGCAAAAACGTCACAGTTGAGGGTCTTGATGCTGTTTCTACTGAGATCTATGAACTCAAGAGTGAAGAGGTTTTGAAAGAAGTTTGTTATTCGAGTAAATTTATTGATTTGCAAACGCAACGTTTTTAGTTGCGTGAATCCACGGAACATACCTGGTGGTATATTGGATATTTCATTATCTCCTAAATCTATTTCTGTCAGGTTAGAACAGAGATCAAACATGTGCTCGTTGAGGTGTTTTATTTTGTTTGTTTTTAGCCGTAGAACTTGTAGCACTGGAGAACAGGCGTTCAGCAGGAGGTCAGTCCTGTTCAACTCAGCGTTTCCATTAAGCCTGATTTTATTTAACAAATTCTGGAAGCTCTGAAGCACATTAGCAGCATTCTGGACTGACATATGAACATCCATGAAGTACAGTGATTTCACTGAGGCGAAGAAAGTCTTTTCTGTGACGTTCCATGTCATAGTTCCATTTTGACCGCAATACGATAAATCAAGGTGATTGAGAAATTGAAATATATTGTCGGTCAGCTGAAATGTTGCAAAAGGGTTGTTCGAAAAATCAAGTATTTTTAATGCCAATGGATTTGTTGACATTTCATATGACTTGAAAGCATTAAGATGGTTGCTTCCAATGTACAGCTCCTCCAAATGAGGTGATGCAAGAACCGGCTTGATTTTCTCTACATAATGGAGTTGGTTTTTTGTTAGGTTTAACACCTTTAAATTGTGAAGCGTGCTGAAAGCTGTCTCTTCAATGTCTTTGATATAATTGTTATCCAGACGTAGCACCAGCAGGTTGGTTAGACCATGTAGCATTCCTCTCGAGATTGCTTGTAGTCTGTTGCTGGCCAGATTGAGACTGTATAAATTGGAAAGACTGTCAAACGCACCCTCTTGAATCTGCGAGATCTTATTGTGGGATATGTTTAAGTCCTGTAAATTTGACAAATGATTAAAGTCTCCAATCTGGATCTGTGTGAAGGCATTGAAGGAAATATCTAAAATATGTGTATTTCCAGGTATCGACGGAATCCTGAAAAAGCCCATTTTGTAGCAAAGTACTTTCGGCTGGATGTCTTTTAGGGGAGTACTGATTGTGCAGTTGTTCAGGGAAAAAGCACTTGATGGGGAAATGAAGCTAAAGAGGGCAATATATAATGTGATTTGTTTTAGTGTTCCCATGTTTTTCTTGATTCTTTTTACACGTCAAAATGGGAATCCACTGTCTTCACCTAAACAAGTTTTCTTCTTTTTCTTCTTTTAAATTAATTTATTTTGTGCCCTTTGCCCAGCCTCTCAGGAGTTTGACTTTGCATTTCCTATAAAAAAAAAAAAAATCAAATAAAATAATAATAATAAAATCAATTATTTAAAAAAATCAAATAATTTAATAAACACTAATTTTAAAACATTAGTTTATACATTTGTGAAAATAAAAAAAAATAAGTTAATTTTTGCATAGATAATTATAAGGAATTACAATGAAGTTAATTGAAACTACAGTCTATTCAATTGTATTTAAAAAAAAAGGTGATGTTGTGATAACTGTAAAATGACAAGAAAACTGAGCCTCTCACAAAGAAAACTTTGCAACACAACCTGTCATACTTCATTCCATCAACATGAACATGAGCAAAGGAATCATTTCTGTTTACTGCATTTTTAAAGGCAGACAGTGGCAAAAATAAATAAATAAAGCAGTAATAGATTCTTAATGTTACCATATCTAATAGTTCTCAAGTAAGGTAATTTTCACTTCAGGAAATCCTCTGTATCGGGAACACTATATCAAAAACATGCCAGTGTCTAATAAATATGTAGCCAATCAATGCGTTCATCCATTCCTACAAAGGTTAATACCGAATATAATAAAAGAAAATAGAATACTTACAATATGCCTGTACCATAGTTGCTGATATACAGAAACGAAATATCTTACTCGCTGACAAACACACACTTCTTTATTTAGTTCTTGTCTGCTAACTCTTGAAAACAACAGGCTGGTCTTGTTTTATGTTGTATATCAGGAAGTGAAGTAATCTGAGGGAGAAAAAAAGCAGAAGTCTATTAAAACACATGTGGCGTATTGACGTAACCTGATTCTGTTCAGATCTATTACAATTTATGATCATTTATGAAGTGTTTATAATTATTTCATCATGGATAGCTATGTGTGATTCTGTGTTTTCTTATTGGATTGCTTCATATCCAGTATTGTCATGCAATGGTTCTGCATTCATTCTTTATTATAGGTTTCAGTTCTCCTCAACTTCAAGCAAACCTGTGTTTCACAGTGTAAAATTACTCATCTCAAAATCGTGTGAAGGAGTTCTTTCTACTGCTCTATTTCCATTTCCCTTACGAAAAAGAAGTTCTAAAAAGTAAAAAGTAAACTAAAAGCATACTTTCCTGTTTTTAGTTTACTTTTTATGTAATTCTCAGAAATATACTTAAAATGACATTTAGGTAACTTATACTTACAAAAATTCTAAATATATTTGAGCTATACTTGTGCTCCAAGAATCCGTGTTTTCATTATTATACGGTAGAGGGCGCTAGAACACATCTGTACAGAATTTCCAAAAAACACAAGTGAAGAAGAAAAAAAGAAACTAAAACATGTAATACGATCATCTGACATGAAACAGCATCAAAACTTTAATGTTATGAAATAAAGTGTCGACCGATGAAGAGGTAATAATTACAGTCAAGCTTTGGGGTGCTGATCGACTCCATCCACATTTTATTTATCATTCTGAATCCAATTAATAGTCTTTTTCAGCTTTTTGTTCAAAATGCCATTTCTTTATTTTTATGAAACTAACCCACATTAAAATGTTTAAAAAAGAATGCATGAAGTTCGAATAAAATGTTTTTGTTTCCAAGCAGATATCGTTTTCTTTCTTTGGATATTTTGTATGTTCAGATATTCATATAACAAAATATATATAAAATCTAAAACCTAAATATAGACATATTAGTATACTTAAAGTATGATGTAAAGTTCTCTTAAATTTTAATTAATTTAGCAGACGCTTTTATCCAAAACATTTAAGCTAACTTTTTTTTTTTTTTTTTTTTACCTTACATGTGTTCCCTGGGAATTGAACCCACAACCTTGCTCTGCTAACACAATGCTCTACCACTTGAGCCACAGGAACATTTAAAGAAAACTCATGAGTAAACTACTAAACTATTAGTTTACTGAGACTATACTTCAAAGTGTACAAAGTATTTAATTAGTAAACTATCAGTAAACCTATAAATTCCCTTTTAGTACAATTACAGTACAAACTACAAACATAGAGGTAAACTAGTGGTGTACTCAAAGTTGGCTACTGTTATACTTAAAGTATACTTTTTATAAAAAAGAAAAAAGTAAGCGGGCCAATTTAGTCCCAACGAGTATTAAAACAGACAGTTTACTTACAAGTATACTACTAGAACACTGATATTTGTATACTTGCTACATAAAGTATACTTAATAAAATAAACTTGAAGTATACTACTTTTTGATGAGGGATGTCATAGGAGTTTTATTATAGTTAATAATTTATTGCTCTGGAATGTTGTGTTTAATTTTTCTTGCTCATATTGCTTCACTCGCTTATATCAATAAATGATTTGTTATCCTGATGATGATACAAAATAAATAAATAAAAATATTCATATTGCAACCACTGATCTATAATAGAGGACATATATAGTCAAAAATACATCACTTTTTGCAACACATCTTTTGTGTATTTGTTTTGTTGCCTGGCAACTTATGTTTATCCTAAATATAGTAGAATTTAGACATGAAATGTGACTCAGCCATATAAAATTAATATTTAGGAACCAATACTTAGAAAGAATAAAATAACAAAATTATTTTGTTACAAGATGTTACAAATATTATGTCCAATATGTTCTTTAAAAAAAAATTCGACGTTTAAAAAAATAAAAATATAATAAAATAAAAAATTGCGCTCTCTGGTGAATGACAAAGGTGAAAATAAAGGTGTAATAATCGAACGTCGAGAGCGTGCTGCTCATATACGCGAGATCGATTAGTCACGTCTTCACATCTTATTTTGTTTCAATGGACGCCTTTGACTTGTTTAGAAAGCTTGGGTCTGGAGCAAAGTTTGATCTGAAAAGGTTTGCTAAAGATGCAGAGCGGTTTAAGGTAGGTTTTAATGCAAAGCTCATAAGAAAGTTAACGTATGTTAGGCTGTTGCTACGAAAACGAAAGGAAACGTGAATTACAAACCTAAGATGCTGCCACATGGCTAACATGTGTTTCCATTTCCCATTGAAAGTCCCTGCAAATGCTAATGCTAATCCGAGTAAACCCAAATACCGCTAAGAAAAGTGCATTAACAAATCATTGTATGAGCTAATAATCGATATTTACCTAGTTTTAAACCTCTTTAATTTGGTAACTTTGTTGCACAGCTTATAGAAGCAGAATTATGGTTGCTACTGATGCTACAAATAAACACATGGTCATTATGAGTCATTGTGTAACTCCTCTCAGGTAGTGAAGTCGCAGAGCAAGGACAGCTCAAATCAGCTGGCTGGATTTAGCTTTTTTGGCAAAGAGACTCAAGAGAACATATCTCAGGAGTCCAGACTAAGTGAAGATGATGATGGTGAAGAAGAGAAAGAAGGGAGTGATACAGAGCAGGCCTCTGGGAAACGGAGACGGACTAAAGTGGATGAGCCGGTGAAGACAGCACTGAAGAAAAAGAAAGGAGCTAAGGAAAAAACTGATGGTAAGTCGTCATCTCTCAGTCGCTTCTGATTGCTAGCAATTCAGTGTTTAAGGTCTTCCAACCATTCTTTCATCTTACTATTGTGAAACAGATGCAGAGCCTGAGAAGAGAGAGGGAGAGGGGATCCAGTGGATGTCATCGCAAGACAAGGTGAAAGACCCCAAGAAGGAGTCTAAAGACAAGCCCTCCTTGAAAAGACTGAAGCAGCTTCATCAGGAGAAGGTACAAAGAGTTGTTATTTCTTTTTACGCAACTCTTTATTTTGATTGGTTAATCACACAAAACGATCTAGGGATGATAACAGTTATGGCTGATTCTAATAATAATTTACATGTTATGACTGTCATTAAAATTCTGTATTTTTTTTTTATTATTATTTTTTTATATGCATTTATGTGTCTATATGGATCCATTTTCAACTTTGGGAAAACAAACAAATGGGTTTCCTTATAAAATATTGATCATGTGTTTTAGGTGAATCGGATACGGCACCAAAACCGGATTAATGTGCACGGGACAGACATTCCTGATCCCGTTTCCACTTTTGAGGAGCTGCAGAAGGAGTATGATCTGGACCCACGAATCATTCAAAACATCAAGGAGGCGGGTTTCCAGACCCCCACACCCATACAGATGCAGGCTGTTCCTCTCATGATGCATGTATGACATGTTTCTGTTGCATCAGATGTGTTTGTTTTCTTGATCCTCTCTAAAGTGATTTATTTCCATGGATCTGCTTGTTTTAGAAAAGGGAGATTCTGGCATCGGCTCCGACAGGCTCCGGTAAAACTATGGCCTTCTGTCTGCCCCTGCTGGCCCACCTTCGCCAGCCCCTCAACAAGGGTTTCAGAGCCCTCATCATCTCCCCCACCAGAGAGCTTGCCACTCAGGTAAACCTTCAGCCCACCTCAGCCTAATTATTGCTGTAGACCACACAAATAATCAATATATTTCTGACGGTTTAAACATGTTGACTGACACACAGAATGCAGTAAAGGCTCGCATATTTGTTTTTTCTCTAGACTCACAGAGAGTTGCTCAAGCTGTCAGAAGGAGTGGGCTTCAGAGTTCAAATGATCAATAAAGGAGTTGAAGCTGTGAAAAAATATGGGCCAAAGACGGCAAAGAAGTTTGGTGTGTATGTTATGTATATTAACACATCTTATGTGTGTGTTGTGTGTATATATATGCGTGTATACACAAACACACACACACATTTAAAAAAAAATAAATGATACATTTTATTCAGTAAGGATGCGTTAAATTGATCAAAAATGTCAGTAAATAGAATAAATTGTAATTGTAAATAAATTGTTTTGTTTTTTTAACACCACGTTCATTAAAGAATCCTGAAAACAGCAAATAATCGTTATTGCCATCACAGGAATACATTTTAAAATATATTAAAATAGAAAACAGTTGTTTTAAATTTTAAAAAGGTCTCTCAGTATTAGTTTTTGCTGTAGTTTTGATTAAAAATTCAGTTAATGCAAAGGTGAACTGAAAATAAGTTCGAATTTTGCTTTGAGATCCTTAAATGTTTATTTTGTTGATAATGTGTGTTTGCAAGAATTGTGGAATTAAAAAAGGAAAAGAGTTGAGGATCACTGGCTTAGAGTCTTAACACTTTTGTTTTCCAGATATATTGGTGACGACTCCTAACAGATTGATATATTTACTAAATCAAGAGCCTCCTGCTATCAACTTGAGCAGGTGAGTTATTTGCTAAAGCTCTGTAGTTCAGTTTAAAAAAAATCTCAAATCTGAAAATTTCTCACATTAATTGTGTGTGTAGATTTATTATCAAAGAGCTTTAAGATTATGTTCACCATCATGCACGGGTAATCAGTTACTTCTATGTCCAGTTGTAAATATGTCTTCATGTCTGTAGTGTGGAGTGGCTGGTGGTGGATGAATCTGATAAGCTCTTTGAGGTTGGAAAGAAAGGTTTCAGAGAGCAGCTTGCCACTATCTTCTTGGCCTGTACTTCTCCTAAAATCCGCCGGGTTCTCTTCAGCGCAACTTTTGCCACAGATGTAGAGCAATGGTGTAAACTGAACCTAGACAACCTCGTCTGTGTCAACATTGGACCCAGGTATCGAACCCTTCCTTTCATGTGAACGAGCTAAAGATAATCTTCTTAATTTGTAGCATAAAATTATTGCTTGTATAAACAGCAATAGGATAGAATACATCAATAAATGAGTTTTTTCCTATTCTAATTAAGTTGTAAAAATTGTGCTTACATTTGAATTACTTTTTAAATGAATAAAATATTTTTGAATTGAAATGAAAATGAATTTACCTGACTGTCTCCTTCCACAGGAACTCTGCAGCTGAGACTGTGGAGCAGCAGCTTCTGTTTGTGGGTTCAGAAAATGGAAAGCTACTTGCTATGAGAAACCTTATAAAGCAGGTCAGTGAAGTCCTCACAGTCATTCTGACGACCGAATATAATTTCTCAATGGCAAAATAGAAAAATCCAGAATTTCTTCATTTAGATGGCTCGTAAGGAGAAGTTCATTTTTAGCACTGAAATTGTCATTTCCTTTCAGGGATTTCTGCCACCCGTGTTGGTGTTTGTTCAGTCCATCGACCGTGCCCGAGAGCTGTTCCATGAGCTGGTGTACGAGGGAATAAACGTGGATGTGATCCATGCCGATCGCACACAACAGCAGGTTAATAAAAGAACCAGATAATCGTTAAAATAACACCATTAATCATTTATTCAAGATCATTGATCAAGATCAAGTTTTGAGGATGTAAAGTTGTTAACATTTTATTGGCTCTAAAAATTTCAAAATTATTCAACCCCCATAAGTACAATTTTGTAGAGAATATTGTATTGTTTATAACTTCCAATGAACATTAACTCAAATTGTACAAGGTTCTGAAACCTCTCTATTGGAATTTTGGCCCATTCTTCAGTTGATAACTGATCATCTTTGATTTTCATGTTGCCTTTGTTTTCTTCAAATTCTAAAAATATTTTAATGACATTTAAAATTTGGAACAGGCCACTCATTCCACGACCAATACCAAGCTTTAGCAGGTTTGGATGAGTGCTTTCGGATGATTGTCCTGTTGGAAAGTCCAATAATCATGAGCTTCAGTCTGTTCAATGAAAACATCGCAATCTTTATCAAAATGGACTGTTATCTCAAAGAATCCATGATATCTTTCATACAGTCAAGATTTCCACTTCCTGCAACAGCAAAGCATCCCCATTAAAAGTGATTGACCATGAGTTAGTGTTCTTCTGCTCATAAGCTTTGCGTCTTTTGCACAAGACATTGATTTATGGGTCCAAAAAGTTTTAATTTGTTCACATCACTCCATGAAGTATTGTTCCAGAATTTCACAGGTCTATCCAAATTCTTTTTTAGCATAGTTGGACTTTTGTCCTCCTTGTGTCCTGACATGAAGGCCATGATTGTTGAGTGTTCTCCTTATACCCTACCATACAAATAAGTGACTTTAAAACAAAAAAAAAATTGCAAAAAATATATATATCTTACAATCTTATAAAATCTTACATTATATATTGACAGTTTCACTTTTAATATGCCACTAAACCGTGACACAAAAAACGGATCTATATATAATAATAAATAAAGAATAAATTCAATCTGTATTTATATGTGTGTATAAATACATAATGCAATATTAGTGGAATGTTTTATTATAGTATTATGTTATTTTAAACATTTTCTTTCTTTGTCTCTCTGGTTAGAGGGACAATGTTGTGAGCAGTTTCCGTTCGGGGAAGATCTGGGTGCTGATCTGCACTGCTCTTCTGGCCCGTGGTATCGACTTCAAGGGCATCAACCTTGTTATAAATTACGACTTCCCTACAACTGCTGTGGAATACATCCACCGGATCGGTTAGTCCACTGTAGCTTATTATCTGACTAGACAATTCATGTTGTCTACTTTCTTTATACTAAGCTTGGTGTTTTATTTTCTCTATAGGGCGAACTGGAAGAGCAGGACACAAAGGAAAGGCAATCACTTTTTTCACAGAGGATGACAAACCTCTCCTTCGCAGGTAATAACGGCACTTTACAACTAGTCATAATTACATTGAGATTATTTTCTGGCCCTGTGACATATAATTGAAAATATGCATGTGGCATTTTTTTTTTAACTTCTGCATTCAGATATGCCAGCTCGTAAACTTCCAGTGAAGAATCACTTGATGTTGTGATATATAGATATATTTATAATGTATATATACCCCTGGTGTGGTATGGAGGTATATATATATGCTCACAGACCAGATGACAAAAGAGACTACAAAACATAATTTGTCATTCACCGATGAACTTTAACTTGCATATTTAGTGAAAGTACTACAGTTCCAGGAAGGAAGATCAGGTTTTTGATGTTTGCCTGCCATTCTCGCTCTGTCTGCACAGTGTACGTGAACGCACTGATGATGTATCCTGTCTGATCGATATGGACCGAGACTTTTGATTGGTCGAACATTTCTTGGTCCTACACCTTCCACAGAATATATAAATACTTATAAGTACATTTAGACCACTTAATGATTGCTATTGGGAGGTAAAGAGACTTTCAACCAGAATAAGAAAACGGGTTTCTGAAGACAATCACCTATTGGACCTTTAACTTAGTTTCAAGTCATTTTAATGCTGAACCCGCTGAGCACTAATTAATAATTATTGTTTAGACTAATGTTAGCTAGCTGGAGATGTGACGACATAATGATATTCTTGATAATCAATAACTTATCTTCAGTCTTGAACACCTTTTTAAAACAGACTTTAAAGAAAAGACTTTTAAGATGAAATTGGCATGAAATTAGCATTATAACCAGTAGTTCACTCATTAGCAGTTGCTACTTCAACTCCCTAGTTTTTTTCAAGTCTTGATTTTGGATTTATTATGAAATGACTATTATAACAAATTTTAGTACTTTTACTATACTGAAATATAAAGTATAGCGAGAGTAGATAGTCACAAAGTCTCATATCATTAAAAAAAAAAATCTAATAATAAGCCCCAACACCAACAGCCTAGAAGGGTAAATTATTTAAATACTTAACTAGTTCACTACAAATTAAGTATGTTAATAAATTAATCAATTATTAATGGTATAACTATTAAAGAGTATTTTAAAATATTTTTTGATTTAATTTAAAAAGTTAATTTGATCTTTTAACTGTTAAATGCATTCAGCCTACAGACTGGTTGCTGCTGTAGTTTTGTTACTCTGAACTGTGTCTGAATCATTTACAGGGCTCAGAGTTCTCCGGAACCGTGCCGGATTTCCAGTGTGCAGCGTTAGGCTGTGGGAAAAAATAATCCTACATTTAAAATAAAAAATTACATTAAGTAACATTATTACATTATGTATTTCAACAGTGTTGTTCAATACAATGATTTAATTTAATGGTTTTCATATTTTATTTGAGCCAATTATTATTGCCTCAACATTAGTATATATATATAAATGTATTTTCTCTCATTTCGTGAGCTAAGTGAATTGTCACACTCTTAGTGTGTCGATAAGCAGTGATATAGAACAGACTGGAAGTGACTGAGCTGGCTTATCTAAAACCAGGAAGTAATTGCATAGAATCAATCGCATGAGCTTCTACTCACTTATTTTTTGTTTTGGATCAGCATTGCTACTGTTATAAAGAAAGCTGGATGTCCTGTCCCTGACTACATGATCGGGTTAAAGAAAATCAAAAGGTGAGGTTACTCACTTATATTATATAAGTGGTTTGATACCATGGTTTGGTTTTTATATATATTTTTAATCACTCTAGCATAGTTGCTTGTGCTTTCTGGAGACTAGTGTTGCCATCAAATGTCACAATGTAAGACCTCTAATTTTTCTCCCTACAGCAAATTGAAACGCCAGCTTGTAACAAAACCACCCAGACGGTCAACTATTCGCACGACTCCACGCATTCTTTTTGAGAAAAAGCCCGGCAAGAGAATAAGGTTTGTTCTGGACCCAGTGTGTAGATATCTGGACAATATCTGTTTTAGCCTCACAAAATTTAAAGAACAGGACCAGAATCTCATTATTTCCAGCTTTTCGTTGATAATTTTGAATACCTATCATTTTTTAATTGTTTAAGTTTTGTATTACAGTATTTAATTGACTTAATTATAATTATAAAGAAAGTTTGTCTGATCTTAGTTTAGTGTATGACTTGGCTTCACATTATCACTGTTAATTTTCAGGAAAAAAAGAAAAGCCGCAGCAAAGGAAGCAAAGAACGAAGCATCAGAAGTCACTTCTAACAGCTGATGTGGCACATTGAGAGAGTTGTACAGACTGCCACTGTTTTTCTATCCACATTATTGTCTCTATTAAAGTTAATGTTGATCGGTCTGTGTGAAGATCTCGTTGTTATGACTATCAACAGATGGAACAGAGCTTGTTAGCGCTGTTCTAGATTACATTAAATAAAACATCATAAACTGAAAGAGGGTCTCTTCAATGAATCATTGTTATCAAATGCATTAAGCTTTTTAACACTTGTGCAGCTCAGGCTCAATGTTAGTCTCTGGTTTACATACTTGAAAGAAACTGATGCGGCTTAGAGACTTTTGATGTTCAATCTTGTCAATGTATCATATGCGTGAAATGCTGCGTTTAAAACATCAAGTATTTTTTTTGGTGTGTACTCACATCAATGCTGTTTGAAGTGATCCCAGACCAGCCAATATAAATATATAGTGGATGTTTAGGGGTGTTTTAAACCAAAAGAGTTTTCAATACATTCCATTTGGACCCTGTGAAACATCAGCTTATAAAACAGCCGTA
This sequence comes from Carassius auratus, assembly GCF_003368295.1. Classification (NCBI taxonomy): domain Eukaryota; kingdom Metazoa; phylum Chordata; class Actinopteri; order Cypriniformes; family Cyprinidae; genus Carassius; species Carassius auratus. The sequence goes on from NW_020523497.1 coordinate 365,820, forward strand.
ACATTATATTTCTCTACTAAAACCACTTTGTATGTAATCAGTAACTTCTCAATAATTAAATGCGCAAGCATTAAAAAAAAGAAAAGAATGCTATTTGTTGTTAGTGTTAGGACCATGTTATTACTACATTTACCTGTGACACACACACACACACACACACACATATATATATATATATATATATATATATAAGACATTCTTTGTTTTATATAAACTACTGTGTTGGATGAAAATTAAATATTTTTGAACATTACTTTGCGAAATTTAGAAAAACAATCTTAGTACTTAAAAGAACATAGAAAAGAAAGTTATCCTTAGTTTATACACTGGCCAAAATGGACCAGAAATGTGTAAACATGTTTATAAAAATTGTTTATATCTTTTTAAAAATCAATTTTGATAGTCTTTGTTGATTTGTAAATTGTGGTTTCCTTTCCGTGCTAATAACAACAGAATAAAATGGGTATTTCCTTGATTATAAGGAAAGTCCCTACAAGAGTGTGTAGCAAGATGGTATGCCGGTATTGTGACATCACAATGTCATAAAAGCTTACTAGCCTTAAATGTTACAGCTAAATGTATTACATTAAAGGGGTCATACGATGCAGTTTCAAGTTTTCTTTTCTCTTTGGAGTGTTACAACCTGTTCTTGAATAGATAAGATCCCCAAAGTTGCAAAGAGTAAAGTCTCAAACCAAAAAAAATATTATTTATAAAAGTAAAGACTGGTCCACACCCTCCTAAAACGGCTCTTTTAGACACACCTCCACATCTACATCACTATGTGGGAAAATTTGCATAACATCGGCCAAATGTTCACGCAAAGAAAGTTTGTAACAAATGCCTCGTTCGTAATGGGTTGTACTGGTTTGCCTCGTTGTACCCGCACACGGCGTCACAGTATGGTTACATTAACATTTCCATCACACTCTTGAGGTATTGGTTAATCACAATGCACTAAATAGCTGGCCAATCAGAGCACACCTCGCTTTACAGTACAATAAGCGTTTTAATCAATCAAACAATCACCTTTATTCATATAGTGCTTTAAACAAAATACATTGCGTCAAAGCACTGAACAACATTAATTTGGAAAACAGTGTCTCAATAATGCAAAATGATAGTTAAAGGCAGTTCATTATTGAATTCAGTTATGTCCTCTCTGTTCAGTTTAAATGGTGTCTGTGCATTTATTTGCAATCAAGTCAATGATATCCCTGTGGATGAAGTGACCCCAACTAAGCAAGCCAGAGGCGACAGCGGCAAGGAACCAAAACTCCATCGCCGACAGAATGGAGAAAAAAAACCTTGGGAGAATCCAGGCTCAGTTGGGGGGCCAGTTCTCCTCTGACCAGACAAAACCAGTAGTTCAATTCCAGGCTGCAACAAAGTCAGATTGTGCAGAAGAATCATCTGTTTCCTGTGGTCTTGTCCTGGTGGTCCTCTGAGAAGAGGTCTTTACAGGGGATCTGTATCTGGGGCTCTAGTTGTCCTGGTCTCTGTTGTCTTTTTAGGGCTGTAGAGGTCTTTTCTAGGTGCTGATCCACCATCTGGTCTGGATACGTACTGGATCCGGGTGACTGCAGTGACCCTCTGATCTGGATACAGACTGGATCTGGTGGCTACGGTGACCTCGAAATAAGAGAGAAACAGACAAATATTAGCGTAGATGCCATTCTTCTAATGATGTAGCAAGTAAATCTGGTGTTATGTGAAGTGTTTCCGGTTTCTGGTTTACCCAATTACTGCAGCCTAAAAATCCTTTAACGGATTTGGATATTAAAAGCATATTAGTATGTTATATGTATGCCAGGTTAAAGAGATGGGTCTTTAATCTAGAATTAAACTGCAAGAGTGTGTCTGCCTCCCGAACAATGTTAGGTAGGTCATTCCAGAGTTTAGGCGCCAAATAGGAAAAGGATCTGCCGCCTGCAGTTTTTGATATAGGTATTATCAAATTGCCTGAGTTTTGAGAACATAGTGGACGTAGAGGAGTATAATGTAAAAGGAGCTCATTCAAATATTGAGGTGCTAAACCATTTAGGGCTTCATAAGTAATAAGCAATATTTTAAAATCTATACGATGTTTGATAGGGAGCCAGTGCAGCGATGACAGGACCGGGCTAATATGGTCATACTTACTGGTTCTAGTAAGAACTCTTGCTGCTGCATTTTGGACTAGCTGTAGTTTGTTTACTAAGCGTGCAGAACAATCACCCAATAAAGTATTACAATAATCTAACCTTGAGGTCATAAACGCATGGATTAACATTTCTGCATTTGACATTGAGAGCATAGGCTGTAATTTAGATATATTTTTGAGATGGAAAAATGCAGTTTTACAAATGCAGAAACGTGGCTTTCTAAAGAAAGATTGCGATCAAATAGCACACCTAGGTTCCTAACTGATGAAGAAGAATTGACAGAGCAACCATCAAGTCTTTTAGACAGTGTTCTAGGTTATTACAAGCAGAGTTTTTAGGTCCTATAATTAACACCTCTGTTTTTTCTGAATTTAGCAGTAAGAAATTACTCGTCATCCAATTTTTTATATCGACTATGCATTCCATTAGTTTTTCAAATTGGTGTGTTTCACCGGGCCGCAAAGAAATATAGAGCTGAGTATCATCAGCATAACAGTGAAAGCTAACACCATGTTTCCTGATGATATCTCCCAAGGGTAACATATAAAGCGTGAGTAGCGGCACTAGTATTGAGCCTTGAGGTACTCCATACTGCACTTGTGATCGATATGATACATCTTCATTCACTGCTACGAACTGATGGCGGTCATATAAGTACGATTTAAACCATGCTAATGCACTTCCACTGATGCCAACAAAGTGTTCAAGTCTATGCAAAAGAATGTTGTGGTCAATTGTCTCAAACGCAGCACTAAGATCCAATAAAACTAATAGAGAGATACACCCACGATCAGATGATAAGATCAGATCATTTGTAACTCTAAGGAGAGCAGTCTCAGTACTATGATACGGTCTAAATCCTGACTGGAAATCCTCACATATACCATTTTTCTCTAAGAAGGAATATAATTGTGAGGATACCACTTTTTCTAGTATCTTGGACAGAAAAGGGAGATTCGAGATTGGTCTATAATTAACTAGTTCTTTGGGGTCAAGTTGTGTTTTTTTTTTTATGAGAGGCTAAATAACAGCCAGTTTGAAGGTTTTAGGGACATATCCTAATGACTATGAGGAATTAATAATAGTCAGAAGAGGACCTATGACTTCTGGAAGCACCTCTTTTAGGAGCTTAGATGGTATAGGGTCTAACATACATGTTGTTGGTTTAGATGATTTAACAAGTTTATACAATTTAAAAATCCATGTGCTTCAGAAAGGTGGGGCATAGAGTCACATCACAAAGACAGGCATCTGAGATCGGCTTGATTTGAGAAATGATTTAATGAGATACAAAAACAACAACACTGGTTTATCATTATAGGGTGATTGTGTACACACAATATCAACACACATTTCAGTTCAAATGGCTCGTAAAAGTGCATGGAGCATCCAATGACCCCTTTAACTAAACTAAACACTAACTCAACTAGTCTAAACAAACAAACGAACAAATATACACTCAAAACATACATACAAAGGGGAGTTAAAGTGGATGAATCAAACTAGAAAACAGAGAATTCAGCTATGGAACATGAGTCAACAACCTGAGTGAAACCATCAGCTTCGTATTACAATGGGGGTTACAGCTCATATTAAACCTCTGTTTCGTTTGGTTAAGTATACGATACTTGCATTGCCTCTGCCATCGAATAAGCACCTGAATGCAGTCTCAGATGAAAGTCTTCATAGTTTGAAGGTTTGGGTGGTGCTGGAAAGGTGATCACTTTCATCCAGGTTTGAAGGGTGATGAACTCCAAAGATGTAATTCTGACTCGGTGGTGATTGGGTGAATTTTCTCCCAAGTTAAGTCACGACATGTCTGTAGTTGAGGCCAGCCCAGGAACCAGAAGCGAGGAGGTGATGAGAGAAGAGAGACCAAAGCTATGCGGGTCTCTGATGGTCGGCTTTTTATCTTCTATGGAGGTCACACCTAGGGGGGGTCAAAGAGCCAGTTGTAACTTATACTTTAGGAGGGAAAGTTTAGACTCTGTCTTCGAGCATGGTATCTTGCATATGCAAAAATTATCACAGCCTCTTAGAACATTAATATATTGCATAAGTATCAACATATAGTTTACCCTCTCATTTAGACGAATTTGTAGATACCAAACATGCTACCAGTGAGGTGTTCTACGGATTTTATCATAAGCATGCATAAAAAAAACCAGTATCCCTGATAATATATCCACTGTGTGGATGTGTGTATGAGAGGGAGAGATTAAAGTGTGTATACTGGTATACATTATGGGGACCCCTCGAGGATAGTGATTCCAGTAAAATTCCATTAAATTAATCTTTGTGGGATTCATTATGTCTATGAAATGTACTCATAAAACGTGGAAGCCCAATAAATAAATAATTATGATGTAATAAACCTATGGTTAACCATGTAGTTGTTATAAGGGGATCAAAAGGACATCAAATATTATTTTCTAATGACTAATGAGAGAACTGACTGTTCACATTTTATCTGCATGCTCGTTATTAGTGGGTTGTGCTGTTGTTGGGTTTGGTTAATGATACTGTGATATTATCACTGCTTCTTCCTGTGCTTGCATGCTTCTAACAGTTTCATTTAGAGCTAGAAAACCACCCCTTCATTGTCATTTTTAGGATAAATCAGTTTTTTTAAACTATAATCAAATTTTTATGTTGATTTTGAGACCAAAGATCATGAAGGAACCTTCAGAAGAACACTGAAGAGCAACTAAAGGATGGAAGCCTCTCTCTATAAGTTCAAGATATGAAGACAGCAGCAAAACGTGGTTATGAAGCGACAGGGACAGAAGTGGCAGATAAGTTTGTTTAAACAAATTAAAACAAATAGTTTGAACTGCTTTTATGGCTATTTATTTATTTATTTATTTATTTATAAAGCCAGTAATAGGAATGTAATAAATGTGCTGTTTCAATATTAGACAATATTAGTTTTTAAAATATAAGTTTGAGACTCCTACTGATTATATCCAGAAATAATTACCATATATAAATTTTTTATACAATTAAACAAAATAAGTTTAATTTATAATGTGTAATTACAATTCATAAAATGTAAACATCTTAAAAAATGTGTTGGTCTTATATTTTTTATTCGTATTAATCTTTTGATTGCTAGTCTTTGGATTTCCGGCGTACTTCCTTGTTGCCAGTTGTCGAAGAGCACGGCCATTATGGTATGTAAATATTGCTCATGAAATATTTAATATTAAATATAAATATTATAAATATAATATTATAATGTTTTATTAGTCTATCATTACAATTAAAGAAGATATTGATAATATTGAGTAACTAATGAATCTGTAACTACAGCAGTTATACGTTTCGTTGGCTGTTAGCTTATTAGCCTACATCTGTGGTTAGCCTATAGAGTCTATAAATCGCTAAATTAACTGAGATTGTTATTTAATTTTAATTATTTTTAAGTAGCAATTTTTCTCATGTTCTTGTTTTGGGCACTAGTTCATCTGCTTAATTACAGCCTACAATAAGGCCTTTCGAATATTACAGTTTTGAATATTACTTTATAGCACATATGGTATCTAACATGCTTTATGTAGGCTACAGCTTGTGGTATAATGGTTAAAGTTCTGGTCTTGAAACCACCGAAAACCCACAATTCATGATCTATAAGCTATCGTCAAAACATACGATAAATTGAATCATTCATCTTTTGTTCACTTGAAAAGTTGGTTTTCAGTGCCTTCAGGGCAGGATCGTGATAAAACATGCTATCTAAACACTCAGTGGGTATAGAAAAGAATCACCCCACTTTAAGATAATCATATTTTGTTGCTTTGAAGCCTGAATTGAAGACAGACATAGTTTTAGCTGTATTTACTCATTTAGTTAGAAAAAGGATCACCCTCTTGTGTCAGTATTTTGCTGAACCACCTTTTTCTTTAATTACAACCTCTGTTGAGATGTGTCTCTAGGTCCTGCTAACTACTGTTTTATTTGCATTTGTTTTACTATATTCTTCCTTCCTCGTCATCACGCAGTGGCTCAAATGAAGGTATTTGTGTTTGTTTGTGAAATGGTTGGCATTTCAATATGAAGTCAGAAAAATGGCTGACTCATTACCATTTTTAATACAGCATACAACATAATATTAGACATTGCTGGCATTGTGTTAACCCACACTGAATAACCCATAAGTAATTTTTTATTTTTTTTTAAAATGACATCAAAGTGTATTTTGTAAAAGAAACTAAATTGCATATCTTTATATTAAACTATTATACTTAATATCATATACATCAGATTAGTTAATCAAAATATTCAAGAGATTAATCACTAATCACTAAATTTCCTGCGATTTCTTCAAATTGATTGCACAGAAACTATTTAAAGTGAACTGAGCTGGATGATGACAAAACTGAATTCAATGATGAACTGCCTTGAACTGCCTTTTACGGGCAATCGAAAGGTTGTGAGTTCGAGTCTTGGGCCGGCAGGAATTGTGGGTGGGGGGAGTGCATGTACAGTTCTCTCTCCACCTTCAATACCACGACTTAGGTGTCCTTGAGCAAGGCACCGAACCCCCAACTGCTCCCCGGGCGCCGCAGCATAAATGGCTGCCCACTGCTCCGGGTGTGTGTTCACAGTGTGTGTGTGTGTGCACTTCAGATGGGTTAAATGCAGAGCACAAATTCTGAGTATGGGTCACCCCTACTCAGGGGTGAGTAGGGGTGACCCATGGCTCAAAAGTGTCACGTCACTTTTTTTCACTTTCTTTTCCTTTTCTTTTTTGGCTTTATTGACACACTATTTTCCTATTTAATGCTGTTCCGTTGGTTTGTTACAATCTGTATTATTAAAAGCACTATATAAATAAAGGTGATTTGACTTGACCTCCAGAGGTAGAAAACAGAGGAGGGAAGTCTTTGGTTCTTTTAATTGTGATGATTTTGGCTTACATTTAGCAAAAACCCACCCATCTCAACAAATTAAAATATGGTGACATGCCAATCAGCTAATCAACTCAAAATACCTGCAAAGGTTTCCTGAGCCTTCAAAATGGTCTCTCAGTTTGGTTCACTAGGTTACACAATCATGGGGAAGACTGCAGATCTGACAGTTGTCCAGAAGACAATAAATGACACCCTTCACAAGGAGCCACAAACATTCATTGCCAAAGAAGCTGGCTGTTCACAGAGTGCTGTATCCAAGCATGTTAACAGAAAGTTGAGTGGAAGGAAAAACTGTGGAAGAAAAAGATGCACAACCAACCGAGAGAACCGTAGCCTTATGAGGATTGTCAAGCAAAATCGATTCAAGAATTTGAGAGAACTTCACAAGGAATAGACTGAGGCTGGGGTCATCACAATAAAAAGAACAAAAGACGTAAACTACTTCAGTCTGTGTGCATTGAATTTATTTAATAAACAAGTTTCACAATTTGAGTTGAATTACTGAAATAAATGAACTTTTCCATAACATTCTAATTTATTGAAGTGCACCTGTATATTATATTATTAGTTTACTGTAATGATATTTGCTTTATTCCTAGTTTTAAGTTTTAGACTACTGATAGCTGATTCAAAGGTATAATTAAAATGATTTTGTATTTGTTACAATTTTGTGAAATACTGTAGTAGTGCTTTTAAATGGTTATATTGTTTTGATGTTTTAAGGTTTCAGTTCAGTATGTGGACAACCAAGAAGGGATTTCTGAAGGCACATTTGAAGAAGATAATATATTTATCGAGCCTACTGTAAAGGTAATGAGAGATCGCATCATTATTACTTTGGATGAATTAAGATTCATTACTAATGAATATGGAAATTCAGCTTTCAGTGCAATGCATGGCGAACCAGAGAGGCCTTCATGGGCAAATTTTGTATGATGATGTGTCATACCCCATCCATCTCCAACCCCAGGCTGAGCCAGATATTGATGATGAAGGCATTGCAGTTGACATGGAAGAAGATGAAGGATGGGAATTGTACTAATGTGTATTTGATGTGAAAAAAGGTTTAGCACCTCTAGGTTACAAAATTAACAAGGAATAAGATAAGAACGAGATGACTGTCCACTAAATTATAGTTATAAATCAAGTTTACATAATTCGATTTTGTTTTATAAATAAAATGTTTATAAACAATGTTAGTTTGAGTGTTGAACAATGACAGAAGGGAAGACATTACTTTTGTTGCCAAACTTGTTTTCTTAATATGAACTTCTTGTAAGGGGAAGTTATAATACTAGTTTACTAGTATTATTACAAAAGATGTCTGAATAAATGTCCAACACTTTAAAATGTTTTAAAATTTACATGTTCTCTCTTTTTGGAAAACCACCTAAAAAATATTGATGATGTTTTGTCTGCAGGGGCACACATATTTGTGTCCAGTAAAATGCTCTCTACATCCCAAATTGCTGAAAGTTTTAAGCATAGAATTCCCTGTAATTTTCTATTAAAAAACAATAATAAAAAAAAGCGTTAGCACTTTAGCAAATCGTGTTTCATTGCTCTGATGTAAGCAAAGGCTATTTACACTATTTAAAAGGGGCAAAGCCCTTCAATATGATTTAATTAACTGTTTCAGTAGGAAATACATCACACAGGAAATAATTTAATGGGACCCTGATAATATATCCCCCCATCACAGGGCAACACTGTGCTATGAGGGTACTGAAACATCAAGGTTTTCTATATAAGTGTAATATTATGGAGTCAATATAATGCCATATATATATATATATATATATATATATATATATATATATATATATATATATATATATACGCAAAAAATGAAGTTTTGCAAAAGAAAATAACATTTTGCAAACGAAAATTGAAGTATTGAGGAAAATAAATTAGCTTTTTGCAAACAAAAATAAAGAACTGCAAAAGAATATAAAGTATTGGGAGAAAAAAAATGAAGTTTTGCAAACAAAAAAAAGAATAGCCAAAACATAAATGAAACAGTGCGAAAGCAATGATTTTGCAATACATATTTTCCATGGCCATATCTACTAATTTATTTGCAGTGCTGCTTTTATTTTGCGTGTCAGTCTAGTTGAGAAGGGTCTGGCTGCAGACCATGGGCAAGTGGAGCTTCACTCTCGAACCGGAAATACGTCACCTCCACTTGAAAACATCAAGGTGGCGTCAGTTAATTTTATCTCAGCATTGCTAAAATGTTGAAATGATGCTGTTGTAATGTGCAGTGTAAGAAAAACACACTGGGCTTGCATGAAATTACTCAAAGGATTAATAAACACAATGGATTTATAGATTTCTTTTATATCGCGAGCAATGTTGATGTCCTGGCCACTGATCTATAAATAATATATACACCATATAGTCATATATAGATCAGTGTGTCTGGCCAGTGTTTTTATTTATTTAATTTTATTTATTAAGGTGTCAAGTTCAATTACAAACCCTTTCTCAGCACATTTCAACAACTGAATACATATTATTGGTTTTGACACAGCCAAATACAAAAAAAGGATGAAAAAAATCACACCTTAAGATAAAACAGAATTAAAAAGGGAAAGGAAAATAAGGATGAGGGTGTTATTCTAACATCATAAACAAGCTAAAATCATACAAGAGTTTCTAGGCATTCCTGTAATGAAGAGACTTCTTCCATCCGCTGAAGTTTGTATCTATAAATATAGTATTTGTAAGAAAGTCTAGAATCTTGTTCTTCAACAATACTACAACCTTAATTGAGATCACAGTCAAAGGCTGTATTAATATGTGTTTGTACAATGTCTGTACAAGTTCACATTGGAAAAACATATGTTCTACAGTTTCAATATCTTTCTCACAGAACCTGCATGAATTGTTCTCCCAATTAAATCTTTCATGTAGGAAGTTATTAGATGGATAAATGTCATTTTGAATTTTAAATGTCACTTCTTTGGCTTTAGGAAGAACTGGATAAGTAAAATAACGTTTCCTTATTTTCTATGCCTCTTCTTCACTAAATTCTTGAAGAACATACTTTTTGGTTGACCGGGGAAGTACTCTTTGATAATACATTTCTGATAAACTTATTTGTAAATTTTTTGCTCTTTACATTTTTACCTTCAGTACATGATGTCTAACTTATGTTTTGGTGGTTTGTGTTTTAAAATAACCTAATGAATAATGAAAGGATGTTGTATAATGTTAAAAAAGTCATATGAGGAGGTTGTTTTTATATTTAATTTTTCATTCACTTCCAGGGATAAGATTAGCATGGAAGCTGCAGCACTCTTTAAATTTTTAATATATGTTGCTACCCTAGAAGTCAAAGTCTTTTTACATGTGACATTAACATGTACATATTTATTTTTTCTATTTTGTTGTTCTGTTTTTCTATTGTTTTACTTTTTTGTTTCAGATCAAATGTATATCAAGTGTTATCCATCCTCATAACACTTCCCCTAATAGAGACTGGAACTTCTGAGCACCATCACCTTGTCTGCTTTGGGACTGTCATACAGTAGGTGAATGATGCAGTACTTTTCTGTGTTGAATTTACATAACATCAATACACAGTCATAGTTTTGTTCCAGTTTTGCTGTGCTCATATTTTCTTTGTGTCCCCAGCCCAGCAATCAGATGCATCAAAACAACAAAGCACAACTGGAACAAGTACACTGCTTTAATATTAATGATAATGCAATGTCAGTGTTGCAATTAAACTTGACCCACGTGATGTAATTGTTCATGCCAGAGATTTAACAACATTTTCAGTCAGGAGCATATTTAACAGGAGCCACACTCAGCTGGCTTGATAGTGACTTCAGTAAGTGTGGTTGACCATCTTGTTTTTTGTGGGTATAGCAATAAGGCTAAGTAGTCTTCCATTTCCCTAATATGAAACTTTTGACATGAAAATGTATTGTCTGAATTGTTACTTAATGTGCATATTATTATTATTTTTTTATACTGAACAGGTGCAGTGAAGATATTCAACTGTCACTATCTAAAGAGACACTATCTAAAGTACAGAAAGCCATACATCATCTCTAGCTGCCGTCGCCTTCAGTGCAGTCAGCTTCACAAAGACTGTGGGTCTGGTCACCAGGGAAATGGACAACAGGGAGTGCTTTAGGGGTTTTACTCTTCAGATGACCACCCTGGCTATTGTGGCTGGCTAAGTGTGTGTGTTTTTACTGTAACAATTACGGTCACTTGCAGTTCATGTGTTTTCAGTGTAGTGTAAGATGTGTTTATTATTATTATTATTATTATTATTATTATTAAAAAACAGTTACTGTGTTATTTTTGCTTAAAATACAAAATTTGGGTTGAGGTATTATTTTAATAATTTATTTAATATTTCATTTATTTTTTACTGCTAAATATCACAAACACAAGTTTAACTTTCTAAAATGTATGGAATGTTACATTGGTAAAACAAACATGAACAAAAGGCAGATGCTCTCAAAATATGGATTGTGGATGTCTGTAGTGCAAATTTCTGGGGGAAAAAAAAACAAAACGCTGTTGTGTCATAAACTGTAAAATATTAGTATATATTATTATTTTTCTTATTTGTACTAGGTAAAAGTAACAAAGATAAAAATAAAGAAAATATTAACATTACGTACAAAGAGGTGACATAACTTGCCAAATATGTTCTGATATTTTAAGGGAAACAGTATGACACCATGGTATAATGAGCATACTCACACCCTAAAGAGAGCAGCCCGGAAAATGGCTTTTATTAAGCCTATCATCAAAAAAGCACAACTTGCCCCCAAAGAACTAGTTAATTATAGACCAATCTCGAATCTCCCTTTTCTGTCCAAGAAACTAGAAAAGGTAGTATTCTCACAATTATATTCCTTCTTAGAGAAAAATGGTATCTGTGAGGATTTCCAATCAGGATTTAGACCGTATCACAGTACTGAGACTGCTCTCCTTAGAGTTACAAATGACCTGCTCTTATCATCTGATCATGGTTGTATCTCTCTATTCGTGCTATTGGATCTTAGTGCTGCGTTTAACACTATTGACCACAACATTCTTTTGCTTAGACTAGAACACTTCGTTGGCATTAATGGAAGTCCATTAGCATGGATTAAATCGTACTGATATGACCGCCATCAATTCGTAGCAGTGAATGAAGAGGTATCATATCGATCACAAGTGCAGTATGGTGTACCTCAAGGCTCAGTATTAGGGCCGCTACTCTTTATGCTTTACATGTTACCCTTGGGAGATATCATCAGGAAACATGGTGTTAGTTTTCACTGTTATGCTGATGATACTGGCACGGCACCAACATACCTAAACTCACTAGTTAAATCTTATGTGCCCTCCAGAAGCTTGCTCTCTGCAAATGAACAATGCCTTGTGGTGCCATCCGAAAGAAATTCAAAATCACTCTCACGGACCTTTTCCTGGACTGTGCCCAGCTGGTGGAATGACCTCCCAATCTCAATTTGTACAGCTACTCATTTTCAAGAAACATCTAAAGACTCTTTTTTTTGACAGCACTCAACCCACTAATACTAGCACTTTTCCTTTTCTTGTCTTTTCATTTATAAAAAAAAAATAAAAAAAAAATGGCTATGCGTTCTATACTAGACTAACTGTGACTTGTTTATGGCACTTGTATACTGTTGTTGTTCTCTTGTTAACCTGACTGCTTCTATTGTTCTCATTTGTAAGTCGCTTTGGATAAAAGCATCTGCTAAATGATTAAATGTAAATACTCAGCTCTATATTTCTTCGTGGCCTGGTGAAAGACACCAATTTGTAAAACTAATGGAATGTATAGTCGATATAAAAAACTGGATGACAAGTAATTTCTTACTGCTGACTTCTGAAAAAATGTGTTAATTATAGGACCTAAAAACTGCATGTAATAACCTAGAACACTGTCTAAGGCTTGATGGCTGCTCTGTCAATTCTTCATCATCAGTTAGGAACCTAGATGTGATATTTGATAGCAATCTTTCCTTTGAAAGCCCTGTTTCAAGACTTTTTAAAATTGCATTTTTCCATCTCAAAAATATATCTAAATTACGGCCTATGCTCTCAATGTCAAATGCAGAAATGTTAATCCATGCATTTATGACCTCAAGGTTATATTTTTGTAATGCATTATTGGGTGGTTGTTCTGTGTCACGTTCGTTTTACAGGAACGAGGAGAGAGAACCAAGTGCAGGTATGAATCTTTTATTAAGGGATAATCCAAAGGGGTAAACAGTCCAGGCAGGGTCAAAACCAAAGAATCCAAATCCAACATAAACATGAAAGCAAGACAAGAAGGCAAGGCAAGGCAAGGCAAGAATGACGGACACTGAAAAACACTCGACATTAAACAAACACTCCGTGACACAGACTGAGACAAACCGGGTATAAATACACAGAAGGATGATGAGGGAAGTGGAGACAGGTGGGGAACAAACAAATTAACCAGAGATGTATAGTAACGAAGTAGAACTACTTCACTACTGTACTTAAGTACTAAAAGGCGGTATCTGTACTTTACTAGAGTATTATTTTTTTCTCCTACTTCCACTTTTACTTCAGTACATATTTTCACCGGTTTACCGGTTGCATCGGTTCTCGGATGACCAGTAACGTTAGTTCTTTCTGACAGTTCGATTCAATAAACCAGTTGAAGAAAACAGTTCACCGATTCTTTTGCGCTCGATGCAATGGCGTCATTGGCGTTGACTGCACCTGGGCTCATAACATTAACACAGAATTAGTTCAGAATCAATCACCAAAAGAATCAGTTCGTTTCAGACGCTCTGTATGTCGGTTTGCTTCACGCTAAATCACACATGCGCAGTATCAGCTCCTCGGTTCACGAATCGGACGCGTCTGACAGAAACGGTTCTTGACTCGTGAACGAGTCATTATCTGGGTCGGTGTTCATCTTCAGTTCTCTCTTCACTGCAGTTCAGTCAGTGTACTGTTTGAGTACATGAATTACTCCAGGATATTGGTTTGTTTTAACTCAGAGGGAGTGTCAGACACATTAAACAAGTTAACAGCTTAATTCATCTGTGAATTAATGCGTATTGGAGACGCAAACCATTTAAAACGATTCAGTACGATTTGGTGAACTGTTTCAAAAAGATCCGGTTACATCGAATGATTCGTTCGTGAACCGGATATCACAAACTGCTTTGTTTTTAACTTACAACAGACACGGAAGAGAAGACAATGCTGAATAAATTCATAGTTTTTGCTATTTTTGGACCAAAATGTATTTTCGATGCTTCAAAAAATTCTAAATGACCCTCTGATGTCTTACGGGTTTGACACAACATGAGGGTAAGTTATTAATGACATAATTTTGCAAATTGGACTAACTAACCCTAGTAACCGTTTTTTGTTTACAAGAAGTTACAGTCAAAGGAATTGTGATTGTCCTTGTGACGGCTGGTGAAAGACAGTCCGGAAACAAATGCGAGTTAACAGGATTTAATAAAATGAATACAAGTAGAACAATGATACAAAAAGACGATGGGACGATAACACTCCAGGGAGACGGTGGTTGGTGAGAAATCCGGCCTGAGGTGGAGTGTAGGTGGGAAGTCCGGGTCTTGGTGGCATGAGGCAGCAGGAGAGAGTGTCACAGGAACTGCGGGGAATAGAGCCGAAGGTAAGTGTCCGTGGCTGAGTGATCGTGCGGAGAGTGGATGAGGTTCTAGGAAAAAACACAGACATCCAAACGCAAACTAACACTTTAACCAGACGGGGGTAACACAACGACATGAAACAACGATCTCACAAACACAAGGGGCCCTATTTAAACGATCTGAAACGCAAGTGTCAAAGCGCGAAGCGCAAGTAAGTTTGTGGGCGGGTCTCGGCGCTGTTGCTATTTTCCCGGCGGGATAAATGGCTCTTGCGCCCGGCGCAAATCTAAAATGGGTGGGTCTGAAGTAGCTTCATTATTCATAGGTGTGGTTTGGGCGTAACGTGAAATAAACCAATCAGAGCGTCATCCAACATTCCCTTTAAAAGCAGGTGCGCAAGTTCCATTATGGATTGCTATTATTATGGCGTATTTACCAGGCGCACGCCAGGAGCGGTTCACAGCCGAGGAGACTGATGTTCTTGTAAGAGCAGTGAAAGACAGAGAAGTTGTGTTGTATGGGGATGGGAGAAACCCACCCAAAATAGCGTCGGTTAAACAGGCGTGGGAGGAAATAGCCACAACTGTTTCATCTATTTTTTTTCCTGGTTCTTGACGGACAAACCAATTTGTCAGATGTCCTTATATACATATATGTATTGCCACTATTGGGCAAACAGGTCTGATCCTTAATTACTACAATTAGCCTGAATAATTTGTAAGCAAGATTTATGCCTATTTTTTCACATCTTCGTGGCACACCACAATGATTTCCGTCATCTCATGTGTTAATATTTTTTTAGTGTAACAATTTATGAATCTTAATAAAAATCTGTGTAGATTATATGAGCAAAGTGTATGCGCGTTGTGCACGCTATATACATTAAGGTCAAGCATGCGCCCTTAAAATAGCATAATGAACAACGCGCAACGCGCCACTGACTTTAGACTAGGTTTTTTCTGGTCAGTGGCGCAATTGCTTAATGGAACAGCAAAATAGCACCAGGGATTGTTTGCGCCGGAACACGCCTCTTTTTTTGCGCTGATCCGCCCAGGGAGCGCAAGTTCATTCACTAGTTTAGCGACGTGCTTCTGTGGAGGGAAAAGCGCGCTTTGCGCGGGTGCAAAATAGGAATGACACATGCGTCGGTGTACAAAGTCAATTGCGCTGGGTGCAAGATAGGGCCCATGACGTGAGACAAGCCATATATATAGGAGATGAGTAATGAGTGGCAGCTGTTGCTGATACAATTAACGGAGACGCCCACAACTAATCAGTGCAAACGCAGAACACACAGAATTCACCACAAAGTGTAAACAACCCGAGATCACGGTTTACCAACCGTGACAGTACCCCCCCCTCTAAGAACTCCTCCTGGAGTTCCCAGAAGGGCCTACCTGCTGATTGAATTCATCAATAAGGGAGTGATCCAATATGTCCCTAGCAGGTACCCAACTCCTCTCCTCCGGACCGTAACCTTCCCAGTCCACCAGATACTGGAATCCTCGTCCCCTCCGTCTCGAGTCCAGAATACGATTAACCGAATATGCTGGTTCCCCTTCTACGAGACGCGGCGGCGGGGGAACCGGAGTAGGCGGATTAATACGTGCATAAAACACGGGTTTAATTTTGGACACATGAAAGGCGGGGTGTATCCTATTGTACGCAGGAGGTAGTTTGAGGCGGACTGTCACCAGACTAATGATCTTGGTGATAGTGAACGGGCCGATAAATTTGGGAGCTAATTTGTTAGAAACGGATCGCAATGGAATGTTACTGGTAGAAAGCCACACTTTTTGACCCACGACGTAGACGGGAGGCTTTGACCGGTGGCGATCGGCCTTGGCCTTAGTGCGCTCCCTCAACCGGAGCAGAGTCTCACGGTCTCTGGTCCAGGTGCGGTGGCACCTCTGGAAAAACGCGTGAGCGGAGGGGATCGTGACTTCAGATTCCAGACTGGGAAATGCTGGTGGCTGGTACCCTACACTACACTGGAACGGAGAGAGGCCCGTAGCAGACACTGGCAACGAATTGTGGGCGTACTCCACCATAGAGAGTTGTTGACTCCAGGAAGAAGGATTCTTGGAGACCAAACATCTCAACGTCCTCTCTAAATCTTGGTTGGCTCGCTCAGACTGTCCGTTGCTTTGGGGATGATAACCCGACGACAAGCTAACTGACGCTCCTAATAACTTGCAAAATTCTCTCCAAAATTTGGATATAAACTGGGATCCCCTGTCTGAGACCACGTCTACCGGGAGGCCATGAAGCCGAAAGACGTGATCTAACACAGTAACCGCTGTCTCCTTGGCTGTAGGTAATTTGGGCAAGGGAATGAAATGTGCCGCCTTCGAGAACCGGTCCACTACAGTCAAAACGACTGTCATGCCATTAGAAGGCGGGAGGGCGGTAACAAAATCTAGAGCGATATGTGACCAGGGTCTCGAAGGGACAAACAGCGGTTGAAGGAGCCCATCAGGAGGTCGGTTAGATGACTTACCACTGGCACACACTGAGCAAGCCAAAACAAAATCGCGGACGTCGCGAGCCATACGTGGCCACCAGAATCGTTGTCTAACCAACCCATTAGTTCTACTTATCCCTGGATGACAAGCCATGTTGGAACAATGACCCCACCGGACAACTTCGGACCTTAACTCCTCCGGCACAAATAAGCGGTTCGGTGGGCAACCGGACGGAGGCGTTACCCCTTCTAAGGCCGTCTTGACCTTCGACTCGACCTCCCATACGAGTGCTGAGACAACTAATCTCTCAGGCAAAATACACTCAGGAGTAACGGGACGGGCGGAGGGATCAAAAAGACGTGACAAAGAATCGGGTTTAACATTCTTGGAACCCGGGCGGTACGATAGGGTAAAATCAAAACGACCGAAAAAAAGTGCCCACCGAGCCTGCCTGGAATTGAGTCTTTTAGCAGTTCTAATGTATTCTAAATTCTTATGATCGGTCCAAACAATAAAGGGAACCCCTGAACCCTCTAACCAGTGGCGCCACTCCTCCAACGCTAATTTGACCGCCAACAACTCTCTATTGCCAATGTCATAATTACGTTCGGCAGGAGATAATCGATGAGAGAAAAACGCGCAAGGGTGGACCTTATCGTCTGAAGCAGCACGTTGGGACAACACTGCTCCTACCCCCACCTCTGATGCGTCGACCTCCACCACGAACTGCCGTGTGGGATCAGGGGCGACAAGGATGGGAGACGAAACAAAGCGGCTCTTTAGGTTGGAAAACGCAGTTTCAGCTGCGTCAGACCACCTGAACGGAGTACTGGGGGAAGTCAAGGCTGTCAGAGGTGAGGCTAGTTGGCTGTAATTACGAATAAAACGCCGATAGAAATTGGCGAACCCCAGAAACCGCTGTAGGGCCTTACGGGAATCTGGAGATGGCCAATCTATCACAGCCTTTACCTTGTCAGGGTCCATTCGTATTCCCTCAGACGACACGATAAACCCTAGGAAGGGGACCGACTGTGCATGGAATACGCACTTCTCCGCCTTGACAAAAAGCCCATTCTCTAGTAACCTCTGGAGCACTCGTCTGACATGTTGGACATGTTCCTGGAGAGATGAAGAAAAAATCAGTATGTCATCCAGGTAAACATATATAAACTGATCTACCATATCTCTCAACACGTCATTTACGAGTGCTTGGAAAACCCCGGGCGAGTTGGAAAGCCGAACGGCATAACCAAATATTCAAAATGCCCTCTAGGGGTATTAAAGGCAGTTTTCCATTCATCCCCCTTCCTGATGTGGACCAAATGATAAGCGTTACGTAAATCCAATTTTGTGAATACCGATGCTCCCTGCAACCTCTCGAAAGCTGAAGACATGAGTGGTAATGGATAAGTATTCTTAATAGTAATGTTGTTCAGCTCCCGGTAATCAATACAAGGTCGCAGAGAACCATCCTTCTTACCCACAAAAAAGAACCCCGCCCCCGCTGGAGATGAGGAAGGACGGATGAATCCAGAGTCAAGGGAATCAGAAATGTATTTCTCCATGGCCTCCCTCTCAGGAATAGAAAGAGAGTATAACTTGCCATTAGGCGGAGATTTACCTGACACTAAGTCTATGGCACAGTCGTAGGGACGATGCGGAGGAAGAGAAGCAGCCCGGGACTTACTGAACACTTCCTTCAGGTCCAGATACTCTACGGGCACGTTTGGCAACGCCATGATCTCCTTCTGAAAGACAGACACAGGAACAACAGGACAGGCAGAAACCAAACAAGACTCATGACAACTTTCACTCCACAATGTGATAGTGTTCGAACCCCATTCCACTCGTGGATTATGTTTGGACAACCAGGGGTGACCTAAAACAATGGGAGCAACAGGGGAGTCCATGAGAAAAAAGGATATAGTTTCTTGATGATTGCCGGATGTGATGAGTGTGATGGGTTCAGTATGATGGGTGACAGGAGGCAGTTCCTGGCCATTGAGTGCGGTGACATGGATGGGGAGAGACACAGGAAGGACAGGAATGTTCAGGTGATGTGCAAGTGAAGAATCAATGAAATTACCTTCGGCTCCAGAGTCCAGAAGAGCTTGGCATTCATGATGTTGATTCCTCCACCGCAGTTTCACCGGAAGGAGGGTCGAGGATGTGGGTGAGGACTTCTCGGCGGAGATCCCACCCGATAGTAGCCTCAGGTTTACTATCGGGCTGACTCTTTTACCGGGCAAGAGTAGTTGTTATGATTAGCGCCTCCACAGTACAAGCATAGTCCTTGGGACCTCCGCCGTTCCCTCTCCCTCCGGGATAGCCGAGCTCGACCCACCTGCATGGGCTCGTGATCGTCGACTGAACCGACCGTGTTCTCTCGACTCAAGCGCCCCCTACCGGAAGAGAAGGGTTGTCTGGAGGGACTGTGTTGACGGCCCAGGCGATTAAACCTGGCCTCCACCCGCAACGCCAGGTCAATGAGTTCGTTGAGGGTAAGAGGCAGCTCGAGGAGGTAGATCTCCTGCTGAACACGGTCGGATAACCCATGCAGGAATCTATCCCACTGCGCCGCCTCGTTCCACTGGCACGCGGCCGCCAGGGTCCGGAACTCGATGGAGTATTCAGTGACAGATGAGTGTCCTTGTTGGAGTTCCAAGAGGCGATGGACGGCCTCCCTGCCGGTCGCGGCCCGGTCGAAAACTCTCTTCATCTCTTCAGATAGGAGGTGGAACGAGGCACAGCACGGATGTTGATTCTCCCACACCGCCGTTCCCCATAAGGCAGCCTTGCCTGATAATAGTGTGAGCGTGAACGCTACCTTGGATTCTTCTGAGGCGAAAGTGCGGGGCTGCAGAGCAAAATGCATAGAGCACTTGTTAAGAAATGTTCTGCAATAAGTTGGCTCACCAGCGTAATTCTCCGGTGCCGGAAGTCGCGGCTCAGGCCGGAAGTGGTCCTGGGGAATCCCCGGGGGAACGGTCGGCGCAGGCGGGGCGATGGGCGCAGTGGGAGACGTGAGCTGATGGATCTGCTGGGTGAGCTCGGACACCTGTGCCACCAGCGCTTGGACAGCGCGTCCGGTGTTCGAGATGCTCTCCTGCTGCTGATCCATTCTCTTGACGCTATGGTGCATGAAATCGGTGAGGGTGTTGGTGCTCGCTGCTTCCATGTTTGGTGAGATCGTTCTGTGACGGCTGGTGAAAGACAGTCCGGAAACAAATGCGAGTTAACAGGATTTAATGAAATTAATACAAGTAGAACAATGATACACAAAGACGATGGGACGATAACACTCCAGGGAGACGGTGGTTGGTGAGAAATCCGGCCTGAGGTGGAGTGTAGGTGGGAAGTCCGGGTCTTGGTGGCGTGAGGCAGCAGGAGAGAGTGGCACAGGAACTGCGGGGAATAGAGCCGAAGGTAAGTGTCCGTGGCTGAGTGATCGTGCGGAGAGTGGATGAGGTTCTAGGAAAAAACACAGACATCCAAACGCAAACTAACACTTTAACCAGACGGGGGTAACACAACGACATGAAACAACGATCTCACAAACACAAGACGTGAGACAAGCCATATATATAGGAGATGAGTAATGAGTGGCAGCTGTTGCTGATACAATTAACGGAGACGCCCACAACTAATCAGTGCAAACGCAGAACACACAGAATTCACCACAAAGTGTAAACAACCCGAGATCACGGTTTACCAACCGTGACAGTCCTTTAGGTTAATCATTTGAAATAGTAAAAACAATATGTTCAAACTTTTGACTACTTTCTTTAATAGCTACATAACACAATACTTCTACTTTTACTTTCATTACTTGAGTAGTAAATTTTAAAATAGACTACTTGCAATACTTAAGTACAAAAGATGTTGAATACTTTAGTACTTCTACTTAAGTGTGGTGCTTAAAGAGCACTTCAACTTCTACTCAAGTCACTTTTTTGATAGAGCACTTGTACTTTTACTCAAGTATGGGTCTCTAGTACTTTATACATCTCTACAGTTAACACAAACAAGGAGGAAGGTGACCAAATAAGGGAAAGTGAGACCTCTAGTGGACACCCAGGGATACACATACCAGACACTGTGACATTACCCCCCCCCCCCTCTAAGGAGCAGCTTCCAGATGCTCCACAGACAAAAAAAACAAACCAAAAAGACCAGGAGGGCGGCGGACAGCCTTCAGGGGGAGAGACGGAGGGCCGGAAAAGAAAACTTGGGGAACAGACACCAGAAGTGTAAACACAAAACAGGGAGACCAGGAGGGAGGAGGACCGGAGGAGGTTCAGGGGGAGGGATGGAGGGCCAGACTAACTGAGGGGAACAGACAGAAACATAACAGAAACCAAAACACCAAACAGAAGTCCATGAAGGGCATGTTCGGGCGCCCACCAGGGCGGAGCAGAGGACCACCACAGCCGTGTGGTCAGGGCGGAAGCCCCCCAGGACGGAGCAGAAGACCCCCACAGCCATGTGGTCAAAGCCAGAGCCCTCCAGGGCGGAGCGGAAGACCACCACAACTGTGTGGTCAGGGCGGAAGACCCCCAGGGCGGAGCAGAAGACCTCCACGTTCTCGTGGTCGCCGCCCGAGTCCCCCAGGGCTGAGCGGATGACCACCACGTCCTCGTGGTCGCCACCAGAGTCCCCCAGGGTGGAGCGGATGACAACCACATCCTCGTGGTCGATGTCGGAGTCCTCCAGGGCGGAGCATATGACCACCACGCCCCCGTGGTTGAGGCCGGGCACCGCCTCGACCTGTGGAACGGCATCGGTCACCGCCTCGGCCTCCAGAACAGCATCGGGCACCGCATCGGGAACGACCTCGGGCACCGCCTCAGCATCAGGCACCACCTTGGCCTCCAGAACAGCATCGGGCACCGCCTCGACCTCCGGAACAGCATTGGGCACCGCCTCGGCATCGGGCACCACCTCGGCCTTCGGAACAGCATCGGGCACCACTTTGGCCTCCGGAACAGCATCGGGCATCGCCTCGACCTCCGGAACAGCATCGGGAACGACCTCGGGCACCACCTCGGCCACAGCATCGGGCACCGCCTCGGCATCGGCCACCACCTCGGCCTCTGGATCAGCATCGGGCACCGCCTCAGCATCGGACACCACCTCGGCCTCCGGAACAGCATCGGGCACCACCTCGACCTCCGGAACAGCATCGGGCACCGCCTCGGTCACTGCATTGGGAACGGCCTCGGGCACCGCCTCGGGGATGGCAGCGGCCCACTCGGGAACGTCCTCCTGGATGGCAGCAGCCCGCTCGGGAACTTTGAGGAACGGTAGAAGCCTGTCTCCTCGTCCTCCGCCCTCTATGAGGGCGAGTCGGTGGCACCTTGACTGGCGACTCAGACGTTGAGTTGGCCCTCCTGTGCTGTGGCGCTGGGCTGACAGTTATCTTGTGCGGTGGTGCTGGATTGGCGGCCATCTTGGTTTGTGACGCTGGCTCAGTAGTTTTGACGTGAACAGTCTTGGGAACTTCTAGGATCTGTGATAGCATGGAAAATACTCTAAGAATGAGTCAGCGGCCCTCTTGAACATCGGCGCTGAGCTGGTGGCCATCTGGTACTGTGGTGTGAGGCTGGTTTCCATCTTGCCTCGTGGAGCGGGGTTGGTGGCCATGCACCACAGCGGCGCTGGGTTGGCGGCCATCTTGTGCTGTGGCGCTGGGCTGGCGGCCATTTTGCTTCGTGGTGCTGGGTTGGTGGCCATGCAACGCAGCGGCGCTAGGTTGGCGGCCATCTTGGGTTGTGGCGCTGTGCTGGCGTCCATTCTGCCTCTTGGCGCTGATCTATCGGCCATCATGGGCAGTGGCGCCACCATGGCGGGCGTGCGCTTCTTCTCACCTCTCCGTCCGCCATGGTCAGACGGTGGCTCTGACCTATTCCACAGGAGCCCTGGGTCAAGGGGAGGCCATGGTTGAGAGCGATGCTGAATCTCCTCTCGACCATTCCCTCCTCCTGAGGGAAGTGGAGACAGGCGGGGAACAATCAATTAACACAAACAAGGAGGAAGGTGACCAAATAAGGGAAAGTGAGACCTCTAGTGGACACCCAGGGATACACAAACCAGACACTGTGACAGTTCTGCACGCTTAGTAAACGAACTACATCTAGTCCAAAATGCAGCAGCAAGAGTTTTACTACAGTCAGGAAGTATGCCCATATTAGCCTTGTCCTGTAAACAATGCACTGGCTCCCTATTAAACATTGTATAGATTTTAAAATATTGCTTACTACTAAAGCCCTATATGGTTTAGCACCTCAGTATTTGAATTATCTCTTATTACATTATAATCCTCCACATCTGCTGCATTCTCAAAACTCAGGCAATTTGATAATACCTAGAATATCAAAAGCAACTGCGGGTGTCAGATCCTTTTCCTATTTGGCATCTAAACTCTGGAATAACCTACCTAACATTGTTCGGGAGGCAGACACACTCTTGCAGTTTAAATCTAGATTAAAGACCCATCTCTTAAACCTGGCTTACACATAACATACTAATATGTTTCTAATATCAAAATCCATTAAAGGATTTTAAGGCTGCATTAATTAGGTAAACCAGTACTGGGAACACTTCCCATAACACCCGATGTACTTGCTACATCATTAGAAGAATGGCATCTATACTAATATTAGTCTGTTTTCTCTTATTCCGAGATCCCTGTAGCCACCAGATCCAGTCTGTATCCAGATCAGAGGGTCACTGCAGTCACCCGGATCCAGTATGTATCCAGACCAGATGGTGGATCAGCACCTAGAAAAGACCTCTACAGCCCTAAAAAGACAACAGAGACCAGGACAACTAGAGCCCCAGATACAGATCCCCTGTAAAGACCTTGTCTCAGATGACCACCATGACAAGACCACAGGAAACAAATGATTCTTCTACACAATCTGACTTTACTGCAGCCTGGAATTGATCTGCTGGTTTTGTCTGGTCAGAGGAGAACTGGCCCCCCAACTGAGCCTGGATTCTCCCAAGGTTTTTTTTTCCATTCTGTCACCGATTGAGTTTTGGTTCCTTGCCGCTGTCACCTCTGCAGGACCAGCACTGATATTTTGCCATAATCAGGATTTAAGCCAATATCATTTATTATCTTAATGAGTGCTGTTTCTGTGCTGTGATGTGGTTGGAAACCAGATTATAAATTATCCAGGGATCCATTTAAATTTAAATTTTTTTTAATAATCTTGCTTTTAAAAGGGAGATTTTATATTGGTCTATATTTGCTCAATATGTAGGTCTGCTTTAAACAGGTAAGCACCTGTGATGCCCACTAAAGTGTTATCACATTTGTGATAGTTTCTGAAATTTTAAAATGAATGTTTTAGAATATTTGTTCAGAAGTAATTTACCTGGTTCCACCATCCTTGGACTAAAACATGTTATATAGAGGTGAGGAGTAATTGTGGAATTCGCCAGCAGGGGGTAGTGTGGCATTTATTGTGCTCTACGGGGCTTTACGTCAGTTTTGTCCGCTTCGCGATTTTCCTCTTTCTGCTGAGCGAGACGAAAAACGGACGCAGAGTTTGCCTGGTCTCATTTATTTCTCCTGTTTCCAGGTTGGTGGAAAATTAAATTAATCTAATTACCTGAAGTGTAATATGTTAACATGTCACTGAATGTTTTAATGTTCGCTAATAAGGCTGTGTTATGAGTATGTGGACATAATTGTACATATGGCAGTAGCCATATTTTCGCTCCTGTTTATGTCACCTGTTACTACCAAAGTCACATCTGAAGAGTTTTATTTTTAGCTCCTTGAACATTTTTGTCAAGTTTTAATACTCTTAAAATGTATGATATTGTGTAAAATGTGAAAGGTTAACGTTAAACACTGAGTTTGTCAGGGTTAAAAGCTGATGTTAAAACAAATGTGATTTATATTTTAAAAGTGGTTAAAAATAAGTTAAAAGTCTGTCAGCTCATGCATTTTGGGAAGAGTAAAAATGACTTTTGCTGGAAGAGGAAAATGCATTTAGGAACCATATGTAAATGGTAACAAACTATGTTTTATATGTAAGTGATAACATAAGCTATGTTTTATTTCGAGTTAAAAAGATACAGCTTAAAGGGTAACCGTGGTTATTGTCATTTTGATTTGTTTAATCACCCAAAACTTAAAACTCAGTATTTGCTGAAAGATGGAAAAAAAGTCGTGTTTATTTGATAGTGAACATTGTGTGTTTGTAACAGAGGAGGATTTAAAATGTGAATGTCTAATAAATCCTCTCTCCCTCTTTCTGCTGAGCGAGATGAAAAACGGACGCAGAGTTTGCCTGGTCTCATTTATTTCTCCTGTTTCCAGAGAGAGCATATAAGCTGTTTACGTGGTGCTGGCCGGTACCTGTAACAGTTTATTGGGGGCTCGTCCGGGATCACTCCCACCGTGTGGCCAGAGGAAAAGGTTGGTGTGGGCCATCAAAAAGACCTTTCTCACTCTCTCTGTAGATGAACTGTTCCAGATTGCCAAGTCAGTGGGTCCAGTGCCAGGAATTGACGAGTCTCGTGTCAAGTTGACTGATGAGGAGGGTTGTTTTGAGTACATTTGCAGTTTCATGTCCAGTGAGCGTTTACTGGAGTTAGAGGATTCTGGGATGGCACACTTATTAAACTTAAGGGAATTAATTGACATAGTCATTCAGGGTCGTGCTTCACAAGTTGCTGTAGCAATTGATGTATCTGGCAGCGGGGATGCAAGTCATGCTAATGATAATGTTAACCCAACTGATGATAGTGATACTACCGATATTGGCATTACTAATACAACTCACATGACACTATCTACGGCTATTGACACACATGACACAGAGCTGCAGAAAATACTTCCTAGTTATGAGGAGCTGAGTAAGAAAAGTATGCAGTGCAAACACACACCCACTCCACAGTCTGTACCTCAGTCATCTGTAAAGATAGGATGCACCACACAGAGTAGTAAAGTAGCAGGCAGCAGAGGTTTAAGTAAACACGACACCATTAACACATGACAAGTTGTTCTCCTTAAAAGAGTTGTCTTACCTTCATCGCAAGGAACTGAAGATCCAGGGGGGTCAGATTGGGGACCAGGGGTCAGATCTAAGCTATAACAGTGTCTGTCGGCAGATGGAAGATGGTTAAAGGAGCAGTTCAGTGATGCAGAGGTTGTAAGAGCCGTCCTCAAAGTCATCAAGCCAGGAACTTTTAAAGGGGGGGTGAAATGCTCATTTTCACTCAATATCCTGTTAATCTTGAGTACATATAGAGTAGTACTACATCCTTCATAAATCCAAAAAGTCTTTAGTTTTATTATATTCATAAGAGAAAGATGGTCTGTACCGATTTTTCCCGGAAAAGCACGACCGGCTGGAGGCGTGACGTGTGGGCGTGCATCATCCTTAGGAAATAAACGATACGCAAATCCGTCGTCAAACTGGGCCTTATGAACAAGCATCTTCGAAATGCAGGGAACAAACAAAAACACTTGCAACAACTCCGTTGATGCTCTGTAAAAATAAACTCCATCTACTGGTCCCTTAATGCTGTTTTTTTTTTTGGTAATCTGTGCAGGGTTGTCTTGCCCTGGCAACCAAAAACACACTTCTTTTGTGACTTTTCGCGACGCTCTCGCTCTGATCAGTGAAATGTCTGTGCTGCTCAGCCTCGCTATACGGGAGCGCGCGCTCTTCCGGCAGAAGTGCCTTAGGACCCATATAAGGAAATTCCGCTCCATCTAACGTCACACAGAGCCATACTCGAAAAAAACTTTCCGAAACTTGTGACAAACCGGAAGGAGTATTTTGGGAACAAAAATACTCCTTCATACGTACAACTTAATTTTTGAAACTTTGTCCATGTTTAGCATGGGAATCCAACTCTTTAACAGTGTAAAAAACTCAGTATGCATGAAATAGCATTTCACCCCCCCTTTAAAGACATGTTGATGAATAAGGATGATCTAACTGTTGAAGAGCTAAAAGCGTTCCTCCACTCCCACCTGGGTGAGCAAAGTAACACCGAGCTGTTCCAGGAGCTCATGTGCACCAAACAAAAAGACAATAAGACACCCCAACCAGTTCCTATACCGAGTTATAGAACTTAAGAAGAAGATCATGCTGGCCTCCAAACATGCTGACACAGATGTCAAGTATAGTGCAAGCACAGTGCAGGATGTGTTTCTCCACACTGTATATCAGGGCCTAGGTCATAAACATGATGATGTCTGCAGAGAGCTGAAGCCATTGCTTGGGGACCCCAGAGTATCGGATGAGACAATCTTAAAACAGATGAAGAAAGTGATGTGTGATGAAAGTGAAAGGCAGCGAAGGCTAGGTCCCGCCACCCGTCAAAGACTAACAAATGTGCACAGTGCTCAGTCTGAAGTTAATACTGCACAGTGTCCTAGTGTAAAGGAGAAGGTGCCAAAAACAGATGTGATCCAGCAGTTAACAGAGAAACTTGAACAGCTTACAAGTACAGTTGAGCTCATGAGACAGTCAATGCAGACACAGGTGGCAGGACACTTCAGCCACAATGGAAAAGGTAGAGGAGACCGCAGGAGAGAGAAACCATATGGCTGTGACAAGTGTGTGGAGCAAAATCGTCCCGACTGCCCTCACTGTTTCCACTGTGGAGAAGGTCACCGGGCAATGGGCTGTCTAAAGAGACCAACACGGCAGGGAAACTGGAGCCGGTCTCTGCCGAGGGACAAACAGTGACCGGGTCTCAGCGATCGTCCCAACCTGACACTTGTCATACTGATCAACCTGGAATTGAAAGACTGGAAAAAAAAAAAAATAATGGAAAAGAGACGGGAAGAAACAAACAAGACAACCAATCCATTCCCTTATGACTTACCTCACAGCAAAGGGGAACATCTAGCCAAACTCATTGGAAGAAAAGCTCTCACCCATTGTAATCTTAATGGATTAGCAGTCAGTGCACTGCTAGACACTGGTGCTCAAGTGAGTATGATTGATAGAGACTGGAAAAGTAAATATCTACCTGACAATCCTGTTAGGGCACTCAGCAACATTATAGGTGACGAAGACGAGTTAAGGGTGTATGCAGTGAATGGTGACGTCCTCCCTTTTGATGGCTGGGTTGCCCTTACAGTCAATTTGATGGGGAATGAGGACCCTAATCTGTCAATCACTGTGCCTTTTCTTGTCAGCAGTCTTGCTCTGGAGAGACCACTGTTGGGTTTCAATGAGATGATACAAAAACCACCTGAAAAGCTGATTTCAACCCTTGTCGTTCTACTGTGTAATGCCTTGTGTATACCAGCAGAGAAGGCAGAGCTAATGGTGAGCTTCATCCAAGCCAGCAAACCCTCTGTGCAGTGCGGGCTCCTACGGACAGGCAGACAGGACATGGTTATACCAGCAGGTCAGGTAGCCTGGGCCAAGTGCCAAGTCCCTCCCCTCATGAGTACATCTGACACAGTCTTCCTATTTGAGCCTGATGATGACAATGTGCAGTTGACAGAACTGGATGTGGGTGAAGGTCTGTTGGAGGTACAAAATCGAAGAAAACCTTATGTAGCTGTACCTGTGGGTAACAACACTAAACATGCAGTAACTCTTCCAAGAAAGACAGCACTTGGTGGCATCCACTGTGTTGAAAAAGTGATCTCAACAGACTCTCCTGAAGCACCCGAGCCCACAGTGACTGTTAACAGTGCTGTATCAACACCTGTTGATGCCCATCCATCATCATGGCAACCTCCCATCAACCTCAGTCACCTTGATGATAAACAAAGGGGAAAAGTCAACAAAATGCTGTGTGAAGAAGCCGGGGCTTTCGCACGTGACGGCGATGATATTGGATGCATACCAAGCTTACAAATGTCGATTACCCTCACAGATGAGATTCCTGTACAGAGAGCATACTCATCAGTTCCGAAGCCACTGTTTAAAGAGGTAAAGGAGTACATGCAGGAGCTGCTGATGAGAGGCTGGATTGTTAAATCTAAGTCCCCTTATGCTGCCCCAGTTATCTGTGTTAGAAAGAAAGATGGCAGCCTACGTCTTTGTATCGATTATCGGCTCCTGAACAAAAATACTGTGCCTGATCGACATCCGCTACCCAGAATACAAGACCTGACAGACACACTACGGGGCTACACCTGGTTTACCATCCTAGACCAGGGAAAAGCTTACCATCAGGGTTTCATCGCTGAGGGTTCGCGTCACCTGACTGCCTTTGTCACCCCATGGGGCCTCTACAAATGGGTCCGTATCCCATTCGGACTCTGAAATGCCCCAGCAGCATTTCAGCGGAGCATGGAGGAGGTGCTAGGCCCCCTCAGGGATGAATGCTGCATCCCTTATCTGGGTGACATGCTCTGTTACGCGAGAACATTCGATGAACATGTGAAGGCCCTCCGCAAAGTGCTCCAGGCTCTTCAACATCACGGAGTAAAACTGAGACCTGAGAAGTGTGAGCTTTTCAGACAAGAAGTCAGATACGTGGGGCGTCTTGTGTCAGCTGATGGTATCAAAATAGACCCACGGGACCTTGAAGCAGTCAAAACCCTTGACAAGCAAGACACCACAGACAGTTGGTGAAGTAAGGAAACTGACCGGCTTCTTGGGATATTATCGCTCCTACATCCAGGATTTTTCCAGGATCGCGAAGCCAATCTATGAGCTTCTCCAAACTAAATCAGGGAAAGCCCAGATTTCAACATGTGGGAAAACCACCAAACACCCACAGCTGCCTTCCAGACAGCCTGTTGACTAGACCACTCAACATCAGGAAGCTTTAGAGCAATTGGTCACTTTCCTTATAACCCCACCTGTCTTAGCGTATCCTGATTCCAACCTACCTTTCACGCTGCATACAGACGCCTCAGACCAGGGCCTGGGGGCTGTCCTCTATCAACGCCAGAATGGGAAGCTAAGAGTCATTGGCTATGGCTCGAGGACTTTGACACCTGCTGAACGTAACTACCACCTGCACAGTGGAAAACTGGAGTTCCTCGCATTGAAATGGGCTGTGTGTGAAAAATTCCGGGACTACCTGTACTACGCTCCCCATTTCACTGTGTACACGGACAACAACCCACTGACCTATATCATGAGTACAGCAAAACTCAATGCTGTTGGCCATCGGTGGGTGGGAGAACTCTCTGATTTCCAGTTCGACATCAGGTATAGACCTGGAAAATCAAATGTTGATGCAGACACACTCTCTCGGTTCCCCTTGGACATGGGGAAATATGAGGTGGCTTGTACAGAGGAGTTCTCGAACGAGGCAGTGCGTGCTACATGGGATGGGAGTCAGGCAGCAGAACGGAAGGAAGTGGCCTGGATTGCAGCACTTAACATGTGTTCACTGGATTCTCCACCACGACCTCAGTGTCACCTGCCAGCTATCAGCCATGATGATCTTGTTAAGGCTCAAAGAGAGGATCAAGCCATAGGCAAGATTATTGAGTTAAAGGAGTCAAACATAAAACTGACAGATGACATGCGCCGAACTGTAAGTGGAGCCACCAGAAAGCTGCTACATGAGTGGAGTAAGTTGCAACTTGAAGATGGCCTCCTTTACAGAAGGACGATCCAGGTAAAGCAGTTAGTCCTCCCTCTGAAATATAGGCCGATTGCTCTGAAGTACCTACACAATGAGATGGGTCATGTAGGCACAGATAGAGTGCTCCATCTTGCTCGGGAACGATTTTACTGGCCCTTTATGGCTAAAGAAATTGAAGACTATGTCACCCAAAAATGTCCCTGTATCAGGTCTAAGAAACCCACGACACACACGAGAGCTCCTATGGGCAGCATCACATCTAACTTCCCTTTAGAGCTTGTGTGTATTGACTATTTGCATCTAGAAACCAGCTGTGGGGGATATGAATATATTCTAGTAGTGCTTGATCATTTCACTAGATTTGCCCAGGCATATCCCACGAAGAACAAGAGTGGAAAAACAGCTGCTGAGCGCATCTTCAATGATTTCATACCCTGGTTTGTCCACTCGCGGACGTCACCTTATCACCCACAAGGCAACCCAGCTGAGCGCCTGAACCGCACCATTCTCCAGATGTTAAGAACATTGACTGATAGTGAGAAACTACAGTGGAAGGATCACCTCCCGCATGTTATACATGCATACAATTGCACCAGACATGAGTCAACCGGCTACTCACCGTTTTTCCTTCTCTACGGACGTCACCCACATCTCCCAGTCGACTTGCTGTTTGGATTGGTTTGAGAAAGAGAATCATATTCACCTACAGAATTTGCAGAAAAATGGGCTAAAAGGATGTCAGAAGCCTACCGCATTGCTGGTGAGAATAGCAAAAAGTCCAGTGCAAGGGGAAAATTGACGTATGATAAGAAAGCAAGGGGGGTTGTACTGCAACCAGGGGACAGAGTTCTGGTCCGGAACCTCAGTGAACGTGGAGGGCCAGGAAAATTAAGGGCATACTGGGAGAAGACTGTATACATAGTCGAACGTCAACTCGCTGAGAACCCAGTGTACGTTGTCTACCCTGAAACTGGAGACAAAAAGAAAAGCAGGACACGGCACCGTAATCTCCTTTTGCTGGTGAATAACTTACCTGTTGATGTCACTCCATCTGACACCAGATCTATTCCTGAGACGAAAACACATAACAGACAAAACCAAGAGAGAATGACAGACGAGCAGACACCAGTGATGACAGTGAAAATGATTCAGATAATGATTCTGGCTCAGGATACTGGTTAAGGAGACCGACTGAAAGGATAGAGGAAAGACCTGTTACTTACCAGGAGCAACTCACCAGGTATCCAGAGATTTGGGGGTCAGAACCAGCACCTGTAAGGAGAGAAAATCAAACTGTACCTGAACACTTACCAGATCCTACTGGTGAAAACCAACCTTTACTCACTGTACCTGTGGAAGGAGAGGAAAACAATGGGCACCAAGACTCTGACTCAGAAGCTCGACCTTTGACTCCTCCTGTAGATCACACTCAGTCAGACTTCAGAAGGTCAGCTCGTGAGAAAAGGCCAAGTCGTTTTCTCACATATGAGTCATTAGGTGAGCCATCAGTCCAGACGCACGCCACAGTTAACTCAGTGCCTGGATACACCGCACCCTATATACCTGTCATAGAAGCATCACATCACACTACACATGCACCCTCAATCTTTCCATACATCCCGCCTCTTTGTATGCCATATTCACACCCACTTCTTTACTCCAAGACAGCATACATGCCATACCCTTACCAAGCACCAGCCACATACATTCCACCTACTATGCTTGTTTTTTGAATAGGGGTTTGAGAATCAAGGTTAAAAATTGAAAAATAGTTTTGAGATAAAGATTTTTGGAAATGTCGGGAGCCATTCTTCTCTGTCAGGGAGCGTGTGATGCCCACTAAAGTGTTATCACATTTGTGATTGTTTCTGAAATTTTAAAATGAATGTTTTAGAATATTTGTTCAGAAGTGATTTCCCTGGTTCCACCATCCTTGGACTAAAACATGTTATATAGAGGCGAGGAGTAATTGTGGAGTTCGCCAGCAGGGGGTAGTGTGGCATTTATTGTGCTCTACGGGGCTTTACGTCAGTTTTGTCCGCTTTGCGATTTTCCTCTTTCTGCTGAGCGAGACGAAAAACGGACGCAGAGTTTGCCTGGTCTCATTTATTTCTCCTGTTTCCAGGTTGGTGGAAAATTAAATTAATCTAATTACCTGAAGTGTAATATGTTAACATGTCACTGAATGTTTTAATGTTCACTAAAAAGGCTGTGTTATGAGTATGTGGACATCATTGTACATATGGCAGTAGCCATATTTTCGCGCCTGTTAATGCCACCTGTTACTACCAAAGTCACATCTGAAGAGTTTTATTTTTAGGTCCTTGAACATTTTTGTAAAGTTTTAATACTCTTGAAATGTATGATATTGTGTAAAATGTGAAAGGTTAATGTTAAACACTGAGTTTGTCAGGGTTAAAAGCTGATGTTAAAACAAATGTGATTTATATTTTAAAAGTGGTTAAAAATAAGTTTAAGGTCTGTCAGCTCATGCATTTTGGGAAGAGTAAAAATGACTTTTGCTGGAAGAGGAAAATGCATTTAGGAACCATATGTAAATGGTAACAAACTATGTTTTATATGTAAGTGATAACATAAGCTATGTTTTATTTCGAGTTAAAAAGATACAACTTAAAGGGTAACCGTGGTTATTGTCATTTTGATTTGTTTAATCACCCCAAACTTAAAACTCAGTATTTGCTGAAAGATGGAAAACAAAGACAAATTGTATTTCATTTTGAAGTCGTGTTTATTTGATAGTGAACATTGTGTGTTTGTAACAGAGGAGGATTTAAAATGTGAATGTCTAATAAATCCTCTCTCCCTCTTTCTGCTGAACGAGATGAAAAACGGATGCAGAGTTTGCCTGGTCTCATTTATTTCTCCTGTTTCCAGAGAGAGCATATAAGCTGTTTACATGGTGCCGGCCGGTACCTGTAACACACCCTTTTGGAAATATATGTGGGAAATGTTTCAAGATGGTTGACGATTTAAGGTGCTGTACTATTTCTTCCAAAATTTTGCTATCAATTTCTTCAAAAGCAGACATCATCTTTTTGATATTGCAGTCAAATCTGTCTGACCTCTGCATAATATGGGGATGTGCTAATTGCCTTCCTGATATTATTGATCTTCTCAGAAAATAAGTAAGCAAACTCATAGAATTTTCTGTCGGCGAGCATTTCACTGGCACAAGGTTAACCAAAGTCTACGAAGATATGAAAGGTAACACAGACTTAAACTGGTTTGCCTGGACATTCTGAACGTTAATTGACAGCAGTGTAGATAAAAACGTTCTTTGTTACATGTACAAAGACAAACATAAACACTTTAGGCTCTCTATTGATGTCTGTGGTTGAAACTTAAAATTCAATCAATCAATAAATATGTTGTTTTGCCTGCAGGGGTATACACAGTGCATGAAAAGAAGTGTATAAGGACCAGTAAACTCCTGTACACACCACAGATTTTCAGAAGAATCCGTCGGTATAACTGACCAGGGGAATTACCATGGGTCTGTATACTGCCGAATATGTACCAGTTATTCTTCCGTGCAACAGCCATTTGTTGCCATGGCAAGTAATCCCCCCATTTTATTCACGGGGCATTCAAACCTTTGTGCCATTGTGCCCGCTCCTTTTGGTAATTTATGATAAATCGGATTGGTTGATATGAAATGAAACCCACCCCAAACCAGACATACTTTTCCTCAAAAGTAGTTTCATTGGTAAATTTGCGATTTAGCCCACCCCAAACCCTCACAGAAAAGGGAGTGTATTAGTTACATTTAAAATATAACCCTCCAAAAACCCTTACAGGTGAATGATATGATTGGTTGCAGACCATGGGGCAGATATAAAAAAATATGTAGTTAACCATCAATTGATTGTTATGTGACTATTATGTGAAAATAGTAAATAGTATACAAAACATAAAAACATTATCTAAAACATCTACTTTGAATGAAATATTTCAAACAAATGTAGTAAATAAACATGAAACTAAGTGTCCCAGTAGACTTCATTCTTCAAGGTAGATCCTGGGTGCATCCACATCAACAACATCTTCCTCATCTTACGTTGAGCTCCACCACAATGAGCTTTCTTTTTGTCTCTGTTGACCAACAACTGCAAGACCACAAATGTGATTGTTTCAGCTTGCCCTTTCTGGAGTGAAACTATTAAAACTTCTTCCTTATAGCCTCATCATCTTACAGGATACCAAAAATACATAAAATATGTTAAGTTAAGGAAATATTTAATTGGATAGGTGAAACAATACAAAAATGGATAATAAAACATTGCAACAACCTTCTTAGCTGAGCGCATCCTAGGGTCTGCTCTCCCCTCTGTGCAGGACATCTACCTCAAACGCTGCAAAAGCAGAGCTGTTAAAATCATCAGGGACTCCAACCACCCTAGTAATTAACTTTTCACTTTGCTGCCATCTGGTAAGCGCTTCTGTAGCTTGATGGCAAAAACTGAGAGACTTAGGAGGAGTTTCTTCCCTCAGGTCATGAGGCTCCTAAACTCAAAACCAGCCTTTTAACATCTACATGTCTCCACTTAATAATCACTTAATCAGTAAGATATTCATCATTCTTTACCTCATATATCCTGTTTTAACATTCGCCTCTTGTACATTTTAATATTTAAGACTACCGTATACTTTCATGAATATTTTATTTTCTATTCTATATTTAATTCTACAGTATACATTTTATGTTATATTTTATTCTTATATATGTTTATTGTTTACTTTTATTTAATTATTTCATACCTATATTTATGTATATTTTCCTTTTGTTGTATTCTTTAATAATTGCACTGTCCATAGAGTGTACCTTACTCACATTTCACTGCAGGTTATATATGTGTATGTGACGAATAAAAATCTTGAGTCTTGAATGTGTCCGTGAAATTTACTGTTGTGTGTAACTTGGCTCAGGTAATTTCCATATACATCCACCAAACCTAAAATAACATGGCAGTTTACCGTGGTTAAATATTACCAGATTTGACCCTTGCTTCCAGTCAAATTCTCTCTTCATCCCAAACTGTTGAAAGTTTTAAATATTGAATTCTGTCTCGTGTGCTATTAAAAAAATGTTATAGTGTACAATCTGCAAACTAAAAGCAGTATCACTTTAGCAAATCATGTCTCAAAGGCTGTGATGTAAGCAAAGGCTATTGGCTATTTAAATACTGTTTCAGTCGGAAATACATCACCACGGGAAAGAATTTCATGGAACCTTTAAACATGATGAGAAAAGGCTTTGCAGTTTAAAATGTAGACAAACACAAGATTTTTAGTGCAACTTATGACCACTCAAAGATTCAAAGCCTATAACACCAACCTGTCAAGAAATTGCAATGGAAGACGATTTCAATATATCAACAGACAACGTAGAATTTTTTCATAACCATATTTATTTGAACCAGAATACACAGATTAAGTACTCAGGAGCGATGCATCCACTGCAGCAGCACGTCTTCAAGCCTCAGAAAGATAGATATTTCTTCAAAATTGGTGGGGTTTTAGTAGCAAGTGTTGTGAGATGCCAACAAAAGTGGAGAGCATATGTTGTCATGAATGGAACAACTACAAGACGACAGTATCGCATCACACACTTGCCTGACTTAAGATCCTGAATTTTCTCCGCTGTTGAGTCGCAGCGTTTTGCACGTTGAGTTTTGTTTGCCAAGTATAAACTGGAGGCGACGTCCAATGCCAGAGGGACCCAATGGGACACTGTCAATTGAGTGAGTTATGTGTTGTGTTTATTATAATCGCAACGATTATAGGGTGCATTATAAACAAATTAATAAATTAAAATTACGGCATTATATTTCAGACAGTGCAGATTGGTGGTGTATCGTTTGGTAAACAGTAAACAATGAGTGACGTGCATGCGCGAGAGATCACTTCCTGCGCTTTCCGCGCTTCCGCAGACCAGAGCCCGCGCAAACGTCACACAACAGGATGCACGCCCTCAGATCAGTTGGACGTGGTTGTGTACGAGAGGTAAAAACAATATAAATACTGTTCGTTTTCTTACACAAACCGCTCGTTTCGTGTCTTAGGTCATCAATGTGTACTTACGATGGGGAATTGTTTAATTTGGACTTCTCTGTGCATGTTCTTTGAGGTGGTGACCATAGACCTCCATTATATGAGTCACAGACAAGAACGGTTTGACCTAAAAATATCAAAATGGGAACTACTGCGGAAACAAAGACACCTACACCTTGGAAGTCCTTGAGGTAAGCTAAACCATACCAAAATTGAATTTGAAAGTGAACTATCACTTTAAGCCACCTTTCCACTGCACACGACATTCGGACACGATTGTCGCATTTCTCTCTCTAGTGGCAGTCACGCAGAACTTTCAAACTGGTCATGCAGCGACCGTTACCTCTGCATATTCACCATGGTAAAATGGATAATTTGAATGAATATAATTAATGTATGAATGCATCGTCACAAATCAAATGACCCCCGAATATAAAAACAGTGGGTTTTTGGGGCTAATCAACGTAAATAAAGATTTTATAATTATAAAATAATTATTCTAAAGCACCATTTCACAGAAATCGTGTTTAATGAATAATGTTAAAGTGAACAACATATAGGTAATTTTGACCTCGCTCCGATAGTTTTGATTAGAATACATCACATCCGGTCGGGCGTTCGCATACGGTCTAGCTGCAGAAGTTCAAATATTTGAACGCATCCGAGGCTCAAATTGGACCCGACATTTCTGCATACACATGGGATACACGCGGAGTTAGACCATCTGCTGAAAGCAGGTATCATCGAACGTTTGGATGCTTCCGCCTGGGTGTCTCCCATTTCCATGCTACAAGAAAGAAAATCGGTGGGATATAGATGTGTGCTGATCATTGCATTCTGTCAGCTTCCCCTGCACAAAGATAGTGAAGTTATTACAGCTTTCATCACCCATGATGGCCTGTTCAGATTTTGCAGGGTTTGTAACCTCAGTACTGTGTTACCGGAACTAAAAGAGTCTGGACTGGTGTTAAATGAGAAAAAATGCAATTTCAGAAAGACTGCGGTTCCTGGGACACATAATCAATACTAATGGTATCTTACCTGACCAAGAGCATCAAAGATGCTGTCTGAAAGCTCTGCCTCCATCGAATGCAGAAACTCTGCAATCCTTCCTAGGATCAGTGTCCTGGTACCTGCCCTTTCATTTATGATCCCACACTTCATTTAGTAATTTCAACAAATGCAAGTGACTACGTGTTGGGCGCAGTGTTCACCTAAGTACAATCAAATGGAGTGGAAAAACCAGTGGCTTTCACTTCCTGCACGCTTATGGATGCTAACAAAATATTATATAGTGGAGATGGAGTCTCTGCCATGTGTGTAGGCTACTGAGAAATGGCGAAAACATACAAGTGGGACCATCACTTTACACTTTGCACAGATCACCAAGCACTCACCACCTTGCTTGTTGGGCAGTAGGTCTGCTTACACCATTGTCTATCGGCCTGGGTCCCTGAATCAAACAGCAGATTGCTTGTTTCTTCTTCCCATACCTGCACCTGCTGATTCCTCTGATGAGGTAGAGCCTGAAACTGTTCCGTTAATTTCCTGAACATTGTCAATTCATGTCAAGTTTATTTGTATAGCTCTTTTTACGATACAAACATTGCAAGCAACTTTAAAGAAAATTAAGTTTCTACAATATTTAGTAGTAACTTATAAGTGGTGATCAGTTTATGTGCAAATGACAGGAATTTTCAGAAAAATTTATATATGACATAGTCAGCCAGACGGTGAACACTATTAATAGCAATTATAATGTGATTGCATAGTAAGTAGCAATATTTGTTGTTAGTTCTGTATGTTGTTTCAGGGTTAGCATCATCTGAGGTCCTCTGAGGGGTTGGCATCATCTCTCCTCAGGTGTTCTGGATCCTGACTAGTGCTTGTGTAAATCCCGTGGCAAAACAGAGAAACAAATCAATACATCATTAGCATAGCTGCTATTCCAACAAAATAAAATTGATTAGTTTAACCCAAGCTAAAGAATAAGAATGCGCTTTTGATCAGATGCAACTGCAGTCAGAAATTATGAGATGCATTATTCGAATGCTTGGTGAAAGAGATGTGTTTTTAATCTAGATTTAAACAGAGTGTGTCTGAACCCCGAACATTATCAAGAAGGCTATTCCAGAGATTGGGAGCCAAATACAAAAAAACTCTACCTCCTTTAGTGGACTTTGCTATTATAGGAACTACCAAAAGTCCAGCGTTTTGTGACCTTAGGGAGCTTGATGGGTTGTAGCGTGGTATAAGGCTAGTTAGGTACACACGAGCTAAACCATTAAGGGCCTTATAGGTAAGTAATGATAATTTGTAATTGATACGGAACTTAATAGGTAGCCAGTGCAGTAACATTGTGCACTCTTTCAGTGACTGAGTTTGAAACTCGGACGAATCTGTGCTGTTTGTCCTGAACTGAATAAACTGCGAAAGCAAATGAGCAGTGAGTCAGAACTTGAATCCCTAATTCAGAGTTCGAGACTCTCACTGATGGAACCAGTGTTAATGTAAGTGTATTTTGGGCTGTCACCAGGTGGGGGCAGTATGTGCACAGATGGTTTTTAAACAAGTGTTTCTGCCCAGTTCACACTACAGGATTTTAAGATTGATTTGAGCCGATTTGTAATTTAAAGTGGTCATATGATGCTGCTATCAAGAACATCATTTTGTGGATCTGGTGTAATGTGTTTTGGGGTTTAAGGTTAGGGGGGGGGGTGAAATGCTATTTCATGCATACTGAGTTTTTTACACTGTTAAAGAGTCCATGCTAAACATGGACAAAGTTTCAAAAATTAAGTTGTACGTTTGAAGGAGTATTTTTGTTCCCAAAATACTCCTTCCGGTTTGTCACAAGTTTCGGAAATTTTATCTCGAGTATGGCTCTGTGTGATGTTAGATGGAGCGGAATTTCCTTATATGGGTCCTAAGGGCACTTCTGCCGGAAGAGCGCGCGCTCCAGTATAGGAGAGCACTGAGAGCACAGACATTCACTGATCAGAGCGAGAGCGTCGCGAAATGTCACAAAAGGAGTGTGTTTTTGGTTGCCAGGGCAAGACAACCCTGCACAGTTTACCAAAAAAAAAAACAGCATTAAGGGACCAGTGGATGGAGTTTATTTTTACAGAGCATCAACGGAGTTGTGCAAGTGTTTTTGTTTGTTCCCTTCATTTCGAAGATGCTTGTTTTACAAACAAGGCCCAGTTTGACGACGGATTTGCGTATCGTTTATTTCTTAAGGATGATGCAATCACAAAGAAAAAGGGTCACGACACGATCGTGTGTTGGAACCTCAGGCGGTAAGAAAAGCTGCTTAAAATATCTCTGCCTCCTTGTTAGTGCGTCCGCCTCCCATGCCGGAGACCCCGGTTCGAGCCCCGCTCGGAGCGAGTCGTTGCTGCTGCTGCTCTCGTTCAGTTTCAGCCTCGGGATCTGATTCTGGATCATAAATAAAAGGCTGAATCTGACTGTAAGCCATGGTTTGTTTTGGATGATGGTTTTTCCCTCACGGTAATGTCACAGCTTCCACATGCTCTCAACGCAAAAGCCTACTCGTGCTCGTGATTCTTTAGCTCCACCCACACGTCACGCCTCCAGCCGGTCATGTTTTTCCGGGAAAAATCTTTCTCTTATGAATATAATAAAACTAAAGACTTTTTTGGAGTTATGAAGGATGCAGTACTACTCTATAGGTACTCAAGATTAACAGGATATTGAGTGAAAACGAGCATTTCACCCCCCCTTGGAAAAAACACATTATTTTCCACATAA
The DNA here is from genome assembly GCF_003368295.1 of Carassius auratus. Taxonomy (NCBI): domain Eukaryota; kingdom Metazoa; phylum Chordata; class Actinopteri; order Cypriniformes; family Cyprinidae; genus Carassius; species Carassius auratus. The sequence continues at coordinate 406,364 of NW_020523497.1, forward strand.
TGTACATTATTGTTTCTCCTCTATGCACCACCTCTCAGAAAAGCATAGATTTTTACAAACCTCATCGGTCTGAAAAGCGAGGTGTGCTCTGATTGGCCAACTATCCAGTGCATTGTGATTGGCGGAATATCTCATGTGTGTGACGGAAATGTTACGCCCTTCAACATACTTTAATGCTGTGTACCTAATTTTATCTATAAGATTATGCCACCAACACTGTATTTATCCTACTATAAGGGTGGTTTAGGGTTGGGGTAGGTCTGCGGTTATTAATTCCAGTCCTCGTGCCCCCCTGCTCTGCACATTTTGTGTGTTTCTCTTATGCTTCAGATGTTTGTTCTATTTGAACATAAGTGCCTTGCGAATCAGGTGTGTCAACAAAGAGAGACATGCAAAATATGAAGAACTGGTGGTGTGAGGACTGGAATTGAAAACTGCTGGGGTAACGTTAGGTGTACATGTTAACAAAGGATTTTGCTTTTGAATTATGCTACCATCTGTTTAAATAGGAAGAAGCAAAATCTGACAGTGTAGTACAAATCATCACCAAATAAACATAAAACCATGCCTGCATTTGTGATCGGAAGAATTACATACAACAAGCACTACTCTTTAAACTAAAACTGAAGTTTGAATCTTCAGTGGCAAATCCTTTAAATTTGAAAATGTACTTACAGTTTGTGAGCCAGAAAAGCCGACATTGTATGCTAATCTCCCAAGATCAGGAAACAGTCTTCCATAAAATGTTGCACACACTATAATAGTGGGTTTGAACTGTTCTGGAACACTGTTGAAAATACAATTAACCACTATTTTCAATCTAACTAAATAATTTCAAACTGGTTTCTTGAACAAATGCTGAAGAACTGCATATTTCAATTGCTGAAATGACGATACTTCAGGACGTCTGACAAGCAAAACAAATGCTTCAATTCCAAAATGGCTGGAAAACTATGTTTTTAAAAAATATCAGAGAATGTTTTTTTCTGATACTGGAAAATGATTGAATGTGGACAAAACCTATGATGCTTCATCTACAACAATCAGTTAGGACTTGATAATAGTATTTCAAATGTGTCCACAAAAAAATCCCATCACAGCAAAGAAAAAGGTTCAACCACTACTTCAAGTTCACCGTTTTCTGCACGTATAAAAGCTATGGCAGAAAAGGCTGCATTATTACAACTTGCTGCTGTTGTGGAGAGACATACGTTGGAAGTGGAGGAAGAAAGACTTCGCATTCAAAGTGAAAGACAAAAGGAACTATTCAAAATGAATGCAAAATTGCATTTTAAATGCAAAAATAGCAGCTAACGATGCAAAGTTATCAGTTCTAAGAAATAGCGATGTTGGAAGCAGTAAAAGGCACCGTCCAATGATTCAAAATGTAAAACAAGAAAATCACACTCATTGAATCACAATTCAAAAGTAGAACTGCCAAGGAATTCACCTCAAGTTGCAATGCTGTTACAGTTTGCTGGTATGTAAGGACGGCACACGAGGAAAATGATATACAAAGGGGTTCTTTTAATGATCGCGGAGGAACAAGGGCCCATCCAACATAATAAATAAACTTAACTTAATCATGGACAAGGAGGAACTAAAGAGACAGGGTATTTAAGCACACGGGAGGTAATCAGGGAAATGGAGACAGGTGGGGATTAATCAAATCAACCAAACAAGAACAAGAAAAAGACCAAATAAGGAAACTCAAAGTCCATGTACATAACAGTTCGCCTCCTCCCGGAACAGTGCGTCCTCGCACCGCAAGAGGAGTACCAGCGGAGGGAGGGTGGGGGTCCTGGAGGCGGGCGTAGGGCAGGCAAGGGGCAGGCAAAGGAGAGGTCCCAGGATGGAGTAGGAGGGAGGAGCCCGGAGCAGGAAGAACCAGAAGGTGTTCCAGAGACCAGCCAGGGTGACGATCCACAGTGGAGTCGACAGAGGGAAGAGGCATGGTGGAGGAGGAGCCAGAGCCAGAGTGACAATGAGGGTCCGGAGGTCCAAGGCAGCCCCGAAGGCACCAGCGACCGAGGTGAAGGTGGGGCTCTGGAAGCCCGCTGCTGAATCGGAGCAACGGAGGATGGAGGAGCCTGACAGAGCCGGAGGGATGGAGTGACGAGGCGAAGCCGTAGGAGTGGAGTCCCGAGGCGGCGGATGGTTGACGACTGACCAAGGTGGACCCGGAGGGACGAGGTAGACCAGTGGAGCAGGTGGGATGACGGGCTACGGTGAAGACGAGGGAGAATGGTGCCAAGGCAGAGCCACAGGGTCGAAGGACCGAGGTGGAGTCCAGGGCTCGGAGGCTGGAGGCGGAGACAGGGAATCCACATGCCAAGGCAGAGCTGGAGACTGGAAGCCCCGCAGCGAACCATCGCACCCAGATGGCGCTGACTGAGGGTGAGCTGCGGGACTGATTGGCACAGTATTGAAGTTTAAATCTAGATTAAAGACCTATCTCTTTAACCTGGCTTACACATAACATACTAATATGCTTTTAATATCCAAATCCGTAAAAGGATTTTTAGGCTGCATTAATTAGGTAAACTGGAACCGGAAACACTTCCCATAACACCCTATGTACTTGCTACATCATTAGAAGAATCAACGCTAATATTTGTCTGTTTCTCTCTTATTCTGAGGTCTCGGTAGCCACCAGATCCAGTCTGTATCCAGATCAGAGGGTCACTGCAGTCACCCGGATCCAGTACGTATCCAGACCAGATGGTGGATCAGCACCTAGAAAGGACCTCTACTGCCCTGAAAGACAGCGGAGACCAGGACAACTAGAGCCCCAGATACAGATCCCCTGTAAAGACCTTGTCTCAGAGGACAACCAGGACAAGACCACAGGAAACAGATGATTCTTCTGCACAATCTGACTTTGCTGCAGCCTGGAATTAAACTACTGGTTTCGTCTGGTAAGAGGAGAACTGGCCCCCCAACTGAGCCTGGTTTCTACCAAGGTTTTCTTCTCCATTCTGTCACCGATTGAGTTTCGGTTCCTTGCCGCTGTTGCCTCTGGCTTGCTTAGTTGGGGTCACTTCATCTACAGCTATATCGTTGACTTGATTGCAAATAAATGCACAGACACTATTTAACTGAACAGAGATGACATCACTGAATTCAATGATGAACTGCCTTTAACTATCATTTTGCATTATTGACAAACTGTTTTCCTAATGAATGTTGTTCAGTTGCTTTGACGCAATGTATTTTGTTTAAAGCGCTATATAAATAAAGGTGACTTGACTTGACTTGACCAGCAGAGATGAGGTCTTGGAACTGGCTGGTCTAGGAGGAGATGAGAGAGGGAGGATGGGAGGAAACACAGGAGGATCAGTGCTGGACAGAGCCAGCAGAGAAACAGGAGATATGGTGCTGGATTGAACTAGCGGAAGTGGAGCAGAGGAACAGACTGGTCTAGGAGGAGGTGGGAGAGGGAGGATGGGAGGGAACACAGGAGGATCAGGGCAGGACAGAACCATCGGAGAAACAGGAGATTCAGGGCTGGATGGAACCAGTGGAGAAACAGGAGATTCGGGGGCTGGGCGGAACCAGCGGAGACACAGGAAATTCAGGGCTGGGCGGAACCAGTGGAAATGGAGCAGAGGAACTGACTGATCTAGGAGGAGGTGAGAGTGGGATGCTGGGAGGGAATACAGGAGGATCAGGGCTGGACAGAACCAACAGAGGCACAGGAGATTCAGGGCTGGGCGGAACCAGCAGAAAAACATGAAATTCAGGGCTCACCTCCACAAACCAGTCTATAATGCCAATTAATTCCTCTTTATAATTCCCAGAAACCGAATGCAGCTCACCCTCATTCACAGGAGTGTGAGAAGGGCTTTTCTCCACCAATATTCTGACGACGCACTGTGTTGCCGTATCACACACATCCCCGACAATGACAGGCTCAAGCTCTGTGGCTACGGTGGGCTCTAGCTCCGTGCGGCGGGATGGCGGCTGGCTGGTCTCTGGTTTGGGAGTGGGGCTTGAGATATCCTCTTCAGCGGTGCAGATGGTAAACGAAGATCCATATTTCTCCAGCACCCACTCCACGAAGTTGGCAAAATCCTCTCTGGGACCGTTCGCTGGCAGATCTAGAAAGACCCTGGTATGCTCCTCCAGCGAACGGTCCAGTTGATCTGGTTGGACTGCTGGTAATGACAATCCGGAAGAGGGAGGAAAACAAAAAGAAAGAAAAACACAGCTAAATAAACTTGTAATAGTCACCTATTTCTGCCTTTATGTACGGCTTTTTAAAGTGATGATAAACATGCTTTATTGTATTGTTTTTCTCTTCACATGGAAAAAAAACTGTTGTATCAGATGCCTGTGGTGTAATCACAGACTAATATATGGATTTTAATTTGTTTTTTCATCTCGTCATTGTTATGTCATGCAATATGGATTTAAGGGAAATGGGAAGTGACGTGTGCAGGAGGAACTCCGGAGTCTGAGTTTAGCGGGCTCTGTGTAGCCTAAGAGTTGCATGAAGAATTCATCAAAGGGTCTAATACCCTATTGTTTTATGGATTACATTTCAATTGGTTGCTGGACTACCACAGTTTCCCGTCGGCTACACAGACGGGGCGAGATTGCATAAGTCGATGAGGATATAAAGACTGTGGCTTTTCGCCACGCTGGGCCTTATATTTTTGTTCTGTGTGTTTTTCCTCTCGTGGAGGAGGCTTTTGTTCCGTACGGACAATTGATGTCTCTTGAATGAACATTCGGTCTACTGGCCAGGACACTGGGACATTGGGGTTTTGAGGGTTAAATGTGTTGGATAATTTGAGAATGTTGGTTTGCCTGTCGGAGTGCGGCCGCGCCTCTATCTGTGAAATAAGTGCATGTTGTTGCCCGTTTGGGTATTATAATGCGATATATCTCTTAATACACTTGGTTGAACTTATGTTTCATTGTTTTTTTTCGTTAATATATAATTAATTCAAGTCTACATACATGTTGATTTTGTGCTACGTATTTTTATTTTTTGGTTATTTAACAAAAGTAAGCTATTACTGTCTTTATTTACATCAGTAGGTATCAGATCCACCCGTTTCCTTATGTTTTGCGTGCAGTACTTTTCTCTCAGAGTGGTGGCCAGTACGGGGATCTTGGATGATTTTGTTTCTGGTATTGTTGTGAATGTATACCTGTTTTGTCCTACTGTAAAATATTGCTAAGTTGTTTACTCTGGGATTTCATTACAAAATTTATCGTTACAAAGTCTTTGCACATTCACTCAAAGCATGTTAATTACTTTGCATTTTTGCTACATTGCATTATTTACCCACCCTTGTTGACTGAATTATTCATGCCATTAATGGCTGCCCCAAACCAGCAGGGGACCAAGATGATGCCCCCTCTCTTATATACTGGGATCCAGAACCCATTCCTTCTGAGGAAGCTGACCCATATCGCCATGTTACTACTAGACACAACCAAAGTGGTGTCACAGAAATAACCACCTTGTTGGACTCTCTTTATCTAGATCCACCGCCAGAAGAACAACCACCGCTGGATGTGGATGAGGATGATGAAGGAGTCTCGATGGGTGAACAAATCCAGGAGCTTCGGTTTAAGATGGAGACCTTGGAAAACCGTCTCAAAGACTCAAATGACAGCACACTCCACAGGGAGGAGGGTATCAGAGCATCTATAGAGGCAATGCTTAAGGAGGCCAAAGAGTATGTCAACATTAGGTTGAGGGACTTGATCAGGTATAAGTGGACTGCTTAAAGCGAAGAGATAAGCGGTGGGGTGAAGAACTGGAAACAAAGATGCGTAACAGAAAACGTTCCTCTTGGAGGCCAGCTAGTTTCTCCACACCTACGGGCTCTTTATCTGCTGATCAGGGTATGTCTAAAGGGGATATCACCCTTCCACCATCTGGTGCAGCTAAACCCCCTATTAGAATGGAGTTTCCCCAGTTCCCCAGTTCGGGAATGCATTCGGGATTTTGCCTACGATCATCGGACACTCTGTCTGAAGTGGAGACCAGATATGAAGGAAGACGAGATTGTGCGGTGCATCCTTAATGCATGTTACCCAAAGCTGGCCAGTGGTCTGCGGGGTATCCTGTCTACCGTGGAACAAGTGGTCAAGGTGGGATCGCTTATTGAGAAGGATTGGAGTAACTCTAAGGATTATTGGAGTCATGTACAACAATCCCATCCTTCAGACCGCTCTTCTAAAAAACCTAGCAAAAAACCTGAACATGGACAAGGCCGGGGTCATGGTGGTGATGTGGCGACCGTTTTCGGTATCCAACCCTCCTGGTGGTGCCAATAGCCATCCGAGGCTCCAGTGGTGATGCTGCCCTTGATTCGGGGTGCACGTACTCATTAATGAGTAAAACAAGTGCAAGTGAAATTCCAAGGTTCATGATGGCAAATGGCCAAGAGAGTAAAGCTATAGGGACAACCACCTTACTCCTCTCCCTTCATGATGCCCATATCACCGTCAACATACATGTACTTAGTGATGATCAACTTTGCATGCCCTTATTGCTGGGTTTAGATTTCATGTGCGCAAGTCAAATTGTTCTGAAGCCCCACCTGAGGAAATATGTGATGCCAGGCGGCAAAGAGTATCGGTTCTTGCCTAAGGTTCGTGAGGCCCTGTGGTGGAGACATGCAGAGCCTACAATTAATTTCAACATGGCAGTTATGGATGAGGTCGGTAACAAACTTCCTCCAGTTCCGCTGTTTGACACACAGCCTGAGCTGGTTAGACTACTGCTGCAGAAGTGGCCTACAGTTTGGACAGATTTCACCGGTACCACCGACGTCATAAAACATAAGATCTTGAATACTGATGAGCTGCCAATACGGAGGAGAGCTTATAGAGTGTCACCACAAAAGCAAGCGCTTATTGAGGAACAGATGAAGAAAATGCTCAAAAATGGTGTCATAGAGCCTTCCACTTGTGCTTGGGCCTCCCCAGTGGTTTTGACGCCTAAGAAGGATGGAACGCTCCGTTTTTGTGTGGACTTCAGAGGACTTAACGCCATAACACACCATGATGCTTACCCAATGCCACTGATTCATGAGATCTTAGAGTCCATGCACGGAGCACAATATTTTAGCTCGCTTGACCTTCAGAGTGGGTACAGGCAGGTGGCCATGGATGAGGAAAGCAAACAAAAAAACAGCTATGATCACACACCTAGGCCTATTCCAATTTAAGGTCATGCCTTTCGGGCTGAGAAATGCTGGTGCAACCTTTCAAAGTTTGATGGAGAATGTTCTTGGGGAGTTGAATGGCCAAACCTGTTTCGTCTACATAGATGACATTATTGTCTTCTCCAATACTCATGAGCAGCACCTGGGTGACTTGGAGGCAGTGTTTAAGAAACTTCATTAGGCCCACCTAACTCTGAATGTTGCAAAATGCCACCTCATGCAAACTCAACTAACATTCCTAGGACATGTGGTCTCAGGTAAAGGCGTGGAGATGGAGACGGCAAAGGTGGAGGCCATTACAGCTTACCCAGCCCCAACAGATCTGAAAAGTCTCCATAGATTCCTGGGGTTGGTGGGCTGGTACCATAAGTTCATTCCTCGGCTATCAGACATTGTTGCTCCTCTTAATAACCTCAAGAAAAAAGGAGTCAAGTGGGAGTGGAATGAGCAGTGTCAGGTGGCTTTTGAATGTCTTAAAGGGTTCCTGCAGTCCCCACCGGTGCTGGCTCAGCCCTAACCACAGTCGGGTTTTCAGGTGCACTGTGGCTCCAGTGATGTAGGTTTGGGGGCTGTTTTGATGCAGACAATCGAGGGTGAAGACAGAGCCATTGCATTTGCCTCAAGAGCTCTCCATGGTGCTGAGCGGAGATATTCCACCTCAGAAAAAGAGAGCTTGGCTGTCGTATGGGCGGTGGAAAAGTGGCGTCATTACCTTGAAGGAGAGGTATTTCATGTGTATACAGACCACAGCGCACTGGCCTGGGCATTCAACTGTCCCAAAACGTCATCACGGCTCATAAGATGGACTTTGCGTATACAGGCATTCACCTTTCAAGTGCACTATAAAAAAGGCAGCTGTAATGTAGTTCCTGATGCTCTGTCCCGAGTTCCTCTTCCATAGGATGGGAGGGTATGTGTGGCAGTTGCAAAAACTTATTGGTCTGACCTACCTAAGTCGCTTCAGGACATCGGAAAAGCTCAGCAAACAGACCCCTTATGCCAAGATCTTGGTCACATTATTGGTCAGCATTCACCTGATTGCCTCCATTACCAGCAGCAGCAGGGAGTATTATAACGGGGTGTACCGTCTAAATATGGCGGCTTTAATTACCAACTGGTTGTTCCCGCTAACCTAGTTGTGGAGTTTCTGTCTTACTTCCATGACAGTCCATTGGGAGGTCACCTAGGAAGGATGAAGACCCTCCTGAAGATCCTGGAGGTGGCCTGGTGGCCCACAATTCATAAGGATGTTTGGACCCATGTCCGAGCTTGCCATATCTGTCAACAGTACAAGGGTTTGAATGAAAAGCCAGCTGGTTTTCTTCAATCAACAGAAGTCAAAGCACCAGGGGAGATGATAGGAGTGGACTTTATGGGGCCATTCCCTCTCAGTAAAGCCTGGAATTCAGTTTTAATGGTGGTTGTCGACTATTTTAGTAAGTGGGTGGAACTGTTTGCATTGAAGGATGCCAAGACACCAAAGGTCTGCCAGATCTTGAAGAATGACAATTTACATGTTTGGGGGTGCCTGCTTTCCTTGTGTCCCACCGGGGGCCACAATTCACTAGTCACTTATTATCCAGCCTGTGTGAATCATGGGGTGTTACCCAAAAGCTCACGACAGCATACCATCCCCAGACAAACCTTAAGGAGAGGGTCAACAGGACCCCTAAGACTATAATGGCCTCCTTTGTAGGCGAACATCATCAAGACTGGGATCGGTGGCTGCCGGAGTTCCGGTTGGTTATCAACACTGCCGTGCATGAGACCACTGGTGTGTCCCCTGCTGCACTGGCTTTGGGGCGCAGTCTGAAAGTCCCGTTAGAACGCCTTATCCACAAATCTCCTGCACCCAATACATCTACATACCACATAGTACATTCACATACATTATTACTGAAGGAGGTCGAACGACATGTGGGAATGGCAAAAGCCAGACAAACCAGGTACTATAATGCACGACACAAAGATGTTCACTTTGCAGTTGGGGATCTGGTCTGGGTTAGGTCACATCCTCTGTCTAAAGCCTCAGCTAAATTCTCTGCCAAGTTTGCACCCAAATGATAAGGGCCTGTTAGGGAAGAGAAAAAAACTAGTTCCTGTAAACTACTGTGTTCGTGGGCTAACTGATAATCTGAAGGTGGATAACGTAAATGTGGTTGACTTGAAGCTATTCTATGGCCCCAATAAGCCACTGGCTGGGGGGGGGGGTGTAATAGTCACCTATTTCTGCCTTTATGTACAGCTTTTTGAGGTGATGATAAACATGCTTTGTTGTATTGTTTTTCTCTTCACATGGAAAAAACATACTGTTGTATCAGATGCCTGTGGTGTAATCACGGACTAAATATGTGGATTTTTGTTTGTTTTTTGTTGCGTGTTATGTCACGCAATATGGATTTAAGGGGAATGTGGCCAGAATGTGGCGAGAAACATCTTATGTTTCATTGTTTTTTTCGTTAATATATAATTAATTCAAGTCTACATACATGTTGATTTTGTGCTACGTATTACTTATTTTTTTGGTTATTTAATGAAAGTAAGCTATTACTGTCTTTATTTACATCAGTAGGTATCAGATCCGCCCATTTCCTTATGTTTTGCGTGCAGTACTTTTCTCTTGCTTTGATAGTGTAAGGGAAATTGTTACAAACTGTTTGGTCCGTGATTCTGTTACGTTTTGCTGGAGTGTAAGGAAGGCGCACAACGAAGATGATATATTTAAGCACACGGGAGGTAATCAGGGAAATGGAGACAGGTGGGCCATTACAGCATGCTGCTTTTATTCGAAGTTTTAAGCATGGAAAAAAGACCACCAATGCATAGGACTGCTTATATTATGTAGAACAGTAAACAAGTGGACAACTAAAAGAATTCGTCAAAAGCTGCCAGAATATGCTGGCAGAACAAGGGTTCAAAAAGGCCAAGAATTTTGACCAGAGCAACACTTTGGTCACAAGTTGAAAATCATTGCAGCCTACATGAAAAAAAAACTTTCAACTGGCCTACAATAAAACCTGATGATATCAGTGGTTTGCAAGCATATGCTTGGTTTCTGAGAGGTTATTGAAATGTGATGGCAAACTTGCAGTATGTGAATGAGATTAATGTTTCATCGGAGCTTAAGAATATCATGATGAAGCTGCCTTACTGACTCAAGGAGAAATGGAGAGTCACAGCTTGTGAGTTACAAGAACAGAATGGCTGTAGGGTCAAGTTTACAGACATGGTGGATTTCATTATCACAGATCCTCTCTTTGGAGATATTAAAGATACACAACCACACATATCCCACAAAGTCAAGTCTGTACCTTACAGTAGTGGGTGAAGTTCAGCCACAGTGACTACTGTCAACACTGTTAAAGGTTTTCAGCCTAAAGTCCATCCATTACATGACAGTTTTTCATCTTGCTAATATGCATGCAAAGAAAATGTTTTGGAAAAATGCCCTTTAATTTAGAGAATGACTCGCAGACAAAAGATTGAATTTTTGAAGAATCATGGAATTTGCTTTGCCCATCTGAAAATTGGATATCTTAACAAAGATTGTACAAGTCTCAAGACTTGTTATGTGTGTAGTCAGAAGCATCCTACTATGGGGTGCATTTCCAAAAAGCATAGATGCTAACTAAGTTAGTAACTTTGTTGGTTGCAATACAATTTCCCATTGCCAACCAACTAAGTTGCTAACAGGTTAGCAACTATGCTTTTGGGAAATGCACCCCTGAATAGCTCATCTAAGAGTAAAACCTTTGAGTAGAAAAAAGTTAGTAATGATCCACTTACTTTGCAGACATATGCTCATACTGGGGCTGGAGAACAAGATTGTTCATTGTCCATTGTACCAGCTCACGTTAAGTCTAAGCTTGGAGACTTTACAGTAACTACATATGCTTTCTTGAATCCAGGGAGTACAGCCACTTTTTGTACCAAAGGGCTTATGTGGAAGCTAAAGATGACTGGGACAAAAAGGTGCATATTGTATTAAACACATCTTTGCTCACTTTGCATGGAGATATCAAGATTGTCTGAGGATAAATTCATGAATTTGCTATCAGTCTTTACTCAGAAGACAATGCCTTTAAGTAAGGAAATGGACATATTTGGATGATGTCAAGATTCCCAAACTGGATGCTGAAGTTGAATTGTTAATTGGTACAAATGCTCCAAAGCTCTTGGAACCATGAGAGGCCTTCAGTGAAGGTCAAGGACCCTATGGATGAAAGACTGGTTTTCAATAAGTCACTGCTAATAGGATCTCTGTTACAAAGATAGAAGAGTTACTGGTTGCTCAGTACAATCATGATTTAAATTAAATCAGAAGATGATTTCAAAATATATACGGAGGATAAAAGGTTTATGGAGATAATGGATCAATCAGTTAGCACTGAAATTTATTGTATTGACTTAACCTTCAGGAAGGATGACGTCATCATGCCTAATAATACGTGCCTTGTCGAATGTTTAATGAACTTAAAAAGAAAGTTGAACTGGAACCAGGAGTTCTAAAAGGAGTGCACAGCTTTTTTCACTGATATTATCGATAAGGGGTAAGCTGAAGCAGTACCACAAGATCAGTTACATCGGAATGATGGTAAGATGTTGTATATCCTACATCACAGAGTACACCATCCTAAAAAGTAGACTATTAGATTTGTGTTTGACTGTAGCACAGTTTTAAAATGAGTTTTCATTGAATACACAATTACTACAAGGACCAAATCTCACCAACACATTATTGGATGTTTTGACCAGGTTCAGGCAAGAGCATGTGACTTTGAAGGCAGACATTCAGGCCATGTTCCATCAAGTGATCATATCACAGAAGAATTGTGATTTTCTTCATTTTCTGTTGTGGCCCAACGGCGATACTGCGCATATCTTCACAGAATATAGAATGAAAGTCCATCTGTTTGCAGCTATTTCATCACCAAGCTATAGCAATTTTGAAGATTACAAAGATTTATTTTCAAACAAAGTCTTGAATACAATCCTGCATAACCTATTTGTAAATTACTGTTTAACATCTGTTCCCACTGAAGAGGAGGCACTTCACATGGTAAAAAATTAAGAGAGTAATAGCCACAAGTTATTAGCAAGTATTCCAACTTGCAGAACTAAAGATCTCAAATAAAATCAACTAAAGATCTCAACCTGGATAAAGACAATCTGCCTATATAAAGAGTGCTTGGGTTGCACTGTTGTGTGGAATCTGATACATTCATGTTCAAGATTGTCATAAGCGAAAGACCACACACAAGACAAGGGCACTTTGTCAGTTGTCAGTTATATTTATGATCCTTTGGGATTTCTTTCAAGTTGTTACAGGAATTGTGTAAAATAAACATTGGATGGGATAATGAAATGGCACAATCCCATTCATGTCAGTAGTCGGAGTGGCTGCAAGATCTCAACAAGGTAGCTATGGTGAAGGTGGGCAGATGTATCAAGCCAAAAGATTTGGGAAAGATCGAGATAGCTCAATTGCATCACTTTTCAGATGCAAGTGAAACATCTCTTATTTGTGTTTGGGAGATGAAAACAAAAGGTGAGACTTTCCTTTATGCTCTGAAAATCTAGAGTTGCTCCCTCAAATCCGATAACCATAACCAGACTTGAACTGGCAGCTGCTGTTTTAGCAGTCAGAACTGACAAGATGTTCAAGAAGGAACTTCCCCTGGATTTGGCCAAATCAGTGTTTTGGACAGGCAGCCAAACTGTTTTGGAATAAATTGTCAATGATGCCAAGAGGTTTCATACGTTTATGGCAAATAGGATGTCAGCCATCATGGATGCAACAGAAGTTGTACAATGGAGACATATTGGAACAAAATTAGGAAAGGAAAAGGAAAGGATGTGACATGTGGCCAAGTATTTTGTCCCATTCTTGGAATTTGTGCTCTGCATTTAACACATCCAAGTGCACACACACACAGCAGTGAGTAGTGAAACACGTACACACACACTCGCACACACACAGTGCACACACATCCGGAGCAGTGGGCAGCCAATGCTGCGACGCCTGGGAAACAGTTGGGGGTTTGGTGCCTTGTTCAAGTCCGCCTCTCTATTCATTAGGCCATGACTTAAATCCTGCTGATGATGCATTAAGAGGCATGTCCATTGAAAACTTATTTAAAGCCAGCTGATGGATACAAGGTACAGACCTTCTATTGGAAACCTCAAAGGAATGGCCTAAATTCTTTTTTGACTGAGCCTTAAATGTTGGCCTTTTAAGAACCTTAAATTATTTTTATTTTCTTTTGCCTAGTGTGCTGAACTGGCAGTGAGCCTTAATGAATCTGTTTCTAGGGCCATTTGTTTGACCACTGCGTGCAATCGTAAAATACAGCACATTTAAAAAGTTTGGATATTCATTATGAAAAAAGATTTAGGTTTTTGGCTCAGTCAGACGATCTCGGGTACGGGCTGGGTTCCAGCTTCAGTTTAAAGCCCATCCAGACCTCAACCTTGGATCAGGACCAGTGTTGGGCAAGCTACTTGGAAAATGTAGTGAGCTTGCTACATCTAAGCTACTTTTAAAGTTACATTTTAATGTTGAACACGTTTTATTACAAGTCAATGCTATCTCAGTGCTCAAAACTGTCAGTCAAACAGATATAGAATAGTTTTTTGTGTTCCTTATCAATTTGGCAACATCAACAATCCAAATACATGTAATTAACAATGTGCGCACAAGTCAGTGTATGCACCTGTTGCATGGGCATGCTTAATATTCTGTAGGCCTTTGCAGAACAAAATGGAAGACATCCAAACAATGCAAAAAATGGCCAGTCTGACCCTTATGAAACAAAAATATATTGCAGTATATTGGAAAATATCATGTAATATATTAGGCATATATTCTTATTTATATTTATTTTTTCCAATATATTGCAATATATTGAAAGCGGCAATCATTTGTATATTTTGCAATATATTATATAATATATGTGTCATCAATATATTATTAAATGTATTCAAATATATAAAATATTAGAAATAAAAAGGGAAAACAATATCTTACAATATATCACAATATATTTTAAGAAACATATTGGTAAATATATTTTCCTTTCGTAAGGGGGACCCTGATAATTTTTACAAGCAGCATCTGAAAACATATTTTCTCTCTGTTATCTCAGTCAGTGTCATGTACTTGTCGAGGTATGGCCACGGCGACTCACTCCTCGGGATTAACTGTTCTCCGACCTCATCCTATGCCATCATTTCATCAAATAATTTTTTGCGTGACTGGCCAAGGAGTGGTACCATCCGGAGCAGAAGGTGGCGGTAATGCATCATAAAGATGGTTGGTTGCTATCCACTGTAAACACGAACAAGATGAAGTAGCGCCGTCGCGTCACTACAGATCCAGGATCAGCGTTCTTAGCAATTGTATTTCCTGATTTGAGTTTGAGCTTCAGAAATGCTTGCGAAAATGTAGCTTGTGTGGAAGCTACCGCGCTACTTGGTAAAAAAAAAAGAGCTTCGCTACTGAAAAGCTATTTGATTCAGAAAGCAGCGAAGCTACGACCAAGCTACTGAGAAATGTAGTTAAACTAGTAGCTTCGCTTCTTGTAGCTGCTTACTGCCCAACACTGATCAGGACGTTGCTCCAAACTGCATGAAACAGCCAGGAGTAAACTGGTTTAGAGAGGCTACCAAGAGGTCTACAGCAACTCTGAAGCAGTTGTATTTCTGACAAAAGAGTAGTCATTGTGTGCATGTGACAACATCACAAATTCTCCACAAATGTGGGTTGCATAAAAGGGTTGCAAGGAAAAAGCCACTCCTCAAGAAAAGCCACATGCAGTCACCACTGAGCTTTGCGAAAACACACCTTGAAGGCAGATGAGACAAAAATTTGGCCTTAACACCAAAATATATTTCCGAAAGAAATCCAGTACATCCAAATACCAGAATTCCTTGAGTAAAGCATTGAGATGGTAATATTGTGTTATGGGGGAGTTTCTCTGCAGCAGGGACTGGAACACTTTTCAGGATAGAAGGAAAAATGGATGGGGTGAAATACCATCAAATTCTTGAGAAAAATCTGCTGCCCTCTTTCAGAAAGTTGTCAAATGGAGAAAGGTTTACCTTACAACATGACACTGACCAAAAAGCACAAGCAAAACTGAGCATGCAGTGGTTGAAGGAGAAAAAAGTGAATGTCTTTGCATGGCCTGGTCAGAGCCCAGACTTAAACCCCATTGGAAAACTGTGGAAAGAAAAGTCCATGAAAATGTGCGAAGTTAGAAGAAACAAATACCAACAGACTAAAGGCTGTAATTAAAGCAAAGGTTGTTCAAAATACTGAAACAAGGGGATGATTATTTTACCAACTCAGTGATTGTTTTTAGTTTTTTTCTGACATGTTGGTGTCATATCTTTCTCTTGGAAGTAAATACAACTGTATAAATCAAAAACTGTATCTGTCTTCAATTAAAGGTGCTGTAGGGAACTTTTGTAAAAAAATATTTTTTACATATTTATTAAACCTGTCATTATGTCCTGACAGTAGAATATGAGACAGATAATCTGTGAAAAAATCAAGCTCCTCTGGCTCCTCCCAGTGGTCCTATTGCCATTTGCAGAAAGTCATGCGCTCCAGGTAAGAAACAACCAATCAGAGCTGCGGTCCGTAACTTTGTTTG
Organism: Carassius auratus; assembly: GCF_003368295.1. Classification (NCBI taxonomy): domain Eukaryota; kingdom Metazoa; phylum Chordata; class Actinopteri; order Cypriniformes; family Cyprinidae; genus Carassius; species Carassius auratus. The sequence continues at coordinate 422,211 of NW_020523497.1, forward strand.
TGTTCAAAATGTAGAAAAATGAACATAATAAGCGAGTACACCATGAATCCATTTTCCAAACCGTGTTTTTTGCGGTACACCTATAATAGGTGTTTATATACTGACTATTTTAGATTGCTTCGGGGGGTACCGCAGCGGAGTAAACCAGTACCTTTGTGATTCTTCATAGACATAAACAGAGGGAAGTAGCTCCGGCTACAATGTTCCTCCGCAAGATGCAAGCAGTTCTGTTTATTAACCGCTAGAGCGTCAAAAGTTCCCTACTGCATCTTTAAGGCTGCAAAGCAACAAAATGTGATTATTTTAAAGTGGGTGACTAGACATGTCTTGAACTCAAGAGTCATTCCGGTGCAAAACAGCAGCACCAACAAAATATCAGCACATTATACATATACAAATAATCTGATACAAATCTGAGTTATATGAAATGCATCAGTACCAATATGAATTACAGAAGAAGAAAACATATTTGTATAAAGTGGTAACAGATGGGATGGGTGTGATGATGAGATGCTATGGGTAGTAATAGCTTGGATGAAAATTAACCAAATCAAAGTTCATTTGTGAATTTGAATGGTTTAACTATAGTGACCTCGTGCAACAACCTGCAATAATAATGACTCTTTTAGCATTTTCTTTTAAATAGTTGATAACAACTATAAAAATAACTTACTATAGCTTAATTAATTCACTCCTAATATCCAAAACATGTATGACTTTTGCCTTTTTGGAACACCAAAGACTGCTGTTTTTCCATGCTGAAACTTCAAAAAGCATAATAAAAGTACCAAAAAATAGACTTCATATTGACTATGAGACCTATATTAGTCTAATGTAAGTTGTTTAGTTGATTCATCTTGATGCTGGAGGAACTGAGAATTGATGAATGCTTAGTTGGCAAGACCACATTTTTGGAATTTCCAATACCCTTGTTATTTTTTCTGTGTGTTTTTAATCACGTGGTAATGACTTTCATGTTCGTGGTTTTCTCTGCTCCGACCAAACCAGGGCAACTTTAAAACCAGGGCAACTTTAACGAATCATCACCTCAAGCTCTATATAATGCTATGTTCCAGCCTACTCTAAAATCATATCAAGTCATTATTGTTCAGAGTTTTCTAGAACAAGGGAGAACTGTAGACTTGAGAATGATAACTAAAGAATTATTTTTTCTCAGTTACAATATTTTCTATTTCACAAGTTTCCATAATGTATATATATATATTTTATTATTATTTATTAAAATTTTGCTGTAATCTAATTTTCAGTATTGGACCATGTGGACTGGATTGAAAATAACTAAATGGACTACAATTTTGAACCAGAGAAGACAACTGGAACTTACAGCCTATGGATTTTGGAGGTAAGTTTAAAAAGACATAATGCGTTTTAGCTCTAGCTATTTCTGAGTTAAATAAACATGTAATGTAAATGATTGAAAATGAAATATCATTTGATTAATCAGAGTTAAGCCTATAGAAGAATACAGAAAAATCATTAGTACATTAAATTGTAGATTAAAAGGTGATTTTACTGCAATTTACTGCTGTGGGGAAAAAAAGAGTTTCTTTAGAAAAAAACTTCAGGCGTGAGATAGAAAATAACAGAAATTTTATAAATTCTTGAGATTGGCCTTAGTTGATTTATTTGTTTTGCATAATTTGCCTTCAAGTACCTACCGGAATAAAGGCAAATTTTTTTCAAGCCTTGTATCTATATCCATGTGATTTATTTTTTTCCATCAATTGATTTATCTTATTTATTTTTTCAATCTGAGCAATGACTGGAATAATAATTGTACAGTTATCGTAGGATGTTTTACTTGTTGCTCTTATGTCATATGATATGTTATAATTTATATGCCATTTTATCATACGTGTGCTGTGAACGTGCTTTGTGTAAAACGGTCAGACTCACCGGAGGTAAAATAAGCCCAACTTCTTGTGACTTTTCTGTTTGTTTTCCATTATCTTTGTTTTTTAAAAGTCTTATAATTAAGATTTTTTTTTTCTTTTTTTTCTGTAAAGCAATTTGAATTACCATTTTGTATGCAATGCTGCTGTATATGTTGAGTTGGCTTGGCTAGTTTTGCTGCTGTTGCTTTTAGATGATTGATACAGGATCTCGTAATATTTTATATTATAAAATTATTTTGGCAAATGTATGAAGGTCTTAACTCATTGGTCACAATTAGGTCACATGTGGCATTAAATGTGATTCAACCCGGAAAGGTTAAAATTGGTTTCCGGTTTGTCAGGGGCTCGATCACCAAAAAAACTAAAACTAAACAAAAACAAATAAACTACGGAAAAAAAACTCCAAGCCATTTTCCAAAAACAGTTCTTAAACAACATCTTTTATTAAACAGCTTTGCACCGATCATCACAATGGTAAGGAAAAACTAGCATAGCGTGCTAACTTTGAAATGTTTTAAAGGAAAACGAATTGCATATTTTATATACTCTAAATTCTAAGTTCTGTTAAGATGTTAATAAAATCATGTTTTCATTAAGGGTAAAACTTGCTGCAAATTTGCTCAAGAACACACTTTGGAAAAACACTCTCTCTTGATGATTTCAGTGGTGGATGATGAGCTCTCGTCAAGTCAAACTCAGGTATCATTATACAGACATTATTTTAGGAATATTAATAATGGACAATCTCTAAAAATGCCTGTATGGATATTTCAGATCTCTGTCAAATGTAAGGAGAACCCTGAGGGTCAAGACGGAATAGTGCTGTTTGACACGGAAGTCTTTCCCATTGTCAACATCCTTTGTCCTACCAGTCTTGATGGTCAAAGTCAACAGCCGTAGATCTCTCTCATCAGTATTTAGGGAAATGTAGAATTTGAATCTTTACAATATTCTTAGTTTTTATGCGTTTTGGTAATTTGGTCATGAAAATGTGAGATGTTGAATCATTAAAGTTTAAAAGAGCAGCTGGTTATTTTTTGTGAATCTGTTTTATTCTCTTCTCAAGACTAGTATTTAACAAACCACACACAACCAAACACCAGTATAGGGTTCCAGTGAGCTCCATCCAACCTTGACAGAAGCATGCAGCACATCTGATCTTCAATTATTGGCTGTCTGTAACTGCATGCATCAAATTCAAAGCTCTGATGCATACAGGACCACATCTGTCAGCACCCTCTGATCTAAGCTTGTTTCTCCAGATTTATAAACTCCTCGTGTGAGTCAGTGAGCAACTCCTCTTTGAATCATATGAGGTTATTTTCAAGCATCTTTACAAGACTTCACTTTACCTTACAGTCCAGGGCTTGCAAATTTTCAGTGTACAGAGTACAGAGGTGGGACAAAGTCCTTGTTTTGCAAGTCACAAGTTTTGAGTCTTTGCATTCAAGTCTTGAGTCAAGATAGACAAGTCCAAGTTGAGTCGCAAGTCTTCAACTTCAAGCATCAAGTCCTTAACAAGTAATTAGTGCTGTTTGCCCAAATTAGTGTCTCTGTATTAATTACTACAGTAAATTACAAGTTGTTAATAGTCTATAGTAAGTATAAAAATATAATAAAGATAGAGTAATTTGTGTTTTTTCTTGGATGAATGAATCATTCTTCCTGTTTGTGAAGAAATCGTAGGCCTAAGTGAATGAAAAATGTATTTCAAGTGCACTGTTTCATTTGTAAATGATTCAGTGATTTTAATTAATAAGTTTAGTAAAATATTTAATAACTTGCTAATAACCTACGTAATTCGGAGTCTCATTTATCGCCACCTATTTATGTAGGTCTACAGAAATAGACAATCCTGGCTTTAATATACCTGAAAAGTAAATATAACAATAGTTATAATATAGCCTATAAGTTACAAATTTGACATATAAATATATAAAAATAAGAAACCATCAATGAATGTATTTAATAGCGGAAGGAATGAATAAATGTGTTTTCTTGTAGCTCTATATTATTTTATGTTCTTATAGGCTACTCCTTTGATATTGATAACAACAAATATTAATGTTGGTTGGCTGGTGGTAAAAGTATTGTGTAGCGCAATGACCAAAGACCAAATATCAAATCTCAAAATATAGAATTGGGGGTTCATAATGTACCTGCAACACTGGTCTCAGTGGGATACCCCAGCCACATCTGTCTCTCCAGGTGTGATGGCCGATTCTAGACCGGTGCCTTCAGATAGGAGGATCGCCAACCCAGCGCCAATGCACAAGGTGGTCGCCAGCCCAGCGCCACTAAACAAGATGGCCGCCACCCAGCGCCACTGCGCAAGATGACAGCCACAGGTGACCCTCCAGAGTCGAGTCAGGTTCCCGTTGATCTTCCTGAGACCAGTCAAGTCACCGTTGATCTTCCTGAGTCCAGTCAAGTCACCGTTGATCTTCCTGAGTCCAGTCAAGTCACCATTGATCTTCCTGAGTCCAGTCAAGTCACCGTTGATCTTCCTGAGTCCAGTCAAGTCACCGTTGATCTTCCTGAACGGAATCAAGTCACCGTTGATCTTCCTGAACGAAGTCAAGTCACCGTTGATCTTCCTGAACGAAGTCAAGTCACCGTTGATCTTCCTGAACGAAGTCAAGTCACCGTTGATCTTCCTGAACAAAGTCAAGTCACCGTTGATCTTCCTGAACAAAGTCAAGTGTCAATTTATCTTCTTGAATCCAGTCAAAACACCACGGATCTACAAGAGCCTCTCCACGTCTCTGCTGAACTACCAGAGCCTCTCCACGTCTCTGCTGAACTACCAGAGCCTTGTCACATCTCAGCCGAACTCCCTGAGTGCTCAACTTATCCTGTCATGGCCATGGAGGCCATCCAGGAACTCACCGCTTGTCCTGTCATGGCCATGGAGACCATCTACCATCTCCTCAGGGCCTTGGAGGCTACCCTTAACCTGTACATGTTCTCTTTTTCAGGCTTATCTAAACAGACTTGCTCTCCTTTGCCATCGATCCCACTGTGGTGTTCTTCGGCACCGCCCTGGTGTCTCGACCGCATGGCTGTGGTGGTCTTCTGGGCCGCAAAAGATCACTGGTGGGCTTCTGTATCGACTGCACGGCTATGGTGGTCTTCTGTGCCACCCTGGTGGGATTCTGTCTCGACCGCACGGCTCCAGTTCCACCTGATCCACCCTGGATTCCTGCCCTGTCGGCTCGGCCCTAGGCCCCTGAACTTTCTGTTCCCTCCTGGCCTTGTGTTTTGTTTTTTGTTTCCCTCTGTTTCCCTCAATGGACCTGGCCCTCTGTCCCTCCCCCTGGTCCTCCGCCGGTCCACCTCCCTCCTGGTCTCCTTGTTGTTGTTTTTGTTTTTTGCACTTCCTGTCTCTGTTTCCCTCTATGAACCTGTCCCTCCGTCCCTCCTCCTTATCCTCCACCAGTCCACCTACCTCCTGGTCTCTGTGTTACTTGGTTTGTTCATGTGTTCAGGTGGAGCATCTGGTAGCTGCTCCTTAGAGGAGTAGTAGTAGCCTGTCAGATTTACAATATTTGAATTAATTCTGAAAGACATGAAAGTGAGTGGCTGGTAAACAGGAAGAAAAATATAGTGAACTACATGTACAATGAGCTACAATGAGCATTTCACATGAAAAAAAAGGTTTATTACTGCCATTTCCATATACATCAGTATAATATTATTGTTATTATGACTATATTATTATTACTATTAAAAATGGTTAATAGTTGATGTGTAGGCTATTTTAAACGTCTGAAACATTAAATATCCTAAAACATGTGGTTGAAAAAACTGATAAGCACTAAATGCTGAAATACAATACGCAATACCATCACAGCTTTGTTCTTTGTTTATAGAAGGTAGGCCATTAAGACTTTACAAGTCACAGGGCTCAAGTCAAGTCTCAGGTCATTGTAGTTAGTTCTCAAATTTGAGAATCGAGTCCAAGACAAGTCAACTGGAGTCATGTGTCATGTGACTGGAGTCTACAAGTCTGTCCTGGTAGCCGTTGGGCAGGCACTCTTCAGATTCTGACAAGCTGAAATAAATTTAACAGGTCCAAATAAAAAAGTTATTACACTGGATACCCTCGATGCAACCCTCTAATTCAAAAACACAAAAGGTTAAAATAATGTTTGCTGTTTAACAAGTAGTGTGTATGATGCAAGGAGTGACTTATTAAACATATAATCAAAGCCAGAATGAGAATATGCCTTTTGAGTGAAAGCAAAACAGCAGCAGCAAAAAAAAAAAAAAAAAGGACTTTGTTATGAGGATACTGCCAAGCTTTAACATGGGTTGAGTGATAAAAGGTATTTTACATAAGCTAGACTTACTCTTCAGAGAATCATTTCATGTGGTTTGGGGGGTTAAACACAACAGTTTGTTAGAGTGATGCAGTTAAGATAGAGATACTTGCATTTTATCCGGTGGTTTGTTGCACTAAATCAGCATAACCACACTATAGTCTCTCTGAACGCAGCGTTTAAAACCACTGCACGGTTACTGGGGATTTTTTGTTTTTCCATCTCTGTCAGCTTGCAACAGAATATAATTTCTGTTACAGACACACACACACTGTAGTGCACATTTCTAACTATGTAAGTTTGAGCCATATTTGCGTAGGCACACATAGCATTTTTAGGTAAAATTAAGGGTATGCCACCCAGGTATATATTAACTAAACCACTAGTTAGTGGTGCCTTTAAAAACATATCTCAAATCACTAGATTTTATTTATTTGATCACGCAAACAGAGGTTTATACCATGATGGTGGCTGAAAAAACTCAGTTACAGGTTTGGAGTCAACAAAACCAAACCAATCCAATTTGGCTTTTTTTTGGCAAACTCAGGCTTTGATGCTGAGTTTATGGAGCATGAAAGTGTGAATTTATGAACAATCAATCTCATTCCTTTAAACTGTGATTCTGTGATTTCATGTTTAAAGCTTTATCTATCTGCATCTGATGTCCCTTCTGAATTTTGGTTTGTTAGAAGAGCATGGCATTTTCAGTGGACCCACTGGATGTTGCATTTGATACATGTTCATACAGTGATATTTTTAGGGCCAAGCAAGCACTATAAACACAGAGCATGAAAAGCTGTTTTTAATGTCATTTTGAATTATTTGGAGAAGAAAAAAACATTACAGAAAAATACACGCAAATCACAAATTATTTTGTGTTTCTTATTCTTTTCAGTCTGTTAATATCCTTCATTGTAGAAAAGCCCTGATTATTTTTAAACAAAACATGATATGTCTTTATTTTGAATATAAACAAAAAGGGCCAGAGGTGAATATTTTTCACATTATTTAACATTTCTTTCAGAACTCAAGAGTTCAGTATTTTCTGGACAACATCTATGGAGGCTTTAATGAAAATAGCGTTGTCTCTGATATAGTTCCTTTTCTTCATCTCCTCATGGGAGATGAACTTTGGGTAGCCGAAGCCCAGCATGCTCTCATCCAGACAGCCCCCACGAAGACTTCCCAGAGCTCCAGGCCGTGGTCTCTGGAAGTTCTTCCAGGTGGGATCTGGGCTGAAGGTCTCAGTGATGTGCTGAGGTTTGGTGAGGGCTGGGTCACTCTGATCCAAGAGCGAGAAGGAAACGCGGTAAGGGAAAGGCCACTCCAACAGCCCGTCATACTCTCCTGGTAGAACACGAATGTAGATTGACAAGTGAGAGCCCTCGCCACTGCCGTTCCCATTGGGAAAGGCGGACACTTGCAGACGGTAACCATAGTTATGGGAATAGAAGGCGGGACTAAACAATTCCAAACTTCCAGAAGTCCTGCTATTAGCTTCCTGTAGCCGTTGGCTGAAGTCCGTGAGCTTCCAGAGCAGTGTGCCATCTCGACTTCCAGAGAGTTCCTCCACTGCACGTCGGAGTTCCCTGAGCTCCAGCCTCTGGCGATTCACCAGACCACCGAGAAGAGAGAGGTGGGTGTGTGTGGCCTCCTCAAGGTGTCCTCCCACTGCAGTCTTGGGGCACTACGATAGAAGACAGACAGATGTCATAAAAGAAAATGTTATGATACTTTGCTGGATGTTCTTCTGATTGTCACATATTTGTGCATTGCCATTCTGCCCACTCACCACAAGAGGTCGCCACACTATATGGACTTTCTCACTGCACAGACTGTAACATGTTACCCTGGTCTCTATTTCCCACAATACACTTCACCTAAAATTAATCACACACCCACAAATGTTTCCCATCAGGAACCCTTTATAGGCTGAATACTTCCTCTCATGTACATTAGCGATAGCAATGTTACAGAGTCAGTTCTAGTGTTCATAGTTTCCTCGTTTTATTTTCTTGCTTGATTCCCTGTGTATAGATTCTTGCCTGTTTTTATTGGAATATTCTTTTGTCTTGCTGTTCAACATCTGTTTGCCATGGTTTACCCCTGTCTGGACTATACAACTTATTAGTAGTATTATTTAGGTATCATTTTAATTTGTGTAATGTCCAGAAAATGTCCTATGATTAGTGTCGTTGAGGTTGAACTGGAATATCCTAGGGTCTGCGGCCAGCACATACTGTAATAATAGGGCCAGCACTACAGACAGTGCTTCCCTTTTGTTCAAAGAAGTCAAATCTGATTTATAAGGAGCATTAGTGACAGAATCATCAGCCAATCAAATTTGGACGTTCCATGACAGCACGCCCTCTGGGACCAGTGACGTGCCTAGTGCTTCCCCCAGCTAGGGTTGCCAGGGTTTCTCGACAAATTCCACCCAATCGCGTTTCGAGGTGTCCCCCATAAAAAAATCACATTCCATGAGTTAAATACACATTTTTGGCAGGGTTCTCCTGGTAAAATTCACATTCCAGGGACTACATATCATGTCACTGAGGTTCCTTAAAACAGCAGACATGAATATCATCACCATCCAAAATACACATTTTTGCATTTTTGTATTGCAATATATTGTGACATTTTAATTCATTGGTTATTGACATAATGTGAAAATAAATAGCATCTTGTGTTGGAGAGATTTTTAATATTGGTGCATCCCTATAAAAGTGGCGCTTGTGCTGTCTTTCTTTTAAAAGAAATACCTGTAAATACCACCAGTGTTATTCTGCCGTCTAACGTAATGACATGCATACATTGCGTCACCATTCATCAAAGTGCTTTACTGTCTAAATACATAAGTGTAGAGATCATACCCTATGTTTGCAGCCAGCCTCCTTAAATGGGCAAAGCACCACAGCACTGCTGCATCCTTCCTTTACATGTGCCATTAAAGTCTCTCGAGTGATTCCTGGTGTGCCGCACCTGTTAGGGCACTGCATAGGGAAGCATGGACACTGCTGCTGATGATGCTGTGAATATAAAACACCTATGAAGGCACTCCTTTTACCATAAAATAAATACGTAAATGTAGGATGACAGCATATAGTCCACTGACCTGAATAGTGTCATAGAGGAACTCCTTTCTGCAGTATCTGCAGGGCAGTTTGCGTTTGGGACACTCAGACACAGAGTGCTGGGCCAACAGTCTCCGCACCATACGAGCTCCACATTTATTCTCACAGTACACACTCTCTTCCGGACAAACACCTTGGTGACTCTGAATGAGGACAGAGAGGGACATAAAATATTAAACATGGTTGCATGTGTCAGAGCCTTGGTGCAGTGTTGAAACCATCAAAATACAAGCAAAGTAAAGCCTGATTTTAAAGAAAAATGGTTTATGTTAATATTTATGTGTTTCTATTGCTACATTACAAATATTACCTTACTTAAATAAGTTTTTGTATGATAAAGAATCAGAAGGGACTTGTGATAATAACACAACAACAATGCATGTCTGACCTCATATGCCTCCCCAGTGAACTCGTCACCACAGTGGTCACACTGTAGTTTTCTCTTCGCACAGTCATGCTGCAGATGCTCCGGTAGATCACGTCGCAGCAGCTTCACGGAGCAGCGGTTTGGACACGACACCACGTTAAACTCACACACGGACAAATGGGCCTGGAGGAGCAGTGAGAAACCCAGTGTGAGAGTGAGATTTGGGTGCTAAACATTTTTGTAAGAAGATGATCACCTGATGATTACCTGATCAGAAATAAGAGTTAAATCAACAATAATATTGGTAAATATTATTTCAATATTTTTTTCCCACCAGTATCACCAGTGCTCCTGTGATAAATGTATAAAAATGGAAACAAGCACATCTTCACAAACTATAGACCTGTGTCTCTGCTACCTCAATCTTCAAACATTTTATAGAAATGATTTAGCGAAAGATTAGAAAAAAAAAAATAGATAAATATGATATAATAAATGAAAGTCAGTATGGTTTTAGAACAAAGAGGTTAACATCAATGTCCATAATTGATGCTGTGGAAAAAAATCACAAACACCCTAGACAGAAAAAAAATATGCAGTTGGAATATTTACTGATTTAAAGGAAGCCTTTGATACAATCAATCATTCAATCTTACTCAATAAACTGGAAAGATATGGGATTAGGGGAGTGGCTTTGAACTGGATCAAAAGTCATTAAACTGAAAGACAACAGTTTGTGAAGTTGGGCGGATTTACGTCACAGAGTCTGGGCATTGCTTGTGGGGTCCCTCAAGGATCAGTATTGGATCCTACGTTATTTAATTTATATATGAATGAAATATTCTATTGTATCTACATTTTTGAAACTGATATTATTTGCTGATGACACTAATATATTCTATTTTAGTGATAATTATAATACACTTATAAATATAGTAAATAACAAATTAGTAAAATTAATAACATAGATGGATGTTAATACATTATTCCTGAATTTAGATAAAACTAAAGTAATAATGTTTGGTAATTATAAAGGAAAGTATTAATAAATATAGATGGTGTTGCAACAAAAAAAAAGTGTCAGAAATTAAATTCTTAGGAATAACTATTGACAGTAAATTAAGCTTGCATCAGATACATCCAATGTAAAGTATCCAAAAGTATCACTATAATTAATAAAGTTAAATATGTCCTGGAATATAATGCATTATATATAGTATTGTTCATGGGTTTATTGTATATAAGTTTGGGGCAATAACTATCATACTTCAAAAACGTTCAGTAAGAATCATACATAAGGTGGGATATTTCGATCACACAAATATAATATTTCTGCAATCCAGGCTATTAAACATTTTTGATTTAGTTGATTTTTATACTGCAAAATTGTTATATGAAGCCAACAAAAATAAACTACTGGGCAATATTCGAAAGTTCTTTACAGGAAGAGAGGGGGGCTATAATCTGAGGGGATGGGGGAATCTTAAAGTCCAGGTGGTGAGGACCACAAGGAAAAGTTTGTGTGTGTCTGTTTGTGGTGTCAAACTTTGGAATGGTTTGGGGACACAGTGCAAGCAATGCCCAAATATTTACCTATTTAAAACACAATACGAAGAAATGGTGTTGACAAAATACAAGGCTGAGGGAGGGATCTTGGTGTTCTCAGGATTGTGATTATGGAGTGATGGTTATTGTATAAAAACAGTGTAAATGGTGATATAATTACAACAGAATGGGATACGATGACATCACTGAGCAAGTAAAAATAATGATAATGACCACTATATTGTAATTTACAACAGAATTACACTATTAATTTAGTCATAGTACTAGTATTGATGTATTGTTTTTGTGATGGTAGTAGAGATTAATATTACTATCATTATTATTATTTGTATTGTTACTATAAAACTAAGACTTAAGACATTATTATAGGATATGGTTGTATTTTATATATTACATGATTATTATAAATACCAGGACATATTAGAACATGATAATGAGGATTATTATATTGTATTATTGTGATTATTAAAACTGTACAATTGTAATTGGGTTTTTGTATATAAATATGATATCATCACATAAATTATTAGTAGCAGACAATGGCAGCAACCATATGTTGTAATTTATGGAATGAATTAGGGGTGGGAGCAAATAAGTTGTACTTCTTTCCACTCCCTTTCCAGCAAGTATTATACGTGTAAATATGTGTGTGGTTATGTATGTGTGTGTGTGTGTGTGTGTGTTCATATGTACATATATGTGTGTGTGTGTGTGTAGTTATTATGTGTAAGGTATATATGATACAGATACATATGTGAGATAAACTGTTCTATTTTTCTATGTATGTGTATTGATTTTTTTTTGCTCAAAATAAATTTAATCAATCAATCAATCAATCAATCGCAAAGCTCAATTTCAGCAGCCATTAATGCAACATATTGCACATGTTATATATTTCTTCCGAAATCATTTTAATATGCACAATATTTAAAAAAAAAAAACAGAAATATTTTTGCAACATTTTGAATAACTTACTGTCACTTTTGTTCAATTGTTCAATTACTTGCTGAATAAAAGAGACAATTTCTTTAAAAAAAAAAAAAAAAACATCAACAAACAAACATTTGAATGGTAGTGTATATCATTGATATTTGTACGTAACTGTAGTGTACACATATATTTTTATACATTAGAATAGATGCGTTAACATACAATAGCCTACTGATGTATACACTTTTAAGGGACTACAGGAGCCATAAAACTTTTGATCAATTTAATGTCACTTTTGAGCAATTTAATGTGTCCTCGCTGAATAAAAGAATCAGTTTATTTCAAAATAAATAAATCCTACTAACCCCAAACATTTTAGCAATGGTGTTGGTATTTGTACAGTAGATACTGTAGTGTACAGATATATTTGTGTACCTTTGAATAGCTAGTGTAACATACTATAACCTACTCTCAGGAGCCAGCAATCAATGTATTAAATCCTATAAAGTTGTATGTAGAAACATGTACAAATACGAATGAGGTTTGTGTTTGTGTGCAGTTTGTTCACCTGTAGGAGCTTGTTCTGCGCCGTCCAGCGACAGCCCTCCTCACTGTGGATGCAGCGGATGGGCAGGGAAAGAATCTGCTGTTCGAGCTTCTCATCTGGAAAAATCTGCAGTAAGAAAAACAAATGTATGACTATTTATTCAAATAGAACACATAAGAACATATGAAAAGCATGGAAGCAAGCAATAAATAAAACATGAGGAAGATTGCTGTTGTTCAGCACAGCTGTGATTGCTAGCAAAATTGGGCATGAGATATTGTTTTTATATAATTATTCAATAAACAATTCAATAAACAAGAGAATAGTGGTGTATTCACAACTGTCTTGTTTGATTAGATTGAATCGAACTCAAGTTTGTTTGCCCCTTTGTGCAGATATGTTGGACAGGTGTGAAAACAGCAATCACGCTCTGTTGCGGACCAAAAAACTGTACCGAGACCCAGCAGAAGGGGTGGTCTCGGTCTGCTTCATAATGAACTCTGTTTTAGGTTAGAGTTAGGGAAAATGAGTCCTGACCTATAAAAGTTTACTTAATGTGTGTTAACACTGCATTAAACTGTGGAATACAGAACACCTTTTCATGTGTTCCTTATGTGCCATATCAATCTGGGGGAACACATGACCCTGGGAACATAGGTATGCTTTCACTGCCACCAATCTCTGCTTCGTATCTTCATCTAGGAATGGTGTGAAGAAGATGATGGCACGATAGGCAACCCCAGTTGTTGCGGCATTGTTGTAACATTTTAATAACTATCCAATACATCCACAGAAAAGTGTTTTGCTTTGGTATTAAGAACATTAAAACCATTTTTGATGTGCATTGGGGCATGTGAATAATGACAGAAAAAAATAATTTCTTAGCGAATAATCAGAGGAATGAAAATTGCATGTAAATGCTATTGAAGAGGTTTGCTTGTCATCTTACTGCGATCAAGTAAGCATAGACTCGCTCATGTTACTACTTGCATAAAAATGAATCAATGTAAATTCCAGTGTTGTTGGACTGTGAAAATATAAGTCACATTTCTATGTTTAATTTAAATAAAGGTGGGTTCCCACAAATGGAGTTGAAAACCCTAATTTTATAATTTAGGGTAAAATATCAGAAGAATGATCGTCCTTTGGATGAAGTCAGAAGAGCTTTGAAACTGTAGTAGTATGATGGTGCACTTACTTTGGCATAATCCAGCGGCAGCTGGTCCTCTGGGCACTTGAACACACCTTCACTATTAAAATTTAGCAGAAGAAAAAACTATGAAAAGGCAGATTCACATACATTCTGAAAGCTATGTTGCATATTTTGGTTAGAGTCACCATTGTAAATGTGGTTTATCTCTGTTAAATATATATTTAAAATTACAATGCCAACAAATAAAAGCTGGCTGTCTATTACTAGAGCATTTTTTTTTTTTAGATGATGAATTTAAGTATTTTCGCTTTTGTGTCAGAATTTCATGTGTACTCAAAAAATTTTTACATTATACAATATGTGGTGGGTTGAAAAGCAGTTCACAGCTGTCACTGATTGATGTCTTTACGATGTTATAAAGCCTAAATGAATCACAGGCGAACTGATTTGACAGGAACTTCAGAATCACCTCCCACACCACAAATTGACGAAGGGCCTTCAGGAGAATATGAGTGAGTCATCCATCTGGCACGGTGACGTCCACCAGCATACATTGTATGGGGAAGCAGTGCGACCAACAAAACATTATCTTTCCATAACGTGTGACACAGAAGCATGTCGTCATTTCACAATCCCATGGGGAATTTTCCCAAAAGTCCCAGGGAGATTCATAAGAAGATTTAATATGTGATTGCTGCATTTTTAAGATAGATCAGGAGTTTCATGCATGTTCCCCCACGCTTTTACAACTAGTGGATTTCGAATGCATTTTATTCATTTTAAATAATCTCTATTTTGGACAATGACATTTGGTAAATTTGGTAATTGGGTAAAATAAATAATGTGCTTTAATTCTGTCATCAAAAATCCTGATTGGTTTTTTATTCCAATAGACATAAATAATTGCTGCCATTATTATTATTTTTATATATTAATAAAACAAAACTATTTTAAAGTCTTATATTATTTTATTTATATATATTTTTTCTCTGCTTGGTCATGTCTTATCTTGTTATCACTGAATAAGTCAGAACTGACTTATTATTATTTTTATATATTAATAAAACAAAACTATTTTAAAGTCTTATCTTATTTTATTTATATATATTTTTTCTCTGCTTGGTCATGTCTTATCTTGTTATCACTGAATAAGTCAGAACTGCAAATGACGCCCCTGAAAAAGTATGTGCATCTTGCCCTTCAGGCAGAGACATGCTATATTATGTTAAAAATGCTGCAACATAAAATCATAAATCCTGTGTGTTCTATTTTATGTTCCTTACAATGTCACTTTAAGGGAAAAGAGAGAGCGTCATTCTCGCTTTAAATACCTGCTGAAGGGTCACATTTTAAATCACTGCATGCATTGCCTTACAGCAATCCAATCCCCGGATGTACATGTGATTTAGTAATTTGTTTAAATGAATAGTCTAATTGAAAAGCACGTGTTAGTCTGATAGAATCTGAAAGGACGAGACTATCAATCATTATGATAAGATCCAGAGGATAACACAGGACAATGAATGTGACTGTTTCACTCATTACACCTGTGAGCAACACAACTCTGTGTTTTGACTATGAGACTGAGAAGACAAGGCTTGGAATGTTAAGAATGGGTCATAACCCAAAACTGTGCAGTTGAGTAATACTACCAAATAAACTGACTCACTACATACTTTCTTTTCACATTAAACCCTTTAGGCTGTTTTTAAATGAGGATAACAACTCTTATAAAAATCTAAAAACAATAAATAAATAAATAAAGTTGTGTAGAATTGTGAAGAATTGTGTAGTATTAGAAAAAATAGAAAACGTGTTATTTTTTGTAAACACTATAACATGTAAAACCTACAGAGTTTGCAGTACGAGTCTGTAGCCTGAGGTATTCTGTGTCACTCTGACATCTTGCTTGGCCTGTTTGGGGTTTATTTATTACTACTGTCATGAGAGCAATTATTTTTAAGTGATACTTAGTACATAGACAATGACCCATTTTTTAATTCCAATTTTTTTTTAGATGGAATAACTGATGGAAGAAGAAACTTCGAGATGGAAGACAACTTCTTGACGTTCACAATTCAATAATATAGATTTATTATTTACTGTTCAAATATTTTAAAATTTAAGAATGTTTTGTCTCTTATTGTTTTTTTTTTTTTGTAATACTGTGAAATATTATTACAATAAAAAAAACTGTTTTCTATTTTAAAATATTTTTAAAAGTATGTGACAACAAAGCAGAATTTTCAGCATCATAACTCCAGTCTTCAGTGTCACATGATCCTTCAGAAATCATTCTAATATGCTGATTTTCTGCTCAGGAAACTTATTATCAGTGCTGAAAGCAGTGATTAAGATTTTACTGAAATCCGTGATTCAGGATTCTGTGATTAATCGAAAGTTTAAAAGAAACATAAATCTTTTGTAACATTATAGATGTCATTTGCTGAATAAACTAATGATGTGTGAATAAAAGTAGCCTATTCATTTCTTTTGGAAAACGGTATAGCCTATATACTGAGAAAAATTTATTAGAATAAGAATTACTCACTTGAACAATGATTTGCGTCTAGTAACACTTAAGTAGCCTATTAAATATGTAAGAAATACATCGTGTCGCTTTTTAACATTTTGAAATATTCAAATGAATATGAAATAATTATAATATATTTAGAACTTTGAACGTGTTTTAATGTCTCTTTTATCTCTTTTACTTTCGTAATTTGTTAGTGTCCCATATACTATATCATCTATTATGTGTTTTAAATGTTTTTTTTTTTTTTTTAGAGATGAAGGTTAAGAACTCCGGTTTTCGAGATAAACATTCAATTTGCATAAGTTTCCATTACAATGCAAGCATCATCCAGCCAGCTTGACCTCGCTTTGATCCTTCAGATCCAGGTTAAGAATCAGCTTTACCTGAGGTACTCCTGCAGGCAGGTGTCGCAGAATCTGTGTCCGCAGGTGGACACCTGCACGGGGTCCCGCATCGGCTTTTCACATAGAGGACAATAAAAGTTCCTCCTCGGTCTCTCCAGAAACTTTAGATCTAAACCAGGCATTATGCCTTTGAAGATATCACTTTCAGACTGTCAGCTGATAAACAAGTGGACTAAAGCTCTATAAATAAACTGAATGTAGAGATGTAGAACCGTTTTAACAGCTCATTTATCGATCCAACACTAAACAACAACTGATCTCTCTTGACATTTCCGTCTTCAGTAAGGTAGAACACAGGGAAATGTTTACTCGTTCCAAATGTACCTCTGCACTCGAGACCGCCCCCAGCAGCGAGAGGAGGAGCCAGCGGCAGCGAGAGGAGGAGCCAGCAGCAGTCTCCACCCACTACAGCGTGTCAGTGTTCCTTTATCATTGAGATTTAATTCAGTTTTCTTTCATATATGAAATTAGATTTTATATTTACATTTTCTGTTTATTTTTTATTTATTTTTTATATAGGCCTAGTTTTATTAAGTGTAATTTCAGTATTTTGAATTCTTTTTTTTTCCTTTTTATTTACATTTTCCATTATCATTCTAATGTTTTATTTATTTATAAATTATGTATATGTCGTTGTTGTTGTTGTTTTTTAATTGAGGTTTTAGTTATTTTAGTACGTAAATGAAAATGAATTTTTTTTCCAAATATTTTATTTTAGTTAATTTTTAAGTAAAAAACGTTTTTATTTAATTACCAATAATAACCGTAAATATTTAGTCACAATTTAATTTGAATTTAAACAGTTTTCTGATGTTATGTTTAAAATCAATAACAGCAAAACAATGATGAATACCAGGCACTTAGTGTCTTTCCTCCTCCCCATCCACCTGTTTTACAGTGTTAGCACAGCACCCTCTGTGTTAATGTTGAAATTTGATACCGCAGCACCTCCCAACAGCTCTCACAATTCAAAAGGTATGAAAAACGTGTCTGAGATGTATTCATTTACCAAATTTGCTGTTTGATTTGCTATATACATAGTTGAAAATACCCTTATAGCGGGTTATTTACATTACATCATGCGTACCGATTCTTGTCTTACTAGAGTGTGTAAATATAGACTAGACGTATTAGACAGTTTCATCGAAACAGGTTTCAAGCCGTAGAACCAGTTTTACTTCCTCATTCCACAAAGGAATATTCCGGTTGACCTTAAACTCCTTGTAGGCCATTTCAGCAGTAAAAAGCTCAGAGCTTGTTCAGTATAGTTGAGTTAAACTCCATGCTTCTTACTGTTTGGAAGATGTGAAAGATGAATTGATGCTCAGTTATGCTCAAAAACCCTTCTATTCTGTGATGAGTAACTGGAAAGCGCTTTTGTTTGCTTTTAAAAATGATTCATTTGAGTTAATCTGTCAGTGTTCCGGAGAAAAGCAGTACATTTTATTGGTGTCAACCAAGAGAAGGAGTACACGTGAGCTTTTGTGTATTTGTGTAGCAGGGCAACAAAGAGCCAGATAAAGAAAAAGAAAACTCAAAAATCATAACAATCATTCTTTCACCTGCTACAGTCAGTGAGATGCCAGAAGCTACACAATTAAACCAGAAATCTTACATGCAGCTGTGTAAAAACAAGTTTATTGTTGCATTAAAAATTATTTCTGTTTGTCATAAGTCTCTCTGTATCTATGGAATCATTACAAGACATATACAGTATGTTAGGGCTAATGGAAATGTGGAAACATCATCTTGTTTCATGGAAGAAGGAAATACATACGGGCTTGAGACAACATGAGGGTGAATAAACGATGACACAATTTAAATTTTTGAGTAAACAATTCATTTAAATATAAAAAAAAACGATATACTGGATTCTGTATTTCGGACAATAATATTTTCTTCACATGAACCAATTCTTCATAAATCTGCCTGAACCACATAACTGCAGCACAAACGTGTTAACGCTCCACAAAACTCACATTAAGACTATTGAAATGTGCATTTCTTCTGCTGGACCTCTTATTCAAAATAGCAAAACAGAATCTGAGAGACCTTCATTTCCTTCATTAAAAAAAAACATCCCAGACATGATGGACTCCTGACAGGGGTCTTTGAGCATCATAAAAAAGAGTGTATTCTAAAACAGACACTGATTAAAGTGCTCCAGATATCATAATTAGTATTAAAACTGTATGTTAGTTTCAATGACCTTAAATGCAGCATTGTCACAATGACTGAAATGAATCATGGCCATGATAATAAAACTAAAGTAAAGGAGGGAAGCAGCACTTCGTCGGACCAAGGCCTTGTGTGTTCAGGGTGGAGGTAAGATTTCTTTACATTTTTCACATTCTTAGTTAGTGAAGTATCTCTGTCAAAAAAAAAAAAAACACATTAATAATAATAATAATAATAATAATAATAATGAATGAGTCTGTCAAGAAAGGCTTGTATGATTTTTATATCTGATTGTATGAGCACTTTTGTGATACTGAAATAAATTTTAGAGTTAAAACTATTTGTAATATTTTATTATTAAAAAAGTTTTAATATTATAAAATATATTAAAATCATATATATATATATATATATATGTATATATATATATATATATTATATATATATATATATATATATATATATATATATATATAAACTTGGAGAAAAGAATTCCCTATTCTGATTATTATTATATTATTAAAACATTTTATTCATGAAAAATTGGTATTATCAATCATCCTAGAATTTCTGATTTTATAAAAAAAGTTAATATTGTCAATACATATTATATGCATAATAATATAACTTATATTAAATATAAATACTATATTAATATCTTTCTTGTATTTTAAAATATTACATACATGTCTATATACAAATATTAAATTCTTATAAAAACTTCTGTATTTTGCTGAAAACAAATGACATATATCTAAAATGAAAATCTGCCATGTATTTTAAATAAAATGTTTCACATGGGTATAATCATTATCTGTTACCTGTAAAATCACTGCAACAAAGACAGCCATCAGAGCCAGCAGCGCCATGCGACCCAGGCTGCCGAAGTCGACATGTTTGAGGATGAAAAAGCGTGCCCAGCCCAGCTTATCCTCTGTATGTGGTGGGTAACGCATCTTATTCATCCCCTCCATCTTCAACTGTTTGATTAGACAGCTGCGCAAGTGGCTCAAGTTATCAAAGCCGTACTTGCCGTGATAGTGGCCCATCCCACTGTTACCTGCAGGGGGAGCCGAAGAGCTGAGCTACAGAACAGTCCACACAACACAGCATGACATGTCTTCTCTCAGAAGTCAAAATTACTGTCCTTTTTATATTAAAGGGGAAAAAAATCATTAAAAGAACTCACCAACTCCACCAAAAGGTAAAGAGGTTACCGAGAAGTGCATCAAACAGTCATTGGCCAACACTCCACCACTAGACGTCTCCGCAATCATTCGCTTGATCAACTATAACGAAAGGACAGTTTCAAGCAAAAATTTGTTTTTTTTATAGTGTACAAAAATCAGTTCAAACCTTGTTGTCTGAAGAAAAGATGTAGAAGGCAAGGGGTCTCTCTCTCTGGTTGATGAATTTGATGGCTTCATCTGCACTGCTAACTGTCAAGATGGGCAACAGAGGCCCGAAGATCTCCTCCTGCATCACCTTGGCATCCGGCTTCACGTCCCTTAAAACTGTTGGAGCTGTGAGGAAATGCACGTTGAATAAAACGGAGGGTTATAAATGTGATTAAACAATAAATTGCTGCAACTGCAAATAAAATGCTTGTAGTGACTTGTAACGTTAAAGACACAGCTAAATTATACCAATATAGCACTCAGACTCCTCGTTTTCACCCCCCACGGCAATAGTGCTGCCCTCCAACAACCCCATTAGTCTCTTGAAGTGGCGCTGATTGATGATGCGTCCGTAATCCGGACATTTTTGGGGGTCTTCGGTATAGAATTCCTGATCATCACAAAGAAAGTATGTATAAGCCTATTAGAAAAGTTATATTTGTAGGCTGTTACCAGGCCCAAACTGTCATTCACAATCAAGATACTTACTTTAATATTCTTCTTGATCTCTTCAATCACCCTGTCTTGCATACTGGGGTCACACAGTATGTAGTCCGGAGCAATGCAGGTCTGACCACAGTTTGAATACTTCCCCCATGCAATACGTCTGCAACGCCACAGACAACACGTCTTCAAAATCATTTTACAGCTTCAGTGCATACAAACGAAGGATTGAATCTGAATCGACTGACCGGCAGGCAACGGAAAGGTCACAGTTGTTGTCGATGTAGCACGGGCTCTTTCCGCCGAGCTCCAGAGTGGTAGGGGTTAAGTGTTTGGCAGCGGCCTCCATGATGATTTTAGCCACTGTGCCGTTTCCAGTGTAGAAGATGTGATCGAACCGCTGCTTGAGCAACTCTTGGGTCTCTGTCACCCCACCGGTGACGACAGGATACAACTCCTAACATCAACATAATGAATTCAAATACTCAGTTAGGGTTACCCAAACTATTATTTCTATTTATTTAAAGGGGTCATGAACTGAGAAATGAATATTTTTAGAGTCAGTGTCACTGACTGGACAAACACAGCACACAACGTGTTTACATAACGTCCCATCCTTGCATAATATGTGTATTGTTAATCAGGAATATATTGCAGTCTTTAAAGGTAAAAATAAAATGGTCTGTCTACACTCCAATTCATGTGTTTTTCAGTTTATGCGTGTGCTGTGTTTCCGTGACTGGCCAAAGCACATGAATATATGACACAGTCTGTTCAGCATCTAACAGTAACATTCTAACACCACATCGTTTCACACAGTAAAAATTTAGCTCCGCTGTGTGGGGTTAACATTGCAAAAACACTGCTTATCCTGTTTCGAAACACAGGTTAAAAAGCAAACCCAGCCTCTAAATTACAATGTGAATGTAGATTTATCCGGGGTTAAAAATGAGATTTAGAATAACAATAACCCTTGGTTATGTACAGTGCAAAAAAGCCTTTTTGTGTTTATACAGAAAGTTATGAAAAAAGGGAATCTTACTTTGTCCAGGTAAAGTGGTAAGAGATCCTCCATTACTTTGGAAGTGTGAGAACTGACTTCAGATGGCTTGATTACAGCTGCATTGCCTGGAAACACAGTATTACTTGTATGACAATATTCTTATCAAGTATATTAAGATAATTGTTCTACATCTTTACAGGTAAACGTATTAGTAAATCCCTAGTTCTGTGATAGTGTAGATGTGGGGCTAAAAAAAAAACACTTTCAACTCTACACTTGCAGATATAAGAGCAACATATATTTGGAATATACAAAACCTGACATTTTACTTCGTAAACAACTTTTAAAAATGCAGGATTTGCAAATAAATATTGTTTGTTTGCTTGCTTGCCTTAAGTCATTTACATGCCTTCTGAACTTTTGCAAGTGCTAACGTTGTTGAAAGGGACTGAAGCAGAGGAACAGTTTTGTACTTTGGTCTGTTAGCACATTGCACTTATGCTTAAGTAGGACAAAGTACAGTGCAGTATTATTTTAGTATCACTGAGATATTATCATTGTTTATATTAATATTTTTTAATATAGTATTATTATTATTATTATTTTACTATAATAATAGTAATTTTGTTGTGTTTTCTTTTTAAATATGTCTATATAGCTGTGCAATTCAGTTATTTTACTATATTAAGTTAAACAAATAAAAATAAGAAATGTTGTCTAGTTGAAATACAAAAATTGTAATTGCTAAAACTATATTTCAGTAACACAGAAATACTTAAATGTGCTTTCTAATCATGCTACTAAATTTATTACTTTTCAGACAAATGTCTTATATATATATATATATATATATATATTGTTTTAAAGCTGGAGGAAAATGTTCCAGAACATACACTAGTGTTTAGAAGCCTATGACTAGAATTAAAAATATTTTTGACATGTTAAAACGTTAGAAGAAGAGATATTTAAAATTCTTGACTATTTTGGTCACTGAATAAATAAGCACATTGTATTAGTTTTGAATAAGATGCTCAGGTTTTGCAGACATTTGTGCAATGCAGTTCATGCAGCTTGAGTGTTGCTGTTATTGAAGCAAAATGGTTGTTAAAGTGATACTATGAAAAACATGAAATCAGAAAAATGCCAAACCAGTGTTATCAGACTTTAAGACTATACGAGTCCTCCTTTTATTTCGAGGCTAAAGACTTCAGGTGAGCTCTAGTCATAATATTTTGCACATTTCATGTAACCTGTATACCTGCTGCTATAGCTCCTATGAGGGGTCCGATGGTGACAGCCCAGGGGTAATTCCAGGCCCCAATGACCAGCACTACTCCCAGAGGCTCAGGCTGGATGTAGACCTGGTCCGAGATGGTCATCATGCTCTTGCTCACAGGCCGAGGAGCAGCCCATTGTTTCAGATCTCTCACAGCCAGGTTGATCTCACTTTCCAGACCCAGAGTTTCATACAAAGGAGTTCCACACTCACTCTGTCACCAGATATATAAAGCCCGATCAATTAAATTCGCAAACAATGTATAGAACTGAACAATACACAAGCTGATGTTTCACCAACCCTTCTGAGATCCTTTCTGAGACCCTCTGAAATCTCCGTCTGTCGTTCTCTGACAAAACGCAGCAGGTTTTTTAGCTGGGCAATGCGGTACTCCAGTGATTTGCTCCGGCCGGTGAGGAAGGCCTTCCTGGCACGATCTACTGCTTTCTGCTCTCGAGACATACTGTGAAAGGAGAAGTCATTCATTTCACTCCGGTTACACTTCGGTCACATTTAGGTAAGCTTCACACAATGTTATATAATAAGGGCTCCTGGCCAAGTATAAGATCAATAATGAATTGACATCTGAGCCCTTAAAATGTGAATGATGGAGAAAACAAATCTTTTCAAAATTGTTTCACAATATCAGAAATCATATGACAGCTCATGAACAAAAACTTTGCATTATGACATGGAGGTCTCTGCACTTTTCAACATCATGCCTTAACCACATATCTGTTTCTACTGATTTAACAACAGGATTGTAATTTATTCTCAGTTTTATGAGCTTTCAGAGTGTCAACTCAGTTTTTATTTTATTTTTTATTATGAGCAATTAAATTCAAAGTGGTTAGAAAAGTGCAATGAGCTTATTGCAGCAGGTAGTGACAGCTTTATTTACAAAAAAATAAACTATTTTTTTTTTAGTTTAGTGGGCAAATTTTTTCTACAGTGTAACAAATGATTAAAATAATAAATGTATATAATAATAATAATAATTGTTTTTATTATTAAGTTTTAAATATCAAAATAATTTATTTATATAACAATAATAATAATAGTTTTTATTATTACATTTTAAATATCGAAATAATTTATTTATATAATAATAATAATAATAGTTTTTATTATTAAGTATATTGTTAATGTTATATTATTATTGTAGTGGTTACTTGAAATGCATTCTAGTATATAGCATACAAAATACTAGTATCTAATATAAAATATATAGTTGCTAATAGTTATTTATTAAGTAATTAATTTATATAATATCTACACATAAAATAATAATAATAATAAAACAGATAGAAGCTTCAAGTTAGGAAAGAGTGTAGTCACGTGACAGCCTTAATTACAGTTTGGCAGTAGTGCACAGTAGGTTAGGAGTTATGCAACGCGCACAAAGCGGAATATGAGATAGTCATAGTCATTCAGCGCGTGCATGCAGAAACACAATGAAATTATATGTATTTGCGTCCATAATGTTTATAACCGGTTTATAATACTCTCTCTCGAATATGATTACATATATAGTTAAGATTCTTAGTGTCTCGTGGCCTTGCGCAGTTGCAATAACACGTTTATAACATGCATAAGAAGAAATTATATGAAACGGGATCAGCTATTCCTTACATTACTGTTTACGACATCGCTGCTGTTGGAGCATAATGCTAGGAAATCGATTAGTACGCTTTTGAGAATGACAACAAAAAGCCTTAGTTCCGGACATTACCTTTAGTTATTTCACAGCGTGTCCACGCCTTTCGGTGTATATTCTTTGAGGATGAAGCGTCCAGATCAGATAGAGCAGTCAAGCTGAACGATCGTACACATGAAACAATACTGTTCCGTTAACAGTAGATACGCAAGCGGAGGGGGGCGGGGCTTCGTCGGTGGGCGTGGTCACACAGCTCCAAAGCCAGCCCGAGGTCAGTGTTTTTAGGTACAATAAACATGCACAGACAGATATTAATGTGTTACTGCGTCAATTGTAACACTTTCAGAATCATGCTTCTAAAGCTAAATTACAGAGACCACTTCTTCTTTTATGGTCTAAAATGTTTTTAAAACATATAAATCACTTAATGTGATTTATTCTTGGCTAGTTGCAAATGATAGAAAAGTCCACATTTAACCCAACAGAAACACCTCAAACTTCTGTAACAAATGTAACCAATAGGGTTAAATGAGTAAAAAATAAATTAACAATATTGTTAGCTGTGATACTAATCAGACAGTATAGAAACTACAAAGAAGAAGATTTGATTGGATTTGATGAACATATTAAATGATTTAATTCTGCTAATCATGAGACTTTTTGTTGGACTTAAGTCATCTATGTTTTTAGTGGACAGCAGAAAGTCACTTTTCATGCCAGTCACTCTTAGCAGTGTCCAGTGATGGGGAGATTGTTTGCATAGTTCCTTACTGATTCCAAATTACAAAACACAAATTGTAGTTAGTAATGTAATTCATTACATTACATTAGACATATTATAGGTAATATAGTTAATATGATCAGACTATTTTTGATTAGTTTTAAACTAATTTTGTTTACCACAGTGATTTAAATAGGATAATCTTTTAGCATATTGATAAACATACAAAAGGAAATAAAACATATTCCATTCATTGTAATTAACAACATGAAGTGTATTAAACAAAGTTTCCACTGAATGATAATTCAAATA
Source organism: Carassius auratus (assembly GCF_003368295.1). Taxonomy (NCBI): domain Eukaryota; kingdom Metazoa; phylum Chordata; class Actinopteri; order Cypriniformes; family Cyprinidae; genus Carassius; species Carassius auratus. The sequence goes on from NW_020523497.1 coordinate 448,074, forward strand.
AAAATGAATGTGTTCATCAGTAGGCTAGATGATGCAGTGTTGAAATTTTGTAAAAATTCTTGAAATGGTTCATGTAAATCCAGTGGTCAAATTCTGTATGGCCTCGCAATTTTCTGTGTAATTATAGCCACTTGATTTTATGAATTTATGCCTATTATCGAAATTGATTACATAATCCATATTACAAAAATTACCACACAGCAACTGTCAGTGTTTTAGCAACCTTGTTGTTATATACTAGAGTTATGCGGTCATGGAAATTCTTTAAAGAAAGTTTAAGTAAAAAATGCAGATGTGTTAAAAATGAATGGCACATTTGACAGGAAAGAGGTAAGAACTTTAAGTGAATGACTACACAGGATCAGGCAGACAAAATGTACAGATATGAAATTAGATTTATTATTATTATTATTTGTATTATAGAATTAAACTTTTTATTAATGTAACACATTTTCTCTTCACCAGCCATGAAAACAGTTCCTCTGTTCTGTGTATAATCTATCATAGCTCCTTCTCTTTCAGGTGGATCTCTGTGGCATAGTTTTGGCTTTGTATCAAAAATTCTTCTCAGCTGCACTATACCTCTAAAGTATGAAAACTGGCCAAACACCTTGAAATATTTCCCCAAACTGGCAGAATAAATGGAAGATGTTTCCACATCAAACAAAAAGACGGCCTCAGGTGTTTGCAGACTGTGAAGGGAGAGGAAGCAGCTGTGATGAGACGTCATTAGCACCAATGTGACAGTACCATGCCCTGGGAGCGGGAAAAAACAGAGGATCCATGGGAAAGAAAATATATGAATGCAAACACACACATTCCCACATACCAGGCATATATGCACTCAAAAGCATACAGACACACGCAAAAATAACTTTTTGGTTTGTTACACAGTTTTATAAGCTTATGGAAGCATCATAATTCTGAAATGGATTGCTAAAAAGCAAAATAAGATATTTGTAAGAATGGTAGCCTTTGACTTCCACAGTATTTTTCTCCATGCTATGGATGTCAATTGCTACTGCAAACTGTTTGGTTACCAACATTCTTCCAAATATCTTCTTTTATGTTCAGCAGAAGAAAGAAACTCACAGGTTTGGCAGGTTTGAAAAAAATAATAATAATAATTTTCACAGGGTAAATATCTATTTCAGAACAGTGAACCCTTACTTTTAAATTGTAACATATGTAGATATGTTTTTAGCATGTGTAAGGAGATGATGCAATATATCATATATATCATATATATTATTGACAATTTAGTTAACTGAATAACCAATGAAAGACGAAGGAGAATCCCAGTAAAAGAGATTCAAGGGTAAATTAATTCTATTACCTCTGTACAGGCATATTAATATTTACATATTTAACTGCACATATTTGAATTGAAGATATGTCATAATAGCAGCAATATACATACAATTTTGTTAAATGATTTCACTCAGTAAATCTATAGGTTTTCATGTTTGAAATCTAATTTACTGACAAATTGAATAATTAATTAATTAATTACAATAAAATAATAATAATACTAATAACAACATGGCACTTGAGGCCATCTGTCCCAGTTCGGGGGAACAACTTCAAAGATTATATCTTTAGTCAGATGCATTCACATAGTGACTGTGCCTCAGATGCAATCAACTGAAACTATTTACAAAAGTGTGGCCCAAATGGCTCATTTAATTAGCACATTAGGTCAATATTAGGGTCCATGCTTCATGGGCTCTCCATGGGATAGGTCCTATCATTGGCTCTCCATGGGGTGTTATTGTATTGTTTGTAGCACATTTGTTACCAGGTATAAAGGTCTGATCTCACAGACAGCACCTTGGGTTAAGATTGTTTGAAGGAAGATATGCTAACATCACTGCTTTACAACTGCTTCACTGCTACCTTCAATAAATTATTCTCCCCACAATAATTTTGGTCAAGCTTACTTCTTTTATGTATTAGAGAAATCTAGTAGCCTACATTGGCGAGCCACCCAAACTACTGCGCTCAGCCGAAAAACTGCAAAATCTAACAAACTTTTGATATTCAATATAATACAGTTTCATAGATCACTATTTCCATTTAAATCAATTAATCTCAAGACGGTTTTAACTGACTAAATCTCACAAATGTTGATATTTAGGTAAAAAAAAAAAAAAAAAAAAATAGCATCAAAAGATGATATCAGATTTCATGCCGCCTCGAGAAAAAAAAAATAAAAAAATTTAAGGTGAAAGTCATCTTACCCCATCTTACTCGGGTTAACATCAGTTAATATTAATGTGAAAGTATGTTAAGTGTAATAATGTATCATGCTGCTATCAGCATTCTTCAGAGGATCTCTTATCATCACAGAGACTTTACCCATTCAGAACAAACCTAAGGATATCACTTGATTGTGTTCTTGCTTTAACTTGAAACTTGGCAATGGTACGAACAGATATGCACAAATTATGTCAGTAACACAACACATAAAGGATATAGCTTACCCCAAAAATAACAATTCTGTCATCATTTACTCATAGTTGATGAAAAAGTTGCCATGGGAAAAAAAAAACACTATGAAACTCAGTTGCTACTGTCAACAGTTCGGCCACTCATATACTTCAGAATATCTTGTGTTCAGCAGAAGAAAGAAATAAAAGTTTGGAGTGACACAAGGTTGAGTAAACGATGACATCATTTTTTAAATTTTTGGTGACTATCCCTTTATTGCACATTAAACTTTACTAAGTTTACTATACAAATTAGCCTTGTATCACAGATGTGCATCTACTTGGTGCTAAACAATGAGTGCACTTTGATGTCAAGCACAGTGGTTAGGAAGGGGTAACAGGTTCAGCTGGTTAGCAAGGGCCAGTTAGCCCCTGCTGGTGAATGTAGTAACTATAGTATACTGTGCATACGTTTTCAATGGAGGGACTGAGAGCTCTCGGACTAAATCTAAAATATCTTAAACTGTGTTCCGAAGATGAACGGAGGTGACATAATTTTCATTTTTGGGTGAACTATCCCTTTAATGGCCAGACCGCTGCCACACTCATTCGTGCCACTAGAGGATGATATTGTCATTGAGATAGAGTTGAAGAACGTGAACTCAAACAACCTCTTTTCTATAACTAAGCTTAAGCTTAACCTGCCAGCTTGTTTTGAAATATATAGATAGATAGATAGATAGATAGATAGATAGATAGATAGATAGATAGATAGATAGATAGATAGATAGATAGATAGATAGATAGATAGATAGATAGATAGATAGATAGATAGATAGATAGATATGTTATTGGCTAATAACCAGCTATCTGCTTATATTCAGGCATGCAGTTTGCATAAATTATTAATAAAATAATAAATAAATATTAATTTATTGTAGATTAACCCTTTAATGTTCACTCCAAGAATAAAACAATGTAAAAATTACTTGTTTGCATTTTTTAGGTTATTGGGGCACTAATAACACAATTAATAAAAATAAATAATTATATACCTCCCAGGTATTATATACCTCCCTTTTTTAAATATAGGCCTCTACCAAATGGTTGAGATGCTGCTTGATGGTAAAAGTACCTATTACATAATTATAAATGTATAATAGCATTTAAATGATCATTTAATACCTACAAAGACAAAAACAAAGTTGAAAATGTAAAAATAACATGAAACAATTCATGTCAAGCAAATTTTATTTCAACAAAAGAACTTCGCTCCCATTTTCTGCATAAAATTCCAACTATTTTAACGACAATTGTATTGTCAAAAACATATGGGGCCCTCTCCAACTTCTCAGCTCTGCTGTGTATAATCTCCAAAGAACTTTTGTTCTTGCATTGAATGAACTCAAAAACGAAACATCTTTCAAATAAAATGCGCAAACAAAATAGGACCTATGGGAACCTTGGCCACGTTATTTTCGATTGTATGCTGCGAAGCATTCCCTCTCTCCGATCAAGCAAAAGAAAACATTGCACTTCCCACATTTCCATCTTGACACACCCTTTGGGCAGAGGCAGCACCGCCCCCGGTTGTCAGTATGAAGTGGCAAAGTTGTCGTAGCGAACATCTGGTTGTGGTTTGGGGGGTCTTGGGGGGAGGCACTTCTTCTCACAGGACATTTGTGGTGCAGAGGCAGATGATGGTCTGCTAACTCAGATTTGCGTGCAGGCTCAGGATCAGGTCAGGTTATGGTTTCGCATAATGTTGTCACCACTTTGCTCCCTAGAAGTAGCTCCTGCTCTTCCTCACTTAGATCAACATTGAAGAAGGTGGACGGCCCTTGATAGAGCAGTAGATCATGGATAATGCCAGATGTACTGGCACGACAGAACACTTTAAAGCCACACTTGTCAGGTTTATTGGCAATGTATTGGTGGAGATTGCCAGCCTTTGTGCCTTTATAAGACACCATGACTTCACACTGTGCTTGCAGGTGGATGGGATGAGGAGACATTGCTTACGAAGCATCTCAAAAAGGGGTTCATTTAAGTATAATAACACTATAACTGTAACATATTGATAACAATGCATGAACAGCAGTGTTTTTATTCCATGGAAAATAGTGCATTTTAATAAAATTAGCATAACTTCACCAAACTGTTACCATGCGGTTGAGCTGTCATTCCATGCCAAGGTTTACCATGGAGTGCCAACTCAACCGTATGGTCAAGCATGTTTTAAAAAAATTATTTGACCATTATAAGAGGTTTCTGTTTTGCATCAATTTACATAATTCTGTTAAGTAACGTGTTAGATAATATAAAATGTTGAAAAAACGAACTCACCTTTGAAAGTACAGTCAAAAATAGTTCAAATGTCAGAGGTGATTTTTCAATTTTAATCTTGCTAGCAGCATGATGAGTGAAAAGTTCTTCTGTCAAAAAATAGAGTGACCTCTAGTGGATGTTTGGAGCATAGCATACCTCAACCAAGTTGTAGAGATGACCCAATCAGCTTGAGTTCTGTTCCACACATTTTTCAATAAGATATAGGGACTCAAAAAGTGATCTACCAAATGGTTGAGCAGAACATTAAAGGGTTAAACTGTTTTGAAAAGCTTTTTTTTTTTTACCACATTGCTTATAATAAATTGCTAACCAGCTATATTTAATAAGTTTGATGTTTTGCACATATCAAAACATGACGAATTCAGAAAACGATGATTGCACAGTTTATTATTCAGTATTAACTTATAACTAGAACAGTTCATAAGTTCAAATGAGATCCTATTATATCCTATTGAATATTAAATGGTTATTAGAAGCTTTTTCTTAATGCATGCAAAACTATTGTCAGATATTACTGTAATGCAGGAATACTAACAGAACTATAATATTGATAGCAATGATCAATCCGCATAAATCACATCTAATTTAGCAATAACATCCAAATCATTATTTTTAACTCAAATATGAAAACCTTGTTTCTTATCTCTTTTCTGACAAATCCTTTTATTTACATCCCAACCAATATTTGCCAATGGATCTTGGGTAAGGAGGATTTACGTAATCAATCCGTTTGGTCTGCAGGTCCACCCTGTAGTATTTATCTAGAGGAGAAATTCCACAATATTAATACGAATAGTGAAAAAATGACAAATACATTGTTTTATTATCATAATACATAAACACTAAGCTTAATTAACTAACTTCAACAATGCACCTTAAAAGAAGAATCAACAGAACAATATATTTGTCTGAAGCACCTTTCTTAAAGAAGAAGACATTCTGCACAGGTGTGGCCTTCTCTTGAACAGTCTCCACGTGATCTGTGAAGTCATCTGGATCATAATTCATGTCAAACAAAGATGGACGTCTTCCACGGCCCTTTTTCTGTTTTTTTTTTTACCATGCTTCTCTGTTCCAAAATACCTACATAACACACATTTATATGTATATATATAATCTATACAACTATGTCCAAATATACTCTCAACAATCCTCAGTAATTAACAAACCTTTCCTCAAAGTCCAATCCAAAGTCTTCCCAGAACAGTGAGCAGCTCACTCTGTCTCCTTGACCCCTGGTCTTCTTTCTCCGTCCGGGTCAGCCTCTTTTCAGGCTGGTGGCTGGAGATGGTGAAGGACCAGGGCTTACGTACAGTCGGCCAACCATTGATGCATCTATGGGAGGTTTGATGCCAATCCAGTCTTTGGAAATGAACCGTGGCCCTTTGTGATGCCCCTGAACTGGTCGACAGGGAATATTTCAGCAAACCGGACATTTATTGAACCCCCCCTACTTAAACAACACAAGCACACAGACATACTGCCTTGAAAGAGCAAAGAAAACATATTGTCACAGTACATGTTTGTATAATGTGTGAAGGCAACAGAGGGTGAGGATTTGGTCATGCGGTCACATTATTCATGGGAAGGCTGGTGTTTGAACTCATATTGGTAGTACTGGTCTCCTGTGGGAACAAGGGAAACATTAAATATTGAATACATCTATTTTAGAAAGTGCTGCAGATGTGTTTTTTTAGGCCAACCCAAAAGTTACTATCACCCCAATTCCCTTGACAAACTCAAAATGATTTTCTGCCATTGGAGCACTGCACATAATGAACATAGCTTTTATTAATTATGAACCCTAAATATAATTCAAGTTAAAGTTCAAGTCTGCTTTATTGTCAATTTCCACATGTACAGTACATACATACAGAGAATCGAAATTGCGTTACTCTCAGACCCCGGTGCATACAGATAACATTAACATTAAAGCCTAAAAAAATAACTAGATCAAATATAAAATGTAGATACAATTATACAATAAGGGAATTATAAAAAAAGACATATAATAAAAATAAAAGTTAAAAATAAAGTTAAATAAAGCAGCGGAAGGTAAATGACAGATATAGTGCAAATCAATGAAGTGAACAACAACAGTGCAGTTAAAAGATTTTTTAGTGCAAAAAAATCACTTATTAAAAATATCTTAAGTCTGATTAAAGTGACAAGTGACCAAGAGCAGTTATTTAACTGACTGATGAGGTAGTTCCATGCCGAATGAGGTAGTGAGCGGTGAGTGAGCAGACCAGTGCTGCATAAGTGACTCGTGCATGTCAACATATAATTAGTGGTGGTGGGGGGTTCATAGTTCAGTGGTGCCTGGGGAAGAAGAGGGGAGGGGGGGCAGGTTCGGGAGGGAGTTCAGCTTCCTGACAGCCTGGTGGATGAAGCTGTCCTTCAGTCTGCTGGTCCTGGCCTGGAGACTCCGCAGTCTCCTCCCTGATGGCAGCAGGCTGAAGAAGCTGTGTGATGGGTGGGTGGGATCACCTGTGATGCAGAGGGCTTTGCGGGTGAGACGTGTTCCATAAATGTCCTGGAGGGAGGGTAGAGAGACACCAATGATCTTCTCAGCTGCTCTCACTATGCGTTGTAGAGTCTTTCGGCAGGACGCGTTGCAGGCGCCATACCACACAGTGATGCAGCTCATCAGGATGCTCTCGATGGTGCCTCTGTAGAAGGTGTACATGATGGGGGGCGGGGCTCTGGCTCTGGCTCTCCTCAGTTTGCGGAGGAAGTAGAGACGCTGATTTGATTTCTTGGCCAGTGCTGCGGTGTTTTCAGTCCAGGAGAGGTCCTCTGTGATGTGCACACCCAGGAACTTGGTGCTGCTCACTCTCTCCACAGTCGCACCGTTGATGGTCAGAGGAACGTGCTGAGTGTGTGCTCTCCTGAAGTCTACAACAATCTCCTTCGTCTTCTCCACATTCAGAGAGAGAGTGTTGTCACTGCACCACCTAGCCAGGCGGCTCACCTCACTCCTGTAGTTTGTCTCATCTTTGTTGCTAATGAGACCCACCACCGTTGTGTCATCTGCAAACTTAATGAAGAGGTTGGAGCTGTGTGACGGTGTGCAGTCATGGGTCAGCAGAGTGAAGAGGAGGGGGCTCAGCACACATCCTTGGGGGGCCCCAGTGCTCAGTGCGATGGTGCTGGATGTGTTGCTGCCGACCCGTACTGCCTGAGGTCTTCCAGTCAGAAAGTCCAACAGCCAGTTGCACAGCGAAGTGTTGAGCCCCAGCTGACTCAGCTTGTAGATGAGCTGTTGAGGGATGATTGTGTTGAATCCTGAACTGAAGTCTATGAACAGCATTCTGACATAAGAGTCCTTTTTTCCAGATGGGTGAGTGCTGAGTGGACGGCAGTGGAGATGGCATCATCGGTCGACCGGTTGGACCGATATGCAAACTGGAAGGGGTCCAGGGAGGGGGGGAGGGCAGACTTGATGTGGTGCATGACTAGCCATTCAAAGCAACAGGACTGTAGTCATTGAAGCAGGATGGAGATGGCTTCTTCGGGACTGGGATGATAGTGGTAGTTTTAAACCATGTGGGAACAACAGCCCGACTCAGTGAGATGTTATAAATGTCTGTGAAGACATCAGTGAGTTCTGCTGCACAGTCTTTCAGTACACGCCCAGGGATGTTGTCAGGACCCGGAGCTTTGCGGGTATTGATCCTGCTGAAGGATCTCCTCACGCTGTCTGGGGTCAGAGTCATCACCTGGTCACCGGGAGGAGGTGGAGTCTTCTGTGCAGTGGTGCTGTTTTGTTGCTCAAAGCGAGTGAAGAAGGTGCTCAGCTCGTTCAGCAGAGAGATGTTGTTGTCACAGGTCCGTGGTGGGGGCTTGTAGTCCGTAATGGTAATGGTAATCACCAGAAGTAACAAGCTAAATATAGGCTATAAATGAACTGCACCATGGTCGTTTGACTTCAACATCACCAATAACTGGTGTATTTTATTCAAAGCATGTCTTGAATAAAATGTGAAGATATCTGGAGCTTATGTTCAACACAGACCTAATTTCAGGCATTCAACTTAAAACCTATTAAAAAAGAAACCTAATGACTTCAGGACTATGGAACTGGAAGTGCTAAAATGCTAACTTGTTTATAGTTTTGGCCTACAAAAATAAATGATCATTGCAGCACTCTATTACAACCTACATTTGATTTTCGCATACCTTTAAAAAAATAAATGATGTCCTGGAGCCGGGATTGCAAATGCGGCGTCAATATCATCTGGAATCTTCTCAGAGCCCACCGATATGTCTCTAGGATAATCTTTATCCAAGACATCACCATCAAAACGCCAGTACTTCTTACCCTGAGATACAGGATGCAGTGGAATATAATCAGTATGTTCTAAACACTTTAGCTTGATTCAAAGATTGCTTATTTTAAATGTATTTTTTTTAAATCTGGATTTCAAAATGAGCGTCAAGGAGCACATATTAATTATTTACCCTCACATGCTCAGACCTTGAATACATATGTTTTTCCCTGGCAGTTGATGCGAGTGAAAGCAGCATCAATTGGACCGGAGATGCCCCACACATCCTTAATGAGTTTGGGATAGCCAGGCATGACAGACCTAGCTCAAAGAAATAGTCGCCTAGAACACAAATGAAGAAGGTGTTGTGAGGTTAGTCAGTCTGTACTGAGAAAAGCGCATACAGATTGAATTCAGCCTCTAAACTCACCTCTGAACGCATAGATCGAACTATTCTTCAGCTGCATGAAGGCGTCAAATGTTCGGCCGCTACAGGTGACGGCGTCTGGATCAGGTGGAGCTGTAGGAGATGGTGGTGGTGGTACAACTTGTGGTGGTAAGGGGCCGAGCGCTGGTGGCTGTCACATTTGATTCTTCTGACATTGAAGTGGTCAGATCCTCCTCACGCACATCAAACATGTCACCACGGGCAACTGAGGAAAATGTTAAAACATTCAACTAGATTACAGGATTTATACAAAGTCTGGGTGTGTTTTCATTAATAAGACATGAAAGGAATAGTTCACCCAAAAATGAAAACTTGCTGAAAATCGCCTTTTGTTTACTAACCCTCAGGATTCAGAGTAATTTTGCATTACAGCACTTGCTCACCAATGGATCCTCTGCAGTGAATGGGTGCCGTCAGAATGAGAGCCAAACAGTTGATGAAAACACCACAATAATCCACATATTACCACATGACTCCAGTCAAACCAGTCTTTAAGGCATTTCATGTTAAACTGTCACTTCTGGCCAAAAATGCATAATAGCACCTCCTCTTGTAAAAAAGTGTATTCCCTGTTGTGCTTTCACATCAAAATCTACCAACTTATTTGTTTAGAACGGTTAAAAATATTGCTAGATCTTTACATATATCTCTCCTGATTCAGACAAAACCATTTTTTTCCCTGAAGAAAGCATTATTCTGGATAGAGGACTTTTAGGTTTAGCTGGTTTGAAGTTATCGTCACCAAATATATCTTAAATATATCTTAATGAGAGATTTGTTTATTACAGACATGCAACTTTTCACTTAACAAGATGTTTATCAATGGACTGGAGACGTGTGGATTACTTGTGATGTTTTTATCAGTTGTTTTGACTCTCATTCTGCCTGAACCCATTCACTGCAGAGGATCCACTGGTGAGCAAATAATGGGTAACTAAATGTTTCTGTTCTGATGACCTAAAGGTGTGTAAATGTTTTTTTGTATATTTTCATTTTGGTGAACTATTTTTTTAAAAAGTGAAATGTGTATTTTTTGTAATGAATTTCAGACACTTTGTACAATGTGTCCTGTCCTGGAGTTGATTTTAATGAAAAGTAACTTACTTATATAGCCTTGTATAGATATTATTGTTTTACTCATGTCACAGATAATCAGTCGTTAAAAAGAAGAAGAAAATCTATGTCAGAGACTGAACTAATCATTTTATTTTGAAATAACTATTTCAATGTACCACAGTTGTCATTTTCCCAACAACAAACAATTTTGCGAGTAATAAAGTTTTATCAAAGGTTAGTGTACTTGATGATTACCACAAGGTTAATTAGTGTCACTGAAGTGCAAGCATTACATAAGAGACATGTGATGTTTGAAGAAAACAATGCAAAATCAAGGTAAATATAGCCTGTGAACATGATATTTTTACTGTGCTTTGTTTCCAGTCAAGTTGTAAATTTTTTTCATGAACAAATGCAAGTTGAACTTCAGAACTCTTCAGGCCAATATTTTTAATCAGTGATAAAGTACATCTCTGTTTTTTTGTTAAAGCAAATGCAAATGCAAATGCAAATGCCAAAAAAAAAAAAAAAAAAAGGTTTGTTGTGTTGATTTCATTTTGTTTTTTCAAGGTTGTTTCTCTTTCTTATCTCTATTTTTGCATTATGCATGTGTATATGTTTTATATTTTATGTTAATTGTGTTGAAAAAGTAAATTTCACAGTGAAGTAAAGTCCACAGAGCCAAAAGTGCCCAAGGTTGATGCAAAAACGAATTTTAAACAGGTTTCCCAAACCCTCCCCTCTTCTGCCATTGGTCAGACAAAACAGAAAGCCCCTCCCCAAACTTACACCATTATATGAGCCAGTGTTGTCATGTAAGACTGTTCCAGCTGCTCAAACAAACAGCAATGTTTTGAGAGCATCAGTGTTTGCACTTGGAAATCATCCCATGAGTGTCGTATTCAGTTGTCTTTGTGTAATAAGCTTGGACAGTAGTACTATATAATGTATAGTAAATAAATAAATACTTAACATTACATTCAGTACATTCAAATATAAATATATTTAAACACTTATTTTAAATGTTTATCATATTTTATAATTTATATTATTGGCACATCTGTCATCAGCGAGTGCCTGAAATGCTCTAGAATCACCAATGTGAAAGAATGACACAGGACAACTCAGACATCTGTGCCGATCGACGGCTCCAAATGTCTCCCACCCCGCTTGTTTAGTCTGAAAAAAACTAATCAATGATTACTACAAAATTGCCCGGTTACCATGAATCATTCATTATATGATTAAGGCCTTTCATTTGATTTAAAGTTAAGAAAGTTTAACAAGGATGTAACCAAGCAGGTCTGAAATGTATACAGATAATAGTGAGTATAACTGTATAACTATACAGTAAGTGTAAGTGGGCTAAATAAACTATTGAACTACTGTTGAGCTGCCAAGTATTGATTTCACTGTCTGAGCAACTCAGCTCACTGTGTTGGTTTGTTTCTAATGAAACATATTAGAGATGATTATTTAAAACATTTATATATAAGAGCCTTGAGATATAGTGAGGAAGGTTTTCAACCCCATACAGAAATGCTGTTCAGATGACAGGTGTGCTGACCAAGGTGCTGAAATAACTGGAGATTACAGCACTGTATTTCCAATTAGCTGCTCTACACTATAAACATATTAGTATCACAATCATTTCTGTTTTTGTTTTTAAATTCTTTATTTTACTGTGTTTGCACTGCATTATTTACATATAGTACTTACATACACCAAATAGATAATACACAGTTTGATTCCTATCTACAGTATATTATGAACATTTTTCATTCTCCTGATTTATCTATTTAATTAAAAATATATGGTATTTTTTTTTTCTTTTTTCTGTGTCTTGGTAATTTTCTGATTAAAAAATATGTATCAGAAATACATTTCCCCTCTGCAAAAACTGCTGACTCTAATATGTCAACAAAATGAAACAAGAATTGTTAAACTGGCTTTATCCAAAGTTCAGATTTCTGTTCTGGAAATGTATACAAATTAGTGCATATTTATTGAAATATGCCTCAGTTGCATATTTAAACATAAAATTACAGAAATATTGTAATTCAAAACAATTGTCTAAAGGTACTGTGACTAATCAATAGGGAAGAATGGTGATATTAAAACATTTTCCCTATTCACCTAAGAGTGTTTAGCATTCAAAATCTACCAGGAGGTTATGACATACTTGCATTCTTTCTTAAATCTATTTGCAAATTATATGAACTGACAAATAATGGATCAAGAAAAACAGAAATGGCTGAGAGAAAGCAATATCTTCTTGCGACTAAAGATTATTTTGCAGAATTTTTTTTTGTAAATATATGTTTTCCTTCTATGCTTTATTAGGTGGTTGTTCTGCACGCTAAGTAAATTAAACTCCAGTTAGTCCAGAATGCAGCAGCAATAGTTCTTACTAGAACCAGGAAGTATGACTATATTAGCCCGGTCCTGTCCACACTGCACTGGCTCACTATCAAACATCATATAGTTTTTAAAATATTGCTTACTACTTATAAAGCCCTGAATGATTTTAGCACCTCAGTATTTGAATGAGTTCTTGTTACATTACAATCCTCCACGTCTGCTGCGTTCTCAAATCTCAGGTAATATGATAATACCTAGAATATCAAAATTAACTGCAGGCGGCAGATCCTTTTTCTTCTGTATTTGGTGCCTAAACTCTGGAATAACCTCCCTAACATTGTTCGGGAGGCAGACACACTCTTGCAGTTTAAATCTACATTAGTCTCTTTAACCTGGCTTACACGTAACATACTAATACATCATTTGAAGAATGGCATCTTCGCTAATATTTGTTTGTTTCTCTCTTATTCTGAGGTCACCTAGCCACCAGTTCCAGTCTGTTTTTTCTCCTTTCTGTCACCGATGGAGTTTCGGTTCCTTGCCGCTGTCGCTGTCGCCTCTGGCTTGCTTAGATTGGGTCACTTCATTTACAGTGATATCATTGACTTGATTGCAAATGATTGCACAGACACTATTTAAACTGAACGGAGATGATGTCATCACTGAATTCAATGATGAACTTCCTTTAACTGTCCTTTTGCATTATTGACACACTGTTTTCCTAATGAATGATGTTCAGTTGCTTTGACGCAATCTTTTTTGTTTAAAGCGCTATATAAATAAAGGTGACTTGACTTGACTTAACTACTAGTTCATCAAAAGAAAGAGCAAATGAATCCGAGCCTTTTCTTTATATGTTATATTTATGTGTTTTTTTTATATTTAGGTTTCTCTCGCTCTCTCTCTCTCTCTAATTCTAGAAAAGACAGACAGGCTTATAAATGAAATAGGGTAAGATCAACATTATTATTTAATTTTAGTGGCTATAAACTGAAATGTTACCTTGTCTTTATCAATGTGACTTGAAACGTATCTTAAAATAGCTTAAAACAATCAAATTGTTCTTTTTAGTATTGCGATAAAGGTACTTGTTAGATATTCCAGTAAATAATTAGTAATTTGTACTGGAGTAAGCGGGAATCTCAGATAACTCGTATCACTTTTGTCCCCTTGATATTTCCTTTAAGGCTAAAACTTGATGTTCTGCCAGATGTTATAATTCAGAAATAGCACAGACTGCTTTGTGTAATTTAGATGATCGTGTAAAATGAATGGACTTTGTCTTTTATTGAGGTCAAAATCCATAAGTGGGTCATTGAAGACGAGATAAAAGTCCAAATTAAGGAACGAGGAAGTTACTCATTCAAAGTATTATCTTGACTCAATCCATATGACCACTGCTGAATTAAAGTCCAAATCAGTGATTGGTATGTCATGTAATATTGGTGATCGGAAGAACCCTTGGGAGAACCTTGACGTTTGTTTTGTTTGACGTGTAGGTCTGAGAACACACTGCGACGGACCAGCTGTCTCTGAAGTGAATTACTTCCCAGAGCGTGTGTACATATTCATATTCAGTTCCTCTAGAGAAATACAACAGGTTCATTTTTAGGTTAGGGGAGGTGCACTCAGAAACAATTAATGACCTTGAGACTTGATGTCTGTTAGACAGCCATAAAGATGACTACAGAGTCCAGCCGCAGTCGTAGCTCAATGTACTTAAGAAGATCATCTATAATCATGCTCCAACTCCATAAAGCTACTGTTATTATGGTCTTGTAAAGTGCGAACACTGTATATATTTTCTCAGTGCCTGGACTAGGAAACCTTTAGACAAGGAAGAAGAACCTGACAGTAACATTTGCGTTAATGACATACAGTATATTAGCATGCTTAAGCTTTGAAACTAATATTTGGGCAAAGTTAAGGGTTTTATTGAAAGGTGTCCTTAGGGTACATCCAATCAAAAGGTTGTGTAAGTGACATTATGTAATATGCAAGGGGCTTTATCTCTAAGGAAGAGACTTTGTAAATGGTAAAAGAAGAACAAAGCTTTGGAGAAATATATATATGTTGGACCTTCAGCACATATTTAGCACACACGGCCATAATAGATCAAAGAGACCTTTCCATTGTACTGTTCAATGGGCTTCAAAGATGAATAACTACTTGATTTAATTTTCAAAGTACGTCCTTAATAATTATGAATGGGGAGTTCAAAGTCTGTAAAGGTTACTAATTAATGTTGATAAAGCTGTAAGGGCTCAGACTGTACCGGATTGTCGATTATCAGGTGTGTATCACATGCTTGGCTGATCTTTTCCTCACTAATCTGAATTTATTACAGTAAACCTGCTAAGCACATCAGAATTCGGGTTTTATGAAAAGAGCGGATTTTGTATGAAGCATTCATTAACCCTTATCTTTAAAAAATAAAAATTCAGAAAAATAAAAAAGTCCTATTGCTCTTGCACAAGGCTATGCCATTTTAAAAGTGAAGTAATAGAACTGTAAACGTCAAACTGTAAAGGCACATGAAAAGAGGACAAAACAAGAAAGTAATAATAATTATAAAAGGACAAACAAAAAGAGTCAAAAACTATTTTATTTATCTTTAAATGTGGTTAGTGGTAGCTACAATACGTTTAAATAGACTGTTGTTGTTTTTTCACACTTAGAAACACCCTGTAATCTGTTCCATGCATGAACTTATTGTCATTAATAACAGAAATATATAAACTTCTGTTCAAAGGTTTGTGATCAGAAGGATATTTAAATCTCTTATGTTTAAAAATACATTACATTTGTCACATGACCCTTCAGACATCAGTCTAACATTTCCTCCAAATTCTTTGATAGAGAGTTCAAAAGAGCAGCATTTATTTAAAATAAAAATGTGTGCTGTCACTCAATCAATTTAATGCAAACTTGTTGAATAAAAGTATTTAGATTTAAAACTGTCCTGACGTCAAACGTTTGAAAGGTATAACGTGTGTGTTAAACAAGGTAACAGTGCAGTGTTTATGCCTTACATTTTCTTCTGCATTCAAAGAACATTTTCACAAGCATTAAATCTGGTTCTGAATTCTTTACATTTGTTTTTTGACTCTAAGTCCTGATATATAAAGAATAACAGCTAGATTTGGGAATCCAGCAATCTTTGGATTCCATAGATATGGACAATCTCTTAATTAGTTAGACATTAAATTCATTAAATAACATTAGTAAAAAATAGCATCACTTTCCAATAATGTTTAGTTTGTTAACATTGATTTTCAAGCATTTATAAATCTAAGTTAGCTTTAATTTCTATAGTGATATATATATATATATTTTTTTTTACATTTGTATAAATTAACACAAATCTATGAATTCGTTATGGTATTTAATGACACCTAATACATAAAAAATGTTTTACTTTAATGTTACTATTTAATATTTTTAGTACTTCGTTAAAAAAATTAAAAAATAATAATAAAAGAAACACATTATCCAAACAACTCCGAGAACCAGCATAAAAGCAGGACACCAGGACTCAGTTCTAATAAATAAATAAATAAATAAATAATATGAATAGACATGAAAATGCAAAAACAATGGGATTTTTTTTTTTTTTAATCACCAGTCAATGTTTAGGTTTCAGGATAAAAATGATAATTCTCAACTACGTTATAAAAGATATAACCAAATTTAAATACCATTTTACTTCAAAAATGGCAAAAGCATCTTGAAAAAAAAAAAGAAGTGTAATAATGGGATTAATAATTTTCATAATGACATATAATATTTCCTAAGAATATTGATATATAATTTACTTTCCTATTCATATGTTGTGTCTCCCAAAATTCATAATAAACATACTTTTAGTCCTAATGTTCTCTACAGTGGACATGTATTAAATCAACATCCTGTTGCATAAAGGGAAGACATATTTTGATTCAGAACCCCATAATATTATCATATTTCCATAAGGATGTACAATTTTATCACTGAATGAATGCCAGTCATTTTTAAAGACCAAGCAGAGAGAGTGTGGTCATGGAGAAACTCTCAAACATTTGGTCTTCTGAAAAGCCCTGAATGTGCTCTGTACAGGACATTCTGACATGTGAGCTTTTATAGAGATCGACTAAAACATAATGTCCACTACAGAGATAAGAACTCCATAGCTGGGTCTCAGGGGAGGACATGGTTCAAACCCAGGACATGGTTCATACAGTATATTCCTGCTCTTTCATCTCTTATTTTCCCGGAAGCGAACAGTAAGAAACATTCTTTACATATCTCTGGTGTAAGAGAAACACTTATCAGGCTGACACCTGTTCCTCCGTGATGACATTGGCAGTGTGAAAAGATCAGATATGCTTTTAATAAATCCATTAGTCAGTTTTAACAAACCACTGAATTGTGGCTTTAGAAAAAGATAACAAAAGAGTTAATCTTTTTTGTTTGCCATCTCTTTTACCCTCCCCTTCTGCATACCCCTATTTACCCTCCCCTTGTTCAAAGTTAATGTTTAATTTTTGTTATGTGCCGATGCCTATAAACACATTGATTGCTGTGCTCACACCATCAGCACTCCGCTGTCCTCTCCATCCAGAACACACCTGACATCTGCAGCTGAGGAACAGAAGACATGGCATCGGTTCTACGCTGGCTGTGGGTTAACAGAAACTACTTCATCATCTTCATCACCCCCTTTGTTATATTGCCCCTGCCGCTAGTCTTCCCAACTCCGGTAAGTACTTTTCTTCTGGAGCAGAAGTATTTTGTCCTCGTCATGAACATTTTAAGCAAAAACTGTTTCTCTATGGATCTACATTTTGTGTCAGTGAATTTATATAGCCAAATGACTGAAATATGACAATGTGACATCTAAACATTAAAAAATCTTAATTTAAAAGATTTAAATAAAAGCCTCATCAGGAGTTGAATGATGGCTGAAAAATGCATGCTCTTATTTATGAACTGTGGGATGCTGGACACTTTATTTGCACAGCTTGCAGAGGTCATCCTCAAGTCTCAAACAAAGAAAATAAAGTCATATGACCCAAAGTTACTCGACCTGGATATCAGGTGACTTGGAACTAGAGAGCAATTTTTGGAGTAAAAAGGAATAATCAGACATTTAATAACCTGAACTGGCTAAACTACTGAATGCAATTTATGTTTTGTATTTTTTAAAACCCCTTACACAAGACATATATATATTATTATTATTTTTTTTAAATAAAATCAGAATTTACTGGACATTTTAACCCTATAAAGCCTATTGTATCATATTTGATACCCAACATTTTGCTTCTAAATTACCAACATGTTAAAAAACTTTCCTGAAAAAATAGATTTTTATACATTTTATAAATTTTTAGCAAGTAATAGGCTTTTTAGTATAATTTTTAAAAAATGTTCACCTTCAGGTTGTGGTAGAGTACGTGTGTATTTTTGCTGTGAAATCTTTACTAATTTTTATAAAGTAGATATACAAATAACCTTTATATTTTTAGTAATATTTCAAAATGAAAACTTACTGGAATTAAGCAACTGAAGTTTACATGATTGTCCAAACACCATATTTAAATATGAAATATTACAAATATGATTCAAATATGAAATGCTGTATCATAAGCTTTGCCTTCTACAAGCTATTTTTAATATCATTTTACTAATCATAATATTGGGAGATATAGAATGATGTTTATATGATGACTAATATTTATATATATTTTAAGTAGTCTGCTATACTGTACTTTATAAAGATCAAAGCATTGATTTACGTTATTTACCTTCAATTTTACTTTTTGGCAATATAAATCATTTTCATTACATCATTACATCACATATGAGCCATAAACACATGATGTATCAAATATGATACTCAACAAGAAACACATATGCAATTTTTTATGTCTTGTCTAAAGGTTCCATAAAATTCCTCCATAAAATAAACCCATCCATAAAAGAAAATGCATTCAAAATTGTTTACAGTCGTTTATGGTCAAGGGTTACTTTATCAGCATTCTGAGAGCGATAGATGAGTCTAAACAGGTCTTCAAAAGATAAAGTAGTGACCCCTGGTACCTTCACCAGATCTAACAGATTTTTTACAGAATTGATTCACACTCTTTCCTCCCCTTTGACAATCTAAGATGAAAGGATTGGCATAGATTTGAGATTGCATCTTTGATGTGTTATGCATCTAATTTCAAATCCAATAACTCTCTTCTATAGAAATGTGAAATAGGTGATGTATTCCCTAGTTCACTTACACTGTGACACTTCTGTTCTTCAGGAAGCAAGATGTGGTTTTGCCATCATCCTGATGGCACTGTACTGGTGTACAGAGTGTATGCCGCTGGCCATCACTGCTCTACTGCCTGTCGTCCTCTTCCCAATGATGGGCATCATGGAATCTGGAAAGGTATCATACATTTAAAAAAAAAAAACATTTTGCATAATTTTATACCCAAAAATAATGGAAAAGCAAACTACTCCCATAGCAATTGTTTAAAATAAATGTGTATATTATAGTTATCATAAAAGATGACCAGTTATATAATAATTGTTTCAAGCACTAAAGACGAAGAAAATTACTTCCACAGAGATTTACCTTCATCAGCATGAAATCTATTTGTAGAAGTGTTATCTCTAATGATTTAGGATCTTTATGGTCAATAAAATCAGTTTTTATGAGCACCTTGGAACATGTCATCAAACAGACTGTAATCTGTATTTTATATTCCTTATCTTTCTGTCTTTTCCTTATCTTGAGTGCTTTTCCCAGACTGCAATTTTTTTTATACAAAACTGGATAAAAAAATGCAAAATTTATTGATTCTATTGTGTAATGCATTTTCGTATGCTACTTTGGAGAAAGAGTCCCTAAAGGTGGCATGATGATGGAAAAAAAATATAAGATTGAAAGCATTTTTTTTATTATTGTTTGCTTGCAAAACTTTGGCATTCTCTCAAAAAAAAATGTGTTGCATTCCACCAAGAAAATTGGCATTCACTCGTAAAACTTCATTTTCTTGCAAAAATGTTGCGTTCATCTGAGAAACTTTTCTTTCAATCATTTATCTTTTGCATTCTCTTGAAAGTGTTGCAAATACAATGGAATAGTTTTTCTAACATTATTTGCAGCATACAGTAAATGTTGCACAACCCAACACAATGTTTTGCAAGACAGCAAAAAAAAAAAAAAAAATTCAAACAAGAAGTAATCTACAAGCATTGAAATATAATTTAATCTAATTTCTAATTTTTTCCCCATCACCACGTCTTTATGATGAATCTGTACAGTGCACAATGTATAGTATATAGTAAACAGCAGGCTAGTTCTGCATTTTAAACCAAAGCCACTTTGTCTTCCAGGTGTGTGTTGAATACCTAAAGGACACCAACATGCTGTTTATTGGGGGTCTGCTGGTGGCTATAGCTGTTGAACACTGGAATCTCCATAAGCGTATCGCCCTGAGTGTCCTCCTAATAGTAGGAGTTCGGCCTGCTTTGTAAGATCATACACATTTAACTTATCTTACTTTATATCTCTCACTCACACACTCACTTGTTTTTGCTGTCTGTTAACTTCTGCAGGCTGATGATGGGGTTCATGATCGTAACATCCTTCCTCTCAATGTGGATCAGCAATACTGCCACCACAGCCATGATGTTGCCTATTTCTCAAGCTGTTCTAGAACAGCTCAGCGCCACAGAGGCTGACAGTGATGAGAAAGAGCTTAGGGAAGGCCAAGATAACCAAGCGTTTGAGTTGACTGAGGTCAACATCAAACAACCTTTGGACAATGTCACTGGAGACAAACCCAACAGTAAGTCCAACATGTTGACACCTTTAAAACATTTTTGTTATTATTATTATTCTGCTGCACAGCAAATAAATTAATTTGTCGTCACTGAATTGAAATGAATTTATTATTTTATGATGTTAAACTGTAGACTTTAGTCAGTGTAGCATAACAGCAAACTAATCTTGTAGCCGCATTCTGGATTAGTTGTAGAGTTTTGATAGAACTGTCTGGAAGATCTGCCAAGAGAGTGTTGCAGTAGTTCAGCCTGGACAGAACAAGAGCTTGAACAAGGGGTTGTGTGGCATTTTCTGAAAGAAAGGCCCTGATTTTTCTTATGTTGTATAAAGCAGATCTGCAGGACCTGGCAGTTTTTAGCAATGTGGTCTGTGATATTCAGCTGATCATCAACCATGACTCAAAGGTTCCTGGCAATCCTTGAAGGAGTTATGGTTGATGGATGGTGAAATTGTAATGAAGTGATGGGTTTGCAGAAACCACAAGCAGTTATGTCTTAGCAATGTTGAGTTGAAGGTGATGGTCCTTAATCCAGCAAAAAAATGTCTGTTAGACATGCTGAGACTCAAGCAGCTACCGTTGGATCATCAGGATGGAATGAGAAGAAGCATTACGTGTCTTCTACATAGCAGTGATATGAAAAGCCATGTTTCTGAATGACAGAATGTCATGTAGACAGAGAAGAGAAATGGTCAAAGAACTGAGCCCTGAGGCACCCCAGTAGGTAGTTGTTGTGACACTTTTTGGACTTATTTGAGAGGTAGGGTCAAACACCTAGAGTGCAATTGCAGAGATGCCATTTGCCAGTTGGGTTGAAAAGAGGATTTGGTGGTTAACCAAGTCTAAATCAGCGGATAGATCCAGCAAGATAAGCATTGAAGATTTGGAGAAGGACATGTGGATGTGCATGTGATGTGTCATGAACCATGTTGAGGTTAAGAGTGTGGAGGAAGTGATCTGATGAGAGCAGTGAACTATCACACATGATCAGTGGCATGTGTAAATAAACCCAATTGGTTAACTAATTTGTGAGTAGCCACAGATAACACTCGCTCAAGATCAAAAGAGGCAAGTAGAGTGTTAAAGTCTGCAGCCTGAGGTTTGTCTTGGTTTACAGTACATTGAAGTCTCCAAGCTTAACCAGAGCAAAAAAGAGACCTCTGTTCTTCAATTTGCATTGACTACCAACTGCTGTCAAAAAATTCAAGGCATTGACGTGTGCCTACAAGACAACCAGTCTTTAGCCATCTTTAAGAAGCAGCTTAAAGGGGGGAAGTCGTGGCCTAATGGTTATAGGGTTGAACTCCCAATCGAAGGGTTGTGAGTTCTAGTCTCGGGCTGGCAGGAATTGTGGGTGGGGGTAGTGCATGAACAGCTCTCTCCACCTTCAATACCACGACTTAGGTGCCCTTGAGCAAGGCATCGAACCCCCAGCTGCTCCCTGGGCGCCGCAGCATAAATGGCTGCCCACTGCTCTGGGTGTGTGCTCATTTCGGATGGGTTAAATGCAGAGCACAAATTCTGAGTATGGGTCACCATACTTGGCTGAATGTCACGTCACTATTTCACTAAAGCACATCTCTTCCATCTACACTTGACATTCTGACACTTGCACTGTCTGTTGTATTTCTATTTTATACTATTCTATTTTTCTCCCTTTTTATTATTATTATTATTATTTTTATTAAATCAGAATCGATGGTAATAAAACTCAATCTTAGAACTTACATCCCACCTTTACTCAATTTTAACAGACAACCCAGTTCTGGAGGAAAGAATCAATGCACTCTCTGAACTCAGGAGGAAAGAACGTGAAGCGAAGTACCTTAGTCTCTTTAAAGGAATGAGTCTATCTGTGTGCTACTCCGCCAGCATTGGAGGAACTGCCACCCTAACAGGCACCACTCCAAATCTTATTCTCAAGGGCCAGATGGATGAGTATGTTTGTCAAATATCCTGTTATTTTATATATATATACGGCCTGCTTTGTAAGATCATATATATATATATATATATATATATATATATATATATATATATATATATATGTATATATAACAAATTATATATATATATGTATAGGTGTCGTGCATTGTTGTGCACACAAACTGTGAGACCTACAACATAAACATGTGCATACAGTAATGGAGCAAGGTCTCTTCTCACACATATGTTTGCACATTATTGCAGGATTTTTCCAGATAACAATGACGTAATTAACTTTGCCAGCTGGTTTGGTTTTGCCTTTCCTAACATGGTGCTGATGCTTGTGCTCTCTTGGCTTTGGCTGCAGTTCATGTACTTGGGATTTAAGTAAGTAACTCACATGCTGTACATTAAATTACATAATGTGCCTAGGACATAAAGTAAGTGTTATTAGTTGGATGATATCAATTTGAGGCTATTTTGCTTTTCAGCGTAAAAAAAAGTTTTGGCTGCGGTTTGAAAAATGAGGGAGACAAAGAAGCTTACAGAGTTATGAAGAATGAATACAAGAAGTTGGGCCCGATGTCTTTTGCTGAGGGCGCAGTGCTTGTCATCTTTGTGATCCTAGTGATCCTGTGGTTCACACGAGAACCAGGGTTCATGCCAGGCTGGGCCACTGAGCTCTTTAACAAAAATGGACAGTGAGTAAACTTCACCCAAAAACTTTTACATAATAGTTCAGATGAAAAAAGTAATGTTTCTTTGCATATTCATTTCTTTATATTGTCAATTTTTTCTCTGTGCAGATTTGTCACCGATGGCACTGTGGCCATTTTCATGTCAACCCTGTTCTTCGTCATTCCATCTCGGCTAGACTGTTCATGTTCTGTCAGTGCAAGTGATGAACATAATGAAGAAGCTGAATTAGCGGGCAAAGGTAAGGTGCTTCTGCATTCAGAGTCTCTGAACAAAACATCCATCAGTTTAAACTAGGTCTTCAATTCACTGGACTATCTGTTTTATAAAGAACAAGAACATCAGAAAAAGGACAAGAAGAAGAGACTGAAGGGTACTCCCACTCTTCTTAACTGGAAGGTGGTTCATGAACGCATGCCCTGGAACATAGTGCTGCTCCTGGGTGGAGGGTTTGCCTTGGCAAGAGGAAGTGAGGTAAGATGATGACAGAATAGCACATTATAATGGGCAATAAATCTACATTCATTAGTCAATTATACAAAATAAATTATATTAAATTAAATTAAATTAAATTAAATTTCATCTTGTTTAATACCATGGTTCTCAACCAGCTGGCTGGAGTGGGCCACAGGATGACTCAATTTATATTCATTTTTTATATTTGTGTAGGAGTCTGGACTGTCAACATGGTTGGGTGAAAGTCTGGCCCCACTGCAGAGCATCCCACCCTTCGCCATCTCTCTGATACTGTGTTTCCTGGTGGGAACATTCACAGAATGCTCCAGCAACACAGCCACCACCACGCTATTCCTGCCCATTCTAGCATCTATGGTGGGTACAGTTTCACAAAAATGTTACTTGGTATGAAAAAAAAGTTTTAAAAATGTATGTAATATGTAAAAATTTAACAAGTATGGAAGTGGTAATTATAAGCCGCCTCTATTTGCAGGCCACAACCATCGGGCTCCATCCTCTATACGTGATGCTGCCCTGCACCATCAGCGCATCGCTGGCTTTCATGCTTCCTGTAGCCACTCCACCCAATGCCATCGCTTTCTCCTATGGCAACCTCAAAGTCTTGGATATGGTATGGTTCAACACACTTGTCTTACTCCCTCACATTAGTCCCTTAACTGGGAGTTAAATGTCAAAATACATTTTAGGGGAACTGTTTATGCAAAACGTTGTGGGTAATTGTATTTTCTTTTTGTTTGAAGGCAAAGGCAGGCTTCATTCTCAACATCATTGGCATTCTCAGCATCAACCTCGGCATCAACACATGGGGAACGGCCATGTTCAGTCTAGGAACCTTTCCCACATGGGCCAACGCCACAAATGCAACAAGTACACCATGAAAATCTTCACATCTAATGGTTTCATGAAAACACTGAAGGGAAAGAGAGGGGGGGGGGGGGGGTAAAGGAAGCTGATCCAAAAAATACCATCATCAAATCGACAAAAGGGTCACAGCATGCAGAGCATGTAGCATTCGTCTCCTCATCAATGCCCTCTGGAGCAAAAGCTTGTTTTTCTCAAACCTTTAGACATTAGCTTTTCAAGCACTATATTAGTGGCAGGTCAGGATTAACTCAGGTCAGCCTCCATTTAGTGTTCGAAACTCTGTAACACTTATTAACATCTTTAAAGTCGATGAAGTATGAGGACTTTGTAAATGTGAGTTAGCTTCCATGTAGCGCTCTTGCTAGCTCAGTTTGGGCAAAATCTGATCCAATTTCTGGTTCATTTAGAGCTGTTTTTGTCTACATTCTTTGTGGGTTTGGTTTCACAAGTAGGATTTCTTGTCTTCCATTTGTGCTGGTTCACGAAAATTCAATTAATTTATGGGGTCTGGACAAGACCTTTAATATTTTAGATCCCTTTTTGGATCTGTCTATTTAATACATTTTAATACATGGCTTATTTGTAAAATCTTAATCTGTTGAGAAACACAGTTAAAGATTTTTAAATGCCCCTACTTTGTAGAAGTAAATACTTGAAACATAAAAGTCACAGTGTCTTTTCAGAATATGTGCCTTTTCTCAAATAAATCTAATTTTGTGCAGTCTTGTGAGAAATTTCATTTACAGCCTGCAGCAACAATATTGTTGGCAACTGATTTCAAGTATATCGAGTTATTTTAGAAAATGTAGTCATTTTATTGAGTTATTTATATTATTAAAGAAAAATTGCAAATCTTAGGACCTGCATGTACTTTCCAGATATATCTATTTATCTATCTATCTATCTATCTATCTAGCCAGGGCTATATTTATTTTAAATAAATTCTTGTGATGCAAAGCTGAACTTTCAGCAGTCATAACTCCAGTCTTCAATGTCACATGATCCCTGGAAATCATTTTAACCTACCAATTTTGATGCAAAAGTTGTAGTGCTTAATATTCTTTTGAAAGCCACGATACACTTTGTTGTGTAGGTGCAAATGCTAAAAGAACAGCATTTTTTTTTTTAAGTATTTTTTTTTTCCAACAATAACAAAAGCTGTTATTTCTTTGTTGAATAAAAGCATCGTCTTTCTAAAAAAAAAAAAAATATCTTAATGAACCTATTTTACAGTAACTTATAATTTAAAGATAAACTAGTGCTAAACACTAAATGAAGAATCTGAAATAAATATTCACAGGAAAATAAAAGGCTATGGGGAAAAACACAAAATAAATAAATAAATAATCAACATATACATTTATTTATTTTATTCCAGACTGGCATTTAATTGTCCAAAACATACATTTCATTTTCTCCCCTTCCCCCTCCAAAATCATTTACAATAAATCACAATCATAAATAAAGCACATATTACATCTGACTAGAAACATTTTTCAAGTTATTCCTCCATTTTACACACTTACTGAAGTCTTTGAAAGCCTCCTCATTATTCATAAATCAAAAATAGGTAAATCATTCTCCTAAAAGCACTGTTTGCACTCTGAATACAAGGATCATAGATACAGCACATACTTGGATAAGATATTAAATCTAATCTCTGCTATGTGCACTAAACAGCCACAAAGGGCCTGGCTCGCTGGAATGTGTGAGAAAGGGAATGCTAGATGGAGAAATGAGAAGAGATCACATCTCTTGCTCTCTTCGAACTACTGTTCTTTAAACAGCTCAATATGACCATTTCTTTCCTCTTGTTTTGTACGAAGTCAAAAAGAAACCACACGAAGCAGACGTTTGAAATGTCAAGGCTTGTAACGTGTGCAGTGTTCCCTTTTCAGTAAGCATTTTTCACATCGTTGTTTTATCTACACAATCTCTTGTTTGCAGAGTGAATTATGTATAATCAGAAACTTTATACAGATCTTCGAATGCAGAAGTCAATCGTTTCGACAGGTTCATGAAAGTTTCAACTGATTTGACTTCATTTTTTTGCTCGTTTTTTGTTTTTATCCACACAAATAATCAACATCTCAAAATTAAGTTTGCTCACGTATCAAAATATATCTAATGCAACACAAATCTATCAATTATGTCAAGGTCTCACCATAAAATAATATAAACGTATGCTATTTAGGATGAAAAGTTTCATGAAATATGATGTAGCTTATACTCATTAACATCAACAATATATAATGATCTTATCAGTGTTAAACACCCTCCTCACACACACAAAATCATAGAATGAAAACCCATACATACACATGCATGCACATGATGAATAGAAATCCTAAGTACCATTCACATTACAGTGCCTTGCTCATACAAAAGTAACACTCTATATTTGCTGATGTGAATGATGGCAGTGTGAAATCAGAACAGGATATGTATGCATTGGATAAGACCTTCTCATATGACTTTCTAGACCTCACAAACAGACATGGCGCACTGCAGGTGGTCGTCTATGACACTGATTCAAGGAGGGTGTGACTGCTGGACAAAGACACGTGATTGGTTCTTAGGTCTGTCAGTCAAACTCTCTGCCTCAGTCCCCTCCCACGGCTGTCCTAAGGGCCTCCGCTGTACGAATAATCTGCTTTGTTGTGCATGACCAGCTTGTTGTCCACAAAGTAGAAGCTGTCAGACTGCGTCTCGTAAGGATGGAGGATCATCTCACGCACTGAAATAAAGAGAAAACACATCAGAGAGCTCAAATCACCATGAATAGAGGGATACACAAACAATAATTACGCTTTTTAAAAGCTACAGTATTTTAGAAGCTGGTAGGTCAATGTCATGTTAATTTTTTTTTTCTGGGTCTATTAATATTCTCAAATACATACTTCAATATATCTATTTCTCTTAATGTATTTTTATATATAATAATAGACCCTTCTATGATGAACTTGCATTGAATCTCTTACATTAAATAATTATTTAGCATGTATGTGCTATATTCATTATTGGGTTATGAAGTAAAAAAAAACTATATCAGAATGATTTCTGAAGGATCATGTGACACTGAAGACTGGAGTAAGAATACTGAAAATTCAGCTTTGTATCGAACAAATAATTATTATTACAGTATTTTACAATATTACAGTTTTTGTAATGTATTTTTGATCAAATGAAAGAGGCTTCATTCAAAAAAAAAAAAAAAAAAAAAAAAAAAAAAAAAAAAAAAGTCCATTCCCTTTACAACAGAGTGATATCTAGTGGTATTCACTTATTTTATTTTTAATTTTTTTTTGCCATACCACCATCTATGGGTATTTTCATAGCAAGATCAATGCATTTTAAAAGAGTAGTAATGAAAAACAACAATTGACAACCAACCAACTTAACAAACATATAATATTTTAATATATTTCAATAATTTATATAAAAAAAAAGTAAGATTATTCCTGGTGAAACAACCATTAAAGACCTTTGAGTAAAATTGCTGACAGTGACATTAAAAGCATTTAAATTACAAAAATAACAAATTGGTGGTTCATCACCTTTCCACAAAAACAAACAAGTCTGGCAAGACCAACACAGCATCTTGTTTAAACGGTCATGTCTACACTACAAAAGAAAATTAGCAAAAACCCTTTCATTTACGATTGGATTGACTTCAATATAACTGATTGACACTTTTGTCCCATTCCATCTGAGTGGTACATGTCAACACTGAGATGTAGACAAATATGTACATAACAGTATCTGCAATTTGCTCTAGATACATAGTCTCTCAGGGGTTACTTACTGAGATCCTCTGAGAGCGGGGGGAACTCATAGATGTGCTCACAGGTGTTCTTGCTGCTGGGGATGCAGAAGCCAAACTCAAAGTCGAAACTCTTCAGCAGCTGTTCACGGAAATAGTGCCTCTCGATCATCCGGAAGTTATTGATGGGGATGTCCCCTACTGTGAATTCAACACTAAAAAGACCGAAAACAAAACAGAGAAGATATTCATTTGAGACTTGTAGTTCTTCAGTGTTCATTTCAGAAAAACACAGTTCATCACTTGGGTTAGTTTAGAGAGCTGTTAACTTGAGCCTGTTAATTACCAAAAACTGTTCAACATCCCATTCCTCAATTACTGAAATAAATGAAGTTTTCCTCGACATTCTAATTTATTGAGAAGCACCTGTATTATGTGATTACTGGATTCATTATTTGAGTAGCTTACTGCATCTACTTCTATATTCTGCCCTTTTCGATAATGACGAGATTCATTCGACGGGTTTAATTTTGAGAAATGATTTATGCTCGCTTTGTTTTGATTATTGTATCTGACCTCAATGAGCATACAACTGTTGTTCTGGTATATGAGACAGCTCCACTAATGAATATCAGCTGTCTGTCCTTTCATATGCCACCGTCTTCAATTTCTAAATATGTAATATTCTCCTCTCTTGCAAAGATATGATAGAACAGGAGGACTACAATGATGATCTAATGTTTAAACATATCCTGCATGTGCTAATTTGTAGTAACTTTACCTAACTCTACTGTTATTTTAATCGATATTTGTAGAACTGTTAATTTAGTAACCTTATGGTTTCTAGGAAAACTGTGTATTAAAAACCAACATATATTAATATTCAAAAAAATAAGACAGGCAAGACTTTAATGTCCTTGATGAATGAAAGTATTGATTTCTTAAAAAAAAAAAAGAAGAAGAAACTTTTGAACAGTTATGTATACACTGACTACTTTAAACTGTACTTACGTGGCTCCTACTTGACGTAGGCGTAAGAAAGCCGGCGTAAACTGATAACGTACAAACCGTCCAGCATTTGGATCAACATCTCGTTTATCTCCTTTATCTAATTGAAAAAAAAAAAAAATTCAAAATGAGAATCAGAATTATAAAATAATTGATGTATGTGTCTGATCATAATTGCACGTGACTGACTGTAATCAAGTGTCTTTCTGGGCTTCATTTAAACGTATTAAAAGTACTAAAATGAAAGCAGAGACAGCAAACTTTTTCTATTCTTTGTGTTCCTCACTTAAGCTAATGTACGGCTGTTTTCTATAGCAAATACACATCATACACATTCAGTGCAAAGTTACTCCATGAATCGCATCCCAGTTCAGTCCATTACAGTAGTTTATGTTTACACAGTGTTTCTGTTAATATTCAAGCACAGCGATGACAATAATACCTGAGCAGTTTCAGGACAGTTCCACCTAGTGGTCAGAAAATTATTTGCACCTCTCTATAACTAACTGGAAATCCTTGGTCAATCCTTTTTTTTTTTTTTTTACCTACTTAAAAACTTGTAAGTGGTTCAGTTTTCTCAGAACCTTTGAACTGCTCAGTTAAATACTGTGCTTGTGGAATCATCACACTTTTTAGTCTTTAGTCACTTATTTGTCTCTTTGGATTGCAGAAAATACTATTATTTAGAAAAGAAGAAAAAATAAATAGTAGGAAAGACCATTATATATACTATAGTCCTGGAACATTATTTATAACATGCATGTCAAAATTAAAATGGCAAAAAATGCTAGTAATTACATAAACAGTAAGCTAATGCTAGCAAACACCTTTTTAGGGGAAGAAGACAGCACTGATAGCACGTCACTGTTGCACCTGATTATTAACTGATGTTATCTGGAACCACACAGCACAAACTTTTATTTGCGATGTCAAATGTGAAACCAGTTTAACAGTTAAATGTTTAAACTTAACCTAATAAATATACATTTTTCAACATGGACCAAAACATGAAAACAGTCATCGAAATCAAGCCAGACTGTGTGCTCATGTAACTAAATTTTGGCTGAGCACAAACACAGAGTGCATATTATATAACTCTATACTACATAACATAACTAACTGCATCAAAAACTGTATATATTGATGGATGTGAAAGCATTTACATTAGTAGGACCACTCGACTTGTACCCACCATGCTGGTGATCCCATGACAGGAATCAGTAACCTGCTGGAGGTGGCCGCTCACACTCACCTGTGCCTGGAGGTTTGGTGATCTCAAACAGTACTGTTCCTGTCTCCATATCCCTGATCTTGAACCGTGTGAAGTCTATATTGTATACATTGTCTTCTGGACTACACAGATAGTCTGCAGGAAAAACAAAAACACATTTAGATTTGATGAATTTACCTTAAATTAATGCCCCTGCTCCCTACAATCATTATATAAATTTTGTGAGTCAATGTCGAAATGATAATATCAGCCGTCTAGTATTTTAATTTAGTATTCAATCTGATTTTTTCATCTCTTAAATTTACCTTAATGTACAAAATTCTGACTGCACAACAGGGCTCACAACATTTCAAAATCCCTGGTAGCACTTCAGACAGAAATTCTTCAGATTTAGCCCCAGAATGAAATTAACTAGCCTGAATAAAAAAAGACTTCAGCTGGACTTCACTGCGGATAAACAGGATCAAAAACTTCTGCGTTTGCATTTTTCCTTAAAAAACAAACAAAACAAAAGTCGGGTGTAATATCCCCCGACTCAAGAACAAATAATATTTCAAGCATGAAATAGAACAAAGTTACAAATAAAATGTCTAACATTAGTTTTCAGTTACAGAAATGAAATGTACTAATCTTTGTAGAAAGTTGTGTTTTGTTGTTTTATTAGTATTGATTGACAGACAACAGTATGTTTTAATGGGTTCCTGTCCCTTTAAGATGGATTACAAAGATCCAATAAAATGATTCAGATTTCTTTCTCCACTGTTTATGTTCATGTAAGACATAACCGACTATGTATTACTTGTTGAGATGGGTATTTTGAGATAACTTTGTGTTTTTTTTTTGAAGCTGTAGGAGAAGCAAAAGAGTAATCAATAGTGTGTTTGTGCGCTGTCTGAAATGCCACTCTCGGTGTACATGAGAACAGATTTGAGTTCTCTTTAGCCATTTCATGTGATTCAGTGGTTTAAAATTCTTCAATGTTTAAATCGGAAAGACTTAAATACATGCAAATGATCAACTATGATCCGTTTCACACCTACAAGTGAGTAAACAATATGAATGAAGGAATATTATATATCATTATGTAAGATATAAATTTTTGTAGCCTGACTAGAAGATATGGCCCCAGGACATGGGGCAAGTGATTTAGCAAGCCCTGCACAAGACTTATTCAGGTCGTTTCATATGCCCTTACATAAACTTCCCCTCAGACCTTACCATAAAGACCAGGATGACATTTTATAATAGGCCATAGCAGTTTTCTTTTTCACCTCTGGGTAACACAACCTTTGCAACCTTTTAAAGGGGTCATATGACGTTGCTAAAAAAATAACATTATTTTATGTATATTTGATTGGCTAGATATCCATTGCTATCCTAGCATGTGATGGAAATGTTATGCCCCTCATCATACTGTGATTCCGTGTCCTTGTGCCACGAGACAAAACCAATAAAACCCATTACAAATTTACCATTTTGTTGCATCCAGTGGGGACATAATTACTGATTATAATAACTTATACTGTCTTTTTGCATGTTGTATCGCACAGAGTAAAAATAAAACTCCAAAGAGAAAGGAAAACTTGAAATTGCATCATATGACCCCTTTAAGCAATGATCTTAAAACTTAATATCTTTAGTTAGAAAATAATACAAACCATATCCCAGACATGACTGTACTCCTAAAAAAGAAAACTCAATAACACTTTAGTCTAGGGAACTGTTTATTAGTAATAATAAAGCACATATCAATGCCTTATTCAGCAAGAACATTTCAGATCCCTTAATCCTACCCCATACCTAAACCTAACAACTACCTTACTAACTATTAGTAAGCAGCAATTAGAATTTGGAGTTAGAAGCAAATTAGGAATTTGAGGCAAAAGTTCTGGTTAATAGTGAGAATTAGTCCTTAAAATAAGGTGAAACCAAAAACACTTTAGTATGCTGCACTATTTTTGCTTCAGTAACCCAACAACCATGAGAAATGACAGTGCCAATTAGTGTTTGCTGCCCTGTATGTAGTGCATTGTGGGTATTTTTTGCAAGATGCACCCATGAATTGTGCAGATTGGAATTCTGACTCATTCTTAGGCAGTTCATTAGAGATGCCAGAATGACTGTTCCTGTGGGATGTTATTTGACAAATAAATTAGACCCTGCTTAGGCAAACAGAGGCCACATTAAATATAAGCCATTACAAGTCAATGATTTGGTCATCACCTATATTTTACACAGTGCAACGGTAATCAATTAGTATTTTAGGCTAAGAGCAGTGATTCATAATTTCCTGTTCAGAGTGCTAAAACAAACTACATCATATTTATATCTGTATTAAGCGCTGTCTTGAATAAAGTGGTCAACTGCACCAACAAAATTAATCTGGACAGATATAAATATCTGATAGGGAAGAAACCCTATCCACAGCATTTAGCCAAGCAGCGACAAACAATAATTTGAGTAAAAACATCACATGCTATTCATCAAGGCTTACACAACAGCAGCATTTCAATTGCAAATGAGCTCTCTATTTAAATGCACAGTTGCTGGCCTTTAATATTCAGATTTTTGTGTGTCTAATTTCCTGAGCAGACATTCTGGGGGGTGATTTGTTAAATCAGAGCTAGATAACGTTATTTCAGTTTCAAAATGAAACCCCTTTGAGTCATTATTCTAAAAGTGTCTTCATTGTGGTATTGTGTAGAAATACATTGTCTGTATAGTAACAACGATACGATAAGAAACACAGAGACCCTAAATAAATATATATAATACACACACACACACAACGTAACGTCTCGGTTACGAATATGGGATATCGCTTCAATAGACCAATCTACTTCGATTGTAAACTAAAGGAGCCGAGCCGGGGACCCGGGAGCTCAGCTGCGGCACAGCAACCATGGCGACTGGACGTGGTGACCGACAAATATGGGATGCCTATCAAAGCGCCATGGGTGCTGCCCCTTCCAGTGCCCTGTGCAAGCAGCTTGTGCCCCTATTAGGTGTAGGCCGTGGCTCAGAACAAGTAGCTCCACTCACCTTTGTCGAAGCACTACCTCACTGGGTGAGATTGGATAACACTGGGAAAACGTACCCGGTCCACTTGGAACCGGGACGCTGCAGAAGCCCCATCCTTCTCGAAGGAGGTCTCGGAGGTAAACACACATATAGCATCAGTTTAGGAGTATACGGAGAAATTTGAGGTGATTAAAAACCCTCTTGGGAAGGCAGAAGTCTGCCGGGGAAACACGGGCTCTAAGGCTATACTGTGGACTTGCACATACGAGTACCGCTTAGGTCTCAATATGGAACCCACCCTTCCATGGTTCTCATGGATACATCTTGAAAGCCTGGCGCCGGACGTTCCGCTGCATCCAGCTGCTTAGGGTGATGGAGGTTCATAACAGGGTCTACAGTACTGAAACTCTTGAGCAGTTTAAGCAAGCCTCTCAGTGCCACTACCCGTTTGAGGTGAGAACACAGGAGGATACCGGCTGTACACGAAGGCTATAGAACCTAACGAACGTGTTAGGGGTCGCCCAGCCCGCAGCTCTACAAATATCTGTCAGTGAGGCACCACAAGCCAGCGCCCAGGAGGATGCAACACTTCTAGTTGAGTGAGCTCGCAACCTGAACGGACAGGGCACATCCTGAGCCTGATAAGCCAGGGTTATGGCATCCACAATCCAGTGGGCCATCCTCTGCTTAGAGACGGCACTCCCCTTCTGCCGACCTCCGTAACAGACAAAGAGCTGGTCTGAGGTCCTGAAGCTTTGTGTCTGGTCTACGTAGCCTCTTAATGATTGGACGGGACAAACCAAAGCCAGGGCTGGGTCTGCCTCCTCCAGGGGCAGCGCTTACAGGTTCTCCACTTGGTCTTTGAAGGGTGTAGTGGGAACCTTGGGCACATAGCCAGGCCGGGGCCTCAGGATTACCTCGGAGTCAGCAGACCCGAACTCTAGGCACTAATCGTCGACCGTAAATGCATGCAGGTCCCCTACCCTCTTGATGGAAGCCAGTGCAAGCAGGAGCAGTGTTTTTAATGAAAGAAACTTTAGCTCAACTGAATGCAAAGGCTCGAATGGGCCCTGCTGTAGTGATTTAAGCACTAGAGACAGGTCCCAAGAGAGTATACAGGTGGGTCAGGAAGGATTTAACCTCCTGGCCCCTCTAAGGAACCTGACGATGAGGTCATGCTTACACAAAGACTTCCCATTAACGGGTCATGGTACACGGCAATAGCAGCAACCTGGACTTTGTGGGTGGAGGGAGACAGCCTTCGCTCCAGCCCTTGCTGCAGACAGGACAGCACGACCGCAATCGAGAATCTTCGGGGGTCTTCATGGAGAGAAGGAGAGAACCAGGTCCACGTGGGCCAATACGGACTGCTAAGGAGGAGGTGGCGGGCGAGTTGCGACGAGAGCGCAGACCACCAGATGATATAAGGCTGGGCAATTAGGCAAAAAATATTTGTCCCGAATCATTCGATATTGATATTTACCATGACAATCATTTACAATTAACAGGAAAACAAATGCTCTCCATGTTTGCTAAGCCTGAATGTAAACATAACTTGTTTGCTCACAAACTCCATAGAATAGCTCATTTGGGACTTGAAATGTATTTTGTTTTCCCAAATTCGGTTTTCTCTCATTTTTTCCCCCAGATACTGCGTTTTATGATTTAATACAAATGTATCATTAAAAATGATGTCTAATGCAGTAAATTAATAAAGCTATAACAGTTAATTCAATATTTTAAAATGCAAACATATGAAAATATATCAATTAGTTTAAAACAAAACACTACATTTTTATTTTTTTGTCAAATAAGATACTATGCAACAGAAATGTATAAATTAAATCATGGATGAGAAAATCTTGTATGCTATTCTTTAATAATAATAATAATAATAATAATAATAATAATAATAATAATAATACAATTTTAAGAAAAACATTCATTTTTTATTATGAAATTATACATTTTTTCATTTAATCAATTCATCACTTCAAGATAAACCAAATATATTTGGGCATTCATCATGAGGATCTTTGGGTTTCAGTGTATTTGACTAGTTTTTTCTCAAATTAAACTGAAAAGCTTGTGAGGCGGCTCAGAGCAGCTCTGTTTGGGTTCAACAAGCTTTCTGAATTGCACCAAATAGTAGTACATTGTGCTCTTCATAAAGTCTTGATATTTGCAAATCCCTATTTGTGACATACCAATACCATTTAGAATGAACTAGGTTTTTAACGATGAGATTTTCACGGTATGATAATGGTCTCAGAAAATACCTCGGTTATACAATTTCACGGTATATTGTATTAAACAATCAAAACAGCCACGCTGAATCACGCATCCACAGTATCATCAGCTCCTTGGTTCTCAAATCAGACACGTTTGACAGAAACAGTTCTTGACTCAAGAACGAGTCAATCTTTCGTTCGTTATCTGGCTCAGCTCTGTGTTCATCTTCAGTTCTCTGTTCACAGCAGTTGTACTGTTTGAGTAATTGAATTACTCTGGGATATTGATTTGTTTGAACTCAGAGGGAGTGTCAGCCACATTAAAAACGTTAACATCTTAAGTCATTTGTGGATTAACGCTTATTGGATACGCGAACAGTTTCAAATTTGGTGAACTGGTGCAAGAAGATCCAGTTACATCGAATGATTCATTCACGAACCGGATATCACTAAACTGCAGTGAACACGCTCACAACAGACCCAGAAGAGAAGACAATGCTGAACAAAATCTTAATTTTTGCTATTTTTGGACCAAAATGTATTTTCGATGCTTCAAAAAATTCTAACTGATCCTCTGATGTCACATGGACTACTTTGAAGATGTTTTTAATACCTTTCTGGACATGGACAGTATACCATTCACACAGCTTCAATGGAGGGACTGAGTCTAAAATATCTTAAACTGTGTTCCGAAGATGAACGGAGGTCTCACGGGTTTGGAACGACATGAGGGTCATTAATGACATAATTTTCCTTTTTTTGGTGAACTAACCCTTTAAGCCACTGGCACTTGTAGTACAAGACACCACTCATTAACAGAGACATGCAAAACAAACAGACTAGCCTACTGTATATATTTATATAGCAGTGCTTTTGTCATTATTTTACAGCTTTGTTTTGTATTTATTCATCTATCCATCAAATCACACATGTTGTGTGACATCTGCAGAGTAGCTAGCTACTGTAAATTCATTGTCATGACTGGATTCTTTGCTTTACTCAATATCAGAGAAATCATAATGCATTAACCTTAAATTATAAATGGGACATAGCTGTATCTGCACGGGATTGATGATCTTCTGAATAGGTAAACATATTCAAAGCATTTCCTCATTTTGAAGCTGCTTTCCGACCACAGTTTTTGCAAACTGTGTCTACCTTCAAGGACAAATAAATATTTGTCTTTTCTATACAAAAAGTGTTCCCATACTAGTGCCAATTTGACCTCATATTTTGACGTGGGATCGAGATTAGAGATATCGGCCTCTGTTTCTGATGTTGTCTCCGCTGTACGTGTGGGTGGAGCAAGAGAACAGTTAGGGGCAGTTCACATATCACGTCTTTTGCACACTAAAGTTCGTTATTTAAAATGTAGGCGTGTGGTATGCGCACTCATAATGGAAGCAATGCGGTCGCGACACGCACGCGGTGCGACGCGCTCGTTTTTTCCAGACGCATCGAGTTAAAAACATTAAATCTTCAGAATTCCGCGAGCACATCGCAGGTCATGTAGTTTCCTCACCTTTTCCGTAACAACGTTGAAAGCTCAGCCAAAATGAAGGAACAGCTGTTCATAGCTGTATATGGATTGCCATTTTTAAATTAATTTAGTAGCAGAGCTACTGCAAGCGATTTTTAGTGCTGCAAATCCATTTATCCATTGCTGAAATTTCTGTGTCGTCATGGAGAGAGCAGGTCATGGTTGCTTGGCAATGGCAGACGCCTCAGGAGCACAAGTGCTCAAAGGCTTTTGGAAAAAAATCAGAAAGCGGCACACCTAGCGTTTTCCACAAGTTTTTTGTGAATGGAAGGTGGAAAGTTGTTGCCTAGACGCAGGTGAGATTCTGTGTCTGTTATTTTCTCTCAATACCGTAGAAAAGAAAATGTACACAGTGCTAATCGTACATGTTTATATCACGATATATCGTCATACCGGTATATCATTACAACCCCAGAATGAACATGCAAATCGAAATACATGTAATGTCTCCACTGTTCCCCAATCATACAATTACATGTGAAAAACCATCTCCTTTCTCCTTTTACAAAGATCCAGCCTTTGAATGTTTTCAACACCCCGTGCTTGCTGAATAACCCCACCATGTAGTATCCTGAGAGAAGGTATTCCCATGGCCACATGCTCTCTGGACAGTGTATATGTGCTCCCCTAGGAGCCCAGGGCCCAGATTAGGCCCTAAGCAGCTTAAGGCATCTCAGCATGGCAGGGGCAGATTGGGATGCGATCACATGATTTAAAGGGAAGGCAGGCTCTGTGCACCTATCTCTGCTGCACTTCAATATGATCTAACTGCAACTGAGCAAACAAGAGTCCACAAACATGTGTTTTCCCATCCAAAACCGGTTTTGTCATGAAACTGCTCACACAGAGCACAAACTCTGACCTGGAAATAACTGAATGGAACGCCATATGACCCATATACAAAAGTGAGTGCTCTCAAAAAAAGTTGGTTTCTGGATTATGAGATGCTGCAATAGTATAATTATAATAATAATAATAATAATAATAATAATAATAGAGTAGAAGTAAAAGAAGAAATGTAATAAAACAGCGAAGTACATGTACAGTTTACAATAAGGTAAGATTTGTTAACATTACTTAACCACATTAGTTAAAATGAAAAAAAAAACACTTAAATAAATAAATGCAAAATTGATGAATATTAATTTCAAGACTTATTATTTAAAAATAATTAATTAAATCAAGTTGTACTGGTTAGCATTTAATTGACCCGAGCATACACAAACAATGCACAGCTGTTTGGGTTTTTTTTTACTAACCGGGTAACACTTTAGATTTAGGGAACACTAACTACTGGCTTATTAGCATGCATGTTTCTAGAATATTGGCTGTTATGAAGCACACAATGTCATATTCCACATGACCATATTCTAGATCTCTTAAAGGGATGATCGGATGCCCATTTTCCACAAGTTGGTATGATTCTTTAGGGTCTTCATGAAATGTCTGTAACAAAGTTTGGTTAAAATTCCTCAATGGTCGTGAAAAACAACAGCCTTTTTACCTGGTCAAAAACAGATCTATTCACATATATATATTTTATGTGTTTATATTTTACCTACTGCTAGAAGTATCTATGTAGAAACCAGCTGCAGACTGAAACAGCTCGCTGGATGACACGGTTTCAGGCTCAGACAGCCCATAACAAACTGGCTGCAGTGTGTTTTCTTTTTTAGCATTTCTGAACTGGAAGACATGCAAGAAACCTATCTAAATGCAAAAAAAGCAAAAGCGAAAATGTCATGTCCCCTTTAACCCTTTCCAATACCTAAATTACAAACAACCTGCCTTACTATCAATAAAAAGAAAATTAGGAGTTTTATGGGGGAAAACTCTTAGTTAATAGTGAATATGTTTTCCTTAATCTATCATTAACCACTAACATTAACAAATATTAATAAATACTGGAACAAATGTATTGTTCTTTGTAAGTTACCAAATGGGACCTTATTGTAAAGAGTTACAGAAAAATGTATCATAATATTGACATCTGTCATAGGATTTTCTAAATCTGTTGATTCTTAACGTCACAGTTGAAGATTTCAGCTTTTAATTGAAATTTCACATTTGGCTCGTCACAACCAGAAAGTGAGCCATTTCTATAGCGGTCAGAGGGCAACACAGTCTAAAACACTAGGTTATGTATATTCATTCACTTGGAGTTGTTTACAATAACTAACTCACCTTTAAACCCATTAAGTAATCTGTGCAGTGAATGACAGGTAATGCGGATTACTGCTGCAATGTAATTCCTCAGTATCCGCAACATAACTAACACCTTTAGAGCAACACAAATTAATATAAAATTGACTGCTGTTTGTTCACTGACCACAAATGAAGCTTTCACCACCCCATCATGCCATCTGGCTATTCATCTATGCCAAGAGAGACACAGAGAGTGATGGAGTCTGCATGAGCGTGTATAGGAATGTGTGTAGTGGTAAATTAATAAGAGATGTCCTGTAATCCACTTTTAGGCACGTCGTCCAAAACAGTGAGGTAATGCACAGAGTAGCAGGTGTTAGTGTCTACGAGTTGGGAATGAGCCGGTGTCACACTAATGTCTCACGGTGGGCGGCAGAGACAGAGTGTGCCGGAAGGGTTCTACTCAACAGCTCCCAGAAGCTACACAGATTTTCTCTTTAGGAATACAGCCAAAATTTTGTCAGAGCCATTGTTTAGGAGTTCCAACATTGAGCTGTGATACTCATGCAAGCAATTATATTCTGTGCCACACTGAATCCAGCATGCAACTGAGAACAGTAATGATAATCATTCCAGCTGTGAGGGACAAAAGATTTGCTTACATTTTATTTTAAGGTGTCCTTGTTACAGTGTAATTACACATTTATGCACTGAGTATTAATTAATAACATGTACTACTACTTACGGTAGGGATAGGGTTGGATTAGGGTTTGGTTTTGTATAAATTGCATGTAATTATGCATAATATACACTTATTATTGTAACAAGTACAAGTAATGTGCAATGTAAAAAAAAAAAAAAAAAAAAGTTACTAAGATTTTATATTCTAAAATAAGATTATATAAACCAAATATAAATATGAACTAAAAAGGTAAAATATAAAAGTGACAAAAAAGATATTTAATAAGACTAATGTACAGTATATATATAAAAGACTAAATCAAGAAAAAAAAATTACAAATACGAAATGAATGCTGCCTGCTTAAAGAAAAAAATAGATGCAACAAAAACAGAGATGTATATGAAACATGATTCATTAAAATGAGTACGTCTGTACTTTTTTGACCTTTAGGCACAACGTAACCAACTATTTAAAACATGCTGTGGGTGTATTCATTACCATACTCGCTCAACCACCAAACTTCGCTACATTTATTTACCTTGGCATATCATCACTAAAATTAACAACCACAAGGTCTAATAAGCCTGAAATATGTGAGCAACCACTCACTAATCTAGATCACTAATAATGTCACGGAATTCCAATTTACATTGGTTATTTTCTACAAATTACCTTTTAAAATATGTTCTGAGCATGAAAACTAAAGCTAAAACTACTGTAGATGCTTTGGCACAAGTACAAAGCAATCCTTAACTAGGAATCACTGACTGATTTTTCAAAAGAACTGGTAGATCGTAACCCTAAAATGACAGGGTCAGCTGAGAACCACTGATCTAGATGGCACTTTCAGTAGTCACTCCAAACAGGACCAGAACACTGTCATGTTGAAAGCATAAGAGAATTTAAAGGCTTTTGCAAGTTCTTGCAAAATCTGTTTGCATACGCACGAACAGGAAAACCTCAATGGGTACTTGATGTTCTTATCACACAAGCACACATGCACATTGTAGAGCAAGAGAACCTGATAGAGGTCACAATATTACACATGTCTGGTAGATTTAGGCTCAGTTTTGTAAATGCCCAGCCAAAAAATGCAATTCATGGCCAGCGCAGGCATGACCGCCATGCCTTTGGCAGTTTTAACGTGACCCTGTATCATTCTGCATTAGCATCCAGCCATACCATGGTGAGAAGATGGGCCACTGCAGAAACAAAACCGACCTACTGGCATGACACAGTAGTGTTTAAAGTGCTGAACAAGAACAGAAAACATGAGTGGATGCATGTTATAAGAACTCTTTCTCTGTGTGTATGTGCTTTAGCATCATTTCTTGAAACTAAACAAACCAGTCTCTTTAAATAACTGCTCTCTGATCACACAGTCTGGGTTCATACAAATATGTAAATCTATCTAAATGACTCACATCGCAGCTGAAATGGCTTCTCCAGTTTGTTTCAGTTCAATAACTCTTTGAATTAGCTCTCAGATGTCAGTTTGTCTTTTAGTGATTTATCAATTTAGGTTTACAAAATTTACCAAAATTACCAAAAATACAAACTACAGTCAGATATCAAAAATTACAAGTTAAAATAGTTCAGCATTATGAGACAACCAATGCATCCACCAACAATCCAACAATATTACTAATATTATAAGCAGAAAAGGTCTTGGTAGAACATGAAATCATAAATGAACCAAACTGGTCTGTTTATTAAAATGAACAAAATGTCATAACAGGCCCTTTTTTATGTACTGTAATTAGAGACCAATGCTTCAAAATGACAGCAGAAGTACAATACATTATGCATCGCATAACATTAGTCAATGTGTCTCGTGCAATAATCAGTAAAATATAAAACAGTAGCAGGAACAAGACAAAAATGATAAGCTATTCACTGACAATCCTCCCAAATGTTGAGCTATTAACCGCGGTGAACGATCACGGAGTCAGGGAGGTCAGCTAGTAAAACAAAAACAAAAAAATGATTTATGAAAAAATTATACAGGTTTTACATTTTAATGCAATGTAATCAGATGCTTTCATCAAAAGTAACTTGCACTGAATTCAAGGTACACATTTTTTGTGTACATCAAGTTTTCAGGTATTGCTTTCCCTGGGAATCAAACAGTATAACCTTGGCATTGGCAGCAACTACTAGAAGGATTTGGTGAATATGATCAACCAAACAAATGAGCGGACTCAAAAAGCCAATGTATTATTAATGTGTGCGCTATCTGTAGTACACTCAGGCACTGGTCCAGAAACCCTGGTCTTACTTAAAGCTCGAAGGGCGTAAAGGTTCAAATATCATCTTACCACAATTCTAAGACAACCTATAAGGCTAAAATGTAGTAAAAAATTTATTGATGAATCATGATTTGTTCATGAAAATATTTGTATGCCAATATCAATATTTGACACGAAAATGTCAAGTATTTATATGTAAAACACATATGGTCAAATTTATCAAGTCTAACTAGTTTTCAGTTAGCATGCTAACCAATTACTGGAAAGCTAACATTTCGTCATCTATCGTCCAAAAGTTTGGATACGTAATCATATCAAAACACTGATATTAAACGTGCAATATAATAGACATGATTGTACTATACATTCCATTCAAAACTATTAATCTTCAGATGTCAAAGGGAACACATTTAT
Organism: Carassius auratus; assembly: GCF_003368295.1. Lineage (NCBI taxonomy): Eukaryota > Metazoa > Chordata > Actinopteri > Cypriniformes > Cyprinidae > Carassius > Carassius auratus. Next base: position 491,058 of record NW_020523497.1, read on the forward strand.
TATCATCAGGCATTACAAACTGCTATCTCTTGGGGTCCAAGGGGGATTGGGATCTGCAGGAGGATTTAATTTTTCATGACACCGGGGCCGTGCTAAGGACACTAAGTTGCAAAGGAGTGGTGTACATTTTTAGCACATTAAGCTTGGCAGATTAGCCATCTGGAGTTTAGAGGTTGCTGATATAGTCGCTAGAATAAGACACAGGAAATGACAGTAAGAGCAGACAGTGGAGAGCACCAAAAGGACAAGAGATGCTGCCTTGTATATGGGGGTGAAAAAAGCCCTAAATGTGTACAAGTAGTCATTCAAACTCAAAACAACCTGGCTCATGAACAGAGGACACAAAGGTGTATTATGATTTTAAAATAGTGTTAATGTTGGGTTTATGCATACAGAATGATTAGAGGGGGAAAAAAAGAAACTTGCATGGCTGAATCATTCACAATAAGATCAATACCTTAAAAAAATAGAAGGTTAAATGGACATTTTATGCTGACTTTAAACATTTACACAGACCGTCAGTATAGAACAACCTCCCTACTATCCATTAGTCTTAATTTTCTATTAATTTCACGTTAAACTCAGATAAATGTACAATTCTCTAACAGGGACTAGGAGTTGAAGTAAAGATTCTTAAGTAGACAGGATCTAAATGTATGTTTAGCAGTACTTTTATTTTTGCTGGAGAAGACAAAGTTATGCAGAGTCGCATATTTGAATACATGCCAATACAATGTCATTAGATCAACACTGAAGCTGGGTCACGTGTTGAATTAGGCAAGAGGTAAATAAACTGCAGTGAGGTAAAACCAACGGTCTGGTGGAAGTACGATTTTACACACTGTGCACACTGAATGCAGTCTTCAGGACTGATCTTCTATAGTACAGCCTTGTATAAATTACTTTCTGATAATTGTTTGCATAGAGTTGGAACTGGAACAGGATATTACATTCAAATTAGAAATGAACACTGGAGAGGACAGGGGTTTTTGTCAAAGTACTTTAAACCTAGTCCAAGCACATTCGTTTCAATTATATTATTTCATCAGATGTGGAAAGTAAATCCATGTACTTTTCTTTTGAGCAATAAAAACCCTCAAAAAGTTTATTATATTAAACAGTATAAATTTACAATTGGAAATATGGCCTATTCAGACCATTGTCGATCATAAAAACAAAGGCTACTAATACAGCTTTTATGTTTGGTTGATATTAATACTAAATAGATATTAATTTAATCTATAATCACATATTTGCCAGGATGACTCAAAATACAATTAGGTAAATGAAGCACATACATTAAAACTTAGTAGTTTTACTAAGTATTTAATCAGTGGGAAAAAAAGTTCACTAGAAAACTACAGGAGTTCGACTCTAATATGTCTGGGCTTTGTCTTTAGCATTGAGAGACTAAAGAATATGGATCACTGTCATTCAGATCAAATATATTAATATTATATTTTTCAGAGTTGAAAGAAAAATGTATACTGTCTGTATCAATTCGGCCTCGCGAAAGCAAGAACCAGGATTTGTTTAGTTAAAGGACAGCCTTTTGAAATACTGCTTTTATTACTCAAAATATGATTTCAAGGAATTGTTAACACAAAAATGAAAGTTACCCCATAATTTACATCCTTTCAGATGAAGCGGAAGAGATGTGTCTTGTGTACTGTGTGCTTTGAGTGGGAAGCATTTCTCAGATGTTCAGAAAGGCCCAACAGGACAGCTTATGAAGTCAAACACAGCAAACAGGTGAAATTATGTAACTGCTTTGAGCAAATAAACATGCTGGTTGAGTGGGCTGGAAACAAACATGATCTGCACATTTGTAGGGCACATTAAAATCAAGGCCCACTACCCTGCTCATACACATACATAACTTGACCAAGATATCAGGGTGGCTAACACAAAACGGGATGTCTTAAAGGTCCCCTTCTTCGTGATCCCATGTTTTAAACTTTAGTTAGTGTGTAATGTTGTTGTTAGAGTATAAATATCTGTAAAATACTAAAGCTCAAAGTTCAATGCCAAGCGAGATATTGGATTTAACAGAATTCGCCTACAAAAAAACGACCCGTTTGGACTACATCCCTCTAGTTCCTTCAGTAATGACGTCACTAAAAAAACCTCCGCCCACATGAATTCACAAAAAGGGGGGCGTGGCCTTGTTGCGCTCCGACTGAGAAGAGGAAGAGCTGTGTTTGTGGCCATGTCGTTGAAACGCTGTTATTTTCATCTCTGAGTCCAATCATCTTTGTTTGGCCTACCCAGGGACGCTGTACTTGGAGATTTATGGTTACAATTTATGTTTAACTCGGTTCCGGAAAATTATAATCCACATGTAAAACTATGTGCAGCATAGCTTCCTCAATCTTAATCAGTTTAATGCCGGATTCGCACAAAGATTATTCTTGAAAGATGGAGCAGTTCCCTCTTTGTCTGAAAAGACATTGTTTATGGACCACAACCGGTAAGTGTATTTTATTATTTAAGTTGGTGCGTTTAACAGTTTCTGTAACTTACTACACAAAGGGCAACGCTGTTTAGCTTTGTTAACTAGATGTTAGGTCTGTGCGAAAAAAAACGAATGCAATTTTCATGCGCATCTCTTCAGTAAAAATGCTCCTGTGACTATAAATACATCTCCAGCACATGCTCCTGCCCACTTGCTTCTCAAAACTACTCCAAAACTAGTCCAATCACGTTTCCAGGAGGTCAGCCTGCTGTAAGCTGGTGTCAAATCACAACACAGGAACCGCTGGCCCAATCAGAACTCGTTACATATTTATGAAGGAGGGACTTTATAGAACAAGGAAGTCATCAGCCCGTTTTTATGACAGTGAAAACAGCGGTATACAGATAGGTGAATTGTGTGAAAAATACTGTGTTTTTTTACATGCGAAACATGAACACGTGTTATATTGCACACTGTAAACACAATCAAAGCTTCAAAAAAGCGCGTAAAACGGGACCTTTAAAAGTAGTGCATGTATCGAACAATTTAGAACAAAATAACAAACATAATTTTCCAGCAAGAGTTCATAAAGGTTTCATGAATCTGTATTATTGTTGTTGTTATGAGTATTTATAATGAATAACAAAGTTTATAAATTATCAATAGCTGTTATGGGGTCACATAATTATTGTTATTTAAATACCTTGTAGTTTTAACATAGAAATGCAGGTTCAATGAATTAATGTAATTTATTAATTTATTTGACACAAAAATGTGTAGCCAAATACAGTTGATCATTTTTGGCGTTCATCTTTCATTTTCGTTTGAACTTAAATTTTATTAAAACACTTAATATACACGTCTTTTATAAACCTTCACTTCTTACCTAAATTATATTTTTTTTTAAAGGAAGAAGAAAAGAAAAATTCAAGGATGATGGGCTAACATATTAACTGAAAACAGAGAAAGACGGCTGCAAGAGAAGAATATAATCCTAGGAAGTGTAAATATTTTACATATTCTTTACATAATTTATACACACACACACACACACACCCACACACACATTTCAAGAGTGTTCTCAAATTACGTTTCCATAACCACTAAAGTCTCATTACAAGTAATTCAGTGTGCATCAAGTTGCTCGAAAGTCGCTAATGGACAAGAGAACCAACCCAATGGATTTCGGTTCACTATAAACAGGAAAATTACAAAACTGTACTTTGACTTTGTTGTAGATTTATAAATCATATATATAAAACACACACACACACAAAAAAAAAAAGAATGACTGCTGTTTAAAATGCTAGATGCAGGAAAAAGGCCCTCGACACACAAGTCCTGATATCATTCACAAGCTGGTTAGAACTTTTCAGGAATTTAATATTAAAAAATAAATGAATTAATTTTTAATTAATCAGAGGCATTTCTAATATCTTAGCATTATATGCAGCCTTTTCAAAAACAGCAATTTAGGGCTTATTGGCCACCTGTTACCTAACCATAGGCTACTTAAGACTGCAAGGCTGAAGGAGGTTATTATAGTTGATCCTTGGGAAATGACACTTTCCATGCCATTTATGTCTTCTAATTTACAAAGTCATTAATTAGCTGATGAGTTTAATTTCAGTATTATTACCAGAAAAAGGTCATATAACCCTAATGAAGACCTTTGAAGAGTGCGCTACATTGATGCACTGTAATGCAATATTAGCACACCAATGATGGACTGTATAAACCTGTTTGGATCAGTCTGTTCTTCAATCAAGTTATTTTCCAGTCTTTCTTTATAAAAAAGCCTGGTGATCTAGAATTGCTACAATATGGCGTATATGCCATAGTGAAGTGTTCATAAACAAGAGGATGATTACTCACTCTACTGTAGCCTGCGTTGATACAAAGCGCAACGTATGCAATAGCTTTGCGACAATGCACGATTTTTGACGAAATATTCCGAGCGTGTTCCGATCCACTCGGTCACTTACTTTCAGTGATCTTCTGTAATCCCAGCACATCCTCTGGGGTGATCGTTTCGTTCGCATGCAGTTCCTCTTCTGTGGTGACTGGGACCCCGACATCTGTCGTGTTGCAACCCTTCTTGACCCTCATGGCCTCGGATATATCAGGGTTCGAGTTCGCTTTGCTGCCGCGGATAATGTGGCGGTTATTGCCGTTGCCGGTGTCTCCGCTGCTGCAACTACCGGGATTAACGCCGCCGGACTTCTTAGAGCTCGATGGGTCCTGGCTGTTGCCTGTGTTAGTACAAGAATAGCTCATTATCCGTTCCTCCTCCTCCTCCACCCCCTGCTCCCCCGGTCTCGCAAAGACACAAAACAGTCACCCTCCCACACCCGAAGGGCTGAGCAGGTCGCCCGCTTAGAGGTATTTAAATCCTCCTGTTCTCCGCTCAATCTGAACCTCTCTCGCGCTCCAGCTGAGGGACGTACCACTGCACGGCACGAGGGGTCGCCGGCAGTTCAGTGGCGCACGGTGACAACAGATGACACTGTTTGACTGATACAAAGAGAGAGAGAGAGAAAAAAGACTCTTTTCAGTGCAGCGCATTGTATTTCTAAGGAACAGTTGTCGAGCCTTGACTGAACTGCTCATTCTAGCATGTATTGTGCTCCGGATATTTGTTTTGAATTCTCGTGTGGTATGATCGTGTGGTATGATCCAAGTTGATTCGTGTTTTATGTGAACGTGCATTAGTTCAACTCAAAACAAATCAAATAAATAAAACACAAACCCCAGCAAATATGAGAAATTGTAACGCCGATGTTATTAATTATTTAAAATAAAATGTAATATAGATGTTTTTTACACTTAAAATCTAATTTAAAACTTCACATTTAAGTCTGCATTGACGTTTCAAATTAATGTGAAAGTTTTTGATTCTAAATTTGATTCAAACTTAAAGTTCCATAAAGGGTAGAAAATGGACAATACCAGTGAAGAACCAATTTTAGGTTTCCCACTGAACGTTACAGTTAACATTTCTTAAAATAGCCCCTTTTTATTTTAATAATTTTCATAACTTAATCTCTTGCCATCATAAAGTACTTTATTGTGCAATAAAGGTTCTTGATGAGTTGAAGTTATGACAGTCCACAAGAGGACGCCACACGACAGTAAAACACACACACACACACACACACACACACATATCTATCTATATATATATATATATATATATATATATATATATATCTATATATCTATATCTATATCTATATATATATATATATATATATATATATATATATATATATATATATATATATATATATATATGTATATGTATAGGGCCTAACCATTTATATAAACGAAAACAACATTTCATTTAATATACACCAGACTCCAGAGAATAAGAAACTGATTTCCAATGCAGAAAAAATAACTTATAACTACAGTTATAAGAGCTTGTATTTTAAAGGTTTTGCTTAAAAGTTTTTATCCAAATGATAAGAACTAAGATAGAATCTAACATTTATAGCTTAAAAGACAGAACAAAGGCATAAACACATGTCATCAATAACATGTTTATGTTACAATAATGTTCATTCAGAGGTGAGTTTATTAATAATATGGCTGAGAGTGTATTTTTGTAGATGAGGACACACTCATTTCATCTAATGGGCCTGCTGAGCTGGCTTGTCTCTTTGTCATCACGGTGTGGCTGCTCTCATCAGCAGAAATCCACACACACACATGCACATACAGACATTTTTACACACAACCAGAACTACATTTGACACACACACACACACACACACACTCACACAGAGCTTAACAGATAAACACGTCATACACATTCGACACACACACCTCCACCCAGGACAACAATGTGCTGACTGCAGTCTGTGTACGGCCATTGTTTTGCAAAGAGACCTGGGTCTTAGCATCAGAAGTCATTTCACGATCAATGCTAACACTGGTCTATCTATACACTGACATAAAAAATATATATATTTGGAGTACGTTTAAAAAAAAACACACAGTTTTAGTCAGTCTACTTCAGAATTTCACATTCATTCAATTCCATTCCTTTGCAATTATTTGTGAAATTAACTACCAATCAAGTGAAAATTGTTTCAAAGTAAATCCTCCACCTATTTGCTTTCTGTTTATGAGCATCTTTCAATGTAAATGTCCTATGGTACATAGTTTTTCTAATAAACCCATGTATTGTTCCTGAATTGGATTTTTGAAGTTGCAATTGAACACAGTAGTTTTAAGACATTTAAAATGCTGTAATGTTAAAATTTTCTGCATTAGAGCTCAACCAGTTTCTGCTTCATTGACTTGGAAAACACACTGATTCACATTAGCAATCTTTTTCCATTTATAGACCAGATACTCATCCGCATTACTCATTGCATTAATCAGACATCGCCTCCGAAATCTGACTAAACTCCAGAAAACATGTAAGCAGCAGCTTTAAGTTTGCGTTCACATGTGAGACTAAAAACTGGAAATAAAAATATTTATAATTGTTTGTCATTGCATCTCAGGCGTCATCAAATTAAACATTTGTATTATGTGAAAATCACATATGTGACCCTGGACCACAAAACCAGTCATTAGGGTCAATTTTTCTGGATAAATAAGCTTTCCATTGATTTATGGTTTGTTAGGATAGGACAATATTTGGCAACTATTTGAAAATCTGGAATCTGAGGGTGCAAAATTAAAATCTAAATATTGAGAAAATCAACTTTAAAGTTGTCCAAATGAAGTTAGCAATGCATATTACTAATCAAAAATTTAGTTTGAATATGTTTACAGTACGAAATTTACAAAATATCTTCATGGAACATGATCTTTACTTAATATCCTAGTGATTTTTGTCATAAAAGAAAAATCTTTAATTTTGCCCCATACAATGTATTTTGGCTATATCTACAAATATTCCCCAACAACCTAAGACTGGTTTTGTGGTCCAGTGTCACCTAAAATATATTTCAGTGCAATATGGATTATAATTTCTTTCCTTATAAAGTCTGTAAAAAAAAAACAAATACTGTCGCAAAGACATCTTCAATTTAAAATTTGATAGGCCTGAAATGAAAATCTCAAGTTATAGTATATAACCTTTTATATGATGCACATAAATTGACCTAAAATCAGATATTAGAATGCATTGCTACCTTTCTAGTGTAAAAGTTAGGTAGTGGAACATGACCGCTCAATGGCCGCTCATTGGTGGAGATCAGTTCATTGTAAAGAGCGTGCAGAGGAAAGAAAGGACTACAGTTGAGGTCAGAAACAAAAGGCATCCAAAGCAAAATGCTGACAGCAGCCAGGGTCTGTGAATCAGGGAGCCCCATTGAAGCGGCGTCTGTATAAATAGCCCCACAGATGCCTGAGCAGGAGACCGCGTGGTGGATTCCCCTCAACGCAAACAGCTCATTCTGTTGGGTAAGTCTGGTAAACCCTGCACCTCTGCCAACTTTAAACCAGATATAACAAGCATTAAAATACAGAATGATAAATCAAACAACGATCCACTGATACAATCAGACATGCTAATTATAAGCATGGAAGAAGAGATAATTATGATTTGAGCAAGACTGTTTTCATTTGCAGACCTGATGAGCATTAGACAGTGATATAAGCCTCTCTGTTTAATTTATCCAACAATTGTTCAGGCTTGTCGCACAAAGAATGTTATGGAAAAAAAAAATCACTGTTTTTTTTTCACAGTAGGACAAGAAAGTGAAAGTAGAAATTTATGAAAATTGTTCATAATGTATGTCATTTTTAGGATGTTATACAGTGACGAGCTCTTCTGATGATGTCTGATTCCTTGCATGCAGGTCAGTCAGCGCTGAGATATCTGAAACAATGGCTCTGACAAACCCTATGTCAATGCCCATGGGACCATGGAAGGTACAGTCATTTTTAAATTTTATTTTTTAATTAATAAAAAAAAATATTGTCCCTTATGTTCACCAATACTACATTTATTTGATAAAAAATGCTGTAAAAAACTATAATAGTGTGAAAGATTATTACAATTTAAAACAACTGTTTTCTATTTGAATATATTTCAAACTGTAATTTATTCCTGTGATATCAATGCTGAATTTCCAGCAGTCAACACTGCCATTAATAAATAATCTCACTTTCCACAAAAATATTAAAGAGCAAAAACTGTTTTCAGCATTGTTTTCAGCAATTATCAAAATAATTATTAATATTTGAGCATCTATAATAATTGAGCACCAAATTAGAATATTAGAATGATTTCTGAAGGATCATGTGACACTGCTAAAAATTCAGCTTTGATATCACAAGTATAAATTATGTTAAATAATTTAAAACTATTTGGAACAAACTAAATTGGTATTTCATTAAATCATTATTAAAACGTAAATAACAGGTAAATTTGTCCCTCACACTTTTATTTTGGGGAAATGTGTTCACATAGAGGTTTTCAAGGGTTTTTCAAGTTATATCCAGGTAATTAATGAAGTATATGAATAATGCAGTGCTACTTGACATTGCATTTATTACAGTATATAATCTATTCAGCCTTATTCTGTGATAAAAATGACTAAAAAAAAAGTATAGTAGTAACACAACACAAATCCTAAAATTGTCATTAGGAAAATGTAAAAAAAAAAAAAAAATGAAAATATTATACAATATAAATGATTGATAATTGTCCTTCAGTGTATTTGATTTCTTTGCCAATTAAAATAAATAAGAAGAAAAATAAAACTTGCCAATAAAAAAAAGTATTACTACATTTCTGTCCCCATTACTTCTGAAAAGATGGCTACGCTCCTGGATATTTGTGTATATTTACACATTTCTTCATTTTTCAGATTACTGTCTATGATCAGGAGCATTTCCAGGGCAGGCGTTGTGAATTCACCGCTTGCTGCCAGAACATCATGGAGTACGGGATGGAGACCGTCCGCTCCCTGAAGGTGGAGTGTGGCGTGTGAGTAAAAGCAAGCATCATTGATTACCTGAGTAAATCTCTCTTCCTCTTTCCAGCCCCATCTCCTAATCGTTTCTTCTGACTCTAGCTGGGTAGGTTTTGAGCACTCCACCTTCAATGGCCAGCAGTTCATCCTGGAGAAGGGAGATTACCCTTGCTGGGAGGCCTGGAGTGGCAGCAATGCCTATCGCATTGAGAGGTTGATGTCCTTCCGCCCCATCTATTCTGCTGTGAGTGAGACACAAAATACACCCACCAACAGACTCTCTGATCGACACTTTTCTCAACACATTTACTTTTTTGTCATAGTTGTACTGTAGATACATGGCATTAAACTGAATTGAGAATAAACTGAATTTGAATTGAGCTATAGTAAATAAATAACTAAAATATTTGTTTAAAAATAAATAAATAATAAAATATAAATATAATTTATATAAAATATTAATAATCAATGTCTGAAAAACGACCTTTATTTATTTATATATTTGCATAATTTACATTAAAATGCTATCATACACAAAGGTGTATAATAAGAAATACTACAAAAATAAGTCCAAAATATTTGATAAAAAGCTATAAATAATCATATATATATATATATATATATATATATATATATATATATATATATATATAATCTTATTTATTTATTATCATTTACATTTGTTATTATACACACAAAGGGTAATGACAACATTAGAAATATTAATCTAAAATATTTATTAAAAAAGCACTAAATAAATAAAAATATTTAGTAAATGTATCTTTTTTATATGATTTAAGATTTATATGATTATTTAAGAGATAGAAAGGTAAAATTTATAGAAGATATAAAACATAGATTTTTATGGTCAATTTATGATCGATTTAAAATTTTATTTTCATGGTAATTTTATGGCTCATTTCCTAGAATGCAGGATCTTGTCCATTTTGTTGTGTTTGACTAATTCAAAATGAATTTGTGTGACTGTTACACTGCAGTAAATTCAATTTACATTTGCAATTTCATCCGTTCCAATTCAACATCCTGTGAGACAGCGTCAGTTTAATTAAAGGTAATCGTTTCCTTGAATCAGAATTTTGCTCAACAGAGCATTCAACAAGTTGTATATCTTTCTTTCTCCATTCTGAAACAGGTGCACAGTGATTGCCGTATGACACTTTTCGAGTGTGATAACATGACTGGAAGGCAGTGGGAGGTGTGCAATGACTACCCCTCCCTGCAGGCTATGGGATGGTGCAGCAACGAGGTCGGCTCCATCAAAGTCATGAGTGGAGCGTAAGTACGATTGCCCAGAATGGATTTTAATCACCTGATCGGTTTTTTAGCGTTAAACATGGCTTTACCTGTATCTGAAAAAAGGCTGGCATCACTTTATTCATCACTGCATTCATCAACGTTTGAGATATCAAATGCTCCACTTGGCCTCCATTATAACATCTCGTCTTTATTTCTCTAGCTGGGTATGCTACCAGTATCCTGGTTATCGTGGCTACCAGTACATTATGGAGTGTGACTGCCATGGAGGCGAGTACAGGCACTACAGGGAGTACGGTTGCCATGCTCAGACCCCTCAGATCCAGTCTATCCGTAGGATCCAGCAATGAGAGGAACCAGCCGTGTCCTTCCTCCCTTCCCTCCCTTCTCCCTCCTTCTGAGCCCTTCAAACTTCCACTTCCTCCCTCCTTCCGCTCCCAGCCATGCGAGATGGTTTGTTGATCCAGACGGCAGGCTGGTATACTGGTGCTACACTAATTTAACAAGTTCACAGCATGTTTTTATCAACTACACGAGGAAAGAAAGACAAACTATTGACGGCAGGAACGATGAGAAAAAAAAAGCAGAAGAAAAAGTCCAGCTGAACGGACGTGGTGCGGTGAGAAGCGGGAGTATTGCTCTTCTTTCATCATGACTTGATCATCATGATCATAGCTAATGCGGTTTTCATTGTCAGCTTCTGTATCCTATTTGATGAATAAAGAACATGAGCCTAACATCTCAAGACACATAAAAAATACAGAATAATTGATATCAGCTGACTGTGGTGTGTGGATCTTTCCTGGCCTTCAGTGAACATTAGAACAAACATTGAACTCTCACATCTCATCAGTCATTTTCAGAAAATGTGAAATGAATTGTTTAACATTAAAATTTGAAATGAAAAGATGAAATGTCTCAGAATATATGTTAAAACATAACAAGGACAGCCTTTTGTACCGTTTCCACATGGCATCAGACGGGCCTCACTAAATGTACTTTCAGATGCTACTTTATCAACATCCTTTCAGATGCAACATTGCAAAATTACTGTAAATATGATCAATGGAAAAGATCCCATATACAAAAAAAGGATAGGAAAGACAGTTTTCATTTGTTGTTTCTATAAGCATCCCCCATGTGTATTTTTTGTAGGAAAAATATGTCTAAAAATTTCCATAATGCATTAATATAAGTGTGTGTATAAACATTCTCCAGATAATAATTTAATAATTATTTTTTTATTACAGTGTTCATATAAACAAGTTTAACAATGTACTCCTTACAGTACATTTACTTTTTTTTTTTTTTTTTACAACAATATAGTTGCCTTTATATTTTAGGGAGTGAGTCTTTGGGCTCATTTTACATTATAGCCTACATGTATATATATATATTTTAATTAATCTTGATGATCTTGATATACTATATATAACTTAATCTTGAAAATTGTACGGAAAATTGATAACCACCCCTTAACAAAGCAGTGGTTTAATCCAGGTTTTGGTTTGACCCACTGCAAATCAATTTTATACTAATTATACCAAGTGGAATCTATTAGTGTCCCTAATTTTGATTCAAAGCGTTTAACCTGCTCCTTGACAGACCAGTGAAGAACAATTCATGATGGCTCAACAAAAAGGCAACTAACGATAAAACAAAATATATATAAATATTTTAAATGTCACTACTGTTTGAAAGCTACTATCGTCACACACACATAATGAGTATTTTGTGGCTCATTTTAATAGTTCCGCTTCAGATACTCTGTTTGAGACGCCCCGGCAAAGTTTATGAAGAATCATACAAAGGATATTACAACTACGCTGACATGACCGATCGTCTTCATCGGTTTTCTCAAAAATACGCGCATATTTGCAGCCTTTCGAGCATCGGAAAGTCTGTCGAGGGAAGGGAGCTTTGGGTCACGAGAATAACAACGAGTCCGACTGCGGACATACCGGGCAAACCGAGGTTCAAGTATGTGGGTAACATCCACGGGGACGAAGCTTTATCAAGGCAGCTGCTAGTGTATCTGATCGAGTACCTGTTGACTCAGTTTGGCCGTGATGTGAGAGTAACCGAGCTGGTGAACCGGACTGACATCTATATAATGGCCAGCATGAATCCGGACGGCTTTGAGCGCGCGGTGGAGGGGGACTGCACCGGAAGAAGCGCGGACCGCGAGAACACCAAACATCACGACCTCGATAAGAGTTTCCCAGACCGGGATGAGTCCTTCAGTAAGACTTCAGAAGACATACCGGAGGTCACAGCTGTCATGCAATGGATTCTTGAGAAAAAGTATGTTTTTGTGTGTGTATCTCTCTCTCTCTCTCTCTCTCTCTCTCTCTCTCTCTCTCTCTCTCTCTCTCTCTCTCTCTCTCTCTCTCTCTCTCTCTCTCTCTCTCTGAAATGTTTTTTTTTTGTCACACTGACTTTGCTTTAACAAATAAAAATAATTTATGAAATATTTTATTCTACATTTTAAGCCACGTTGACATATTCATGTTTTTCAGTTTTAATAAAAATAAATGTATGAGGTCTATATGATGTTAAAAGAAATTGCCTTGGCAACTAACTAAAATAATATTGTTGAAGCACTAAATTTACTAACTGGGAATTCATACAAACTAATCGGAAAAGGATTAAATCTACCTAAACAGTAATAAATAAACAAATAATGAATGATAAAAACACACAAAATTGGTTTAATATCTAACTAAAATTAAGATGAAAATATAAAATTAAAAGCTCTTTCAAAATCTTAAAACCTTTTAATATCAAGTATTTAGAACTGCATTACAAACACTGTATGCACTCCAAAATATCAAAATTGATATAAATTATTTTAGAAACCATTGATCCAGACACAAAATGAGCATAACTTTATATTGGAGTTAACTGCTTTTTTGTTTTGTTTTTTTGTTTTTTAATGGAGAAATTGACTATGTAACCTTTTATACTATATTATTCAGTTGTATAATGTTCTGATTTGAGATTTTCACAAGTCAACTTTTCTCAAGAAGTGTTCCCTGCCATGCTTGTTTTCTCTGTGTCGTCTTTTCAAGGTTTGTCTTATCTGGCAGTCTACGTGGGGGCTCCATGAAGGCCACCTACCCCTTCAATGATGACCGTTCCAATGCAGCCTCAGGGCTGACAACAGATGATGCTCTGTTTCGCCATTTAACACACACCTACACCGAGAACCACCCCATAATGAAGATGAACAATCCTGACTGTCCTGATGATCCAAACAACAGCTTTGGACATGGTATCACAAACGGTTTGATATTAAAAACACTTCTTGTACTCCATTGGAAATCCACTGAGCTGTGATTTGGTTTCCTGTGTGTGCACAGGGGGGATGCAGAACTACAACTACTTCAAAGGGAACTGTTTTGAAGTCACTTTTGGATTGAACTGCTGCAAGTATCCACCAGCTTCTCAGCTTTCCATAGAGTGGACCAAAAACAAGGAGGCCCTTCTTGCCTACATCCATCAAGTGAGTTAACTTGAATGTTTTCTGTAGTCCCATGAATGGTCTAACAAACCTAATTTCCTTTCTGTTTTAGGCTCATATCGGTGTGCGAGGTTTCGTAATGACCAGCTCAGGCTTTGGTCTCCCAAATGCAACAATCGCAGTTTCTGGAACGGATCACAACATCACAACCTGGATATTTGGTGATTATTATCGCCTGCTGCTGCCTGGAAGATATGAAATCACCGCTTGCTCACCTGGGTGATTATTAGTAGATGCATAAATAATAATGACATGAAATGGGTCCAGATTAATGGAATTTTTCATGTTTCCTTCAGATATTTTTCAAGTACTGTCAAGAATGTGCCCGTGATTGAAGGCAAAGCCACACTTTTAAACTTCACTCTTGAGAAGCCTGCAGAGGAGATGTTATTGCTAGATCAACCAATAACCAATGACCATCTGAGCACACCTGGGCCTCCCATCTCAAAGTCTCTAATCCATACTTTGGATTTCCAACATCATAGTTATGATGAAATGGAGGTGTTCTTGCAACTGCTTAGTGTTGTCTTTCCTTCCATCACTTACCTGAAATCTGCTGGACGATCAGTGCAGGGCAGGAATCTTTATGTGATGGAGATATCCACCAATCCTGGTGTTGATCAGCAAGGTGCAATTGTGTATGGTCACATACATTTACACACACTTTTTATACATGTATATAAAGTTTGGACACACCTTCTCATTCAAAGAGTTTTCTTTATTTTCATGACTTTGAAAATTGTAGATTCACACTGAAGGCATCAAAACTATGAATTAACACACGTGGAATTATATATGGAATTATATACATAACAAAAAAGTGTGAAACAACTGAATATGTCATATTCTAGGTTCTTCAAAGTAGCCACCTTTTGTTTTGATTACTGCTTTGCACACTCTTGGCATTCTCTTGATGAGCTTCAAGAGGTAGTCACCTGAAATGGTCTTCCAACAGTCTTGAAGGAGTTCCCCGAGAGATGCTTAGCGTTTGTTGGCCCTTTTGCCTTCTGTCTGCGGTCCAGCTCACCCCTAAACCATCTCGATTGGGTTCAGGTCCAGTGACTGTGGAGGCCAGCTCATCTGGTGCAGCACCCCATCACTCTCCTTCTTGGTCAAATAGACATTGATGCCTTCAGTGTGACTCTACAATTTTCATAGTCATGAAAATAAAGAAAACTCTTTGAATCAGAAGGTGTGTCCAAACTTTTGGTCTGTACTGTGTGTGTGTGTGTATACATATGTTTCTAGTGATTACCTCTTTACTTCAACCAGGCAAACCAGAGGTCATGTTTTTGGGTAACCTGCATGGAAATGAGTTTATTGGTCGTGCGATTCTCCTAAACCTGGTTGAGTACTTGTGCCGCAGTTATGGTGAAGATCCACTGGTCACACGTCTGGTCAAAAGCACAATAATTCACATCATGCCTTCCATGAACCCAGACGGGTATGAATTAGCGCTAAAAGGTACAAGCAGATACTGTATATTGGTGAGTAGTTTCATCCTTGTCTTCTGTATTTACCCTCATTTTCTTCCCGTAGTTTTCAAGAAACGGGTCTCAGGAGACCTTAGCAATATTGGACATGATAACAGTCACCAAGTTGACCTGAATGCAAATTTTCCTAAAGAGTCAAGATCGGCAAATACTGTTCAAGCAGAAACTGAAGCAGTGATAAACTGGATCAAGGCCCATTTCTTTGTGCTGACTGCAAGTATACGTGGAGGTACAGAAAGTGGTTTGTATTTGTCTTATGATGTTCATCTGTTTTTTTTTTTTTTAAATAAAACTGAACTGCTACTGTTATTCTCTAGGGTTCAGGGGAGTTGTGTACCCGAGTTCCCTTGACTCCGTTGATGAGGACATGTTTAAATCAGTTGCAGAAACCTATCATGTGGTACGCATATTGTATGTGCTGTGTATACATCATGAATTGTGTAACATCTGTGACATTTTAACTGACTAAATCATCTGCAGAAAACGTGTAGAATCTAGATCATTGTTTTCTTTAATGCTTGCATCACAAGCCTTTCTCAAATTGTTCAGTACTGTTGTCACTTCATTCCAGAAATCTCAGGCTTTTCAAGAGCCTCAGGCCTGTGATGTGCCAAGAACCAGAGAGAGAAAAGGCACCAAGCACCATCGTCCAGTAGCCACCGGTCAGACTAAAGCATGATCAGATTTAAGTGAAAATTAGATCAGAACTTGCCTTATTTACAATTTAAACTTCTGGGGTCAGTAAGATTATTATTGGTAGAAGTAGTAGTTGTTATCGAAAGAAAATCACTTATGCTAACCAAGGCTGCATATATTTGTTAAATACAGTAAAATAGTAATATTGTGAAATTACAATTTTAAAACAACTGTTGCCCTTTTTGTTATACTCATAAATGTAATTTATACCTGTGATGGCTAAGCTTAATTTTCATCAGCCATTACTCAAGTCCTCAGTCACATCATAGAAATATGTTGATTTTGGTGCTCAAGAAACTTTTATTTTTATTTTTATTATCATCTATGTTGAATGGTTGTGCTGTTTAATATTTTTGTGGAAACCATGATAGGCTTTTTTTTTTAGTATTCTTCAAATGGAAAGTTCAAAAGGACAACATTTTTTGGAAATTGATCTTTTGTAACCTTATGAATCTCTTTAATGTCACTTTGGACACTTTGCTGGATAAAAATTTGTTAGTTTCTTTAAAAATCTTTTTGAGGGATTTTTATTTATTTTTATTACTAGATTTGTTTGTCTTGTTTATTCGTTAGTACATATTTCTAGAGTATACTGCTTCACATGAAAATCGACACTGTTTTTTCATGATGTAGGAACTGATATGCTGACTTGGGCATATCACAGCACAGACACTTTAGCCGTTGACATCGGTCTGAGCTGTGAACTGCTTCCACCAGAGAAGTTGCTCTCCGAATACTGGGAGAAGAATCACGGAGCGCTTTTGCACTTTATACAACAGGTGGTTTATTTTGGATCATGACCAAGACATTAGTCTTTTTGGGTGAGCTATTCCAATTAAACCTTTGCATGGTTTGTGTGATGTATGCATGTCAGGTTCATTTTTTTGTAAGTGGTGTGGTCACTGATGGTCAGTCCGGCAAAGGCATTGCTAATGCCACAGTCATGGTGGAAGGCTCAGGCCATCATGTCCACACCAGCAGCACGGGTCAGTACTGGAGACCTCTGGCTCCTGGTTCTTACCAGATCACTGCATCCACTTCAGGGTAAGGCCTCGCAAGAAATGGACAAACTAACAGAATGCCATTTGTAAAATGGGTCCGCCATTACATTTCCTGTGATCGATCCACAGTTATACTCCAGTGTCGGTATCTGTCCATGTGTTGAAGACTCGGGTGGAGCCAGTGGACTTCAAGCTGAACAGAGATACATTGCAGCCATTTGTAGAGGAAGGAGAACAGAAGGACTTTGGGAAACTGGTGGAATGGCTTTTAGCTCCTGGTGAGTTGGATCAGTTGGTCCGCAGCCTTATCCCTGCTCAGACCTTGCAGTACCGAACCTACAAGGAACGCTCAGAGTTCCTGCGTGGATTGACCGTCAACTTCCCTCACATCACACGGCTATACAGGCATGTAATCCTGAAAATATCTCTATCCATTGATTAGTGCTGCTTGCTAAGGATCAAAGATTTGAGATGTTTTGACTTAAGTAACTATCTAAAACCTCTAGTTCAAACATCTTAATGTACGTAGATCATGGGTATTTATTGGCTTGTTAAGTTGGAAAGTAAATGATGATCTGAATCTTCAATTGTTGTTGTTTGTCCCCCCCCCCCCTCCTCATTCTTCCTGGGGTCAGTTTGGGTCAAAGCACTGAGTTTAGAACTATCTGGGCTCTTGAGATTGCTGGCAAATTGAAGTTCCCTCAACCTGCTGAACCCAAGATCCGTTTTCTGGCTGGAGTCCATGGTAATGCGGCAGTAGGTCCAGAGTTGCTGCTCGAATTTGCTTCTTTTCTCTGCCTCAACTACGGCAGGAACCCCACCATCACCAAGGCAAGCTTTACAAAAACTCTCAATAAACCCAAACAGAAAGCACATAAAAAACTGGCCTATCATTTTACATTCTGATATTACTCTCCTCTCACTGTGAAGGATATGTGCTATGCTGCCTACATCTGGTGGGCCTGGAGTGCATTTGTCATCCTGTTTAAATGGCCAGCTCACTGGGATTAGAGATCCTAGTTTGTGTATCTGTCATTAATACAGTTTTTGTTTCTTTCTTCTTAGCTGATTGACAGGAGCAGAATACTGATTCTCCCGTGTGTGAACCCTGATGGTAGAGAGAAGGCACAAGAGGGATTGTGCTCATCCAGTGTGGGGTACAACAACGCTCATGGCACAGACCTGGACACGGATTTCTTTTATGGTTTGTCAACACACTGCAATGAAATCATGTGATTGAACACTTCAATGCTCTGGTAGGAGTAAACATAAAGTTTGTATTTATACTTAGGAAACGCATCCGCACAGCCAGAGACGCGTGCAGTGATGGATTTGATTTCTGGGGGGACTTTCTCTCTCTCAATAGTGCTAGAGGGAGGCTTTCTTCTGGCTACGTACCCCTATGACAGACCTAATCAGCATGGTAACCAACAGCATTATATATATATATATATATATATCTATATCTCTCATTAATATTACCCATTCTTTTATTTAATTATTTATTTTTGCGGGGGGGTCTAACTTTAAGTATTAAACTCCTGCATGATCCTGCATAGTTTGTGCTTGAGTGATTGGTCTTCTTTTCATCTGGCCAGTGGAAAAAATGTGACATGGCACTTTTGACGGCTCATTTTGGCAACTGTTGTGGTCATATTTACTGTTGTTTGGTGACTTTTCGTAGATGGAATCCAGCCATTTCAATAGGAATCCACACGAATGGGAATTTGGAGTGAGGGCAAAAGATTTGTCCACATAGATTTGGCAACCGGTTCAGTTTAATGATATGGCTTTGCTGCACTGGCAAATGTAAAGCTGCTTGCTTCAAATGTGACCTCTGTGTGAGCTAAATTGGCAGTGGACCATTATGTCTGCAAAAAGTTTGCCCAAATTTGCCAAAATGACCGCACATTTTGACTTTTCATATTAAGGGGTGGTCACGCTACACTTTTTGTTCTGTTGACTTCTGTTCATAAGCATGTTAATGCTGAACCTGTGAATTTGTAACCTTTGACCAATATATCACCTCGTAGCTGAATTAAAAGAACACTAATTTAAAGGAGTCATATGATGCAATTTCAAGTTTTCTGTCTCTTTGGAGTGTTACAAGCTGTTCGTGAATGGATAAGATCCCTAAAGTTGCAAAGACTAAAGTCTTAAACCCAAAGACATATTTTTTTTATATATAAAAGTTAACATCCACATCGCGAAACTTAATTTGGCCTTCCAAAAGAGGACACAACTAGAAATCAGTGGTTTAGTTGCATTTACAACACTATTCCAGAATAGTTCAATGCAATGGGTATAAAGTCATTATTAATCCATAATTATATCCCCACTAGATGCAACAAATGCCTTGTTTGTAATGGGTTTAATTTGTCTCATGTTCTGATTTGTGCTACCCTGTCAGATTTTTCTACCTCCCATTAAAACAGATGGTAGCATAATTCGAAAGCAAAATCCCTGATTCTATGAAATCCCAGCCCTAAGCCTGCCCACACAGTAGGATAAATACAGTGATGGTAATATAAACTGATAGGTAGCATTATTTGTTAGAACACCAGGACGCGGAATCACAGTGTTAAGGTTACACACGCTTGAGGTATTCGGCTAATCACAACGCACTGGATAGCTGACCAATCAGGCACTTTCAGACCAATGAGCTTTGTAAAAATCTGTGCATTTCAGAAGGAAGGGCAAAGAGGATGTTTAGCATATGGAAAATGTTTTAGCATATGGAAAATGTTTATTTTTTTTTTTACTTTTTAAACCGCATAAACACAATTTCATTTCACCAAATATACAAAATAATGTTTGTTTGTTTTTTTCAACATCATATGACCCCTTTAAAACTGCAGGAGAGTGGAGTAGATTGTATGTTTGATTTGGTGTTTAAAAAGATGCTGCTGAGTGTAACCTCATTTCACAAATGATGCCGTGTTTTTCAGAAATTTCACATGCTCAAAGTCTAGTGTGATCGCAGCTTTTAAGCAAATCATAGAGGATTTTATTTGACTCCACAGCACAAAATGAGGAGACCTTACGATATTTGGCCTCCTTGTATGCCAGCAGTCATCCTTTAATGCACTTGGGCAAACAGAAGTGTACTAAAAAGTCAGGTATTTTTGAAAGACTTTCAGATTCAAAGATTAAAGAAAAACTACTGCTATAATTAAATATAATCTTGGAATCATCATCTCATTCTTTGTGATTTGGCTAAAACTCAACAGCAGGAATGCCAGGAGGTGTCCTTCAGGGTGCGGATTTCAGATCTCACACTGGCAGCATGAAGGTACAGATGTTTTGGATCTCCTCCAGTGTAACTTCAAATCGAACCTTTCTGCATATTCCAATTTATGTCTTAAAGAGCAACATTTGTATTTTCTTTCAGGACTTTAGTTTGAACGTGGGCCATTGCCCTGAAATCACGGTGTACACTGGCTGTTGTACGTTCCCATCAGAAGCTCAGCTCTTCTCGCTGTGGATGGAGAACAGACTGCCTCTTTTCCGCATGCTGATAGAGGTGGACACGTTTTGAACTACCTTTTCCATCTTCTCAGAATAACCATATTTCCAGACAACTTAAACTCATTTGAATTCAAGTTTAACTCCTGGTGAATGAATGAAGGTTCACAGAGGGCTGAGTGGAGTTGTGAGGGACAGTAAAGGCCGTCCGGTGTCGGATGCTGTTGTTGTGGTGAACGGCTCTATGAATGTTCATGCAGACAGTCAGGGTCACTTCAACACTCTCCTGGCTCCAGGCACACATCAGCTGCTGGTTCAGGCCCATGGATATCGCCAAGAGCTCCAGCAGGCAGGTTCTAGTTTACTCACCGCTGTTATCAGGGCTGATGTTGGAATAATAAAACTGTAAGGTAAATTAATGCAATACCATTCAAAAGTTTGTCAGCTGATTTCATATGCATATTTTAATATATTTTATTGTTATTATTTTACAATAATATTTTGAGCACTTTAAAACGTTTTAAAAAGCTTACCAATCCCAAACCTTTGAACGGTAATGTACATAATAAAAGCCCTTTAAGGAAGTCGTGGCCTAATGGTTAGAGGGTTGAACTCCCAATCGAAGGGTTGTGAGTTCTAGTCTCGGGCCGGCAGGAATTGTGGGTGGGGGTAGTGCATGAACAGCTCTCTCTCCACCTTCAATACCACGACTGAGGTGCCCTTGAGCAAGGCATTGAATCCGCAACTGCTCCCCGGGCGCCGCAGCATAAATGGCTGCCCACTGCTCCGGGTGTGTGTTCACAGTGTGTGTGTGTTCACTGCTCTGTGTGTGTGCACTTCGGATGGGTTAAATGCAGAGCACAAATTCTGAGTATGGGTCACCATACTTGGCTAAATGTCACGTCACTTTTTTCACTTTTACTTCATCAGGCTGAGCTGATCACTCTGCTTCTGTCCAGCAGGTGGTGAAATTACACTCCTTCTACTAATGTTCTTGTCCTCTCTGTGGTTTTAGGTGCACATATTCTCAGATAGAGTGACTGGGCCCATTGTGATCGACTTTACAGCAGACCGGGCTCGCCTCAATCAGGCTGTGTTTGTCATTACAACAGGTATTAAAACTCCTTTTTTCTTTTCTTTTTTTTTTCAGTGGTCAAAAGATCTTAGAATTTACTAAATTAGATCATTTTCACAGGCTGTGATGCATTTCTATAGTAACTAATGTCAATCAAAATTTTTATTTTAATGTACATTTGTGTTTTCCTAAACTGACATTAAATTATATAAACCTAGTTAATACTGTTTCTAATACAATTTTTTTTTTCTTCATCTTTTAGAAAGTCAAAGCAGCCTTATAGCAAATGAAGGCAATGAAAATACAAAATATTTGTTATAGTTTCCGTTCATCACTGTAGACTTCTGCTTCTCAGAAAAGCGTGAAATGTGATAAGAGTCCATTAAATACCAAATATGTTCTAATTTACATTCAAGTATCCATATTAAACCTCATCTTTAAATCTTTGTAAAAAAAATACATTGTGGTTTAAATTATGATTATTTCAATAATTGTTTCTTGTCAATAGTAAAACGAGTTGATGACCTGTATTATTAATAAACTGCCCTGAAATTCTTTATCCTCGTCTAGCCTCTCTGATGAGCATCTTGATCTGCGCTCTCCTCATCTGGCACCTTCGCTCTGCCATGTTCAGCCGCCTACAAGACGGGCTTCGTTGGTTGCATCAAAAAAGGGATGTCCTCCGAATGGAAGCAATCGCTTCAGAGAAGTCACCCTTGCAACAGGAGTTTCCAGATGAGAGCGAGGATGAAGAGGACCCTTTCCTTGTGGAGGGGCACTGAATGTACGGTCACTGTGTTCAAGAATAAAATGTCATTGTCTTTATTCACAGTACGTCAAATAACTTTGTGAACAACAGATGCAGCTCTCTTAATGTGTAATAAAAGGTGTGTTTTGTAAGATTTGTTCTCCTTAACCTCACATGCATTAACCAAGAAGGTATATATTTAGCTTATTTGCCAAGATTGTTGCTAGTGGTGGATGCACAGCTAGTTCAGGTTCAAATGTGTAGTGCATTGGATGAACAGCGGGTGGCAGTAAAGCACTTAGACATTTGACCAAAAAATTAAAGAATGGGGTGAGGAATAATGTTATCTAATAGCTGAGCAAAGTATTATTGTTATCCATAGAGTAGAGCACTTAGCACTTAAGGGGTGCTATTACTTTTGTAAGTGACCAGACATAAGAAATTTTGTCCGGCTCATGTTGTGTAAAAAGGTTTTTGCCTGTCTGGTGAATGTTAGAGACTTAATTCAGGTTTTTTTTTTTTTTTTTTTTGCAAACACCATAGCAACATATTAAACTGATAACCTGGGCAGCATTCATATTGGTAATCCACACGAATGCATTAACTTCTTTACTTTAATTACTTTCCCCTGAAAAGTAAGGTAAGGGTTACTCATATTTTTCTATAATTTAATTAGTTCTGATGTAATTAAAATACTGTATAGACTACAAAACAATTCTATATTAAAAATGTAAAATCTGATGTTAAAATTAAAAATTTTAATGTGTCCTTTTTTCTGTCAAAGAGAGACTGGGACTCAGTTGCGAGTGCTCAAAAAAGGTCAGTTTATTAGATAGGCTTTAAAGAGCCACACAGATGGGAAATCAAAAATTACCTGTATTACAGTGTATGATGTAGCTGTCGATCAGCGTAAACAATGTGCAAAGTAATTAAACCAAAAAGTGCACGATTTATAAAGTTATTGGTTTCTAAAGTAAGGAGTCAACTCTGAATCGCTGAAACGAGTCGTTATAGATTTCAAATCTTTTGCCCATCTCTATGTACGTCACTAGGAACACTTTGCATAATAATCTCCGCCTACCGTCTTGGGAGAAACAAAGCTCTGACCTGCCCCACCTCCCACACAGACGCTCTGGTTGGTGTGATAGCATCATGTCGAGGAGACGGTGTGTTTTTAATTGTAAAGGCAAGTTTGTTTTATTTTCACTGCCAAAGAATGAAGATCAGAAGAACCAATGGCTAAAATCCATTTTTACCACAATACCAGAGCAGTACAACAAACCCTTGTTGTGTTCACAACATTTCACTGATGACTGCTTTTCTAATCTCGGTGAGTACAAGGCGGGATTTTCAAAGCGTTTGGCCATAAAAGAGGGTACATTACCAACTTTATTTAGACCAACGAGCATCTCCGAATCACAACGCGAAGTATGATTATGAAGTTATGTGTTTGTTTTCTCCTGAGCGTCTTATCAGTATGTGTGCTGTCTGCTGCCTGTCTGCGCTGATCTTCATTTACAAACATTTAAATGAAGTGTAAATGAAGTGTTACTCCGTGAATACTCATCGAAGATACATGAGAGAGATATCTATAGAAAGCTTGACATGTCTACTTTAAAACTAAATAAGTTCTGCTAACAGATATTCTGTGATAAAGTAATCCATATGAAAACAACGCGATGTCCGTTTTTCACGTCTCCCTTCATTATATCTAATGTTGACCACGTCCCCACGCTGAACGCGCTATTCAGATTCAAACTGAAGCTCGCGGCTTGAATACACCCAGACAGAAGAAAAAGGAGTGAGACTGTTCAAGTTTTTTATTTTACTGTTTGCTTCGCGGTGAGAGGAATAAGACATAATTCACCCCAAACAGATGCTAACGCATTGTTTACCGTGGAGTTGTGTGCGGAAAAACCAATCAAAACTATGTCAGTTGACCAATCAGAACACAGTATGCTACCAAAAGATTGGGTTTAAGGAAACTGAATCTTTTGAACAGCTTTGCACGAACCGTTTGGGGATCTCTGAGAATTGAGGTAATTTTAAAATGATATTTTGAGAAAATGACAATGTTTTTTAACCTTGGATGGATTTAAACCTAATGTACAGGACTTATAAACAGTGATAGGAAGCTTAGAATTTTCATCTTACTGGCTCTTTAATTTCAAAGGACAGAAAAAATAAAATTTAACAAACAAAAACAATCCAGGAACAGGGCAGTCTTGAGCAGATCCAAAAAGAGCCTCCTGGACGAATTCCACTTGGAAATCCACTGATGCAATGCCCAGATAAACTGACAGGGAGGCGGGGGCGCTGTTGAGGCGGGGAACTGGTGGCGCGGTGCGGCGAAGAAGAGTTACAGCGGTCGGTGATCGTGAGCCCGGAAGGCTGAAGAGTAGCGCTGCCTGAAAGCAGGAGGAAGAGGGAAAAAGCAAAACTAGAGGATGCAAACAAAAAGGGCACGATCTCTGTGTAGGCTAAACAAGAGGTGTGGACAAGGCTGAGACATGAACGAGATCAACTCGACGATCTGACAACAGACAGCACACATGAGGAGACTAAATAGAGAAGGAGTGATTGTGATGATGCAGAGCAGGTGATGGTGACCAATAACAAGATAATAATGAAACAAGAGGGCGCTCCAGGGAAGTAACCATCACGCTGCCGGTTGAAGTCCTCGATCAGCGACCGATCCAGAAGACCTAACTCCCCTCATCCGGACCATATCCCTCCCAGATACTGAAATCCCCGACCTCGACGTCTGACTTCCAGCAACCTCCTGACAGTGAAGGCTGGGGAACCATCCACTAGACGGGGAGGGGGAGGGTTAGTAGCAGATGGGTTAAGGCGAGAATGAAACACAGGCTTGACCCGAGAAACATGAAAGACTGGGTGTACCCGACCAAGTATGGGAGGTAACTTGAGCTTTACCGCCACCGGACTCAATACCTTGGTGATCTGATGATCCTGGGGGCTAACTTGCGAGAAGCCACCCGGAGAGGAAAGTCCTTGGTTCATAGCCATTCTTTCTGACCACATACGTAGCGGGGACCAGGAATACGGTGACGGTCAGCCGCTGCTTTGGTTCATCTGGAAACCCGAGCCAAGGTTTCCTCATCCCTCCTCGAGGTGCGGCGACACCTTCGGACGAAGGCTAAGGCAGACGGAACAGCAGCATCGGGCTCCTGTGAGGGTAACATAGGAGGTTGAAAACCAATGGAGCACTGGAATGGAGACATACCTGTGGCCGCCACTGGCAAGGAGTTATGGGCATATTCAATCCAGGATAACTGTTGGCTCCAAGAACTTGGATTATGGGACGTCAGGCAGTGGAGAGCTTGTTTCAGAACCTGGTTTGCCCGCTCGGACTGCCCATTGGTCTGAGGGTGAAAACCTGACGACAGACTCGTAGAGGACCCGATCTGTCGACAGAACTCCTTCCAGAACCGGTAGACAAACTGTGGCCCCCCTATCAGAAACCACATCCACCAGAAGGCCATGAATCCGGAAGATGTGGTCAACCCCCACTTGAGCCGTCTCCTTAGCTGAAGGCAGTTTGGGAAGGGGAATGAAATGGGCTGCCTTAGAGAAGCGATCAACCACCATCAATACTACGGTGTTACCCCTCGATGGTGGAAGACCAGTGACAAAGTCCAGGGCTATGTGTGACCAGGGGCGGGAGGGGATGGGTAAGGGGTGTAGCAGACCAACAGGAGGCTGATTAGAACTCTTGTTCTGGGCGCAAATTGGGCAGGCAAACACAAACTGCCTGACGTTCTGGGACATGGATGGCCACCAAAATCACTGGCGGATGGCAGCAAGAGATCTCCGAACCCCAGGATGACAGACTAACTTGGATGAATGCCCCCACCGGAGGACTTCAGGGCACAGCACAGCCGGCACGAAAAGTCTACCCTCTTTCACCCCCTTGGCACCTCTCTCTCTCGTATGGCTTCCAGCACTCTCCTCTCCACATTCCAGGAGTGGGACCCCAACACAATTTCTTTAGGGATAATGGTCTCAGTTGGTGCACCAGTTCTCTTATTATCCCTGTAAAGACGGGAGAAGGCATCAGGTTTTACATTTTTGGAGCCTGGGTGATACGAAACAGAGAAGTTGAACCGACCAAAGAAGAGTGCCCATCGGGCCTGGCGTGAACTCACCCTCTTGGCCGAACAGATGTATTCCAAATTCTTATGGTCCGTACAAACCAAGAAGGGCTGCGCTGACCCCTCCAACCAGTGACGCCACTCACCCAAGGCCAGTCTGACCGCCAACAGCTCCCGGTTCCCTACGTCATAATTCCGTTCTGCTGGGCTCAGGCGGTGAGAATAGTAGGCACAGGGATGTACCTTCCCATCTCTGGGGGACCTCTGAGATAGGACCGCACTTACTCCAATCTCAGAAGCATCCACCTCCACAATAAACTGACATTCAGGGTCTGGAAACGAAAGAACAGGAGCAGAAATGAATTGGCACTTTAGGTCATTAAAGGCCTTCTGAGCCTTCAAATTCCACCTAAACGGTACCTTAGTGGAGGTAAGAGCTGTCAAGGGTGCAGCAACCTGACTAAAGTTTCTGATGAAGCGCCTGTAGAAGTTGGCAAATCCCAGAAACCACAGCAGTGCGTTGCGTGAGTCTGGAGGTGGCCACTCGGCTACGGCCCTTACCTTAGCGGGATCTGCTTTGATTTCCTCCACTGAAATGATATAGCCCAGGAAGGGAACTGACTTGGAGTGAAAAACGCACTTCTCCGCTTTAACGTATAGCTGGTTCTCCAGCAGCCGTTGTAGCACCTGGCGCACGTGTTGGGTGTGTACCTGAAGTGAAGGAGAAAAAATAAGAATGTCATCAAGGTACACAAAGACAAACTTGTTAACCATGTTTCGCAACAAGTCATTAACCAGGGCCTGGAAGACAGCTGGGGCATTCGTCAGGCCAAAGAGTAGCACCCGGTACTCATAATGTCCTGAAGAAGTGATGAATGCTGTCTTCCACTCATCCCGCTCTCGAATCCAAACCAGGTGATAGGCATTACGGAGGTCCAACTTACTGAAGACCTTGGCTCCCTGCAAAAGTTCAAAGGCAGAGGACATTAAGGGCAGGGGGTACCTATTCTTAATGGTAATGTCATTCAAACCTTTGTAATCAATACAAGGGCGCAAGGAGCCATCCTTCTTTTTAACAAAGAAGAATCCTGCGCCAGCAGGAGACGAGGGGGGACGGATGAGACCGGCATCAAGGGACTCACAAATACATTTGTCCATAGCCTCTCTTTCTGGACCAGACAGGGAATATAACCGACTCCTGGGCGGAGAAGTGCCTGGGAGGAGGTTGATGGCACAATCATAAGGCCGGTGAGGAGGCAGGGACACAGCCCGGGACTTGCTGAAGACCTGCCACAGAACGCAGTACTCCTCCGGTACCCCGGATAGATCAGCATCATCGACCTGCACAACAGGAAACACAGCACCAGGAAAAGAGGCAGAACCCAAACAAGACTCAAGACAGGACTGCTTCCAAGACAAGACTGAGTTTCTGGCCCAATCCACATCAGGGCCGTGCTGCACCAACCACGGGTGTCCCAAAAACACGGGGGCACCGGGGAGTCAAGAAGGTACAGCTCGGTTATCTCATGGTGATTGCCCGAAACAATAAGACTTACAGGAGGGGTGAGGTGAGTGATGGTGGTGATAGGTGAATCATCAAGAGACCGAACAGAGATAGGAGTAGAGAGGGGAATGGCAGGAATTCCCCACTGCTTGGCCAGTGCCGTATCCATGAAACTACCACCAGCCCCAGAATCCACCAGGCCCGAACAGGAGTGACTAGAGCCTCCAAACTGGACACCCACGAGAAGTAGTGTGCGGGAAAGGGGGGGAAATTAAGAGGAGATGTGCCCACCAGAATCTCCCTGGCTACTGATGGGCCATGGTTTTTAGTGGGCATTTTCCGACGAAGTTTCCGGCCCTCCCACAGTAGAAACACAAGCCCCGGGTGAGTCTCCCTTGCTTCTGCTGAGGAGTGAGACGCAGACGTCCCACCTGTATAGGTTCAGGGTCAGCAGGAGATGGCAGAGGCAGGACCGGGGTGGATTCGCTGGTCATTTCTCCCACCCTCCAAGAAGTGCGAGCAGTCAGTTTTTGGTGACGAAGGTGAAGGCGGCTCTCTACACGGAGGGTCAGATCATCAAAACTGCGTGGAAGCTCTTGGGTGGCGATCTTGTCTTGGATCTCCTTGTCTAGTCCAGCGCGGAACACAGCTCTGCAAGACCCCTCATTCCAGTCACAAGCTGCTGTTAAGGTTTTGAATTCAATGGCAAACTCAGTCACTGAACGTCTCCTGTCGAAAGTCCTCAAAAGAAGCACAAAAGGGAGCCCGGGCCTCCTATACTGAAGTTCCCCAGTCTTGGGCCCTGAGGAGGGTAAAACATAAGCCACCTTAGTCTCTTCCTGGGCATACCAGCGGGGCTGGAGGGCGAAGACTAGGGAGCACTGAGACAGGAAGGCTCTGCAGGAGTTAGGGTTCCCATCATAGGGAGGTGGGTTGTTGGCATGAGGTTCATGACGGATAGAGGATCTGGCAGATGTCTGTCTTCGAAGTTCCTGGAGCTGGGCAGTCAGCTCCGACAACTGGGCATTAAGGAACTCAACCTTAGTTGTTAGCTGGGAGGCATGCTGGCCTAAGAGAATGCCCTGCTGGGTGACGGCTGATCTGAGGGGATCTGCACCTGCTGAGTCCATGGTGGTCAGATCGTTCTGTCAAAGCGAGACTGGGACTCAGTTGCGGGTGCTCAAAAAGGACAGTTTATTAGATGGGCTTTAATTTCAAAGGACAGAAAAAATAAAAAATAAAATGTAACAAAAACAATCCAGGAACAGGGCAGTCTGGAGCAGATCCAAAAAGAGCCTCCTGGACGAATTCCACTTGGAAATCCACTGATGCAATGCCCAGATAAACTGACAGGGAGGCGGGGGCGCTGTTGAGGTGGGGAACTGGTGGCGCGCTGCTGCGCGGCGAAGAAGATCTACAGCGGTCAGTGATCGTGAGCCCGGAAGGCTGAAGAGTAGCGCTGCCTGAAAGCTGGAGGAAGAGGGAAAAAGCAAAACTAGAGGATGCAAACAAAAAGGGTCTCTGTGCAGGCTAAACAAGAGGAGTGGACAACATGAACGAGATCAACTCGACCATCTGACAACAGACAGCACACATGAGGAGACTAAATAGAGAAGGAGTGATTGTGATGATGCAGAGCAGGTGATGGTGACCAATAACAAGATAATAATGAAACAAGAGGGCGGAGACGGGCACCACGGTGACAGACAGGTCAGCCCGGGGACGTGACACTTTTCCCTTTAAACACTTTTAGTCCAAGAATAATTCATGCAATTTTGTATCAATTATCTGAAAGCTCGAAAGGAGCAGTTTCATGTCTATCCTTGTATTGTTAACTTATCAAGATTGATAAGGGATTTAGAATGAGAGAGAGAAATTAGTAAACTTACACTGTTGAAGATGTAATTAGTAGTTACTTTTTTTTAAGAGTAACTTACACAGCACTGTTGACAACCATGTTTACTTGCATGTGTGAGCTGAGCAAAGTAGCGATATGTCCTGTTCACACAGAGCAATTTACAATACCTGTGTTAAAAAAGATGGATGCAATGTCTCCACTTCCTTCCAATATAGAAGAGTGAAGCCAAAATGTCCCAATATGGCTGCTGCCATCTTGCAATGATGCCATTTATGTATTTGAAGGTATCCTAACAAGAGTAGAAGTGCAAGTTTTTAAGCATATTTTATAAATTAATTGTATCACGAAGCACAGCATAAAAACATTTAAATGAGATATTTGAAAAATAACTTATAAAAATTAGATACCTCAGAGTTATTGGTGTCAATCTGGCACATGGTGTGACATTTCCTTCTGTGACAAACACTGTTTAGCTGGCAGCATTCCTTGAATTTACACTGAGATTGCAAGATGGCAGGCTACTCTAAGGTGACTAAAAGACTGCAACAGGAGGCAGTCCAGATGAAGGCCAAAGAGATGACCGTTTCAGCCACAGCAAGAAAAGCTGGTCATTCCAACATCTTATGTGAATTTTTGAAGTATTGCATCAGAAACAATTGATGGAAACGTCAAATAATTCACAAAAACTTTTTACGCTCACCTGAGGTAGTTTTTGACTTGATAATGTGAATAAAGGGAGATGGAAATGCATCTTACAAATAAATTCATAGGACTTTGCATAATGGGACGGCATAACCTGACTAACCAACGGACAGATCTTTTTGCACAACATCTGAAATGTTATGGTCATTCTTAAATTTGTCAAAGTATTTCCATGTAATTGTCTCCCAGAACTGTTATACATTTCAATTAACCTTTCTCTCATCATGCACTAAAATTATATTTGGACAGTTCTTCTCAATCCACACAACATGCTCCTCAGCCTAGTTTCCTTCTGCTGATAAGGGGCTTCATCACTGTACAGTGTGTTTTCAGTCCGACTTCTCTTAAACGTGCAGAGACAGATCCTTACCCTGATCAGCGCTGAACTGGCGAGCAATTCCAGCTGCAGTGCTGAACTGATTCAGACTCCGTGTAGAGTCTCTGCATTGTGTTGTCTTCTCGTGCATTTGTCTTACATGGGACTTCGATTATTGTCATTGTCAAGTTGCAATATTTGAGAAATCGCAGATTTGCAATGACCAGCATCTCTTAAAGCTCAAGATCCACATCATCCAACACTCTTTTGGTTTTCGGTCTTATAAAATATCCCGTTACTATTTCAGAACTCTCTGAATGAAGCAAACTGAATCACAAACATTTACAGACCTTTTATGGTGTGCAAATCAATTTGACTTAAAAGATCCAAAGAGATCAATTTACAAATCATAATATGGTAGTATTATTGACAAACAAGAGTTTATCAGTAGTATTTCACTGAGGTTTGTGCCCTAGAAAAAGGGTCTGTAGAGACACCCCAGTTAAAGAATCAAATACAGGCGATCAACTGTATTCATTTTCATCATCATTCACAATTTCCTCAGAAAGAGTTCAAAACTAGTCTTGTAGCTACATTAAAATGGTGGATATTGAGAGTGCTGCATCAGTCTGAGAATTCAGGCGGGAATGAGCTGATGGAGAAGCTAAGTGATGCAGGGAGTCCCATCACAGTCATTTCCTGTTAATGAGAAAGAGCAGAGCAAGTCCATGTGCGCATGGGATGGGTGTTTACGTGTGACCAGAATCTTAAAGAGACCCTTTTCCCAAATATAAAATATCTTTGGTTAACTCATGCATCTTCATGTTTATTTGAAACCTGTGTGACTGACATTCTTGTTAGAATGAGATATTTAATATTGTTCACATCAGGGACATTGCTATATTAGAATCCACACTAGCAAATGATAACTTTGGTTTTTTCAAAAGCATGTGCTGCAGTTATGTCATCTGCTGGTTTAAAGGTTGTTGTTTTTATGACTCTCTTGATTGGTAGTCATTGCCTTGCATTGAATCACCGTGGTTTCAGCTGAATTTTTTGTTTCCTGTTCTACTGAAGAAAGAAAGTCACAGATGGCCCAAGAATGAGTAAATGAACAGCCAATTTTCATTTTTGGGTGAATTATCCTTTTAAAAGTGAAAGGGGGTCAGGGACTGTCATGGTCACCATTAACTATATTCTATAAAAAAATAATAATAATAATAATAATAATAATAAAAAGAGTAGTAGTGACATGCTGCAAAATATCTCATTATCATCGAAGAAAATAAATTCTAAGGGTAAGAACAACATGAGAGTAAATGATTTAATCCCATTGTCATATTAATTTGAATGTCCATGATTTATCACATTTTAATTTTAATTTAATTGATTTTTTAATTTAATTTAATTTAATCACATTTCAAACTTTACATTTTAAAAAACAACAACAAACAAACCTGAAGCATCCAGCTGCTTTACATTCATTTATTATTTCACTATTTTTGTAATTTTTCAAGCACTTATCAAGCCCCTCACTCCTACATC
The DNA here is from genome assembly GCF_003368295.1 of Carassius auratus. NCBI lineage: Eukaryota > Metazoa > Chordata > Actinopteri > Cypriniformes > Cyprinidae > Carassius > Carassius auratus. Next base: position 523,764 of record NW_020523497.1, read on the forward strand.
TTTACCAACAGACTAGAATATGTTTCAGATAATGCCCTTTTCACTGATGGCCTTTCAGATGGAGTAATGTCATGCTAACTACATTCTGGTACACTGCCATGATGCCAGCATAGGGGGTTCTGAGTGGGAAAGTCCATTAGAAGTTTCCTGGAACTGGCTTGACAGCTTTGGTTTACCTCAACAACTTCTACAAATCTGTGTCTCTATTTAACAACACGCGCAGGAAAATGATCAGAGACAACTCTCCACTGCAGCACTGACCTTAAACTTTGTTTCCGCTCATTTAAACATTGCATGACTCTTTATTATTTTTATTTTTTTTATGCATTTATTTGCTTTTCGGCTTCAACTTCTCCTGCTGGACTAACCGGGCCTTTCTGTCTGCAAGAGAATAAGTGCTATTGATTTTCTAAACTTCATTTGAGCATGCCACGATCTGCCTAAACACATTCTCCATAGGTCAAAAGCTCAATGCTGTGGGTGTCCGGTTCAAGTATAAGATAAGAAGACAATCAGAAAAAGTTTGAATGGGAAAGAATTCTGATGGATGACAGTTTGAATGATCTCTAGACTCTAGACTGTGAATGATCTTAAACTTTATTTTGTTGCTATTTGCATAATAAAGACAGCTTATTTCATGAGAAAACCTAATTATTTTATGAATTGGTGAGTTTGTACGGTTTGAATAAATAAATAAACAAACCCTGCCCCTAAACCTCACACTCAGTGAGCAGACTGTAGACATTCATACGAATTAACTATTTCCCAAAGTATAAAATAGTCAGAATTGTCATGAATGTTGCGATATAAATCTTAGGACATCATTTTGAAAGAGTTTTGAGATTATATTAAGATATTTTAACATTTTTTTAAAATGATTGTTTTGTTTTAATAAATATATACAGTACAGACCAAAAATTGGACACACCTTCTCATTCAAAGAGTTTTCTTTATTTTCATGACTATGAAAATTGTAGAGTCACGCTGAAGGCATCAAAACTATGAATTAACACATGTGGAATTATATATGGAATTATATACATAACAAAAAAGTGTGAAACAACTGAAAATATGTCATGTTCTAGGTTCTTCAAAGTAGCCACCTTTTGCTTTGATTACTGCTTTGCACACTCTTGGCATTCTCTTGATGAGCTTCAAGAGGTAGTCACCTGAAATGGTCTTCACTTCACAGGTGAGCCCTATCAGGTTTAATAAGTGTGATTTCTTGCCTTATAAATGGGGTTGGGACCATCAGTTGTGTTGTGCAGAAGTCAGGTGGATACACAGCTGATAGTCATACTGAATAGACTGTTAGAATTTGTATTAGGCAAGAAAAAGCAACTAAGAACAGGAAAACGAGTAGCCATCATTACTTGAAATGAAGGTGAGTCAGTCCGAAGGATTGGGAAAACTTTGAAAGTGTCCACAAGTGCAGTCACACAAACCATCAAGCGCTACAAAGAAACTGGCTCACATGTGGACCGCCCCAGGAAAGGAAGACCAAGAGTCACCTCTGCTGCGGAGGATAAGTTCATCCGAGTCACCAGCCTCAGAAATCGCAGGTTAACAGCAGCTCAGATTAGAGACCAGGGCACATGGAGTTCTAGCAGCAGACACATCTCTAGAACAACTGTTAAGAGGAGACCGTGTGAATCAGGCCTTCATTGTAGAATATCTGCTAGGAAAACACCGCTAAAGAAAGGCAACAAGCAGAAAAGACTTGTTTGGGCTTAACAACACAAGGAATGGACATTAGACCAGTGGAAATCTGTGCTTTGATCTGATGAGTCCAAATTTGAGATCTCTGGTTCCAACCACCGTGTCTTTGTGCGACGCAGAAAAGGTGAACGGATGGACTCTACATGCCTGGTTCCCACCGTGAAGCATGGAGGAGGAGGTGTGATGGTGTGGGGGTGCTTTGCTGGTGACACTGTTGGGGATTTATTCAAAATTGAAAGCGTACTGAGCCAGCATGGCTGCCACAGCATCTTGCAGCGGAATGCTATTCCATCCGGTTTGCGTTTAGTTGGACCATCATTTATTTTTCAACAGGACAATGACTCCAAACACACCTCCAGGCTGTGTAAGGGCTATTTGACAAAGAAGAATGATGGGGTGCTGCGCCAGATGACCTGGCCTCCACAGTCACCGGACCTGATCCCAGTCGAGATGGTTTAGGGGTGAGCTGGTCGCAGACAGAAGGCAAAAGGGCCAACAAGTGCTAAGCATCTCTCGGGGAACTCCTTCAAGACTGTTGAAGACCATTTCAGGTGACTACCTCTTGAAGCTCATCAAGAGAATGCCAAGAGAGTGCAAAGCAGTAATCAAAGTAAAAGGTGGCTACTTTGAAGAAACTAGAATATGACATATTTTCAGTTGTTTCACACTTTTTTTGTTATGTATATAATTCCACGTGTGTTAATTCATAGTTTTGATGCCTTCAGTGTGAATCTACAATTTTCATAGTCATGAAAATAAAGCAAACTCTTGGTCTGTACTGTATATATCATTTCAGTAAATTCTAACTTTATCTTAGGCTATATAACTAGACTATATGTGGATATTTATCATCTCACAAATATTTGTATTAAGGATTATTATAAGATGGCAGTATACCTTGCACATCAGATTAAATTATTTAGAAAATTTTGTATGAGACATTATTATATTATAAAATATTTTTTCTAAATAATATCAATTCTAATATATATAGGCTACGGATCTTTAATATATAAAAAATATGCAAAGAAATTATTGTTAGATGGCAACAATATTGCAAACCAGATGTTATGTTAATATTCACACATCAATTCTGATTAAACTGGAGAAATGAAAGCAATATAATATGACATATTGTAGAATGTTGTAATAAAAAGTGTATATGCTCTGTGATATGGACTCTGTGATAAAGGCCCATTTACAGCATGCTCAAAGCTTTTATCGCTCTAGCTATCCCCAGCTGACCACGCAGCCATTAGCACAGGTTGAGAACCTTTATGAACGGGAAGAATACAAAAGTTTGTGGGTTTGGAAAATAGATGCTTGCTACAAATGTCTGCGCATCGGACATCCTGTATCCATGTCAAAACTATGAATAGCGTCAAAAGACCTATTATGTCTGAAGTGCTACTAAAACTAAAAATAACAATAAAAAATAAACATTTTCACAAGCTGTGGTTTCTTCGTTTTAGGTACAGTATGTGTCTTACAATATAAACACAAAATTACACTTTGTTGCAGGAAAAGAATAGAATAGAATAGAATAGAATAGAATAGAATAATCTCCATTTGAGGCAGATAATGACTAAATGTAAAGAAGAAAGGAATGCACTTATGTGCAGGATATCAGTTACCAGACGTGCTTCCTCTCATCTCCATTGCTCAGGAGGCTGGATGGCTGAAAGTACAGGATGTACTCTAGCTTTTTTCAGTCTAACATTCATAAGTAAATATATAATTAATTAATACAATCTGCACACAAAAAAAAACAAAACTAATTGGGTAGGTTTGGTTTAATTTCTAACATGCAAAAATATGGCACCATATTTGCAAATGGCAAATTTGCACAATTCAAATATAATATTGTACAGTACTCTTCTTTTTAGACATGCATGTCCTTTTGGTTGAATATAGTCCTTGTTCATCTCTTGTGAGTTTTTTTATTTTTGCTACACCGAGGATGAGGCCCTTCTCGCTGCATTACATCCTTGTGATGCTCCACACTTCCAGAGGCTATGAATCAAAATGACAAGGAAGAAAAATACTTTTCTAAAAAGAAATGTCAAAAATAAGTGTTTTGCCCAAACGAATATCAAATCTGTCATCATTTACTCACCCTCATGTTGTTCCAAACCTGTGTGATTGTTTCTTCTGTGGGACACAAAAGAAGATATTTGAACCCATTTGACATGCTATGGACAAAAAGAGACATTTTCTAAATATTTTCTTTTGTGTTCCACAGAACAAAGTCATGAGTCTGTAATGACATGATGGTGAGTAAATGACGGCACAATTTTCCTATTTGGGTGAATTAATTCTTTAAGCTATGACAGATTACACAAAATGCAACATATTACAATCATACAAAAATGATACCAACTATGTGCTTTTGTATGCACCAGCCCCACTGCACCAGCATTATTAAAAGTTTATTAAGTTGCAAGAAAAATAAATAATAACAACAAATTCTCATTCTCAGAACAGAAGTCATATTCTTGTTATTGCAACGGGTAATTCATTAGCATAATATAATGCACTTGTACTGTAATATCGATAAAAAACAATTATAGATTTCACTTGGCATAAGAATATGTTTTCTTTGAACAGTTGATTGTAATATTTCATGTAGATCATAATTTTAAAAAGACAAAAAAGTAATCCAAAAAGTCACAAGTCATCTATGCATTGTTGGATAAAGCAAAAGCTACCTTAAACCCCGAAGACAGCAACAGAAAGGCATCAAGATGGTTTAGAAAAAAAAGTTCAATAAACAGGTCCTTGAATGAAAGAATGGATGAATGAATGAAACAAATTTAACACTGTGCATAATATAAACTGATATTCTAGCCCTTTTTTCACATGGCATTCATCATCCGTCTTCTTTGTTTTCATCTCTTTTCCTGTTTACGTCAATGCTCACAATTTTCTAGGATATCCAACTATTTATACTCTGGAAGAGAGAAAAGGAAATGAGAGAGACATTTAAGTGTATTATCTTATTTCAACTCAGTTGCAGACAACAAGCAGCTTAAAAAAAAAGAAGAATTGAGTAAATAAATACTGTTTGTATTTTTAGAATTGTTTTATAAAAATAGAATAAAAAATATTGGTTGTATTTTTATAATGATTTTAAGGTTGAGTTGGGTGGGACATGTCCCCAATACTGTGTGTGTGTGTGTGTGTGTGTGTGTGTGTGTGTAGAGACAGAGAGATAGTTTACCTGTCATCAACAGATAAAGGATTATTGCTAGACCCACAACAATGGAAACGATACTAAGCAACAAAGCTAGACGCCCAACTCTTCTGGCTCCTTCATAATCTTTTACTTGTATCATGGACCGAGACTGAAGAAGAACAGAAAGAATATCATGGATAAGAAAGCCTTGTAAATACATTTTATGACCCCTTAATGAGTCACATTATTAACTATGGGGAACCTGAGCCACCCTAAACAAAAACAGTTTTATCTGCTTTCTAAATTATCACTAAATGTGAACTCTAAAAATAATGAAAAGTTTAAGTCCGGTGACACTACTCACCACATGAGCGAAATAAAGCGCGAACAGGTTTATGGGAACGGCCGGACAGAAGCAGGAGAGCACGGCCACCCACATGAAGCTACGCGGCTCGCGTTCTCCGGGCTCGGGCGACAACGCGCGTCTGAAACTGAGACGCGACGGAGAGCGGGGCTCCGAAGCGTCGTTAACCACAGTCTGTTCCGCCTCGAGATACTTAACGAGGATTGTGTCCGAAGGTGAGCGGTTTAATTCTCTTTTCAGCTCTTTGCCTGAGATGTCAAGAAGTTTCTGAGTATCTCTAAAATCGGTGGAGTGCAGCGCGGCTCTCTCGCCCAGGGCGTGTGTCGCGTGAGGCGCGTCCGTGTTAATAGCCATCTCTTACAGAATATATCCCCTTGTGTGAGAACAACATCAAAGATACACTCTTATGAAGTTATCTCGATCGGCAAAAGATCTTTTATTCAACCCAATTGTGTTAGAGCGAGATATTCGGAGATCCATCCACTTCATCAGTATTAACCACTCACACGTCTAACATTGGAGATGTGAATCTGGACACTTTGCGTAAATCAATCAGTTTGCTTTGGGGACTACGTGAGGGCGCCCTAACGGCGCATCTGATTGGTGGAGTCACGCGCGTTAATTGACGCAAGCGCAACAATCTTTTATCTGTGGATCCAGACGCTTTAATTGATTTGTTTCTGTGCGGAGCAGATTTTAATCTCAGTCACGAATATATGACTCCCTGTGAGATTATATTCTGTTTTATACCAACCTGATTAATGTTTTTTTTTTTTTTTACACTAATTAGTCATGTAATTTAGCAAAATGTAGTTCATGGTTATGAAAAATGTGTTTACTTTAAAATAACCTGTAGGAAAGGTTCTGTATATAGCCTAGATTATAGGTTCACTTTATGTTGTCGCCAAAACAAAAAATAATTAAAAAATAAAACCTCACTGCAACGTTCTCTGAAAGGTTAGTTTTAAGTTTTTGGTTACAAAAGCTCTTACAGACAGAATTATAGAACACCAGTGCTGGGTAGATTAAGATACTTAAAATGTGTAGTCCGTTATGATTCCAAATTAAATGACTAACATTTTAGCAAGTGATGTAATCCATTAGGTAATATAATCAGGATTACTTTTAGATTATTTTTGACCTAACTCGTTTATCACACTGATTTAAATACTATAATCTTGTACCATATTGATATAAAAATACAAAGAGAAGGAAAATATCATATTAGTTGTAATTAACATCATGACGTGAACGATTAAACATTGCCTTACATCAAGGTTTCCTAAAGGAACTGCAAGGATTTGAGTTTAATTAAAATCTTATTATTTAAATGAATAGTAAAACAAAATAAATAAATAAAATAATTCTAAATATAACACTTAAAAAACACATGTAAATATGCAAATGTTTTACTTTTAATTATTAACATAAAATCTAAGGGGGAACTTCAAATAAATATTTTTGTTCAGATAACCAAACAAAAAAATCCCTATATTATATGTAAATAAGAAATAAGTGGATTTGTGTATTGTAATGTGTTAGTAAAAGCCTTCATGACATAATTAACCCACTGAGTGATATTTCAAATAAACATTAATGTGTTCATCAGTAGCTAGTTAATGCAATGTTGAAATGTTGAGAAAACATTTCTTAAAATGAAAATGTTTCATGTAAATCCAGTGGTGAAATGCTGTGTGGCCTCTCAATTTTGTGTAATTATAGCCACCTGACTAGAGACTGGTTTTTATGTGAAATGTCCACAAAACTTGAAGACTTTCTGAACATTTAAACGTTGAAACCGAAGACTTAAGGAGAATCAAATTCTTAATAATTTATTGCTATTGTGCGAATATGTAAAAAAAAAATTTTTTATTTGTGATCTGATTACCAGTGTTTTCTACAAGTACTGCATTTTGAAATCTGATTACATAATCAGATTACATGTAATAACTTACTACTCAGCAGGCATACAGAGAATGTTGATAACCATATTTGGAGCAACCATATAATGGGACGCTGTGCGCATGCTGGGTGCGGTGTCCAATCACTGTAAAAATCATTAACTTAACTTTTTCATATTCATCCATTCTCATAACATAAATGATTAAAATAAGCATATCACTGGTGAGATTCAAAGTTATCTTTATTCATAGCCTCTCTTTGTCATATATCTTAAAGAATGTGGACATAAGAGTGAAAAAAAAAACAAGAACTGAAAGGTTGGAAAGCATTTGAGTAAATGTATGTGCTTAATGAACAGGCAGAAGATCCAGCTTGGCCTCATGTTCAACCGACCAATGACGCCCTCTGTCGGTCTTATCTTACATAACACTTAAACCAGACCAAGATCACAATAATTTAGGCCTACATAAATAGGTGACTCTTGTATGAAATTGTGATTTTTAAGTTGTTTACAAAAGAAATACTTAAAGTTTCACAAACGGGTCTTAGCTTAAGCCAGGACTAGGCCTTAGTTAAATTAATGCCTTAAAAGAAAACATTACATGTGTGCATCTTGACAGAGCAATGACACTGATATATTTTAAGATATGTCAGAGCAATATATTTTCAGTTGAGACAGTTCAAACATGCATTTTAGTCTGGGAGCAAGTTAAGCGTGGTCTGTGAATCTGGGGGTAATACTTTTTTGCCATGCAAAATATACTACATACATTGAATGTACATTATAAAACTCTCATTCATTTGTTATTGTTATTTTGATATTAATATTGATATCAAAAAACAAAAACAGACCATGGATTTAAATTCATATTTCAAAAACAATTCAAAGTTCAAACATGTTTAAGAACTTGACAATTTGAAAACATTTTAAAATTCAAGTCAAAAATTTAATATTTTTTTACATTTTCCTACGAAATATTTTCTCAGTTTAAGATGTTTTGTTTCAATGATAAAAACAAAGAAAAGTGAATTGTAAAATATCATCAAAGATCTATGACAGAGACGGTCCAGAATGAATTAGATCCATAGCACTCTCAGATGAAAATGGTGCATGCTGGGTAGAGCTGACCACAACAGTTCTTCAGCTGGCAGCTTTAGCGTCAGGACAGGGTCATAAAGTTTGCCAGAGAAGAACTGCGGTAGGTCAGCCAATATTCACTCATCAGCATCCACTACAAACCTAGAAGATATAAACAAGACTGAAGATTATTTCACAAAAATACCACAAGTTTGTTCTCCCTGTAATTACAAAACCATTACTGATACTGCCATTTCCATAGATAGCACAGAGTACCATCAAAATACAAACGAGACACTTAATTTAAACTTAAACATAACACAGGGCTCGACAACAAGGATGGCCTGCTGTCCCAGGATCAGTGTGAGAGTGTTTCAGGCTGCACTCAAAAAAATAACTCTTTGAACGAACATAAAAAAATCATGGAAAGGATTTCCACATGATTAATTTGCTTTATTTCAGCATTATGCAACTCTGTTACTCCAATTTAATGTACTTGGGTCAACTTAATTTATTAAGGTTGATTCAACTTAATTACTATGGTTGGGCTAAGCTTAATTTAATAGTGTCAGCCAAACTAATCTGCAATGTTTTGGACAATGTTTTTAATAATTAAGTTCATTTTACAAAATAAGTTTAAGTAAACTTAACAAACCTTTATAGAGTCAACAAACAACAAATGAGTTAATTGTACCTGAAAACGTTAAATAATGATGACATAAAATTTGAATAATGCCATTTTAGGAATGCCACCCCCTTGCATTAGGATCATGAGCAGCTGATTAATATTACTTTTCATCCAAACCTTTCTATAATTACAGCTTACCAAGCATATCACAAATATATTTAAATTACAAAGCAACATTTCAAACTGTTTGTTTCTTTGTTTGTTTTGTTCTAAAATTTAATTGCTGTAAATTGTATTACTCATCTACCTATCTAATGGTGCTACACTTCTCCAAGAGGGTGACAGAATAACAATTACCCATAATACACTGCAGAAATCCTCAGCCAATGAGATGCAAGTCTGTGTTGGTTTCACTAATATGTTACCTTTATGCAAAAATGTTATGTTGGCTGAACAAATCATTTTTAAGTAAAGCTGACAATACATACTTTTTTGTTGAATGAACAAGATTAAATCAAGTTCACATTGTTAAATATTTTTTTTTAAGCAATCATAACATGAACGGATTAAGTAAAATTAGCAAAGGTGAAAGTAAATTTTTTTGAGTGTGGTTTGCGGTCTTTGCACTATTGGATCAGTGCAATTTCTTACGTTTTTTTATGCCTTGCAAACCTAAAAATGTGGTGTTTTCAGGCATTTTGTGGTAAATTCTGCTTGTCAACATCATAACATTAATTTATGATATTAAGCAATCATAACTATCATTATAATACTACAAAAGTTTAAGAAATTACAAAATGTATAAAAAAAAATCTGATTGCATTAAAAAAAAACAATAATTGCAAAATACATTTAATAAATCTATTTACATTTTAAAATATATTATATATATATATATATATATATATATATATATATATATATATATATATATATAATATATTTTTTTTTTTTTCAGTACCATTTTAGTGTTTCAGAGGACATAAACTTGTAATACATGTAAGAAAACACAGGCCATGAATGCATATCTGAAAAATTTTTTGCACATAAGTGGCTGCATGTTGGTAAATAATTCTTACATAAAATATAACTTAACATATAGAACAATGTCAATCATGAAGCTTGAGTTTTACATGAGGCCCAAGAATGCCCGTCATTCCTCATATCTCCAAAAAGACATGCTATATATATGTGTATATATATATATATATATATATATATATATATATATATATATATATATATATATATATATATATATATATATATATATATACACACACACACACACACACACACACACACACACACACTTGCAGAACATTCCTGCTCACAAGCATGTTTTATCTATAAAGAAACTATATTTTCCATCGCACAGAATCATGCTAACTCTATGACAGACTCCGGTTGCTCGCACTTTCCGTCTAGCTTCCCTCCCTGTGCTGCGTTTGGTAATCATCTACCATTCTTTCTCAGTACTCCGTGTCCCTCGTTCATTCCACCCTCCCCCCTCCAGCAAGCAGTGCAGACATGAATCAGCAGGCATTGGGAGTGGAGGCCAGAGAACAAGGTAAGGCCTTGAGAGCACACTTCAGACATCATGTCATCTGTGATACATAGAACAATCACAAACACCATAAACAGTTTGAATATAACATGCGACTCAAAAGTTTCATTCTCGCATTCTTTGAAACCTGTATCATTTTTGTTCATGTGATATTGCTGTTCATGTGATTTTATTCAGAAAGTCCAAGCTTTACATTTCCATATAATGAAAGTTAATGGTATATATGTGAGTGTGTGTGTGTGTGTGTGTCTATATCTACCAGATGGCTCTGGAAAACTTTGAATATAGAACACAAGATGTATGAACTACTTCTATGATGCATATTATGTTCTATTGGAAGCTTCTCAGCCCCTTGTCCCCATCCACATACTTTCAATCAGCGTGAACAACTTTAAAATTTTGTCGTATTGGAAAGTAGGTCATATTGGGTGTGTAAATAAGACAAATTAAAATTTTGGGTGAACGACCCGTTTAACTATTAAAAGTGGTATCATTTAAAAATGTACATGTGATTCTAAAAATCTCAAAATTCCGTAACAGGCTAACTGGAAAAATGTGCCTGTTGTAACAGTTCCACGAAACATTATGTTGCTTCTTGCACATTCACTTTTAAAGTAAAATGTTCAAAGAATGGTCATAAAAGTGTGTTTATTTTATAGTTGTCTGTATCACAAGCAGTTTGGAAATTCAATTTCGGGTGAGTCGCACTAAAAATGTAATGCATCGTGTTTGAAAATAACGCTATCAACTAAACTAAATCTAACTGACAGCATTAACAAATGCAAACATGAGATAAAAATTAATTTGCTGAAGCATCCAGGCCATCTTTTATTGTGATCCGTGTCAAGGGACTCATAACTGAGTGCTTCATATCTCAAATGTAATGTAGTACCAGGTGAGCTAGAGAGCAAGTTTGCTTCATCAGAAAACTCATACATATGGAATGAGAACATCAAAAAGTACTAGTTTACAAACCATGCACTATGACAAGTGTTTTGAGTCGTTCATAACATATTGTGCAAGAAATTTTTTAAATAAATAATTTAAATCATAATTTGTAAGAACTGGAATAAAAGTTGTTGGTGTTTGAATTGTATGTATAGAAACTTGTTTGGGATTTTAAAAAAAAATAGAGGAATGTTTTTTCAAACAGCATGTTACAAAATGCAAGAAATGCAAACAAATTAGCCTGAATTGACAGTGTTTGTATATCTGAACATGCTTGTCTCGTTCCCCTATCACTGGTCAATCTATTGATTTGGTCTGGGTGTACACAAACTGCAATGTATGAATGGAAAAGGGAAACATTAAGGTCAGCTAGCTATTGCTAATGGCTAACACACTAGCTTACATTGTTAGCATTTTTTAAAAAGTGTCTTATGGTACCAAGACATGTTCCACCCTTGGTAAAGAGTTCGCAAAAGAACAAACAATTAAACTGCTCATCTGCAGCCAACATGATCAGTTGTCATCCACAAGCATAAACCACACAGTTAAACTCTGACTTTGTGCTAATGCTGAGGTCTTTTCTCAGAGCTGACAAAGTGACATCTTTGAGCAAACAAAAGACTGAATCAGTTAGTGTGCGCGAGTGCTGAAGAACAGGGTGGGAAGATCTCCATTCCTCTTTGCCGTTTAAGGGTGGAGAGAAGTAATAATAATCACACTTGCGAAGCCTGAGGCTGAATCAGATGTGACCGAGTACTGACTTGCCATGGATTCTGCAGGCAGGGAATATAGTGGCCATTTTAATTCACTGGCATCAATACAAAAATATGCCATTTTGTATTTATAAACTTACTTATTCCATTTCCCAAAATACTAAAATTTTAATTAAAACAATTATATTGTTTGCCAGAATCTTGATAACTATTACTGAGGGAAGTACACATACCTCACAATTGAAATAATCTATAAAAAGACTGTTTTTTATTAACGCTGATCGATCTTAAGCAATGCAACCCACCTTCCAGATCCATAAGAGGGTAAAGTTCAGTCCGATTCCTCAGACACGAGGAAAAATAGTGGCAAGATGAGCTTTCTGTCTCTTAAAGAGCTGTAACTGCATAAGGGTACTTCGATTTGAACACCAATTCAGAAGAACGGTCTATTTTTGGATGCCTAGTTGAGAAGTGTTGACTTGCTATGACTAAGACAACCAAATATAAAACCAATAATACAGATACAGAATGTAACGAGAAGCGTCTTTTCAAGGTTTTTTGTTGAGAAGCATCCTCTTAGTGCCACTAAGTGACATCTCCAGAAGATACTCCGCATTTGAGGCCTGCTCTTCACAAACAATCTACATGAAGAATATAGTTTAAACAACTGCATATTCCTCTTATAAAGATTTTATTCTAGTTTGTATTTAACAACAATTAAAAAAAAAATCCATTAACCATGCCAGTACATAAAGTGGCATTTAAAGGTGCTTAACAGTAACTTACAGTATAATGGGAAAGAAAAAAGGCAATCATTATTAAAATAATACACAATTATTATTAATATGAATTAAGCTATATTCAACTAAATGTATTTTTCCATGTATAAAATACTTTTTATAACAACAAAACAATGTATAGCCAAACTATCAGAGCATATAACATTTGCTACGTCACTACCTAAATCGGCTAACGTTATATTCCATTAAAACGTTAAATGACCAGTAAACCAGACTGTAACATCACACACATCGAGCAAAAGCTAGGAATATTTCCTCATCAGAGGCGAATGAATTACATAAGGATGTTCTTACCCAACCAAATCAGGAAACACACTTTAGCAAACACAATGGCATCTATGCAGCAATAAAAAGGACTGGCTTGATTGTACTGAATAACTATCTCGTATTTACTGAACATGTCTCTGCTGAATCGGATTAGATTCTTCTTGAGAGAACTTTAAACACACAGATTACACTCACGCCGATTTGGAAGGCTGGAAGTTTGGAACGAAACTTATGTAATGACCTCCGCCCGGTCTCCAGCATATTCGATGATGGTCTGTTCTAATATTATAATCGCTCGTTTTATCGCGAATATAACGCGTATTCGTGTCTCTGAAGAATCGGGTATTTTCCGCCCCACCTACGTTAAGTGAACTGCCCTCGCCTTCCCCCGGGGCTAATAAAGCAAGTCTATCTAAAACCCGACAGAAGCAGAACGCGGATTAGATTAACTACGAAGCCGGTTAATGTCTGAAAAGTTGATTAACATAAACGCTCACCTCACCGGTAAAGTGATTCCTCCGTTCTCGCCTCTCACGTTTACCGGTGTATCGAGCCCTGCTTGGATCAGCTGGCAAAGGGAGTGACGCGACCAGTAACAGCTGGCCGCTGCATCTGCGACGTCAACGGTTCGCTATGACGACTGTCTTCCGTAGATTTTAAATGACTTCCACTTCAGCCAACGTCAAGCCTCGGCTCCCAAGAAAGGGGGCGGGACAAAATGGTTCCAACCAATTAACACGTTCCCTGCTCAGGGACGATTCGTTTCCAGCCAATCATCTGTACGTGTGAAAGTTTACTGAACACCCCCCAAAGTTATTTTCCACCAAAGTTAATTTAAATAAAATGTAATAACAAAAATTGTTAAACAAAGCAGGTGTATATTATAGGCATACACAATTAAACATTAATATAAAGGTGTGTAAAAACCACACATGCTGTTAACAGATATTACCCTCAAAAAGCGAAAAAAATATTACCTTTAAAAAATATGTGTAGGCTGCAAAAACAAAAAAAGGTCTGTACTGTATCTGTCAAATAAAATGTCAGTAAAAATGTTCGGCTGCTGTTTCTCCGAATAATTACCCTCTGGAACCATGATGGCCTTCTTCTAAGAGGTCAGTGTCTGAGTCTTTATTGCTTGTGCGATCTTTGCTCTACGTATTAAAGGCTAACTCTATTAAATGATTCTCTACAAATCTAATTTAATGACAGATTTGTATTTATTTCTTTATTTCTTTATTTATTATACTGATGAATAAAATGGGTGATCAAATTATCTAGATATTATGCATACTGTAACTGCACTGAAAGTGGTAAATATCTGTATTTATTTCAAGATATGTATGCATGTGTGAACCATAGACAGTAAAAGAAGGTGTGAACGCCAGACTGTTTTCCTCATTCTCTGATTGGAACATAGGAGGAGTTCTGTTTCCATGGAGATGCGTCATCAAGCGCATACGACCTTCACGCGGATAGAACGCTGAGTTTTTCGCGATACCAACTAGTAAGTTTATATAACACGTTAAAGTTTAATAATGTGATAATATCTCTTTTAATACTCATGAAATTGCATTGATTTAACGTTACTTTAAACTGAAAATAGGACGTCAGTAAGTAATGTGTTGAAGTATGGCATCACTTAGAGACAGACGGATTAAAGGCGCTTCTCAAACAACAAACATGCGCGAGGAGATTTCAGTTAAAAAGGAGTTTCACGTCCCACCTTTGAGTGTCGCAATGAAAGAGAGCAAGAAGAAGAGGAAAGACACAACAAAAGAGAAAAAGAAGTCGAGGAATTGCATTAACCAGACAAGAGATTCAGGTGAGCTGGTTTGTAAAGAACGACTAGAGCTGAAAGTTACTGGAGGTAAAAATAAATGTAAACAAATGAATCAAATCATATCAAATGTAGCTGTTGGTAGTGGTAGAGCATTGTGTTAGCAGTGCAAAAGGTTGTGGGTTCGATTAATTTAATTTTCATTTACTCAACTTATATTGTTCCAAATGGCTTTCTTTTTTCTGTAGAACATACAAGAATATATTTTGAGAAATTCCTTAATTTTGTTTTTGGTCCATTCATTGGAAGTCAATGGTAACCAAAACCATTTGATCATTCTTCAGAATATCTGGTATTCCACAGAAGAAAGAAAGTCATACAGTTATGGAATAACATCAGGGTTAGGAAATGATGACAGAAGTTGCCTTTTTGGGTGAACAATCCCTTTAAATTATAAAACAAGTAAAAGAGAACAACAACAAAAAAAATCAGTGGGAAAAAAAGAGCAAAATACATCGACATTCAAGATGCATTATTCTATACATAATTTGTAGTTAAAATTGATTTTACAATGAATGTTTAGATGTTTAATTGTAAGACAAGGTATGATTAGAAATAGAAATTCCAATAACATTATTAAAACATTTATTAACAGTCTGTCTTTAACTGTATTTTACTTGTGTTGATTGATAGCTGCCTACTTCAGTATATTAGTTGAACATGGGTAATTACTGACATTGTCTCAAAAGCATTGTGATATATTTTAAACCTCCTATATGTTCTCTCTGTTCTGGGAGATTAACTCATAATCCATCTACCCCTCTGACCTTCCTCTAGAGAAACTCCGGACAGAACAGTGGACCAACGGAGAGATGAGTGATGTTCAGAGCAAAGGTCAAGCCAAAGCCAAAGAACTAAAGAGCAGGCAATCCAAAAATCCCAAGGGTGTATTAGAAGTGGTTCCCACAGAGGAGGACAACTCTGATTTGACTAAGCTTGAACAGGACAGCTTGAGGTGGGAAGGAGCTCTAGAAGACCCCACTGCAGAGGCACAACGGTTAGAGGTCTACAGAGCCAACCGCCGTAAACGTTATATGGCATCAAGACAGGCTTTTCTACAAAATATTCAAAACCCAAACTCTTCTAAACTAAATACACGGAACAAGCCTGGAGTTATAGCATGAAGTCTTATATTCAGTCATCTTTCACGTGGAGAGTCTATTAGATGTGAATAGGCTGTATTTTACTACAATAATCATGTTTGATATTTTATCAGGGCCTTCAGGAATTTCACTTGTGTTTATTGATTTAGGCATAGTTCACTTTAATTGAGTAAATGGCTTCAAAATAGTGTCTAATTAAAAAAAGGGCATTTAAAAAAAAAACTTTTATTCAGGACGTATTAAATTGTTCAAAAGTGAGTGAATATGTATATAATGTTTTTTTAAAAAAAAGTTAATCTCAAGTAAATGCTATTCTTTTGAATGTTCTATTCATCAAATAATTTCAAAACACTGTTTCTAAACATCACAGTTTTATACATTAATTTAGAATTAGGAATTATTGAACATTAAGAAGTGTTTCTCTGGCACCAAATCAGTATATTAGAATGATTTCAGAATTAAAAAAGCAGTTGTTTTAAATATTAATTTTTCAAAATGTTACTGCTTAAGAGACATCTTTCAAAAGCATGAAAAAAAAATCTTATTTACCCCAAACGTATATATATATATATATATTCACGTCGTATAAAACAATATTTCTATTAATAATGTTTATATCAGCTCATGCTCATAATTTTGCTGTACTTTTCTTTATGAAAGTAAAGAAGTCTAAACCAGTAAAACATAATTTATTGCTCTTTAAAGGTTACAGATATTTATGAGTATGACAAATGAGCTATATTTTTAAACTGAGTAAAAAACAAGACAATGAACCATGACTCATGATGCAAATGATACACTTGCTTTGCAGCACATTTCTGATAAAAACAGCCTTGTGTGTGACTTCATCTGCCTGTTATAATGGTGACTCGTGTGTGTGTGTACATACCTTACTATGCTGTATATAAAACTGTGATCAATAACATTATAAACTGAAACTGTAAAACATGGTTGCCAACATGATTTAGTTTCTTGCAGTAGGTAAGTAAACTGGACCTACTAAAGGGCTCATCCATTTGCATGTCATTAATAATGCATTAGTGCTGCAACTTGCTCCCTGCTAAAAACTGGACCAGCATGTTTTGCTTTGAAAAGTAATGTCAGGTTTTCACATTAAAAGCAATATTGTGCTTGTTAGCAATATTATAGAATATCCATACAGAATGTCAAAATGTCAAATACAGTAAAACCTTTTCTCACCTCTTTTTCTACCTTCTATATAGTGTGCATTTTGTGGATCACTGCTCCCCCTTAATAATAGCAATAAAATGGGTTGTTGTTTTTTTAAATAAAAACTTCAGGGAGTCTACTTAAATCTAGCTTCTTAAGGTCTAAGCTATATTTCGTGGCCCACATATCACCTTCAGATCAGGACTGCTTTATTTGACCCATATATCTCTGCACAAATTCTTGTTGATAAGAACAGAAGTGAGTTATGAGGATTTGGGATCAAAAACTGGGTTGTGTGGTAGAGGGGAGACAGAATAAGAGGCAATATAAGAGAGCAGCTCAGCATTTCTTTTGTAATATGCCCTTTTGTAACATGTTTTTCCAGCTCTATTATATATGCTCCCCCTTTTGTGACCACCGTCACATTCAGCATCCTTTGCTCAGTGTTCATCTAATCCTCCCAAGCGCTATGATTGGATGTTTGCTCAGTGATTGTCTATTTTTCCACTAGCCATGCTCCATTTCACAGCTTGATCACCAACTACGCCACCTAGATCCATCAACCATGCACATGCAAGAGTGACATAATAACTGATTATCTCTATTACATCTAGTTTTCCTTCAAACATTGAGTAAATTCTGAACAAAAGATATAATATATGAAAAAAATCATCTTGTCAGCTCATTCCTAAATATGTGACCTTAATTAATAATATTGATAAAAAATAAATATATGATTGAGTTCATATTCAGAAAAGTGGAGCCGAACCTGAGCTAACCGGCAAAATCTGCAGCAAGAACAGAATAGAAGCGTTTCATCTTTTCTTAGTTGTATGTGGGTAGTGGTTCTCCTCTCTGAAAATCAGAGTTAAAATGGCAAACTCTTTGTGAACTGAGTACAAAGCTCTCGAAGAGACATAGTGTATGTAATGCACTGGCCTTTATAAATGTTACGAAAAAACGGCTTCAGAGTAAAGACATGATTGGATGGGATGAACTGTGGACAGAATGGCTGAATTTTGATCATTCAGTGTTCAAACTGTTTTTGGTGGTCACATGGGCTGCAGCTTCAGCCAGCGAAGGTCATCTGACCTATAAAAGACAAAAAAAAACACAGAAAAAACATTAACAATACAAAAGAGCTCTGACGGTATGTGGTCACTTTTAGCCTCTTTAAAAGAGCACCTAGCATTTTTTACATATTAAGTTATATATGAAGAAATTAATTGTGCATTTGTAAATGTTTAAAATGATTTACACTCACAACAGAAGAAAAATCCTTATTGGTTTCACAGAAAAATGTTTAAGCTCCATAAGAGTGTTTCCTCCTTTTTCCTTCTCATTGGCCTTATCCAAAATAACATACTCTCTGAGTAGGCACTTCTTTTGAATAATTAATCACTCTGTGAGCATTATAAAGTATGAATGTGTGTAGTATGAATAACATTCATCGTTATCACTGTCATGCAGGGACGCAATTCTGATATAATATGTGGTTTTAATTTTGGTCAGTTTTAGAATCATTTTTAATATGCATGGATTATCAAATCTAAAACACCACAAATAACATAATATTTTTTTCAGGTAACTATTATTATTAACATAATTTAAGGAAAAAAGAAAAAAAGGTATTGTTTTCATTGTTTTTGACACGTATATCCTTGCATTTAAATAAATGATGTTATATAAAGAGTAAACAGTAATTAATAAACAAATAACCCTGATCATGGCTATCAATATTATCACAGTATTGATAAAATGTTTTGGAAATGCTCAAAAAGTACTCATACACACAATAAAATCATGAGTTTTATGTCAAAACCCAACAAACAACAAATACATTTAGAAGCACTATGCACTTTTTGTTTGCATAAACACATAAATAGTAATAACAAACAAAAAATCTTGGTTGGGTGACTTACAACATAACATGTTATCTACTAACATGTGATGTGTGTTCAAATAAAGATTTGACAAAAAATGTTTTATGAAATGGTAAACCTCACATTTCAGTCTTTAAAACATTTTTAAGAAAAAGATCAGAATCATTAATTACAAGCATCTCATCTGCTCTATAAACAATTCTTCATAGTCTACCTCCGGGGTGCCCAACCCTGCTCCCGGCGATCAACTGTCCTGCAAAGTTTGGCTCCAACCCCAATCAAACACACCTGACTATAATTTTTAAGTGAGCCTGAAGACCTTAAAGGTACAGGTTGTAGGACCTGCCATGAGAGGGCGCACTATCAAAACAATAAAAATCACGTGGTTTGACGCTAGAAGGAGCATGGAATGATGGATTTTTTTTGTCTTCTACCCAACCGCTGATGGCCATCAATCAGACAGAAAGAAAATCATGGATTTAACACGAGTTCAACAATTTGAGCGAGTAGATTACATAAAAAGTCAATGCAAAGACTCGATCAGACAATGGATCAGACGCGTCCTCGCACGGGTCTAGAGACGCGATGCCCCGCGTTTGGTGTATATGCCCCACTAATACTAATCTTGTTGATCGTTATAATAGCATACATTTCTGTAAAGATACAAATCAAAACAACTCACCTGTTGAGTAAAACACAAGTGAGAGCTGCATCTCTTTTTAGTTGAAGTTTGTCGCGAAGCTACTTTAGCATTTGTCCACGACACTGTTGTCATGTGGTTTCTACGTCAGTAAAGGTGGGCACAAAGGGTAACTAACGTCATTGACAGGCGGCTGCACTGCCGCGTGTTACTGTTTAGAATGGGAATTTTCTCATGATTTACCAGTAACCAGCTGGATAAAATATATAACACTAGCCTAGTGGTTTTGGGATATTTTACTGCAAATATCTTACAAATTTTACCTTTAATTAGTTGCTTCAGGTGTGTTTGATTAGTATTGGAGCTAAACTTTGCAGGACAGTCGATCCCCAGGAGCAGGGTTGGGCACCCCGGTCTACCTTATTCAAAGTGTTGAGATTTTTTTTAATAAATATTAACCTGTTTTCAATCTGCCAGTTAAGATTTAGAACAAAAATATGATCTATTTTTCACATTGGTCTGAACAAAAAAGGCAGACAGACGGAATGAAAATGTAACTCCGCTGTCTGACAGCAGGTGGCACTTGTGGAACAGCAGAAATAGAGCTGTTTCTCTGGTAACCACTGTAAACAAAGCAGTGCTGCTCTTATAAACACTTCAAGGCATTATTACATTGTGAGAAGATAAAAAGCAAACCATGCTATTGAAACTTTTCTGAAGACAGTTGGTTGTCCTCCTTATGCATTCAGGAACACTCCTTCCTTCATGTTTTCACACAAAATATAACCTACGTTGCCTTTTGCACCTGTGTGAGTCAGACTGTTAATTTTGCTAAATGCTGAGCAGTTTCTATCACAAGTTTTTCAACATATTTAAAAATTAATCCTTATTAATTTGAAATGTTTTATTTTAACTTAGACTGTGCTTATACGAGGACATTCCCCAAAACGGCATTTTGACTTTATTTGAATTGTATTGGGCCTTTCGAACGGGGTGAGATGAAAAGTGAACTCATTCTGTAATGGTGCGCCTGTCTGAGAAGCGGCTGTGTGTGTGCTTTGGGTGCACTTGCCTACGTAAAACATCGCTTGAGTACCGAATTAGCTCTCTTTCGTGATTTCTTACTTCTGAACGGTTTAAAATCTTTTGAATGCTTACTGGCAAAACTGAAAAACAGGCATATGAATTATGAACTTTTTTGACGAGTAAAAATTTGCAAAAAGCATTAAGCTAAAAGGGGAAATTTTTTAAAAAAGTGGGAGGGACATGTCTCACAAACACCCCAATATTTACATGGGATAGTAAAGAGTACATTAAAAAGTAATAAAAAAAAGTGACGTGACATACAGCCAAGTATGGTGACCCATACTCAGAATTCGTGCTCTGCATTTAACCCATCCAAAGTGCACACACACAGCGGTGAACACACACACACACACACACACACACACACAGTGGGCAGCCATTCATGCTGTAGCGCCCAGGTAGCAGTTGGGGTTTCAGTGCCTTGCACAAGGACACCTAAGTCATGTTATTGCCGGCTCGAGACTCGAACCCACACGCCTAGGGTTAGGAGTTAAACTTTCTAACCACTAGGCCACAAGTTCCCCACTATGTGAAAGCAGTAAGTCATTCAGATACTTTCACACAGACTGGTGTTTTGTGAATTCAGATGTACTATTTTCACATACTGTTTTTCATCTATTACATACAGAAGTAGGGAAGTATGTGATTTCAGATGCAGCCATTGTTTGGAATAGTATACTACACTCTCAAAAAAAAAAAAAAAAACTGCCACTACTTTCAACACGTACTATGTATACTTGACGTACTAACATATACACTTTTTGTACTAATTTATACCTTGAAGATCCAAATATGTTCCTTTCAGGGGTAAAAAGTTACAAATATGTAGATTTTGGAAAGGTACTGCCCCAGAGACAGCTTTTGTACCCTTTTTGGACTACTTTAACTATTTATGCAATACTACTGAGCAAAGTATGCAAATTTTCAGATAATCTTATGCCTTGTGACTAATCAAATTGGGGCCATAGGAAAATTATGTCTTCATTAGTTGTGTAAAAAATAATTAGTAAACTATAATGAAACATTAACAACATTTGCTGCAATACTTAATTTTTGAAAAGCTACAATAATAATGTTGTTTTTTTTTCTCTCTTAATGTGGGCTAACTAGGCTAAAGCTAACCAGCCAAACCCCAACTCCTTGGTTGTACTGGTTGTTTAGATAGATGAATAAAATCAGTAATGAATAAATGATGCAGTGAACCTTCAGTGAAGGATATCTGTGTTTTCACATATACTGTAATTGATGTTGAGTTCTCACTCACTCTGCTTCTGCCTTTGTAATCACTCTTCCTTCCGCCAACCTTTCTGCTACCACAGAGACAGCCGGTTCAACATTCAATCCTGATGCTGCCACCACCTCATCATCCCTGCAGTTAAAAGTACAGAGACAATATTTCAAGCTTTAAAGAGAAAACAAATTAAGAATGGACAACATTAGCCTACAGCTTCTTACTTGATGTAAAGTGCCAAAAACTTCATGTTCTCAAATTTCCCTTTCAGCACCATCTCAGTGTATCCCTCCCCGTACCCTGTGGATAATGAAGAATAAGGACATAATTACATAAAAATATCTGTATTTTACAATCTGTAAAGCATGATGAGTTTATAAGTTAAAAGACCGCACCAGCATATCGTATAGTTCTCCCCAGCAGGACGGTCCAATAGAATGGCACTGTGTTTAGCTCCACCTCCCTGTGCAACATGCTTAAGGCTGCAATCCTTCCTAATAAGGCAAATGTTATAATGCTATCAAAGCAATCTGAGCACCACAGTTGTAAAATTATGTATTTAAAAACTAGTGATGCACCAATTTTCATTTTTTTGAAGTTTTCATTTACCCAAAAACCAAAATGGAAAATTAAGTTTTGATAATTACATTTGGGTAACTGAATCTGGTATGCTGTTCACAAGTGATAAACCACCAAAGAGATGCCTCTCAATACTTCAGTTGAGATAATTCTACAAATTGTTCTCAAAAACGCTTTAGAAAACTAATTTGGGCTGAGTAGCAAAACAAACTTGTAGCCAATCAATAGTAAGGGGCATGTCTAGTCATGATATGGAGGAAAGAGTTCAGTGCACAGGACAGACATTAGCTGAGCCGAGCAACAGAAAGATAGAGATGGCGGATAAAAAAACAAAAGAGGAAAACGTCTGCAAAACAAAAGTAGGCTTAAGTCAATAAGGCAAGAAGTAGGACCCGTGTAAATATCGGATCAAATTTCAAGCACTGGAGAGAGCTTGAGGAGCAGAAGGCCTGTGATTGGAGGCTGAGGTTGCTTTGTTTCTTCCCGATAGGTGAGTAACACTGTGTCTGTGCCGCAACAGCTAAAATCTGTCTAGTACACTGGACGTGACAAAGCGACCATTGAAAATTATTAGAAATTTGTGTCAATATATCATAAATAGCAGTTTTCTGTCGGGTATTTGTCATGTCATGCCAAGCCGCACCCAGTGTAGACCATAGATATGTAATGTATATATATCTATGGTATAGACAGCATCACAGATTATAATGAGTTCTATCGTATTTTGTCATGCCACGCCACTCTCATCCGGTGTAACATTGGTTTTGCTTTGTTTCACAGAACTAATGGTTGCATACGTATGTGTGGCATCTTTGATTACCATGTGCCTGTGCTATCTGCCAGTGGCCGATGCTCACATTCTGGCCTTTTGCCATTTTGAGAGGAAAGCAGGTCAGATCTCCTGCACAGTAGACGTCTGTTATGTTGGTCCTCATGTACTAGACAGACAGGGATATGATTAAAGATTTTTGGAAGTGTAATGTTTGAGCTCAAAGAAATTGGTCTGAGCACTTACCTTATCCACAGTTACATAGTTCTTAGGGTCCATCCTTATTGGACTCCCTTTCAAAAACTCTGAATTGGGATTGACACCTTATATGAAGATAATTGGGGAGATGAGAGCACAAGACTGTTGTTCAGATCATTTAAATTCAAGAAGCACTTTGTTCTCAGTTCAACCACTGTACATACCAATTCCAACAATCAACAAATCGGCTTCAATAGTGATACCGCTCTTCAATTTCACAGCCTTAACCTATGAAAAAAACATTAATTCTGTTAATAAGTTATAATGGATTAGCCCATCGTCAATTTAAATGTACTTGATAATGTATTTCAGTCAATTAACTTTAACTATAAGAAAGGACTGGTGTGTTGTTTTTGGAAAAAAATATATTTGTTTTTGGAACATATGTTGACTTTACCCTCCTATTTTCGCCTTGAACTTCTGCGACGGCGTCATTCATGTGAAATTTCACCCCTCTCTCTTCCAGCATCTTAAAGAACAAGTAAACCAAAGTAAGAAGATAATAATTCAGCACATATTTGATATCAGTATGACTGAGATGGTTGTACTGGCCTTTATAACATACCATCATGGTGACCTTTCCTATCTCTGGGCCTAGAGTCTTTTGATAGGGGAGTTCACTGCTTCCAATGATTGTGATACTACTGGCCATATTTATCATATAGGCGGCCACTTCCATGCCTTAAAAGCCAAACACAATAAATGTGTTATTTTGGGGGAGGGAAGCATGCTGAAAGAATAATTCACATAATATTTTGTCATCATGCTCTTTTCCATACATTGAAAGAAGGCAGTGACCTAGGGTTGTCAAGTTCAAAAATAAATAAATAAACTATAGAAGTGCTATAATATTGCTCATGTACTATACTTCATGTTTTCTGAAGCCATATCTTTTTGTGAATAATACACTTGCTGCAATACTTCATTTTTGAAAAGCTATAATAATGTTTTTTTTCTCTCTCTTAATGTGGGCTAACTAGGCTAAAGCTAACCAACCAAACCCCAACTCCTTGGTTGTACTGGTTGTTTAGATGGATGAATACAATCAGTAATGAATAAATGATGCAGTGAACCGTCAGTGAAGGATATCTGTATTTTCACATTTACTGTAACTGATGTTGAGTTCTAAACATATTCAGGAATCTATATCTATCTATATTTAAACAATGTCCATATATTCACTTTCAGTGTTGTGAAGGAGACTTTAGAAATGTAACATGTTACAGATTAAGTTAACCTATTTAAGTCTTCGGTTCTTTAAATTTGTGATGATTTTGGCTCACATTTAACAAAAACCCACCAATTAACTATCTCAACAAATTAGAACATGGTGAAATGCCAATCCGCTAATCAATTCAAAATACCTGCAAAGGTTTCCTTGAGCCTTCAAAATGGTGTTTCAGTTTGGTTCACTAGGCTACACAATCATGGGGAAGACTCCTGACCCGACACCCTTCACAAGGAGGGTAAGCCACAAACATTCATTGTCAAAGAAGCTGGCTGTTCACAGAGTGCTGTATCCAAGCATGTTAACAGAAAGTTGAGTGGAAGGAAAAAGTGTGAAAGAAAAAGATGCACAACCAACAGAGAACCACAGCCTTGTGAGGATTGTCAAGCAAAATCGATTCAAGAATTTGAGTGAACTTCACAAGGAATGGACTAAGGATGGCTGGGGTCAAGGCATCAAGAGCCACCACACACAGAGGTGTCAAGGAATTTGGCTACACTTGTCGTATTCCTCTTGTTAAACCACTCATGAGGCGTCTTACCTGGGTTAAGGAGAAGAAGAAATGGACTGTTGCCCATTGGTCCAAAGTCCTCTTTTCAGATGAGAGCAAGTTTTGTATTTCATTTTGAAACCAAGGTCCTAGAGTCTGGAGGAAGGATGGAAAAGCTCAAGCCCAAGTTGCTTAAAGTCCAGTGTTAAGTTTCCACAGTTTGTGATGATTTGGGGTGCAATGTCATCTGCTGGTGTTGGTCCATTGTGTTTTTTGAAAACCAAAGTCACTGCACCTGTTTACTAAGAAATTTGGAGCACTTGATGTTTCCTTCTGCTGACCAGCTTTTTGAAGATGCTGATTTCATTTTCCAGCAGGATTCGGCTCCTACCCACACTGCCAAAAGCACCAAAAGTTGGTTAAAAGACCAGACCTCACCAGACCTGAACCCCATAGAGAATCAAAAAATGTAGATGAGCTGAAGGCCACTGTCAAAGAAACCTGGTCTTCCATACCACCTCAACGGTGCCACAAACTGATCACCTCCATGCCACCCCGAATTGAGGCAGTAATTAAAGCAAGATGATCCCCTACCAAGTATTGAGTACATGTACAGTAAATTAACATACTTTCCAGAAGGCCAACAATTCACTCTTATGAAGTATTCTAATTTGTTGGTGGGTTTTTGATAAATGTTGTTGATAAAAGAACCAAAGACTTAATCTACTTCAGTCTGCGTTCATTGAATTTATTTAAAACACAAGTTTCACAATTTGAATTGAATTACTGAAATAAATGAACTTTTCCACGACCTTCTAATTTATTTAGATGCACCTGTAAATTGTATAGCACAGCCGCCACAAAATTAGACTTTTTACTTTGAAATTGTTCTGAGGTTAAATACAGATTTGATATTGTTTTTGAAAGCAAATCTTTGCATAGCTATGACAAAAAACATGTAGCTACTGTATTTACCCCCCAACACTGTACACTTTATATATTCAAAAGATTGAGATTGGGATATATATTATAAGTCTTGCAAAAATTCCTAAAATGTTGACATTTTATCTATCTATCTATCTATCTATCTGGGATACATCCATGAATCAAGTGACAGAATTAGCTTTGCAGATGCAAAAACAGTTGCAGTGAGACAGAGGGTGGTGAATGTGCTTGTGTGTGTACCAACGAAGGAAGTGCCCACAACGACTGTCCTGCAGCCCATGCAGGCATAGTGGATGCTCCGGGCATCCTCTGGGGTTTCCAGCATTAACACATTTTCCAGGTCCGCACCAGGGCAGTCTAGGCTTTTTGCTCTGAAGAACAAAGATCAAGTAGTGTCTAAATTCTGCATAGATGAAAGTTGAGTAAAAGATGAAAAATAATACTGTATCTAGACATATAATATAAAAGTACAGTTAAATAATACTTTATATCAATAATTATCATCAGACACTTACCTGCATCCTGTTGCAATAAGGATTTGGTCATAGCACTGGATTAAGCCATCATCAAATGTCACTGTTTTTTTCTTTGTGTCTATTGATAAAGCCTGCACAAAGAACAACTCTGAGATTTTCATATGATGAATATGAATATTTGTATAAAAGATAGGGAACACAAGATTAACTCTCACCTCTTTTTTCAGCCAGACCTCGATATCATACTTGTGGAAAAATTCAATTTTTCTCATTAGGAGACTGTCACTCTCAGCATTCATTATCTAAAAAAGATCATAACAAAAGCTTTTGATTTATGCACAAAAGTTCCTGGGAAATTCGCTTCAGTGGAAATGTGATTATGGGAGCAGTTATATGCTTATTTGAAAGTGAAAAAAAAAGTGAAGTGACATTCAGCCAAGTATGGTGACCCATACTCAGAATTTGTGCTCTGCATTTAACCCATCCGAAATGCACACACACAGAGCAGTGAACACACACACACACTGTGAGCACACACCCGGAGCAGTGGGCAGCCATTTATGCTGCGGCGCCCGGGGAGCAGTTGGGGGTTTGATGCCTTGCTCAAGGGCACCTAAGTCGTGGTATTGAAGGTGGAGAGAGAACTGTACATGCACTCCCCCCACCCACAATTCCGTCCGGCCCGAGACTAGAACTCACAACCCTTCGATTGGGAGTCCAACCCTCTAACCATTAGGCCACGACTTCCCTTAATTTGGTGCTCAAGAAACATTTTTTATTATTATCAATGTTGAAAAAACTTGTCATCCTTAATATAGCATATTCCGATTTAATCCTGGAAATTTGGAAAGAAAAAATATATAGTTGGGAATAAAACAAAGATCACTGGAGTACAGTTTTAGGTCTCTCTGCCTAAAAATGTAATGTTTAATTCGATGTTACTTGCCCTTTCCTTGTGATTATTTGTGAAATTTACCAGACATTTCTGAGTGGAAATACTGTAGTTTCAAAGTCATTTTTTCAGTGTATGAAAACAACTGAGAGAGAGTAAGAGTTCATTTGTAAACAGTAAAACATTTCCTATAATGTTTCAACAGGCCTAAAGCAGAAGTATACTGATAATGTAACTTACTACAGTCTATAGCTATTAAAATATCTTCATATATGAGATTCACATTGGTTGCTAAGATCCAAACCAGTTTGGATTGTTCTGCGAATAATTAATCTCAAACCGCATATGAAATGCATTCAAAGTATATTCTGTAAATTTTTTATATTGTTTTAGGAAATTAAGATTAAAGGTTTAAACATTTTCAGGATATTCACCATCCAAGATGTAACCTGTAATGACAACATTATTGTAATTGTATAATGCATTGCGATTATTAATGTCTTGTCTTCCTTGCATATGTTCAAGCAGTATCACACAATCAAAAATGTTGATCTGCCTTGTGTGTGATAACTTTTACACAACAGTTCAATAAACTAGAAAGAAAAAGAGTAACCTACATTTTAAACAACAATGTCAGTTATGGCAGCAAGAATAAATAAGCAGAATCATTCAAATGTAGTCCCAAATGTGTTACATTTTTTCTTGTAAAAACTATTCTAGCAGCAGTTTTCACAGATCTTGTGCCTCACCTTGCTGAGTCTGGTTTTGTCGTATGGAAGGAGGTCATCTCTAGATACCATAATAATCCTGCCGCCATAGTTTTCTTGCCGTAGTGTCTCAGCACACATTAAAGAGGCTGCGCCTGCAAACAAAAATATACACCATCATTAAAACTGTCCACATAAAACACAGCAAATATATCAGACATTTTTTTCTTACCTCCTCCTAGGAGCATGACAGTGTGTAACACCGCTTGATCTCTGGCTCCCATCCATTTTATACGTTTAGGCTGACCCTGGATCTGTACAGAATTGTCCTGATTTTGATTTTGGTTTTATAAATATAATATAGAAGATAAAATGTATATATGAAGGTACTTTACCCTTTTCTTAACAGACACATAAACTTTGTTGTTTTCGACTTTAACCTGTCAAGAAAAACAACAGATTAAATCAGTCAATATTTTAGCATGTACACTAACCAATCAAAGGTTTGGATTAATTACAATATCTTTTTATGTTTTTGTCACAAGGCTGCATTTATTTGATCAAAAATAGAGTAAAAACAGTAATACTGTATTGTATTGAATTTAGAAGATCTGTTCTCCATTTGAAGATAAATGTAATTCATTCCTGATCTGCCAAAGCTGAATTTTTAGCAACATTACTCCAGAATTCAGTGTTGCATGATCCTTCTGAAACCAGTGATGAGTTTCTGCTTAATTATCAGCGATTATAATTGGTGCTTAATTAATATTATCAACATTAAAAACTTGAGCATTTATTTGAAATATAAATCTTTTGTAACTTTAATTAGTCAATTTAGTAGGTCCTTGCTGAATAAAAGTATTATTGTTATTATTTTAATCTCAATTACCCCAAATTATTGAAAACAACTGTTGGCTGGTTGCTCGACTGGCCCGGCAGCCACCAGTGTTTATCTCCCCTGAGTCTGAGATGGTGGTATGGGCTCAACTTCAGGAAGGATCCCCCAAGGCAATCCACAATGCGTTAATAGAACCCCTCGAGCACCAGGATGAGAAGCTGCCAGTGAGAATGAGCAATCCATATCCAGTAGAGGTCCCACTGCACCGACCATTGGCCAAGGTTACGCAGTCTGACGAGTGTGATGTCCATATGCGACAAGAGTTAGTGGTCCAGTCTGATGACTCTGGAGCTGTGGAAGTGGCAATCTGAGCTGTGACTAACCCTTCTGAACCCTCTTTCAGATCCTATCTTTGCCATCAAGGGAGATGGCCTGAACACAGATCAACATCAATGCATTCTGCAGCTCTTAAAGAAGTGGAACAGTGTTTGTCTTGCATGATGATTTTGATGGAACCAATGTAGTACAGCATTAGATATCCACGGTGCGGCTCCGCCCTGTCGAGAGCGCTCCCATCCCCCCAGCTCTTTATCCGGAACTGAGTTGATATGGACCCCCAAGACTGCCAGAAGAAAGCATTTACCACTCCGATGGGCCTCTATGAATTTGACCGCATGCCTTTTGGCCTTTGTAGCGCACCAGCAACCTTCCAGAGGCTCATGCAGAGGTGCTTGGGGTCCATAGTGCATGACTTTTTGTTAATTTACTAGTTAATTTACTAGATGATGTGGTCTTGTTCTCCTCTGACTTTGACAGCCATCTTCACCATTTGGAACAGGTGTTTCGGAAGTTGCATGATCATGGCCTGAAGTTGCAACCAAGGAAGTGCAAGTTGTTTCACCAACTGGTAACCTACCTACATGTCATCAGCAACCAAGGAGTAGCAACTGACCCTCAGAAGACAGCTGTGGTAGGGGAATGACCTGTCCCACAAACCATCAAACAGCTGCGTTCCTTGCTGGACTTTGCTGGGTATTATAGAAGATTTATTCATGGATTTTCACAACTTGCTGCCCCTCTTCATGCCTTGCTGAAGGGAACGGCCACTGCCCAACAGGGAAAAACTAAGGTGAATTGGACTGCTACTGAACTTACCAGGACTCCTTTGACAGGCTAAAACAAATCATTGGTATAAATGGGCCATAACAGAAGTTTAAGGATTATCTGTGGGGGGGACACCATTGTTTTTACAGACAACAGTCTGCTTGTACATCTAGCCACTGCCAACCTGGTAGCTGTGGAGCAATGCTGGGTGAACCAGCTGGCCAACTTCCAGTACACCAAGTTTCGCCCTGGTAAAACTAATAAAAATCTTGATGTCGGCTGATTCAGCCCGTCCTGTGGAGTACATTCATCAGACTCAGGACCGGTGGTTTAACTGGCAGTTTCAGGACCCAGGGTTGCAGCTCCTGTGGAACTGGAAAGCTGCAAACACGCTTCCAACATCCCAATGAACGAAAAGGTGCTCCTCAACAGGTAAATCGAGTCCTGCGTGAGTGGGAATGTACTGTGGTTTATGGCAATCGAATGCAACGCCAATGCACCGACCAAAGGACTTGTGAGATATACAGGCAAGTGTTGGTTCCAGAGCAGGAAGCACGAGAGCTATGGCAAAAGTATCATGAAAGCTTGGGCCATCAAGGAGCAGAGAAGATCTGATCAGTTATGAGGAGACAGTTCTATTGGCCCAGCATGCTGAAGAGCGTGGAGACCTGGACGGTGACCCATCCTCATTGTCTCCAGCAGAAGGCTGGACCTGAGGTAAGGGCTCCACTGGCACCCATTTCCACGTCCTACCCCTTTGAGGTATTGGGAATAGACTACCTTTCACTGGTAAGACCTGGGCACCCTTTCCCTTATATCTTAGTCATGACTAACCTCTTCTCCAAGTATGCCTTTGCAGTAGAGGTCTTCACGGGTCCAAAAAAATTGTGCCCGAACCCGTAGGAGACCCTTAATATACTACAGAGAACCGACCCGGACCCGTCTAATATTTCAAAATCTGGACCTGGACCCGTGTAAGACCCGACCCAGACCCATATATTATTTGAAAGCTGGACCTGAACCCGCCGGGAAGATACAGACCTGACTGGACCCGATTGTCATCTATTACACCTTAAATTGCTATTACAAGTACCTGACTGTCTGTGATACATTACAATCCTCTGACAAGAAAGTTATCCATGTTATTCCTCTCTTTATTCCAAGTCCAAGCTTAATCCACTCATTATTTCAGCTTCAAAAGTCCACTAGATGTCACAGTGACGGAAGACAAATGCAACTGTGCACATGTACATTCTCACTCGAGTTAACTCACATAATAACTCGACTGTTTGCCCTTTTGAACTATAATAACAATCGCTCGTGCAATGCCATGGCTGTTGACGTTATTTATTTGCGAACATCTCTGTGCTCTCTGCTTTGCGTCGAGTCTGAATCTGGCCAATAAAATTTTAAGATTAAACGGTTCATTTATATTATTATAAAAATGGGAGAAAATGTAAAGCGCGGTTTGGCGGTCGAAGTGTCCCTCACTGGTTGCCATAGAAATATGAAACGCTCTCAAAACTACACATGCATGCTAGCTGTATCCACCTAAAATATGCTTTAACGCAATTTGAGCGTCATAGAAAACATTCATCTGACATTTCACCTCATATTGTGTTGCTAATTTGAAATATATTAAATATTAGTGTGTCAAGTCTGCAAGCATTATCCCCATGCGTGCACTTTGATTAACTCTGAGTCTGCACACTCTGCTTCTAAAGGCAGAGAGAGAGAGAGAGAGAAAGATCACTCTTTTCTTTTCCTAATTTTACAAGTTGCAATTTACAAAAAACACAAGCAGTGTTTGATCACGGCCGGGTGTTCTCTGAGTCCGATGACTCCTATCGCACGGGTATTACACACAATGTTAAACAGACCCAGGACCCAAGGTAATAGATTCGGACCCGAACTGGACCCGGCTGATCATTTAAAATATAGACCCGAACCCGTACAGGTCCCAGGTCAACTGGTCTCAGGTGCACTGTAAGACCTCTACTTTGCAGAACGAACAAAGGACCAGTCTGCAACCACTACAGCCAAAGCGCTGTACAGTGCCTTGATCCAGGTGGTGGGGTGCGCAGAAAGGATTCACTCTGACCGTGGGGGGCTTTTCAGTCATCAGTAATGGAACCACTGTGCCAGTTGTATGGATGCAAACAGTCCCAAACCACCCTTTACCAATGGTGCATGCAAGAGGTTTAATCAAACTTTGCTGTCTCTCTTTAGTTCTTTTTCAGAGGCTGATCAGAACCACTGTGTCATGGTTGGTAAACCGTGGCCTTAGATTTTGCACTATGTGTGTGGAGTGTGTGTGTGTCTTGTGTCAGCACTGATTGTTTAATGTGGGCGACTTCGTTAATTGTTCATTATCACCAGCTGCTACTCATTACCTGTTCCCTTCATATTGCCCTGTCTTTCGTGTTTGTCAGAGCATTGTATGCAGTCCCAGAGTTACTTCCTGATTTTCTTGTTCCCGTTTCATTTTTCTTCTTGTCGCTGGATTTTCTTCGTCTTGGAACCCCATCCACTCCTCACCTTCCATGGACTTCACGGCTCTTCCACCACAGTTCCTGTGTCACGCTCTCCTGCTGCCTACTCACCACCATGCCTTGGATCACCATTGAACATTGTGACTCCCCGGATAGCTACCAGACCTACAGCACTCACCCAGCCTCCTGTCTCCATGTTATTTGTTTGTATGACCACCTAATAAATTCATCTTTAACTCGCACTTGCTTCCTCCCCTCCTTCCAGTCGTTACACACTGGCCACAGAGTCTTCATGCATTACTACAGGCTTATAATAACACCACCCATGGTTCCACTGGTATTACCGCTTATTTCATCGTTTTCTGCCAATATGATTGCCTCCGAGTGGACTGGGTCATAACCTCATCCCCTCCCGTACTAATATATTCCTTGTCAGATTGGGTGAAGCAAAACTACAGAACTCTGACACAAGAACTACGACATGGTAAAGGCAAATGCTGAGAGGCAGCAACAGAAAGACCAGCAAAGGTACAATTGACGTGCCAAAGGGGATTCGCTTCTGCCAGGGGAACGAGTCCTCCTGAGGAATTTCCACTGGTGTGCAAGGGGCAAGCTGGCACCGCGTTGGGGTCCGGAATTTTGGGTGGTGGTAGCCCGACCGTGATCCGATCAACCGGTCTATGTAATTCATCCAGAAGGTCATGTAGGCCTCACTAAGACTATTCAACGCAATAACCTGCGTTGTTGCCCTGTGAACATGTCAATAGAGGAGCCTTCAGAAGGGGAACCGTTTACAAGCCGACCACAGGCCAAGTCCTGTTATCCGGTCATAGTCACTCCACTAGTAGGGGAGGGAAATGTCACCGGTGGACTTTTTTTTATTAGCAGAGACGTTAGTCTCACAGTGTGTGTGCATCAAATTTGTAGTGGGTTTTGTTGCTATTATTAAATATGCCCTAATTGACTCTTTTTAGACACCCGCTCATGGACAAACCTGGCAACCTGTCCTGCTGTTTTATTTCTATGCCCATATTTGGACTGTGCTTTGGACCCTGCTAATGTGACTTAATCTGTTATTAGATCTCGTCATGCACCACATTTCTGCCTATATTTGGGCGATACTTCCTGTCGTTGAGTAACGTTATTATTGCCACTTCCTTGCTGCTGATGATTGCAATTAGCGACTCATTGTCTAACAGCTGGCCATGCCTGGGTTGATGGAGATAAAAAAATGGTTCTTTAGTAGAGAGAAGGGACGTGCCTGGTGGTGGTTGATCTGCTGCCATTGTGTTCAATGGACTCTCCTGCTCTGCAAATTAAGTCCATGTTCTCAGGCTTCTCTGTTACTCTACTGTAGCTGAATTTCTTTCAGTGCTCTCCAATGTTGCCTGAAAGGCCATAATTATATTTTACTACCACACAGTGTGAATGTGTGTCCCTCTGCTATCTGTAGTGTCGGTGTTCATTGTGGTTGCTTGCTTCTAGCCTCAGCAATGAAAACTGTGACTATCCTCAAACTGCACTAAATGCTCGCTATTGTTGCCTGAAAGGCCGTAACTATATTTTATCGTATACGTTACAGTGTGTGTGTGTGACCTGCTATCTGTGATGCTGGTGGTCATTCTTGGTGCTCTTTTCTAACTGGGTTATCTAGCTGGGTTATCCATTTTGGAGTTCTGAGGCCAGTGCTGCTGCGAATAACTGCCTTGGTTACACCGGAATCTCCCTTCAACACTCAGTGTTTGCTGCCTAGAGTACTGTAACCTTCTCCTGTGGGTCTGATGACTGCGGTGACCCTCTGGACGTGTCCCCTTGACTGTTTTAGGGAGGACAGCTGGAGTGAACTACCGAGAAGCCAACCATCACTGAACCTTAATCTCTCTCTAAAGGGTTTCAGAGACTTTTAGTGAACTTTCCCTTACGTATTAGTATTGTCTATTTAGTGCTTGCTGGCCCATTAATAAAGTGTTTTTTTATTTCAACTTTGACTGTCTGTTGGTGTAGTGGATCTGACTCGAATCAGACAAATTAAAGAGTCAATTAGGACTGTGGTTGAAACACGAGCCGAATTCTTCAGTAAGGCAACAGGAAGTCATAAAACATTCTGTGCCACAAGTCCCAAGCAAGATAACCAACCAACCAATGCTTTCACAGAACAGCTTTCAACATTAACACCAATAGAACAATTATTGACAGTTTCAAATAGGAGAAGAGATTGTCAAATTTGTTGTTCGTAATTTATAGGCAATGCCGGACATCACGT
The DNA here is from genome assembly GCF_003368295.1 of Carassius auratus. Lineage (NCBI taxonomy): Eukaryota > Metazoa > Chordata > Actinopteri > Cypriniformes > Cyprinidae > Carassius > Carassius auratus. The sequence continues at coordinate 558,919 of NW_020523497.1, forward strand.
GTAAACCCATGAGAGTACTACACAAGATCCTTTGGCTTCCCCCACCTAGCAGAAGCAGACTGAAATTCCTAAGGGGGGGCCTTTTAACCTCTGGTCTCCACAGAACATCCCTAAATCAGATAATGGCACAGAAACTGTCTTTTCTACATTATATATGGACCAAAATGAACTCAAAAAGACTTGTACCGTAAATGAATATCAGTCCATCGCTTTACTCCATATTCATTTATATGTAACCCACACATTTGACTATCATGTTATAATCACTTATTGTGTATGTCTTTTAATAACTATGGGATAGCTTAAGGATTCATAATCCTGTTTGGTATGTGTGTGATTGAATATGTTAGCTTGAAATAGTCCTGACCATCAGTTATTTGTCAAATGTATTGTAACAGATATGCAGGTCATCGATTCATGGGTTAAATTCAGGCATACAAATGAAACCTTTTTGCACTAAATGCCTGGCCTGGCGCCAGCCTGGCTGGACTTAAATTATTTACGATACCCGTGCGAGCCTCAAAGGGGACATGAAATTCCCCCCCCCCCCACACACACACACATAAGCACAGACACGCAAACAAACTTTTCTTTATACTTTTTATGTAAGTCTTTAATAATAGGTATTTTGAATATGTTTGTGGGTACAATGGTTAATCCTTGTTATGCGAGGATTATAATTTTACTAGCTTATAAATTGGAAATGTTCTCCTCATCTTAACTTTCTCAAAGAGCCATGTTTCTGTAACCCCCCACTCATTTACAGCTCATAAAACTTTATGACCCCCCTGGGCAACAGGACAGGAGAGAAGCCAAGTCACTGGTTTCTTTTCCCAATGCATTCTAAACTATTACCTTTTGTTTTTATGTTTTCTAAATGTATTAAGTATTTCTTTTTGGTACATTAGATGTTTCCCATATAAATTGGGACTATCTGCAATTTATTAGCATGTGTTAATCTTTAAATGTGTGTAATTCTGCATTTGAATGTAACTTCATGTTTTGATAATTTATATACATTATTTTTGGTATCTGTGTAATCGTCATGCTTTGACAGACCCATTTATCTAAAGCAAAGTAATGAAACATTTATTAATCTTGAATTAGAACTTGCTAGAATATCACTGCTGAAATTTAACAAGCCCTAAAGTTAGTAGAGTGGGTGTTTCCACAGAGACAAAGGAACTTTTCCCCCGCTTCAGATCGCGGACGTTCATTGGTTGTTCACGCGAAAAGAGGCGTGAACCATCCCAAGCCATAAGAACCGACCGAACAAGATCCGCCACTTCGCTTCTTCTCGTTTTTCGTTCTCGGACACGCTGCTCTCCTGTGCGACCCTCGTCGCTCCCGCGAGTCCTTCGGCGCGGCCTAGGGCCGCCCCCACCCCAGCCGGGAGGCGTAGAGGACAGCCATTATCATGGCTCCTTCGGAAGATTTCGTTTTCGTTGTTTTGTTTTCTTTTATTTACTAAGTTTATTCAACTATCCGCCTCTCCACACAAGGAAGACGAACTCTGGAACACTGCCTTGTTAAACCTTTCAAATACCGCGCAATCCCGCAACAGCCGGAAGATGAACGAACACCCCTTGCCACAAAGGACCACGCGGCTCCATGCTCATGCCATCCTGCGCAGCTCACACGCCACGCCAGTCTCAAGCCATGCACACTGGGCCATGCAAGTATCGTTTTCTATGGAGATTTTAAATGCTGCTTTAAAGTTGGTCTGTGATTTGATTCGTGTTGGCTGACAAGGGTTACTGTCTATGATTTTCTTACCTGAGCTCATTCTGTGATCTCTTTCTCTCTCTCTCTCTCTCTCTCTCTCTCTCCCTCACTTGGATTCCATTATGTCTTGTACAAAGCTTACTGTCTGCATTGTCGTACGCATATTTACTCTGTATGATTTGTAGTCTGATGTATTATTAGTCAATTATTAAAAACCCATATATTATCGATTGTTTTGGCCTCCACCCCACTCACATTACGAGTCACTGAGATGTCTAATCTAGCTACAAGCTTTAAATTTAGAAACTAAATTTATAATAATGATAGGATAATGTTTTCGTGGCCAGAGAATATTTTTCCTTGAATTATAAGAAGTGATAACTTTATTGAAAATTGATAGGTCAATTTTACGGCCGTTTGCTGGACAAACCACTGTTTGATTTGCAGTAATTTACAGTAAGAGATATCACATAAATTGATATGAAGAATGGAACATTGACATATTAATGAGTAAATTACAGTGCCCTGTAATGATTTATTGATGAATGCAATTGAGCTATTTTTCATAATGAATAAAATATTAGTGTAACTGTCATATGAGATACATATTAATCATATTCCTGATTAATTATTCAAATTCCCTATATATCATTTGAGTTAATTATTCTGTACAACTCATTGTTGCTACAGTATCATATTCTTGTTATAGGGATCATGTCCAAAATTAGACCCTGCAAGAGCGGGAAAATTCGGACCAAATGCTTGGTAAGATAACATATGATTTATGATACCCCCAATCCAAGACAATATCTGATTGGTCAAGACAACATTTGAGGTGTGGCCAACAGGCCAGTTTAAATACTTAGGACGCCATAAAATCTTGCTTTTAGTTGTTAGCTATGCTTCTGCTATTAGTTATGTCTGCTTTTAGTTTTAGCTCTGCTTTTGCTATCAGTCATGCCTGCTTTTAGCTTTTAGCTTTGCTTCTTAGCTTTAGCTTTTAGCCATGCTGTTTGTCATCACTGTTCTTTGAGCGCGGTTCCAGCGTGCCTCAGCCTGCACGCCTGCTGCTACTTAGCCATGATGAGAAGAAACACCACCTAGTCTCGTCAAACTTTATTTATTTTCTTTTCCGTTTGAGAGTTTCGTGTTCTGAATTAATTCTTGTAATGCCGTGTCTCTGACCTCAAGAGTCCGTTCAACTTCAACCAGCCACACAACTCTCCATCTTCAGTCAACGCCCAATCACGGGCTTCCCAAGACGTCACTTCAGCGACTACTGAACCTCCAGCCAATCAGCAACATCGGAAAAGCCCCCTACAAAGACAACTTCACATAACAGACGCAAGTAGTACCTCCAGACATTTGTACTGGCATATCTAATATAATTTTAACCTCATTGAGGAACTCAATGCGAGGGTTAATTAAGTGATTGATGGTTGTTCATGTTTATGCAATTTCACGTATTGCTGTAAACTTGGGATTTCACATTTCCATTCTCTTAAACTCCTCTTTCCTTAACTTTCAATCTTCCTACAACTTGTGTGAATGTGTGAGTGTGTGTGTTTATGTGTTAGATTAGTTTATATGTCTTAGATTTATCTAATAAAGCCTTAATCATATTGAAAAGAGAAGTATCTTGTGTTTTGTGCTTACAAGTTATTGTCTTAAACTGCCGATCTTGTTAATGTGCTAATTGATAGTGTTTTCACTATAGTTTGGATATTAATATCCAACACAGATTTGATGTTAAAAGGCTCGTTCAGTGAATCACAGGGCGTCTCAGTGATCAGCCATGAAACAGTGATTCTGTTCAAATTCCCTTTAAAATCTTAAACGATTCTCTTTGAGCTAAATTGACCTGTTTCCCTTACATTGGGTTTCTGTGGCTGGGACTTGAGTCAATTATTTAACGTTGGTCACTAGGTGACATAATGGCTCCTGAAAATTCCACTTGGCATCACATTAATAAATTAGATTTTGCATTCAAATAGAAAAAAAAGATCTTGTAAATTGCATTTTGCAATATTACTGTTTTTATTTTAATTGATCAAATAAATGCAGCCTTGGTGAAAAGAATAGACTTTTTTCAAAAACTATTCAAGTTTTGGCCAGAAGTGTATGAAAACACTAACTACTTACCAAAATAATTTTATATATTTAAAGGGATAGTTCACCCAAAAAATGACAATTTGATGTTTATCTGCTTACCTCCTGGCCATCCAAGATGTAAGTGACTTTGTTTCTTCAGTACAACACAAACCAAGATGTATAGCTCAAACCATAGCAGTCTATTATTCTTATAATGTTTGTGGATGGGAATCACAGCTAAAACATACAATTTAAAAAAAAAAATACACAAAACCAATTTAAACCCTGTGGTTCGTGACAATACATTGATTGTGTAAAGACAAAAAAAGATCAGTCTGTGCAAGAAACTGAACAGTATTTACCATATTTTTCAGACTATAAGTCGCACCTGAGTATAAGTCACATCAGTCCAAAAATACGTCATGATGAGGAAATAAACATACTGTATATAAGTCGCACCAGACTATAAGTCGCATTTATTTAGAACCAAGAACCAAGAGAAAACATTACCGTCTATAGCCGCGAGAGGGAGCTCTATATTTTCAGTGAGAGGCTAAAGGAGCACTGAGCAGCATAGAGCGCCGTCTCATGGCTGTAATAGACAGTAATGTTTTCTCTTGGTTCATTTCTCTTGGTTCATGTCAAATTCATTTTGATAAATAAGTCGCACCTGACTATAAGTCACGGGACCAGCCAAACTATAAAAACTTATAGTCTGGAAAATACGGTATATCTGTTTTTACCTCTTATTCATGCAATGACCAAACAGCTTAAACGCTCCTGAGCACATCCTGTTGTGCACGTTCTCAGTAGCAGGAGCATGAGGAGGCATCTTCTTCTTGCTTTACAGAGGATCATAGACTTATAAGTGCATTACCACCAACTATCTCTCAAGTGGATCATTGACACTCCTAATTGAGATTGTAGATAGAGTGTCAATGGTCCACTTGAGAGATAGATGGCAGTAATGCACTCAGAAGTCTGCGATCCACTGTAAAGCAAGAAGAAGAAGATGCCTCACGCATATGCTGCTAGAATGTGCACAACAGGATGCATTCAGAGAGTTCTAACAGTTCAGACATTGCATTAAGTTTCTTGCACAGACCGATCGTTTTGTGTCTTTACAAAATGTATTGTTACAAGCCGCAGTGTTTAATTTGGTTTTGTTTGTGTATGTTTTTATTTTGTTTTATTGTATGTTTTAGCCGTGATTCCCATCCACTTACATTATAAGAGTGATAGACTGCAATGGCTGGAGTTAAAAATCATAATTTGTGTTCTGCCTAAGAAACAAAGTCACCTACATATTGGATGCCCTGGGGGTAGGTAAGTTATAGCAAAGCAACAAAATGCAATCATTTTAAAGAGGGGGTGATTCTTTTCTATATACCCACTGTGTAAATATATATATATAGTGTTCCTGTAGCTCAATTGGTAGAGCACTGCGCTGTCAAGTGCAAGGTTGGGGGTTTGAATCGCCGGGAACACATGATTGGTAAAAATTGATAGCCTGAATGCACTGTAAGTCGCTTTGGACAAAAGCGTCTACTAAATGCATAAATTTAATTTAATTTAATTTGACTTTAATATATATATATATATATATATATATATATATATATATATATATATATATATATATATATATACACACATACACACACACACACACACACACACAAACACAGGGAAAAGAATCACACCACTTGAAAGTAATCACATTTTGTTGCTTTGCAGCCTGAAATGAACAGACACACACAGATTTTGTTTTATCCAGCTGTATTTGCTCAGTGCAACTTATACCTTCTAGTGAAAAACATAACACCAACATGTCAGAAATAAATAAATAAGTTAAAAAACAGAATCACTGAATTGGAAAAAGGTTCACCCCCTCCTAAAAATGACTTGTAAACTCAATCATGTGTAGCTGGCACCTTCTCAATGGCACACAAATCTGTTTGACTTTCAACTGTCTTCAGCTGCGGTCATTTTAATTAGCTCAGCATTAAAAGAGCTTTCCTGGAGCATTTCAGTCCTTGGTAGAGCAACTGAAGCAAACAATCAACTATGAGTAACAAGGTACTGTCAAAAGATCCCGGAGAGAAAGCTATGTGCAAGCATAAGTCAGGAGATGGATACAAACAAATTTCAAAGGCTTTATCAATGCCTAGAGCACTGAAGTCTATAATTACGAAATGGAAGGTATATGGTACAACACAGACCCTCACTGAATCAGGACGTCGCTCCAAACTGGATGAAAGAGCCAGGAGGAAACTGGTCAGAGAGGCGACCAAGAGGCCTACAACAACTCTGAAGCAGCTGCAGGAATTTATGACAAAGAGTGTTTATTGTGTGCATGTGAAAACAAATCAGAAATGTGTCTTGTAGGTAAGGGTTACAAGAAAAAGCCACTCCTCAAGAAAGGCTACATGCAGTCACGGCTGAGCTTTGCCAAAACACACCTTGAAGAAGTACTCTGAGGCAGATGAGACTAAAATGTAATTATTTGGCCTCAACACCAAATGATATGTCTGAAATCCAGTACAGCTAGGCATCCAAATAACAGCATTCCTCCAGTAAAGCATGAAGGTGGTAATATTGTGCTATGGGGGTGTTTCTCTGCAGCGGGGACTGGAGCACTTGTCAGGATATAATGAAAAATGCATGGGGCAAAAAAAAACACATCAAATTCTTGAGAAAAATCTGCTACCCTCTGCCAGAGAGTTTTTTAAACTTCCAACAAGACAGTGACCAAAACCACAAGCAAAACTGAGCATGCAGTGGTTGAAGGAGAAAAAAGTGAATGTCCTTGCATGGTCTAATCAGAGCCCAGACTTAAACCCCCTCGTAAATCTGTGGAATGACTTGAAGAATTTAACTGAACTTGAGCAGTTCTGCAAAGAAGAGTGGGCAAATATTGTCTAGATGTGCAAAGTTAGTAGACAAATCCCAACAGACTAAAGCTGTAATTAAAGCAAGAGGTGGTTCAACTAAATTCTGACACAAGGGGATGATCCTTTTTTCAACTCAGTGATTCTGTTTAAAAAAGAAAATCTGACATGTTGGCCTCATATCTTTCACTTGTATGTTATAAGTTGCTCTGAGTAAACAGCTGGATAAAACAAAAACTGTGTCTGTCTTCATTCAGGCTGCAAAGCAACAATATGTGTAAAGTGGGGTGATTCTTTTCTATACCCACTATGTGTGTGTGTATATATGTGTATATACATATATACTGTATATATACACACATATATATACACATACATATATATATATATATATATATACACACATACACACACACACACACACACACACACACACACACACACATATATATATATATATATAAATTTACTGTACATTCTTAAAAATTCTTTATGTTAAGCAGTACAGAAATGTATGGTAATACATGCCTTGTGGCAAGGCAGACAGTCAATTCCAGGATACTCCTCCAAGTCACCGGTCTTCACATTGAAACAGGAACCATGCCAGGGACAGCGGACCCTGTGACCTGACAGCACCCCTGCAGAGGAACCACAAACACCCACTGTAATACTACAGGCTCACAAGTTTTTTCTAGTAATGTTTTACTTCTCCAGTGTTATTTATCTATGCAGATGGAAGGCAGTAGGACCAAGCTCGATCACCTTTGCTCAGAGGGGCACCATAGTGTGTGCACTGGTTACTGATGGCACTGTACACCCCATCACAGCGTACCAACAGAACATTGTGCTCACCGACCTCTACCTCCATCATTCTAGATCACAAGAACAACAAACACTCAGACATTTTCGGTTTTACACAGAGTGAGTGTCATTCAACAGCTTTATAGTCACAAAACGGTCACACTTCAGTCTAGAGCCAAATTCTCACTATTAACTAACTATTAACTATGAATTTTGTCTCAATAAACTCCAAATTTGTTGCTTATTAATAGTTATTAAGGTAGTTGTTAAGTTTAGGTGTGGATAGAGATCTAAAAACCAATATGCTAATGTTAGCATGCATGCTAATAAGCAACTAGTTAATAGTGTGAACTGGTCCCTGAACTAAAGTGTAAACAAAACATATGACTTAAAATAAATTTACAGCCTTAAAAAACAATGATCAAAACTGTCTAAAATTTACACAACTATTTGTAATACAGTCCACAATTTAAATGTACTTTTAAATATTGCTCAGGATCTTTTGTGCATCTTTATTGATAAAAGGTTCAAATATTTCATAATTCAATATGTATATTAAAAATACAATACATATTAAAAATGAAAATGACAGGCACTTATAGGGAACCTACTCTCCGTCTTTGAGTTCTGCCTCGTCACATACAACATCTGTCACCTCTTCTTCTGGATGCAAACCATCCACTAAACCTATAGCCATAACAGCCGAGAGAAAATAATATATTATATCACTCATCATGATCAACATAGCAAGAACAACTGCATGGAGCAAAGCATAATATCACAATGATTTCAACACTATATAATGAATTACATTATCAAATGTTAAGGAACTTAGGGAATTTAACAGCATAATCACACGCCAGAGCAGTGAACATAAGAATAAAGTAATTAATGAATATAATAATTATTATTATTAGTTCCTTACATTTATAAAAATGGATGCTTACCTGATTGTACCTCAGACATCACAAACTCATAAGTAAGAGAAGACTCTCTCGGTAAATGATTTTGAAAAACTATCCTTTCTGTCAACTGCTGTCATACAGTCAAACTCTTGGGAAAGCTGTAATGACCACAATGATCGGCTCACAAGTCCCTAATCCACGTGACCAGACCTGTCCTTTAGGTATTTCATCATTCAGATGCTCAGTCTCTCTCAAGAATATGGTTATTCCAAAAAAGTGGGTCCAAATTTAGTGTTTCAGGGATGAAAAAAAGGAAACTGAGTTTCCAAAAGCCAGTCAGATGGTGTAAAGTGTATAAAGAACATTTAGTTGTAGAAGAGCAATACCATTTGTTGTGGTATAACAACAGAAGAGAGAACGGCTGAGCAAGCAGCACACAACAATAGACGTGCACAGAGCAAAGTGCGTGACTCTGCACCTCTCTCTAAAACACTGACACTCGTGTTCATATGCTCCTTTCAAGATACAATTGATTTAAATATACCTTAAAGAGTTTATATTGACATCAAGAATTTACTATAAATAATATGGTATACTATGCTGTTATATAGTTTCTGAAGTAAACCAGTTAAATTTGTAAGTTGTAAATTAACATCATGGATCAAAGTTGAAGAATCACTGTGAATTTTTCCATTTACATCAATTATCAGCATCTTTCTTTTTTTTTTACAGATCATGTCACAATTTTATAGCTCATTTATAAGTATTACATTACATTATTCAATTATTCAATCATTTCTGATGTTGTGTACAGTGAAACTCTTAATGCTTCCATCAGATGCATAGCAGCAAGTTTAGAGACAGGAGAAAAAATATATATTTAAGAGAAGCAGGAGCAAAACGTAAAGTCTCTCTTTAATTATATCTTGATTTTACTATATCATTGCTGGATGAGGTGAGACACTTTTGATCAATTCATTGGTGTTGTCTTCAAAATGGCATAGCTTCTCAAGGAATAATGTTTTAAACTGCTAAAAATCTCACTATAGACTATATATTTATATATATATATATATATATATATATATATATATATATATATGCTGTCATACAGTCAAACTCTTGGGAAGGCTGTAATGACCACAATGATCGGTTCACAAGTCCCTAATCTCAAGAGTCTCTAAAGAATTTGGTTACTCCAAAAAAGTGGGTCCAAATTTAGTGTTTCAGGGATGAAAAAAAAAAAGTATATTCATTTGCTTTGTAGTTTTACTTTAATGTGTCTAAACCAGTTGTACTATATAGAACAAAGAATCATTTGAGTTACATAAAGATTTTTGCCTATAGATAATAAAAAAGACAAATACATATATTTGTCACACAAATCAGGCTCAACTATTTCCAGATTAATGATGCCAAATCCAAATAAACTCCAATTAAGGTCTTTAATTATGTCATCATTGACCTCTCTGGAGTCAGTTATTCTAATGATGATCATGAGAAGCAATTCGTTCTTCGGGTTTTTTCTCTGTATCTGTGCTTAAGCATCAACATAACTTTTCCCCTGACTTTGTCTTTAGATGTCAAACCTTTCGTTGACCTAAATGGAACATGCACAAGTTTAGCACCAGATTTAGATTAGATTTTCAAAAAAATATAAAACTTTGACAAATATTTTGCAGCCATGAAAAATTATTTATTGATGAGTTTTAGCAATCTAGAGTAAAGAAGAGCCGGTTGCAGTGGTTCTCTGTGGGGTCCAACCCACTAGAGGGCAGCATAAACCTTACTTAGGCTGCTGGATGCATGGTTGAAAATGAAAAATAATTCAATTAAATTAAAGCAAATTCAGATTCAGATTAAGAAACAAATTCACCTTGGATGGCCTGAGAGATGAGTAATGTTCAGCAAATATATATTTTTTGGGTGACCTATTCCTTTAATGTTCTTCATGGGTAAGCAGTGGTTTTTGACTTGCCACTCACACACACAAACGTCATACGTCATACGTCAACGTCATATATATATATATATATATATATATATATATATATATATATATATATATATATATATATATATATATATATATACACATATATTTACATTTACATATACGTTTAGTCATTTAGCAGATGCTTTTATCCAAAGTGACTTACAAATGAGGACAATGGAAGCAATCAAAATCAATGAGAGCATTATGCAAGTCCTATGTCAAGTCTCAGTCAGCTGAACGCAGTACACATAGCAAGTTTTATTTTTTGGGTTTATTTATTTATTATTATATAATAATAATAGATAATAATAAAATAAAAGATAATAATAAAAGAACAAAGCAGGCTTTTGTTTAAGTAAACAAGCAATTTAGCAAATTAATAGAGTCTGACCAGGGTTTTTTTTTTTTTAGAACATAATTGGAGAGTGCTAGAGTTACAGTTGTCAAGTAAAGATGGAAAAGATTTGTTTCTAGAGGGGACATAAGTCTGACGAAATGAATTTAAATAAAGGGGTGAAGAGTGGTACATGTGGACAGTGGTACTTTTTTTAGGCAAACATCACTGCCTTGAATTTTATGCAGGCAGCTATTGGTAGCCAGTGCAAATTGATAAACAGAGGTGTGACGTGTATTCTTTTCGGTCACTAATATGTTTTCTTGCTGCCACGTTCTGGGTTAATTGTAAAGGTTTGATAGAACTGGCTGGAAGACCTGTCTAGAGAGCATTGCAATAGTCCAGCCTGGACAGAACAAGAGCTTGAACAAGGAGTTGTGCAGCATGTTCCCAAAGAAAGGGTCTGATCTTCTTGATGTTGAATAAAATTCAGGAACCAGGACTTTGGAGGACCAGGCAGTTTTAGTGGTCTGAGAAAATCAGCTGATCCTCAATCATAATGATTTCTGGCTGTTTTTGAAGGAGTTATGGTTGATGTGCCTAAATGGATGGTGAAATGGTTATAGGTATGATGGAACCACAAGCAGTTCTGTCTTGGCAAGTTTGATGGTCCTTTATCCAGCAAGAAACGTCTGTTAGACAAGCTGAGATGTGAATAGCTACCGTCCTCTCAGGATGGAATGAGAGGTAGAGTGGAGATGTTTCAATTTTTGGAACAAAAATACTCCTTCAAACGTACAACTTAATTTTTGAAACTTTGTCCATGTTTAGCATGGGAATCCAACTCTTTAACAGTGTAAAAAACTCAGTATGCATGAAATAGCATTTCACCCCCCCCCCTTTAAGTATTTATGCATTATAGGACTTTACATTGTAAAATAAATTTGATGTTCATTGCCCTATCTTTAATCGATGCTGATAATATTTTTTAAAAAGTATTTAAGTACAAAAGTAAAAATATCAATGTGAGTGGAAGATACGTAACTCTACTGATAAAACCACTTTGAGTCTAATTACAATTTACCCTTTATTGACAGTTTTAAATCTTTTGTATATTTTAAATAATAACATCATAATATTCGAACTGTCCATTTATTTAGGAAATTTTATTTCAGTGTATATATATATATATATATAGGAATCTTGTAACTCTTGTAGAGCTGAAAAATATGTACCGTTCTGAATAAAAAAATAGTACAAAATCTACTTGAAAATATAACTGAATATGTAAAAATTATCAAACCCTATCGTCTCTCTTATTTTAAGGGTCCACACACCTTTCCAGGAGTTCAGCTGGACTGACCAGAAAATAGACTGGGTTCGAGCGGAGGATGTCAGCTCCTTCAGCCTGGGTTATGAAGAACACATGCCTCCTCAGGTAAACACTTTAATTAAAAGTCAGCACACATGCCAGTTACATGAAAAGATTTTAATCAATACCTCTATGTTGAACAAAGCACGTCCCATAACGTTTATGTGTCAGGATGGTGGGTGAAAAGTAGGCATTCTTTAGTTGCTGTTTGAATATATTTGACCACAAGCATCTACACTAAGAAAGCAATCCTGTCAAATATGTTTTACCTCTGGAAGTGGTTAAAAGTGGACAAGCATAAAATACTTTATACCCACTTGTAATCAAATCAGTGAAAACCAGGTGAAAACAAGCACATAGAAAACTAGCCAAACCAAAAACCTATTTTTTTTAGCATTGTCTGAACCTGATATCTGTTTAGACTGTATCTAAAAACTAGACCAATAATGGCGCCGTACTTTTGAACTTCATTAAAGAATACAGGAAAACAACTGTTTTCACCATAAGTGCCTTTGAAGCACCAAATCAGCATATTAGCATGAAAAGATCATGTGACACTGATGACTGGAGTAATGGCTGCTTAATATTCGGCTTTGCAATCACATGAATAAATTACATTTTTAATATATTCAAATATTGAACAGTTATTAATAATATAAATGCAGGCTTGGTGAGCATAAGATAACTCTTTTAAAAGCATTTTTAAAAATCTTACTGACCCAGAATGATCAAACAGTAATACTGTCTATGATGTTTGCAGCTCCCTTTAAAAAGCACGAGTGTATCTGGCTGTTGAGTGGATTTAGATAAATTTGCACATTTGTATACAGGACTGTCTGGTCATTTATGTCTTCCTTTGTACATTGTGTGATTATTGCACTATATCTATAAGAGCCACAAAGCAGTGACTAGCAAAGAGAGCTAATGCATGCACTTCATACTTGACTGATTTTGGCTTGATATCAAGAATGTAGGACAAGAACTGTTATTATTACAAGGTGACAAAATGATTTGAGAAAGTGCTACAAATAAAGCACTCTAAAACATGAATAGATTTTTTTTAAATATTAGTCATATAGATGTATTAATATATTATTTTTACATTTGTATTTTTAATTTTATTATTTTTATTTTTAAATTATTACTATATTGTTATTTTAATTTCACTTTTAATTTTCAGTTTAGTTTTTATTCATTTCCATTTAGTAATTTTATTGCTTCAAATTAAACTTGTTTCAGTTATAGCTTCCGAAGCAACATTTCTCATTTTCATTTAGTTTTCATCTAATGTTTGTATTTTATTTTATTTCAGCTTTATTTCATTTAATAAATTTTTTTTACTGCAACATATTGTACCCACGTTAACATTGATTAAAATAATTTATCTAACTAATAATGGTTCACGCTGAAAATTTAATTAAAATGTATTAAGACAGTAGCCTAGCATTTCATTCACTGACCATTTGCACTAACACTATCCATCACAAGTGCAGTTCATTGCTTCACGCTATGCAATGTGGAATAATAGGCCTATGTAACTTAAGAGGATCACATAATTTGAATGATTTTACATTAGTAAAAAGTTAACTGTAGTAGCCTAGTCAGTTTTTTCGATTATTTATTTATTTATTTACAAATAATCATACTTGGAGGACGAATTGTTAAAAACACGGGTATTCATAAATGCCAATATGAATCGAAACGTACCACCGTCAAAAAAAAAGCTCATAAAATGCTGCTCGTCCTCAGTGTCAGGTGAAGGTTATGATGTAAGTGACCCACCGACTGCTGTGATCCTCAAGGCGGGCGCGCACCCGGCTGCACCGTGCGCGTGCCCGTCATCAGTGGACGGTTATGCGGTGCAGAAATCAAGGAGGAGAAACCGCGCTGGCTGAGCCGGAAAATCGGAAGTGACTTTCAAAAGAGACCTATCTCATTCGTTTTTACTTTTTTTTTACTTTTTACCTGGCTGTGTCATCAGGCAGATGGGAAACCCTTCATATCAGAAGGTAAGGATAATGTATATTTGCCGCTAGCTGCGCTATAGTGAAAGTGAGTCGAGGAAAGTGTGTATGTGGCTGCGATATTTGCGCCGCCTGCCTGACAGACTCAAAATGGCGGATAGGCCGTTAGAGCAAAATAAGGATGGGAATATCAGAGTGCGATACAAACTAACGCCGGCAATGGCATAAGTTGCACAACCTTACATCCTCATCTGATTAAATTAAACCTGGCTCTTGCCTGACCTGGAATTTGTGACAGCCGGCCTTAAGGGATTTGACCCATACTAATGTTAGCTAGTTCATGTTAGCGTCCTCTCCGCACTAAACTCATTGGATAAGTAATAACAGCTGGTGTCATTTGTATGTAAGTGTATCAAAAGCTCTGTCGCACTACCGTGGCTTTATAAAGCCGTTAAAGTTGTACTTCAGTGGCTGGTGTATTTGGGTGTGCCTGTGATGGTTGAAGGCCGGAGATTCATCACGTCGATGCCGGTGTATAACTGTATGTTTCGCTACGGTTATGATAAAATGCAGTTTAGTCTGTCAACAAGGGCGTGTATGATATGTTGTGCTGTGTCAGCTAATCAATAGTCGAGCCGTTCATGATTATAATTAGCGAGGCAAATTGTCAACGTTGACTGTCAGGCAGCCCTCATGTTTTGATTCTGTCTTCAAGATGGAATGCTTTTTGAGTTTAAGATAAGTGCCGGTAAGCGATATTCTTGTTGTGAAGACATTAATAAATATGAGCTAAGCTCAGTTCTAGTGGGAAAAATATCACCAGCTCAAGAATCATGACATGTAGAGGCGTGAACTCTTGTCTTGTTCATTGGTAACATTATATATTTTGGCTCGCACGACGCCTCAGATTATTAGCTGTCATCACTCTCTCCTAACGCTACCACGTGGGCGTTGCCCTACTGTGGTTAATGATTATAATTTATCCTGCCTCATTAATTTTAGGCTGCTTGGCCTGAACTTGCCTTACATCTGACGTCATTCAGTGTGACATTGCAATCTAATTCTAATGTTTTTTTATTTTTATTATTATTACACAACTGGCTCACAATTCTTGAGAATTTTTTGGAAATAAAACTGGTTAGCAATGAATTCTACATGTTATAAGGCCTTTTTGCATGAACACATCCTATATGTTTGTGATTATTGTAAACTAAGGCCTGTTCACACTAATACAAATGCTTAACGGTAAATCTGGTCTGATTTTTGGATGTGATTTGTCTGCTTAGACCAATGCAAGAAAAAAAAGAAATGGCATGAATTAATTAAAATGATGGATGCACCGATTCTTTCAATCAAAAGGGGGCAGAAAAACATGTCAGAAGGCAACTTGTATGTGGAGAAAATGTCTCGTGTAGATCTAGGGCTGTCAAAGTTCATACGAAAACGCATTGATGCAATTCCCAAATATAATTCTATTTGACCCTATGAATCACCCCCAGCTCAAGCCATGGTTGTCAGGTTCACGTTTTTTTTTATTTTCACCAAACTTTATTTGTAGCATGTGGCCCGTCCATTATTCACAAAGAGCTTTGTGCACTGTCCCTTCTAATAAAAATGTGGTGTCAGCTCTCAAATTCTAACAATAACATGCTCCGATTGATATATTCATGTTACTCACTAGTACTAATAAGAACATTACTAAATTATTTTCAAATGTTAATGTGAAACACAAACTGATTTCAAGATTGTGTATTAAAATTTACCTGGTTGTTATCAACACCATAGCTACATAAAATCTTTTTTGCAGCATTACAATATTCTTCTAGCAACTCTAATATTTATCATACTTTTATACAAGTATTTAGCCAGTCCTCACTGTTTTTAGTGTATAGTGGAAATATATTGGGAGTAGGTGTTTCTGACAATGGGAGAGTCCTAGAAATGGTCTGAGACACACCCAACTTTATCACATCATAATTAAGCAATCAAAATGTAACCGTGGTAAATGGTAATCCATTACGTCTGTTCAGCGTGATCTAGGTATGGACAATATGGGTATTTTAGTAGAATATTTAAAAGCATTATCCTTTATGAGTGCTTTATATAGCTGAGAGTATTGAAGTTCAAAAATACAAAAAAAAAAAATTACAATCTTAATTTTGTAGAATCAACTGTATTCACACTGCCCCACTTCATGCATTTTGTTGTTCTGTCACAGACAGCCTCATTCAATGAAAAATTTACAACTTTTCATATTTGACTGACTTCAGCAGCTACCAGACTTAATCCATTCAGCCGTACCAGGTGCACAAACGTGTTGTTGTTTCAGCGCTAGTGGTGTCCAACTCACACACTGGCAAGTAAAATCTGATAATTTATTAGCCAGTGGCTAATATTGGATATAATTTTGTTGCCTAAATTGAAGATTTAGTCACACATGCGGCTGCTGACTGACACACCTGCATTACCATAGGCATCCATTCATCTAAATCAGAAATAATACTTTTGAAAAAGGACAGGCTGAATGTTAATCCCACAATATCAGAAAAAAAGACGGGTGACAAAATTGCTTCTGCCCACTATCTATCATTTATGATTTAGGACATCTCTACCAAGGTATGTGAGAATGTTCCGTGGCAGTGTAGAGGGATTCTCAAGGTGTATTATCTCCTCATTTGATACATCACATTTTTTGTGCCTAGGCATGGTTTTGAATAAATCATTATATCATAGAGCTAAAAGCATATAACAGTCTCAGAGTTGGTCTAGACACTTTACCTCCAGATCTGGCTTTCTGTTGAGTGGTGGTTATTGGAACCCTATTTGAAGCCATATGTTTTGTTCTGTTTTTTTTTTGTTTTTTTTATCCCAAATATGGCCAACATCCTGTCTTATACATTTGTTAGGTTGAAATTTGGATTGCAGTAAAAGATTGTGTTTATTAGGGGTTTCCATAGGATAGATTGGTATTTTAGAAAAATTAGCTATTGTTGAGTTTGGTTTTGTAGAAGGATTGTAAGTACAGCTTGTATTTCCTTTTGATTAAAATAAGTATACTGACCTTTGCTTTTTGTGTAATGCAGGGAAGTTAAGCTGACTTATTTCCCCTGCTTAGGACATGAATAATAACTTTTTAAATATTTTTTTTGCACTGTGTATCACATTAAAATCAAAACATTGATGTGGCTTAATGTGTTTGTGTGAATGTGTGGTATGCTTCAAAGTGAATGAACGGAGCTCTGTTCTGAGATACACATACTCCAAACACACATGGTATAAGGCTTGATAGGTTTTTTTTCTTTTCTATCCAGAGTCCTCATAGTAGTTTGATGTTTTTGACTGTTCCACATTAGTTCAGTTTGTCCACGGTTCAGTTGCAATGAGTACGCTCAGTGCTCAAAGCTTTATTTTCACACTCGCATTATTTTAAACATGATTTTTATATTTAATTATGTTAGGCAGGAGTGCATTTCAAACTATTGTGAGTTACATAAATGTGACTGTTCACCAATTTTTTTTAATTTTGAATATTTAATCACTTATGTAGTTCCAGATTCATGATACTTAAAAAAAAAAAATCTTTAACACACAAATGAAGATATTTTTATCAATAAAACTCGAGTCAATTTCTTTCAAGTTTGTCTATATTAATATGTCTTTATTAATAATGTAATTAGATTTGATATGAATATCCCACATTTCTGCCACAATATCATGGTGTAGTTAGTCTTCAGATTTCATGTAGGCTTTTATGCAACTAAACATTGATCAATGCACACACATAGAAGACATCAAATTGCCAAATGTTAAATGGAAGCTCATACTGGTTTGAAATGACATGAGGATGTGTTCAGTTTTCAGCCAAAATAGAATTGAGGACGAATGTAAAGCAATTACTAAAGAATATTGAATATTCAGTGCAGTACGAGTAATGATGATGATAATAATAAAAGCCAAAGTAAATGAAAGTTCATATACATTGTGATTTATAAAGAATATTCAGCTTGGGGTGAAATGAAAGATGTTTGGTTTAAAGAGAACTACTGTGATATCCTCAAAAGATATGTATTGGCAATATAGCATTGGCATAAAAAAAAAAAAAAATCCCCATCCAGGTCTTAAACAGTTTTGATAATAAAGCAAAAAGTCTTATGGCTTCCGAGTCTTGTAGCATTGAAGGGCTGTTGAAGTTAAAATTGTATTGTGTTTTTGTATTAAACATATTTGATATTTTTTTCACACAAGTCCAAAACATAGCTACACGTCTGGATATTTTATATGCTCTCTGAAGGCCAGATTAGATATTTTTCACCTGCATCAAGCTATTTTAGTTTGCACTGCACAGATTAGAGTGGATATTTACAGGCTGTCAAAACCGACTGAAAGGATTACAAAGTCTTGTCTCAGTCCCCAACACCCCACTACTCGTCTGGACAACTGTTTAATTGGACCACCATCCCCTCAGGATTAGCAGAGGAGATTTACGCCACCCCACCTCCAGCACTTCCAGTCTGGTTGTCCTCGAGGGGCTGTGTGTTATTGTAGATGTTTGGGTTGGCCATGATGGTTTCTTGTGAGAACACATGCCCAGAATTCCAGTTTGATTTAATATAAGGTGGAGAGTGAGTAATAATTCTAATAGATAAATAATGTCTCTCTCTTTTATTGTGTTTGGAAAGCTTTTTTTTTTCTGGCTAAAAGGTGTGTATTTTAGAGTGCATTTTAGACTTCATTCAGGTCAAGGTCAGAATTATTGCAGCTTCACATTTATCTTGTATGGACTGCTTTTGTTTCTTATTCTAATTAATCTCTCTTTTTTTCCTCTCATTTCTCCTAGATGGCAAGTGGATCAAATTGGTGTTAGTTCCAGTGGGTCATCAATTTTGTCTTGTGTGTCGCTGTGGACGAAGTCTCTAAGCTGCAAAAGTGACGTCAGTCTGCACAAAAGTGTGAGATCGCGTGTCTCATCCAACAATTTGTCCTGCTGAGGAGCTGCTCAGGACTGTTTTACAGCTCCATACTTGGGGCAGAGACAGTGCCCCCACTCTCCTGCCAAAATGGTGCTGTCACAGAGACAACGAGATGAACTGTGAGTCTGAATTCTCATGAACTCAAAATATACAGATCTGTATCAGTCACATTAATAGTCTACCATATTTGAAATTCTATCACTTAACACACTGTCCAGAAAACAAGTTACACAGGGTCAAAATTTTACTGTTTAGAAAAAAAGCAACACCGATAAGTTGGATCTGATTATAAAACACTTTCTTAAATTACATTCAGAACTTATGTAAAATACTGATAAATAAAAGTACATGTTTTTAAATAAAGCAAAACATTTAGTTCCCCTCAATCCTTTAAACTTGCCTGTATTCAGAACAGAACAGGAATGAAAAATGTAACTATACAACAAGCATAAATCATGGTTATATTCATAATTTTCATCAATTAACATTTACTATAAACACCAAGTTTAAACAAAAATTATTTAAAGAGAAACTGATATTTCCAGTGTTGGAAATAACTCTATACAAATAAGTGTGAGCTCATCTACCTCTCTCATTTGGCATGAGTCCTAATGAGTTCACTTTTGTGCATGTTTTGCACACTTTGCATTTAATTGCATTATATAAGCAACTGTGGAATACAAGTTGCAGAATGTTTCAGATGATAAAAAAAAAAGTGACTTATATTCCCGAAAAAGTGGTAATCCATATGCGATTAAATAATTTAATTACACCCTGAAACCTTGACAGCAATTGCATTTCAGTGCACTAATAAAGAGCATAACTGGCAGCATCCTGCGACAGTTAGTTAGCTTTAATATTTCATAAAGCCTCAAAACTAAGGAGTGGAGGAGGGGTTCATAATTGCGTGACCATCCTTGTGTATTCTTCATGCTTCGCATAGCACAAGGGGTCTCTTGGTTATCTTGGATGCACCAGAAATCTGTGAATTTCTCCTTTCACTTATTTAAAGAGGGACAGTGATGAAGAAGAAACTGTCAAGAGAAGTTATGATATAGATGAACAAGCAGTCTAATGTTTGATGAGCACTTGACGAGCCTTGTTTTGGAGGAGAGTTATAGGCCCTTTTCACAGTGACGTCAGCTAACTTCCGCTTTCCCGGAAAGCAGTGTATATGTACGTCTCTTATACCTTTACACTGGAGATTTTTCGGGAAAATATGAAAGGCATTAGTTAAGAGTTAAGACTAATAATGTTAATGCTTTAACTACGTGTATACTGTGTTTTTTCATATTGATTATTATGATTGATCAATCTTTTTTTTTTTTTTTTTTATAGGCTGTATGCAATGTGATCTTTGAAAAAACAGCTATGACCTGCCTTTTATATTTACACACATTCTGGCATCTTTTTTTAACTAAATGCTTTTTATATAAACTTATTATATTTAATATTTATTTCTGAATTAGTGATGGTCATTTTTCAAATTGTCATATCGTCAGCCCGTGAGTTCGACGATACACGGTATTATTGTGCATGGGTGGAACAAGAGAGAGACTCTTAGTTCTTGTCATAGCATAACTATCTGGTGTCCAAGAGAGAACCTGTGGAATCACCAATAATCAAAAAAATATACTTTCAGACATACTGATAAACTAACATTAAATATAAAAATAATGTTTTTTAAACAGCTAGTTCATATATAGTCTGTCGCAATCATCATATTGTGCGTCCTGTGACAAATCTGCCGCATCAGCGCACAGAAGTTATCAGTCTAAATGTTCTGCAAGATCAGTCAACGGTGAAAATCAATGGTAGATTTCATTTAAAGTTTAACACTAATATTGGACATAAACTAACACGTTAATATATAAAGTATTCAAAACAGGTAAGTTCATATATTTGGAGAAAAGTATATACAGCTCTCCGGACCGTGCGGCCCATGACGAGCCTGACGCACCACCACAGAAACAAGAGATGCATTCTAACATAACTGGCATTAAACTCGGATAGTAAAGGGCTCATTTAAAATATTGCACATATGTGGGCTGTTCAGATTACTTGTTAAAGTGATTTACTATGCTGGTGGAAGTAAGAATATCCTGCTTTGTGTCAGAAAGGAAGTTGCGTGATGTCATGTGAAAAGGGCCGATTGCTGGAAGCTTGTACTGCTGCTGAAGCCTTTAAGCCAAAGCAGTATTACAAACATCAAAAGACTTAACCAGTTAAGGTCAATGATTGTGATTCAGCAGCTCACTTAATAATCACTATGCTGTAGTTAAATCATGCTTTACATTTTTGTAAAGTGTATAATTTCTGCTCTAAACCAAATGACCTTGAGAAATCAATCACTCATTAATATGATGTTGTTGAAACAAAAAATAGTGCAAGTCAAGCGCAGCGTCCTGACCATTTAGAGATCGCACACAACTGCAACAGCAGTGGAGTATCTGAACAGTACAGGATGAACAACAAATGTTGCTCATGTTTCTGATATGAACTCCAAGTCTTGCAAAATCGATAGCCCTATGTCCCGTGGCTATTGTGTTTTCAAGTCAGGCTACCAAAATTATCACCGCCCTGCCCGACGACGACGGGCTATCTTGAATACTGACTAACCTGATTCACATTGTTCACTCGCTTGTAGGGGTGAAACGGATCTTAGTTGATCGTTTGCACTTGTTTGCAAAGTCTTGCTGATTTAAACATTCAAGCATTTTAAAACATTGTGTGCATTCAGCACATTCAAAGCACGTACAAAGAACAGACAAAAAGTGTACACAATTATTATTTATTTATTTATTTTTTGATTTGGGATTTGTTTTATGTAACATTTCAGTATCGCAAAGAAATATGCAGCTTTTTGTCTGAGAAATAATAAAATTACATTTCATTATAGTTTTTATTAAACATATAAATTGTATAGTGTCATCTGTATCATGAATTTTATTGCACTATGAGTTTAGTGAATCCCTATATGCTACTAGATTTTGCTGATCATACTGATTTGGCCACAGCAAAGTTCAGCTGATGTCTTTTTTATTCGAGCTAGTTAAATTCATTTTGGGCTACCTAAACCTGAAGATTGCCTTCCTGAAGGGCTACCAAGGATTTTGAGGCCTGGAACACTTATTTTTTAAGATTGATGTTGAGAAATGCATGTTGTTTTGCAATGTAGCAGATGCAAACCTGTTTTGGATGGTGCATTTAAAATCATAAAATTAATTTTATGGATGATGGATATTTTTCCCTGTCTGCTGCCTGTGACAAAATGACTGCAAAATGTTGTAATGCCATCGGACAGTCAGTGTTACAGTGTTTACACTCTTCAGAAAGCCAGCCTATGTATGGCTTACTTAGTTGTCTGTGTAGCTAAAATTGGTTTTGGAGAAAGTATTTTAACTGGAAAAAAACTCACCATTAAGAAACTTAATTTGGCTGTCTTTAAATTAATTCGGTGGCTGTTCTTTTAATTCAGTTTTTGCCTTAAAGATAGATACTGGGCCGCTTATGTTCAAGTCAGTTTCCTTCAGAAAAGTCACTGTTAGTTGGACTAGTCTCGAAAGTGCTGCCATCACTGTCTAAATTTAGCCCATTGGCCAGCTCATGAATTATTCACCATTATCTGAATATTCGAAAGTCTCAATTACATAATGAGGCACAGGAAGAGAAAAGAAGAGGCCGTGTTTCAAGAGTTTGAGTGAAAGTGCTCAGTCCTCCATTTTGGCATTTGAGACTTTTTCCATCCTTAGTGGTGAGTGTCCATTACAACCAGGACACTGTGTTTTGGTTACTTCCCTGGTCCATTTTTTTACCCCTTCAGTCTCCACCTTCATTAAGAGATGGAACTTTCTTACCGAGTTGTACTGCTGGAAGTGCACTTTTTATTAACATGTAGAACCCAAGTATTGCATCACCAAAACATCCCTCAAAAACAAAAGAATGGCCTTGTTTACACTGCAGCTAAATACATTTGTCACTTCTCTTTCAATCAAGTTCTGTACACACAGTCAGCAGACAAGTTCTCTAAATGCTTCTACTATTATTTCAGATCTCACTCCTGGATTCCATTATATTAATGTAGCTGATTCAATCCTTTATTTGAATTCCATTTCCATTCCCAAAACTTCTGTAAAAAAGTCTTGATGTCCCTAACAAAATTAACATGGATCTGTAGTTATGTGACCTTCTACGTATTGACTTAATCTCTGTCACTGCTAATGTGATAAGTGTGATCTCATGATTTAACGTATATGCATTAAATCTAAATGGATTTGGGTGACGGTCACACACACTGGTTATGTTCCCATAGAGGAAGTTTCTAATAAGGCTTATTCCATGGTCTGTCTGAATACTCGATTCTGATTGGCTGGCGGGTATGCATTGAAATGGTTTAATGCACAGGTAGTTCCAAGTCAGTTTAATGACCATTCTGTATAACTGTGCTGCTTTGATGCACACAAACACACACATGACTCTCTCCATAGTCTTTGCTTTCACACAAACACAGAGAGAGGGAAAGAGAGAGAGAGTTCGGAGATCGCAGATCGCCCTGTCTACACACAGAAACATTCAGGAACACAGAGATTTGTTGTCAACACTGCCACGCAACTTAATAAAATGTCTTAGATATTGGATCACTACATTATATTCCTCAGCAACGATTTGGAAAAATCGCTGTATTTTAAGTACATAAACTTACAACTTAATTGTTTGTAGAGAGAGAGACACACATACAACTGTCATCTATCTCTCTCTCTCTCCTTCTCCTTTTAAATCTCGCTCTCTCTCGATGCTATAATTTATTCAAATAAATGTGATCTTATCTCATTTCTTCTCTGTAAGCAGGAAGCAGGCAGTATGCCAAAGCCTAATGAGCCATAACTGAGGAAAATAACCATAATTTTTACCCTTCTGGTCAAATATTGCACTGCAAGCATCAACCGCTTTAACTTGTCAATGCTGGCAAATGACTATGGTATAAGTGGTATAACTCACGGCTAGCTTTTAATCTTTTAATGCACAGGTAGCAGTGTATTATCCCTTACTTAACTGCATGATGCACATCTCTTTGTCTGATGAAATCTCCTCTTTTTCTTTCAGAAATCGAGCAATAGCAGATTATTTGCGCTCTAATGGCTATGAAGAAGCATATTCTGTCTTTAAGAAGGAGACAGAGATGGATATGGTAATAGCATATTTTCACACTACGCTTCAAAATTCAAAAAGACATTCCCATTTGGTGTATTAGTAGGTCTCATTCTTACTTGTATTTTCTTCAGAATGAAGAGTTGGATAAGAAGTATGCAGGCCTTTTGGAAAAAAAATGGACTTCAGTCATCAGATTACAAAAAAAGGTCAGTAAATAAATTTTCTGAATATTTTTATAAAAACAAAATATATCTGAAAAAATGGCACAGATGTGAAATTTCCAAGATAGGTAACCCCAGTTATTCCTGTATTTTGTTAGGTAATGGAGCTGGAGTCCAAATTAAATGAAGCTACGGCAGAGATCACTTTAGGAGGCCCCATGGGACAGAAACGAGACCCCAAAGAGTGGATCCCACGCCCGCCTGAGAAGTACGCCCTCAGCGGCCACAGAAGCCCTGTCACACGTGTCATCTTCCACCCTGTGTTCAGCCTCATGGTCTCCGCCTCAGAGGATGCCACTATAAAGGTATTAATTTATTGTTTATTCTGCATTGTCAGATGTTTTGACTTAGGCTGTACAAGAATGTATTCATGTGCTTCATGGATATTATCTTGTGCCGTGTTTAAATTTTCAAATCCATATACTCTCATTCTTTTCTGCTGAGTCACTGACTATCTCCATGGAGAAATCGTGATGCTCTGGTTTCTCAGGGCAACGATGCAGTGAGCAGTTCTCTGGACTCCAGGCAGTTGCAGTTATAAGCATTCTCAGCCTGCGTTTATATCAGATCTTTCTTTTGTGTTTCTTTTTACCTTTCACAAGAAAGACATGGATAGATCACAAATAAATATCACAGCTAGACTGCTCAAGACATTTTGTAACACCTTTTTTATATAGGTCTTATAACGCTCTCCTATATTCTTTGTCTAACCTTTTGCCAAAATGCAGTTGTGGCAGAAGTGGTATAATCTTTTTGTGCCAGATTTTAAACCTGCTGTTGATCTTTGCTACTGTACGTTTATTGGTCTAGATTAGAGGTCTAGTATAAAATAGAGCTTGCAAAAATACAATTGTACTGGTTGTCCAAATGAGTCAATGTGTTAAAATTTGCCTCATGTAAATGATACTGTGCAGCTTTAGCTGTCTTTGGTGTTTTGGGGAAATCCAGCATGAGTGGTGCATTCATGAATGATGCAAAAACAATCGTGTGTGTGTGTGTGTGTGTGTGTGTGTGTCACTTGAGTTTCAGGTTGGTTAGGGTAAATTAAAAATATTTAAATATTTATTTAAAGATCTTCCTAATATGGATCACTATAAATGAGCTCTCTCTCTCTCTCTCTCTCTATTCATTCATTCAGATCATTTCAGTTATTGAACACTTATTATTCTAGTATGTAGTAGGGATGGGCATTTTCCGCAAATATCACATTCGAATATTTAAGCTCACAAAAAACGAATATTCGAATATTTGTTTATTTAAATTAAGTTTAATGAGACGGATGTTATTTTTCAGCAACATTTATTGTTTCCGTCATTTTGAACAAGCATGAACATTACACATCCTGTTTTGTAGCTGAAAACCTTTAACAATGCGTGCAAACAAACAAAAGTACAGATTTAAAGCAAAAACAAAAAAGTGAACAAAAAAAAAACTTAAAGCAGCCTGCAGCAATTAGGCTATTGTAGAACGTAGCCTACACTTAACTTTGAAACTTTTAAACTGTCTGCAAATTTTTTCTATTGTTTTTACATGTTCTCGTTAAGAAATACGGGCATGTAAACATGATCGGGGGAAAGTCCGTTGACAATAAGGCCGGCCGCGGAGAAAACACGCTCTGACTGCACAGACTCTGTCGGGGCTCACAAATAACGGTGTGCTAAGCGAATAAGTTTTGTGAAGCGCTTCGTGTTTTCGTTTTACCACCTGAATGGGATCCTCATCTGGTGGAATACATGGCTCCAGCAAGAACTGTTCCCACTCGTCTCGGCTGGACTCTCTGTAATCATCGCTGAAGAACTGGCTCAGCCTTTTCCGACGAGTGGGCATTGCATCCTCTTCATCGTTGGCGGTGGCTGCATTCGCACCACTCGCATCAAGGAAAATGCTCTGCTAATGTTCAAAAAAGTTTTTTTTTCTTAGTTCTCTCATGTTAATCATCGAGAAACCTGAGATGTTTTTGCCGTGGGTCTAGGGCAGATGCGAGAAGAGGAGTTTTCACTGCATTCTCAAAGTAGCAGTGTTTATTCTTTGCTTAAGAGATGCCGCAACAGTTTTCTTCAATTCGGTCACTTCTGTGATTCTCCACGGCATATTTGAAGTACTGTAGAAGACCACAGTTCTTAGGGGCCGTTCACATATCGCGTCTTTTGCGCGCTCAAGTTCGTTATTTCCAATGTAGGCGCGTGGTATGCACGCTCAGAATCCAGTCACAATACGGTTTTTCCAGGCACGTCCGCACCGCATCGAGTTAAAAACATCTGAACTTTTCAGAATGCCGCTAGCGCACCGCAGGTCATGTGACAAGAACTAAACAGAGAAAGCGCGTCATTGTTGCTTAGCAAAGGCAGATGTCTCAGGAGCACTTCTGCCCATACGCTTTTATTTGGAAAGAAGGAGAAAGCGGTGCACCTAGCGTTTTCCACGCATTTTAGGCGCGATATGTGAACAGCCCCTTATTCATTCATTAATTATTTTTTGCTTGCATGCATCTTCAAATATGCCGTGGAGAATCACAGAAAGTGACCAAATTAGGTTTTATTGTGAACTTTTTTTTTTTTTTTTTTGAAATTCAAATATAATTTCTATTTATCGAATAATTAGAGCAGAACGAATATTTGAATGTTCGACTATCCGTGCACACCCCTATTATGTAGTATATAATTTATGATATATTCTTATTTGATAAGCATACATATTTAAAGTGTATAAAATGTATCATTATTATTATTGTTGTTGTTGTTATTGGCTCTGGGTTTTATCCAGAATTTCATTGGTGTAGTTTCTGAAAATTATTATTTAAAAATCAATGCTTTTGATTCTGAAAAATTAATTGTGTGCTGTTTGGAAAGTACCAGAACACTCAAATGTTTTACTTAAGCTACACAATCTGAAAGTGTGCAACTTTTTTGTATTATTTTGAATCACTTTGAAGCAAGTGTGTAAGTATGTTGCGTTATGTTGTTCTGCAGGTTTGGGACTACGAGGCTGGGGATTTCGAGCGCACCCTGAAGGGTCACACTGACTCAGTGCAGGACATCTCCTTTGATCAGACTGGAAAACTGCTGGCTTCTTGTTCTGCAGATATGACCATCAAACTCTGGGACTTCCAGGGCTTTGAGTGCATCAGGACCATGCACGGTACACATTTCCTGCATTTGCTACCACAATATTACCATTATTCTACTGCTAGAAGAACTTCCTTAAATGGCCTTTGACCCAACATGTACTACAGCCACTTCCAATATAGGATTAAAACTTTCTGGGATCCTTATTAGTGAGCTGGAAAATCCTCTCTCTGGACGCTGAGACTCAGACAGGACCTCTTGGTCCGGGGGGGAGGGGGGGTTTAAAGGTTTGTTTGGGGGCAGGATTAACCAGGCTGACAGCTTTAATCTTTCTTTCAAGTACAAAAGGTGCCTCTTTTAATCATATGCCATAAGTCCTGTTGTTGACATCGGTCAGTAAATGACCTTAGGTATTTCAAATGAAGATTCAGGTTAATTAATAAAAAAAATTTTTTGACATTGGATGGTTATGCCACAAGAGGTCAGAAGTCTAGTTGCTTGAGACTAACAGTAACTAAGCGTTTCCTCCAAATCTCATTCGTCTTCCTCCCATCCTCAGGACATGATCATAATGTGTCGTCAGTTGCCATAATGCCCAACGGTGATCACATAGTGTCTGCTTCCAGGGATAAGACCATTAAAATGTGGGAGGTGGCCACAGGGTGAGTAATACTTAAGTGCATTATGTGGGCCTATTGTGTTCTGAATATTGTATTCTTCAAGGATTTCAATAAATCACATGTTGCTGTGAATGTCTTGTAGTTTTTTTTTTGTGTTATTGCTTCAAAACAATTACATAATTTGTAGTTTTTTTGCAAAGCAATACAAAACATTCTATGTGTCAGTCTTTAATGATTCTCTCTTGCTTCAGTTACTGTGTGAAGACGTTCACGGGTCACAGGGAGTGGGTGCGTATGGTCCGGCCAAATCAAGATGGTACACTGTTGGCCAGCTGCTCTAATGACCAGACGGTGCGTGTGTGGGTGGTGGCCAACAAGGAGTGCAAGGCAGAGCTGCGGGAGCACGAGCACGTGGTGGAGTGCATTTCCTGGGCCCCTGAGAGCGCACACCCCACCATATCTGAGGCTACAGGTTCTGAGGTACATTGTGTTAAACTTCCTAAGGCTGCCCAAGACAACATATTTTTCTAGTCAACTAACTGATCACACACTTATTTTATATCTGTGAGGCAAGTTGCCTATATCAGGGTTTCCGCGGGTCCTCAAGTCTTACATTTCTTTTACATTTTAAGTCTTAAATGGAGCAAGAAATCTTAAATATGATTTCAAGTAGGGCTGGTCCAAATATCAGTTTTTGAGCTTCGTAGTGAGGGGGCTGAACACATTCTTCTCTCTATTAAAGGCAGGAATCTCTCTGTGTGTATGTGTTTGTCTGTCTGTTTGCCTTTTTAATGTCGAGAATAGGGTTGTGATGGTGAGGAAATTTTCCCACCGGTTAAATCAGCGTGTGACAACACTGATAATACTGGACGTTTCCTTGCTTTCCTTTGCTTTTAAATAACTTGCAAAAGCGGCGTGTGCATTTTAATTTCACTTTCAAATAGTGGCATTTTCAGCGTAAAGCAATTGTTTGTTTTAGTTCATTTGAATATTCCCTCTTTTCCTCACTTTCCTTCACTTTTAAATGGCTTAAAAGCACCATGCGCAATTTACTTTTAGCAGCAATTATATATAATCAAATAAATAAGAAACATAGAACATGTATTAGCAAAATGAATAAGAAAGTTTTTAGGCATTGCATACACCTTGATGTTAGGGGTGTTCTCTAATCAGCGGTTAATTCCATCAGGTGCGTGATTTCATATAGTTTAGTTTTTCTATGCTACCAAAATTACCATTGTGAAGAATGTCATGAATATGACACAAAAATGTAATCTACATTTACATTTAGCTGACGCTTTTATCCAAAACGACTTACAATTGCTATAGATGTCAGAGGTCGCATGCCTCTGGAGCAACTAGAGGTTAAGTGTCTTGCTCAGGGACACATTGGTGTCAACCAGTGGATTCGAGCCCAGGTCTCTCCAACCAATGACATGCGTCTTATCCACTGCAAGTTATATAATTATGAAAAACAGTAAACAAGTTTCACCCAAATTTAATTTGTCTTTTAATTTATGAAATTTAAACACATTTTTGGTAAATAAAGGGGATTTGCTATTGAAATTAAAACATGGAAGAAATATTGTGATTTTTATTTCTTAAAAAAATTGTTTTATAAAAAAAATTCAACAGTAGTAGCAGTATCACATACATTTTACTAAATAATAGTAATATTTCCAGCACAATGCCTTTATGTAAAAATTTACTTTTAGGCCTAATGAATATGAATATGACACAAAAATGTAATCAACATTTAATCGTCATTGTCACATCAAATTTAAGGACATAAAAAGATTTGAAGGCCTCTTATTATAGTTTCAAGATGTCTTAAAACTTTAGGACGGAAAGACAAGAATCATGATATGGCTGAGTGTGAGGTTTAAACTTCATAAGAGCATGGTTTCAAATAAACAAACATAATGTCAAAATGCAGCGCGGGTGTTTTTATAAGAAAATATCTCTGAAGGAAAGTACCTGCCATGAGTCATGGATAAGATAATTAGCTGTAAATTCATAATTAGCTGTGAATCATTCATTCAGTCAATTTGTTCAAACAGCTGATTCATTCAGGAATGAAGCAAGGCACTTTTCAAGTCAAAGATTCTTTCAAAATTTTTTATATAGTTTGTATGTAGGCTATTGAATAAAGCATAGAAATCCCTTTCATTTCCAAAAAAAAATCTAACCAATTGACCTCGAAATTTACTCTGGACTCTGTTCCCCGTAACCCCCCCATTTCCAGCCCAGGCTAGTGTAACAAAACACATGGTTACATTTTTATGGTTTAAAGCCTGAGATGTGACGGCCATGATCATTAAATGTTTTTTTTTGTTTTTTTTTAAGACCTGTATCTGAACTGCAAATGATGCTGAGCTTCCCTGATTATATTGTATTTTATTTTATTTTGTTAAAATTAAAAAGTCTTCAATTTAAGCTTTATAATCCTGCAGAAACTCTCATACGTTAAGTTGTGACTTGCATGAATTTTGTGCGGCACCGAGACCTAGACAACAGATAGCCCATCCTGTTTGTTTTCTCTATTTTACAGAAGCACACCATCTTGTTGATATTATAGTGTGTGTATTATTATGGTATGGACAAATAAAAGTAGAGCCTTGACCATGAGGAATGATGGATTACTTTTAATTGTAGAGCAAAAATGGAGTATTTTGTTTCCACTGTTATCAAGAAAAAATGCCAGTGATAGTGCTGACTCCTTCATGTCATGCAGTAGCACGCTAACCCCTTATTTACACTGCACACGTCTGTAGCGCATTATCCTCTGAAATGGCCACCGGAGCTGATCGCGGCAACTCTGATCAGTTTTTGTGTTTTTACCAGTCGTGCCAAACTGCGGTACTCTTCAGAAGCGGCTCACCATGCTGCTTTGCTAAAGATAGGTAACTAGTCTATTTTTGACGGACGTCATGTCCAAGCCGCCAGTGTTGGGCAAGCTACTTGGAAAATGTAGTGAGCTAAGCTACCAGTTACTCTACAGTAAATGAAGCTTCACTACACTGAAGCTACCCCCCTGGGAAATGTAGCAAGCTAAGCTACATCAACAGTAGCTTGCTACTTTTAAAATTACATTTTTATGTTGAACACGTTTTATTACAAGTCAATGCTATCTCAGTGCTCAAAACTGTCAGTCAAACAGATAGGCACGTGTAATTGTTTAGTTTAATAGTTTTTGTGTTCCTTATCAATTTGGCAACAAAAACAATCCAAATACATGTCATTAACAATGTGCGCACAAGTAAGTGTATGCACCTGTTGCATGGGCATGCTTAATATTCTGTAGGCCTTTGCAGAACAAAATGCAAGACATCCAAACAGTGCAAAAAATTTTTAAGAAATATATTGGCAAATATATTTTCCTTTCGTAAAGGGGACCCTGATAATTTTTACAAGCAGCATCTGAAAACATATTTTCTCTCTGTTATCTCAGTCAGTGTCATGTACTTGTCGAGGTATGGCCACGGCGACTCACTCCTCGGGATTAACTGTTCTCCGACCTCATCCTATGCCATCATTTCATCAAATAATTTTTTGCGTGACTGGCTAAGTAGTGGTACCATCCGGAGCAGAAGGTGGCGGTAATGCATCATAAAGATGGTTGGTTGCTATCCACTGTAAACACGAACAAGATGAAGTAGCGCAGTCGCGTCACTACAGATCCAGGATCAGCGATCTTAGCAGTTGTATTTCCCGATTTGAGTTTGAGCTTCAGAAATGCTTGCGAAAATGTAGCTTGTGTGGAAGCTACCGCGCTACTTGGTAAAAAAAAAAAAGAGCTTCGCTACTGAAAAGCTATTTGATTCAGAAAGCAGCGAAGCTACAACCAAGCTACTGAGAAATGTAGTTAAACTAGTAGCTTCGCTGCTTGTAGCTGCTTACTGCCCAACACTGCAAGCCGCACAGTTAAAATACAAAATAAAAATTCTGTCCAGACTAAAACACAGCTTCCATTCTTTTATCCTTGTCGTTCATAACTAGACTTTTAAGTTGAATAACTTTGACTATACTGTTGGCTACAGCACAACAAAGCAGGATTTTCATTTATCTAGAGTAATATTAGAGCAAACGGCCGTGTAAATTTAATACTACTTTAATTCTTCAGTTTGAAATATGCCATATTTGAGGTCAATGAATGATAATTACCCCAAGGACCAGCCATTAGCTATTGTTTTTTCATAGACAAGGATGTTTTTTTTTCTTTGACTAACAAACTATTAGTGGGGCAGCCCTAGAGTTTTTCTTCTTTTTTTTCCCCTTTTCTGCATCCATGATCCTCTAGAACGATATATATTGTTGTCTTATAATAATTTGTCCTGTTTAAACCCTTCTTGCAGAACAAGAAAAGTGGAAAGCCTGGGCCATTCCTGTTATCTGGGTCCAGAGACAAGACCATTAAAATGTGGGACATAAGTACTGGCATGTGCCTTATGACACTGGTGAGTTAAGCTTTAGTTTAGTTTAGGCAGCTTGATTGTATCTTACACACTGCCTGTATTCAGAATAAAAAAAAGTAATGGTTACTGCACTGAGCAATTTTTTTTTTTTTTTTTTTTTTTTTTTTACTATATTAACAAGTGTGCAGTTGACAAACAAAAATAATGCTTTGTTAAATCCTAAGTTTACCACAAAACCTAATCATGATAAGAATTAAAATTAAGATACAAAGTCATAATTCTGAGATAAAATGTAAATATTGACACAAGTTAATTAAAAATGTGAAAAGATCACACAGAAGCCACTTTCTGTTGGTCAACACGGTGACTTGAACCTGTTGCGAAATCTGCATGGGAAATTTGTGTGATTTCCTGATGGAGGATTCTTATTGAAATGTGACTGCACTTGTCATATTAATGAGCTAATTTCAATTTGACAATCTTTTTGAGATACAAAGTCATACCTGACATGTTAGAATGTTTTGTTTCAAAATGCCTTTGTGATAATTATTACTTATGTTTTTTTTCTCATAATTGGTAATCGGTTCAGCTTATTTTGTTATTACAAAATAATTTAATCTCATGTCATAATGACTTAACAAAGCACAGCTTTTTTTATTTGTGGTGGAAATAGGCTACCCAAACATTTATTCAATGATCAATATTTTCAAACAGCAGTATGTTGTATTGTCACATTATGTTGAATGCGGAGTTCATGATCTCTGGAAACAAAAATGTTATATTTTTAATCTTATTTTGTTTATATAAGGAGTCAATAACGGTCTAATTAAATGAGTTAAAGAGGAGACATTTAAAGTAGCTGATTCCTACTGCATTATTTCTCATGCTGTTAATGGAAAGTTGCATTGCATTGTGGGATGCATTTCCCATTAGAATGTTTTTATATAATTTTATATTGCACATTTGGTAAAATGTATTCACGGTATATAGAAATTTTGCGTTGGAATACTCAAGTCTTATTTTGAAGATGGCAACTGTGTGTATATCATACTGTATCATTGCTCTATTTGATTTGATTGATTGGTGAAATAGAAGCAAACCACTTTTGCAAATACACATTGATGTGATTGTCCCCTTTTATTAAATCTACTGAATCACATTTGCAAATTCTGAGCTCGTATTCATCTTTTCCTTCTCTCGTCTCTCAGGTCGGTCATGATAACTGGGTGCGTGGATTGCTGTTCCATCCTGGTGGGAGATTTGTAGTGAGCTGCGCTGATGACAAGACCCTTCGTATCTGGGACTATAAGAACAAGCGCTGCATGAAGACCCTGAGTGCCCATGAACACTTTGTTACCTCTCTGGGTAAGCCAAGCAGATGTTGTTGCATGGAAATTCTTGAAACGAAATAGTGACATTTGTTCTCATTACACTGTCGAATCAATGAAATATTCATCCTTTCTTCCACAGATTTCCACAAGACTTCTCCTTATGTGGTGACAGGAAGTGTTGATCAAACGGTTAAAGTGTGGGAATGTCGCTGATCGCCATAGGATCCGCCTCTTCCCACTTTGGCCACTCCCACACCTGCTCTTCAGGATGCACTCATTACTATGGTTACCACCTCATCCAGCTCTCTTCTAATAACTATTGTCCTTTTATGTAAATTACTCTGGATGTAGTTTGAGCTTATTAAATGTTACACAAGACACTCACAAGGAAAAAAAAGAAATAAGTAAAATGTAATACAAGTATTCTTGCATGGTTAATCCAAACCTCGTATACTGTAAATTTTTGCTTCTCCTCATCTAAAGTATGGTAGGGATGCAGAGCACAGGTGTTGCTCTCGCCTCAAGCGTTTATGAACAGAAGGCAGAATGATGCTGTTTGGGGAATTCAGGATACAGGGCTCTCAAAACCGTTCGGTTGGACATTTACGTTTTCTGTCTTGATGATTGTCACATTCTGCTTTAAAAAAAGAAAGACTTTTAAACATTTAAACTGACTGAAGACGAACAGCTTGACTTGTCTGTTCTGGGGGTCTGTAATGTAATTTAACCATATAACGCCTGGATGCTTAGTTCTCTCGTTCTCGTCACTTTAAGAAGCGTTAACCACTTCAGTTCACATTAGTGAACCATTCTCATCCACAGCTCATCCATAAAGTCAGTTTCCATTCTAAAAACCAATTTGAGACCCTTTGACGTAATTTTGGCAAATCTACATGCGATCCCCAGAAAACACAATACACAAAAGGATTGCTTTTAAAAGGACATGGATCGGTAAAGTGCACTTGTCCCTGGAAACATAGGGTTTACATTTTGTTTCTCTTTCTCTTTTTTTTGTTTTTGTTTACAAAGGATATAATTCTGACACTTTGACATACTTTATTTACTGATAGAAAGCAAGTGAAGTGCCATTTTCTTCATTCTCCATTGCACACATCCACCATTTTCAGGGCTGCATTCAACTTTTGGGACAAGGCACTCCACACAAATGCAGCTACATCTCATCCAGTCTGATTTAGTACTTCTGCTACTCCCAGATTTCACTCTGACTGCCACATTCTGCCTCCCTATTCTCAACAACGAGAAATACCCTGCGTCACTGTTATAGCGCTTTCATTGCTTAGTCATTCTGCTGCTTGCTTGCACCATTTGCTGCCTGTCTGCGTGTTTATGAAGACTTCAGGAGACATTGCCCATACAGGCCTTTTGGCGTACTCTGTGGTACTGCTCCGTGACCTTGTGCAGATGAGCTATCTAGTCAGTCTCTCTTGATTCAGGGAGGTTTTCAGCATTGCAGAGGAAGCCACTTTCCTGGACCTTGTGGAGTCTGTGGATGACACCTCCACCGTAGATCGACGTGCAATATCTATAGGCTGCTCTGTGTGTTAACTATAAAGGTGTGCATGTGTTTTCCACGAACACATTTATAGGAAGATAGCCTCCTGATCAGAATAATGAGGCCGACAAACGGAGCGAGTTTGAAAATTTCTCTACTGGCTGCCGTACAAGGCAACAATTAGTAACTTAAAAGACTACATCAGTGGTGAGTAGTTTGCTGTGCTTGCTGGTCCAACAGTCATGTATGCCCAACCACTGCCATCCCAAAGCTTTGTATGTAGAATCTTTGGATGTGTGTGTGGACGTCACTTCCTGTCTGTGAGCACACAGCAGACTGATTCCAGCTATTCGCTTTCTCTGCCTTGTTAATGTACTGAGAATCCCTAATATCGAGGACCTCATTCTGCTTTTTGTGGTCTCACTGTTGACACATACTCGTGCGCTCACATAAGTAACTGTCCACCAGTATATCTTGATGTCATTGTTTGCAACATAATTAAAATAATAAAATATCTGTAAATATACATCAGTCCACCTGTTGTTGTTTTTTTCATCTACAAAATATATTATTTTTTTCTTTTTTTATTTGTAGGAATAATACATTTCATCCAGAATAGGTGTTGTCAATATGATGGCCATTACCCTGAGGGTATTCAGTATTGTTCAACAACAGTTGTGAAAAGTGACTACAAGTAATATAAATAAATGTAATATTCCAAATATTAATTATTTTCATTATTTTGCAGTGTACGCAGGATAATATAGTACTATATACATGGTTTCTTAAAATGCACTTGGCTCTATTATTATTATTATTATTATTATTATTAAAGGATCGTCTTGTAGGCTTATTCTGTACACTGATCTTGTGTCATGTCAGCCTTTGGTGTGATCTGCATCAGTGACTTTGTTCTGACCTTGCACATCTAATGGTTCCATGCCTGAGAAAACTTCAACAGGCTGGCACCAAAACCACAGTTTCCATGGAAACCCTTGGATGATGCATCATGGTCAATATGTCTTTTTCACTCTAGCTTCGGTTTATTTATTTTGCTCCTAGAGACAATACAATGCAATACAAGCCAACAATCGAAGACAAAACTATCAAAGAATTTTCATTGCATTTTTCTGCCACTGGTGCATTTGTAGACATCATTCGGCATTTCAAGAAACTACTTATAAACTTGTAATGTTCCGAAGAGAGGTATATAAGACACCATTTATGTAAGAGCAAATTACCTGTTTTTATTTGTTTAAGACCTGTTCACATTCCCAGTGTTGAGGATATTAGGGACAATAGTGTTTTCAGACATTTAGACACCAGCCAGTGTATCCTGGCAACAGTGTCTCTGTGTGTGAGACAGGCGTTCTTCTCTCTATGGAGTCTCTAATGAGATGGCCATTGTTTGTAAATGACATGATGTCCAACCATGTGACATTTTAGCCATTGTCTTAATTTATTGCTCTAAATAACCTGTAAGGGAGTGTCGGTTACATTTTACTAGTCTGTTAAAAGTATAAATTGTGAGAAAATAAGTTATGCATTATTTGGTGTTATGATATTGTTGACACAAGAAGTATAAGTTATTAGCATGTTTAGCATAATTGTGATAGCAATGGTAATAGGTGTATTTGCAGCATGTTTGGGGTACAATGTAAATACTATTTTCTCAATGAGGTCTTTTAATCTCTCTCTCTATATATTACTATCATAGCACTAGAGGGAGTACTTGCGTTAAAAAAAGCATGATCATAAAAGTTTTCAGTGAAAACTTTATTTTCTAGTCACTATTCTTATTGAGTGAATCCACATATTTAACTGTTTTGGATGTTAGGTTATTATCATGTTATTATTCTACATGTTTCCATCGTTTATAATTAAAAAAATAAATTCTTTGAAATTACAGAAATTTCTATTTGAATCGGAGAATTACCAGTATCACTGGATTTAATTATATTTCTATGGACTTTTTGAGAAATAAAAGACATTTCACTTGTAATAAGTCACTGGGATGGGCTGTGAATGACAGTCAGGCTGCAGACTATCTGTGCTGCATACTGAGTATAGTGAGTAAAGTTTTGCTGTCAGTTACACGAGCTCCATGTGCTGGCATCTGTCTGTAGCTTTGTGAAACAGGTGCGCATACAAAGGCATGCACTTAATGTCGGCTGTCTATGTACGTGTGTATTTGTATATATGTGTATTAAGTTTGACGCAGCTCTGAGGTCAGTGCTGATTGGAGGAGGGGCTCTGACTGTGTGCTAGTCATTTTGGGTATCCCTAGAAATCAGCCAATCACAGTCTGTTGCCATGCAAGCGCTCATTCATAGAGATGTCAGCGTGACACGAGCCACAATGTTACACAGCACCGTAAAACAAGAGCTTCTTATCAATAATTAATCTTACAGTAGTACAAAAAATGTCTTTATATTGTGAAAAAAAATATATATTTATATATATATTGTGGGTTATCAATTCAACTTTCTGGATTCAGGCCAATCTGTTCAAGATTTAAAGAGCATCTTAAACGTATTCATGTTATTTTTAAAGAAGTATTTTAATAATTAAAGCACTGATACAAAGTTTTTGAATATATTAAAACGTTGTGTTGTTTAAATTAAATATTATTTAAACAATAATGTTTTAACAGGTTGCTACTGAACAGTTTCCAGATGTGAATGAAGTGTCAAATTTCAGACGCGTCTGACTTGCATACTAACGAACAAAGATGTTATTTTTTCACATTACTAAATAAATATACAGACATAGCGCTTTTTTAATCAGCTGAATGTGACAGTAAGGACTGCGTCTGTTCCGCTCTATCGGTTGCTTTAGAACTTTTATTAGCCTTTTTGCAGGATAAAACTAAACTAAGATCAGACAAACATATTAGTACAGGACTACGCATACAAATCCAAACAAGAATATATTTGAATTCTTCGTAGAGATTCTTGCGTTTTGTTTTCGTCGGTATAGAGTACAGTGAACATCCTCTACCCAAAATGCTAACCACGATCTGGGCGTGGCCACTTGTTCATGATGATTGGCAGGTACCAAGACAGCGAGCCTTTCACACGCTATATGGCAAGCCATTTAAACATGTATTCCTTAAAACTAAAACCAGTATCTGTTTAGTTACTAGTAAATATTTTTCTTAATTGATAGTAGTAGTAGTAATACAATAGTCACTAGTATCTCTGTCAGTTAAAGGGGGGGTGAAATGCTATTTCATGCATACTGAGTTTTTTACACTGTTAAAGAGTTGGATTCCCATGCTAAACATACTCCTGCCGGTTTGTCACAAGTTTCGGAAAGTTTTTTTCGAGTATGGCTCTGTGTGACGTTAGATGGAGCGGAATTTCCTTATATGGGTCCTAAGGCACTTCTGCCAGAAGAGCGCACGCTCCCGTATAGCGAGGCTGAGCAGCATAGACATTTCACTGATCAGAGCGAGAGCGTCGCAAAAAAGTCACAAAAGAAGTGTGTTTTTGGTTGCCAGGGCAAGATAACCCTGCACAGATTACCAATAAAAAAAAACAGCATTAAGGGACCAGTGGATGGAGTTTATTTTTACAGAGCATCAACGGAATTGTGCAAGTGTTTTTGTTTGTTCCCTGCATTTCGAAGATGCTTGTTCACAAGGCCCAGTTTGACGACGGATTTGCGTATCGTTTATTTCTTAAGGATGATGCAATCCCAAGGAAAAAGGGTCACGATCGTGTGTTGGAACCGCAGGCGGTGAGTAAAACTGCTTCAAATATCTCTGCCTCCTTGTTAGTGCGTCCGCCTCCCATGCCAGAGACCCGGGTTCGAGCCCCGCTCGGAGCGAGTCGTTGCTGCTGCTGCTTTCGTTCAGTTTCAGCCTCTGGATCTGATTCTGGATCATAAATAAACGGCTGAATCTGACTCTAAGCCATGGTTTGTTTTGGATGATGGTTTTTCCCTCACGGTAATGTCACAGTTTCCACATGCTCTCAACGCAAAAGCCTATTCGCGCTTGTGATTCTTTAGCTCCGCCCACACGTCACGCCTCCAGCCGGTCGTGTTTTTCTGGGAAAAATCGGTACAGACTATCTTTCTCTTATGAATATAATAAAACTAAAGACTTTTTGGATTTATGAAGGATGCAGTACTACTCTATATGTACTCAAGATTAACAGGATATTGAGTGAAAACGAGCATTTCACCCCCCCCCCCTTAACTACGTGTTCTAGAACTTATTGCAATAGCAGTAATAGTTTTTCCCAGTACTTACTGAATAAAAACATCTATTAGAAAGTGTGTAACATTTGAATTACTAGTAATATTTTTAATTGAACTATGAAGAAGTTTTAAAAAACAAGTTGATAAAAAGTTCAAAGGATATACTAAAAATCAGTAGTTACATTTAACTAAGAAATAAGTATAGTAGTAGTCAATAAATAAAATTGGAATAAAAATTTATCTACATACTAGTCAGAAGTGCACAGTTGATATCTGAAGCACAAACTCATAGAATTAAATTCTAAATAAATGGTGACCAGATGTCCAGTTTCTCCGCTCTATTTTTAGTGTCTCTCCTTATTAAGAAAACATTCAAGTTTTGTCCCATTTTTCAACATTTCTTTATGACTCGGAGATCAGAGCGAGTACTTGTAGTGTTCTGTCATGCAACAACATCCTAATCAAAGGTAACCAAGCTCATCATCGAGCCAACTGACCATCCAATCAGAATTTATCATCAATTTATTTGCAGTTAGTGAAGGTGGGATAGGCAGAATTCTGCTGAATGACACACAGGAAGCATTCTCTATAATGCACCAGAATTGTCAAATAGACACGCAGTTTTCAAAATTTCCATCATGAGGAGTATCTCACGTAAATATAGTCGTTATGCCTTAAATGAATGTAGACAGGTTGATTAAACTGGATACATGTCGGTATATTACATCCTTGCATTCGGTCTTAAAGGGACAGCAGCCTAATTAAATACCTGCCTGTGTAATTAATGTTAATCAAACAAAAAAAAGACATAAAAAGTTCAAAGGATATACTAAAAACTAGTAGTTACATTTAACTAAGAAATAAGTATAGCAGTAGTTAATAAAAATGGAATACTTAACAAAAAAATAACTACATACTAGCCAGAAGTGCATGGTTGATATCTGAAGCACAACCTCATATAATAAAATTTCACAAATTTAGGGTGACCAGATGTCACCCTAAGTTTTTTTTTTCAAACCTACTGTATTTGAAAAAAAAAAGATTATTTAACTTGTATCTCTGTCATATTCGTCTTATTTTTTGTAATTTGCTTTGTTCTTTTCTCTCTCTCTCTCTTTCTCTCTCTCTCTCTCTGTCTATAAATATCATATAGAAATCATGAAATAAAATGTCTCATTTTATGGTCAGGGGTGGCGCCAGCCGATTTTGCCAGGGCTTCAGCCCCGAATGTTTTGAGTCAAGCCCAGAATGTAATGACTCTCACTGAGCAAATATGAAACTGGACAATAGCCTATGTAAACCCCTGAAATCATAAGTTGCTTTATTTAATTGTCTATTTAACAACCTGTAAAAATAGACCTTAAAAACAATCTAGCCTATAGAATACATTACTCGACGTAATGAGGTCATTGGCAATGACATAATGGCGTGAAATCTATCAAACATTCAAATATATAAAGTCAGTAATCATAACATTAGTCAGTTAAAAACCTCTTAATAATGAAGGGTTTTCAATTAAATGTTGCAACAATGCACCCAAATACAGTAACAGCAATAATGTGCATACAAGGATTTAAGTCTTGAAGACATAAAGTAAATAAATTAGGTGTCCCCAGCGCAGAAACCATGATCCACTAACTATACATAATCCATTGCAATGTATTTGTTATTAAATTAATTTACGTTTCGCCCTTCATTCAAGCCCTCGGTTTACCCGCGCTCATAAAATTAGCACAGAATCAGTTCGGTTCAGACGCGCTGAGAGTCAGTTGGCTTCACGCTGAATCACGCATGCGCAGTATCATCAGCTCCTCGGTTCTCGAATCGGACGCGTCCGAAAGAAAGGGTTTTCGATTCAGTGTACTGGTGATCCGAAAACCGATGCAACCGATTCTTGACTCAAGAACGAGAATCGCTCTAATCGGCATGTGCTGCAGTTCAGTATCATCAGCCGCTCTACTTGTGTTTATGTTCTGTTTACTACAAACTCAATTTGTGAATGTGTCATCATTAACTATAAATACAGTACAGATATTTCATAAATCATCCCTTATTCCTATTAAACATAGTCTTTAGAGTCTTAATTATTGTCCAACTTCCCTGAAAACCCCTTTGGCCTATACATAGTCTACAATATACAGATTAGAAACACTCATCTAAAATATATATATATATATATATATATATAGATTATATATATAGTTCTTTTATCACACTTTCCGATGTTTAACAAAAAACTTGAAAAATTACACGCATGCGCAGTATCATCAGCTCATCGAGCTCATCGATTCTCAAATCAGACACGTCCGACAGAAACAGTTCTCAGTTCAGTGTACTGGTGATCCGAAAACCGATGCAACCATTTCTTGACTCGAGAACGAGAAATGCTCCAGCAGTGGGCATGTACGTTTGTCATCTGGCTCTGCTCAGTGTTCATCTTCAGTTCTTCTTCACAGCAGTTCAGTCAGTGTACTGTTTGAGTAAATGAATTACTCAGGGATATTGGTTTATTCTGCCTCAGGGGGAAGGTGAGTCACGTTTAAAAAGTTAAAAGCTTAAGTAATTTGTGGATTAATGCTTATTGGAGACGCGAACCGTTTCAAACGATTCAGTTCGATTTGGTGAACTGGTTCAGCTGGTTCACTAAGAAGAACCGGTTAAATTGAACGATTCTTTCGCGAATTGGACATCACTATTTGACAGTGACTGCTAGCGGAGGAGTAGTCACTAGTGGCATTTAAAATACTAGTTTTACTTTCTATTAATTAAACAAGTCCTAGCAACAAAAATTGATAGTAAGTGGAATAAATGTAAAACGGCTTGCCATACACGGTCTCGCCATGCAAATGACCCGCGCTCAGCCTTTAGCGGCTGTCCATGTGGACAGACACCATGCCTTGTTGTTCTCCACGCCCATTGGTTCTCTCTCATCGACATGTTTTAATCATGTGCTAATGTACCGCAGGATAGGGCTACTGCGAAAACCCGGAACATGGATTCCGTATACGTTTCACAATATTTCCTCCTTTTATGCTGTAATAAGCGACCGGAAACACATTTAAACAGCGTCCAGCGTTCCGTAACAATATCACCCTGAAGTCTTGATCATTTCTATAAACATTTCGATCTCATTAGAGAGATTACGTTCGGTAGATTCCTGATCCTACCGCTAAGTATGACAGCGTGATCTGTCCTAGTTTTTAATCACTGGTAGTATTAGGGCGGAGTATCTCCAGCGAGGGCGGACCTTGAACGGTATGCCTTTCGACTTGTATTTTCTATTACTCCAATCGCCAT
The DNA here is from genome assembly GCF_003368295.1 of Carassius auratus. Classification (NCBI taxonomy): domain Eukaryota; kingdom Metazoa; phylum Chordata; class Actinopteri; order Cypriniformes; family Cyprinidae; genus Carassius; species Carassius auratus. The sequence continues at coordinate 601,787 of NW_020523497.1, forward strand.
CTTGTTGCCAGTGAAGTAATGTGTTTCTGATGAATTTCGGGAGCGCCCTGGATGTCTTATGACTGTCTTTGGAAGCCAGTTGGATTATACTGTGATTTAACCCACCACATATATCTGTATCGGGGGCTTGCTTGCATACACTTTTAACGGGAACGTATTGTATCGGTGTTCAAAATGAGTATCGATACTCTATTGGAAGCAGCCAGGTATTTGGAGTGGCAAGCCCAGCAACAACAGATTACACGTGGTAAGGCTGGACGGGGGGGGGCGGGGGGGACTGGGTGATTGCATAGATCTACATGATAAATTAGATATGTATGAACTGATTTGGGATTGTACCCAGCAATTGTTTTTTCATACCGGCACTCTTCAAGATAAATAACTACAGTTATATTTTCTTTAAAAAGAAAAAAAATGCAAATCAGCTTTTTATTATAAGAATTGCGAACAAGAGCTCTTTGTCTCAGTGTAATCTCCAAGGGGTTTGCACTTTTTGTATGGTGCAGTCTTCGTGACTAGGGCATATTTCGCTCACTCGGTTTCCGGGTTAAATCCTTGCTATATTTAGTGTGCTACTATAATGGCTCAGTGGCGCAGCGGTGGGTGGGTACATTTACCCGACAGATCCTCGGATATGGCGCGACACATTAAGTTACACGTTTTTGCATTTATATTGAATGGGTAGAATTCATAAAATGATAACAACTATTTTTATTCACCAGTTAATTTATAAACTGGTTAGCTAAATGTACCGAACGTCGTGTTTGCTATCCGTTGGGCGGTGGCAAGTTTTTTTTTTTTTTTTTTTTTTTTTTAACATAATGACATTGCCGAGTGTTTATCTCATCTTATAACTTTCAACACCAGCCTACTTTTCCCAACACACTTCTTCGTTAATAGCTGCTTAATCTCTTTTTTGTTTGTTTTTTAATCTTCTATACGCCGAAATTGCATAAAACAGACAATGTAAGGCTTTTTTTAGGGGAGGGGGGTTGTTTCGTTTCATTCTCGAGGTGACGTGTCAGTAAAGCCACGCCCACAGCAAATACCGCGTGCTGAAAGTCCGCCCTCTTCAACCACGTGCGCGCCAGACACCAACTCCCCACTCCGTCTCTCCCGGGTCACAACTTGGGAGAAAATAGGGCAACGCCACCCTCCCTCAATGCAGAAGTTATATAATGTGTATTTTTCATGCATCTCCCAAGTAAAAGCTTGACATACTGATTTACTCTTTCATTACTCTTCGTTGAATTTTTGTCATACAGTTAAAAAGATACAATAAGAAGAACAATAAGTGCAGCTGCATATTTTTGAACATCCCTGCAAGGTCTTTCTCTTTAAAGGCTCTATATATGCAAACTTTGCATGCACTTACACAATCTTTGACCTTGTATAGATCTAAAAAATTACATGTAAGTGCAAATGTGCTGTATTAAAAACTCTTTGTGAAGTTTTATGTTAAAGGAGAACAGAATGATACCTTACATTTATTATATATATATATATATATAAGTATAAGTATAACAACAAAGATAATATCGCTTCAGTTTTATACCATCAAAGCTGGTTAAACTTCCACTTGCTGTTTGAGCTCTGTGGACTTTGATAGTGTCTGACAGACATTAAATATTTTAATACTGAGTGTTAATGAAGATGTGAACTAGTTGTCCAGACCCACACAGTCACGAATAGGTTAGTTTGATAAGTTTGTTAAATTTAATGTTTGCATTTGATTTTGTTGTTCAAAATGAATTATTGTCAATGATTTTTATGTAAGTAAAGTTCATTGCAGTTGATACAAAGCCTCTTTGCACTGTTCTGGTCTATAGTTTGTTTCAGAATACGGTCGTGATTTCCACATTAGCCTGTGAAAATACAATGTGATTTTGAAGGGTTCCTTTTGAAGTTTCCTTTGTCCCATTTACACATTGTAATGTTCCAAATGCCCACTCTTAAAGCCAACGAACCACCATATATCCTATCTGTGTCCTGAGTGAAGTCTCAAGTGCTTTACATACTTATTTACGGAGAGCAATAGATGGCACTCTCATAAGCTGTTCAGAACTTAATAGGCTGGCTGTGTTGTGTCTGCACAATGACACATTAGTGTTTGTGATTCCATTCCTAAGATGCTATTCATTTCTTTGTACGCATGTAAATGTCAAGAGAAACGCCATTTCGGTTTGTATTTATCTTCTGTTATGTAATGGAGAAATATGCAAAGACTGAAAATATTGATCTCAGCATTCTTTAGTTTTGAAGGCTTCTGAGAATGTGTTTCACAATCAATATCATTGATTCCCACATGCTGTGGTTTGAATGAACTGTGTAGGAACGCTTTGCATCAGGTCAACCCTTTGTCTGCGGCCTGCTCACATTCGCAAGATGCAGTTTCTACTGCAAAGGAATGTCTTGCAGTGCAAATGGCAGTTTTGACTCATAGACACTTTGGACAGCAGCCAGAATTTCTCTCCCCCTTGTATTAGAATTCAAACATTGATCTGAAGTCACAACTCAGAACTGAACTGAATATGGATCAAGTGGCTAAACAATAGATCAGTACATCATCGTAGAAATGGTCGAATGGTGGGATGGCACGGCCGTCAGATTCCCCACACCAGCTCTTGGCTTTTCATGCAGACTGCTGTGTTACGTCAGTGTAGAGTTGGAGACTAGGAAAGACTCTTACTGGGGCTTCTCTCTTAAAGAGACAGACCCTCCAGACAGCTAGCTCACATCCCACCCTTGGACATGAAGCCATGATTTAATGTCCCCTACACCAGCTTTTCTTTTTAAAATGGAAAACTGTAGCTACACGGCAGGTTTTGAGCCCTGTTGTGAATTTCATTGGAATTTCACACACTGCCTTGATGTATTAAATTACTCTGTTAGTCTGCAGCTTCTCATCAATAATTTACACTCACAGCCAAGAGCGCTTCTTAGTCGGAGCCTAGACAAGCACTAATTAGTTCCATTACTGATCTATAAATTGTTATTAATCTGTAGCATTGCTGCCGATATTCATTAGGTCTAGCTATTTTAGTTTGCTCCTCTTTCACAAAGGTATTATGAATTACCCTTTTTTTTTTTGTTTATTTTTTATTTTATTTTTTTACACACACCGAGCTATGCCATATCTGGATAATAAATGGTAAATCGCGCTTTGAAATTTGTGCTGTTAATATTTATTTCAGGCTGTTAATGAATCAGGCAACTACATCAGGGTAAATATATTTTGCTTATATTATGACAGTCAAGGGTTATTGCAGATACGCATTCTGATCTATTCTTAAGGACAAAAGTATTTGTTGTTGTTTTTTTCAATGGCCCACACCAGAGCGGGCAATTTAAATCAACACGATACATTTAATCACATCCAATGAGATTTTCTTTAATTTCAGCAATTTTATGTACGTATTTCACCCAATATATTTACTCAAATCACAAAAACTTTGAAATAGTTTTTGATCTGTTAGCTTAAGTGTTGTAGATTTTTAAACTGACACAAAGGCTTTCTGGTAAATGGAGAAAGCTGGAATTGGCCAATAATCACTAATAAACCTGGTGAATAAAGTGAATAAAGTTTGCTTTGGCAAGCTATTTTTAACTCCTGACAACTCAAATTTTTTTTTGCTTGATTTTGTTCAAAATGACGTAACACCAGTTTGTTCTTTGATTTTGCTTTAAGTATATTGGGCATAGTTCCCCCAAAAATGAAAATTATGTCATTAATGTTCCAAATCCTTGAGACCTCCGTTCATCTTCAGAACACAGTTTAAGATATTTTAGATTTAGTCTGAGAGCTTTCTGTCCCTCCATTGAAACTGTTTGTACGGTCTGCTGTCCATGTCCAGAGAGGTAAGAAAATAATCATAAATAACAAAAAATAACAAAAACTACGACTTTATTCAGCATTGTGTTCTCTTCCGGGTCTGTTGTGAGCGCGTCTGAGACACAGCGCGTCTGAACCGAACTGGTTCTTTTGGTGATTGATTCTGAACTGATTCTGTGCTAGTGTTAAGAGCGCGGGTAAACTGAAGGCTTGAATGAAGGGCAATCATCGCCAATGACGTTTCTTCAACCGGTTCATTAAATCGAACTGCCCGAAAGAACCGATTCGCGGAAAAGAATGGAACTTCCCATCACTACTGGTGATCCGAAAACTGATGCAACCGGATCTCGACTCGAGATCGAGTCAATCTTTCGTCCGTTATCTGGCTCGGCTCTGTGTTCATCTTCCATTCTCTCTTCACAGCAATTCAGTCAGTGTACTGTTTGAGTACATGAATTACTCCGGGATATTGCTTTGTTTGAACTCGGAGGGAGTGTCAGACACATTAAAAAAGTTAACAGCTTAAGTAATTTGTGGATTAATGCTTGTTGGAGACGCGAACCATTTCAAACGATTCAGTTTGATTTGGTGAACTTGTTCAAGAAGATCTGGTTACACTGAGTGACTCGTTCCCGAACCGGATATCACTAAACTGCAGTGAACGCGTTCATAACAGACCCGGAAGAGAAGACAATGCTGAATAAAGTCATAGTTTTTGTTATTTTTTGATCAAAATGTATTTTCGATGCTTCAACCGATCCTCTGATGTCACATGGACTACTTTGATGATCTTTTCATTACCTTTCTGGACATGGACAGTATACCGTACACACAGTTTCAATGGAGGGACTAAGAGCTCTCAGACTAAATCTAAAATATCTTAAACTGTGTTCCAAAGATGAACGGAGGTCTCACGGAATTGGAACGACATGAAGGTGAGTTATTAATGACATAATTTTCCTTTTTGGGTGAACTAACCCTTTAACTTTTTCCATTCAAACTGTGAATTTAGGCAAGAAATCAGAATCTCCAGTGAGAGTCAAGAAAAAAATTAACAGTGTCCAATCTAGCTGCAAATTTAATTTATGAAACAAATCATCAAATCACCACAAAAACTATGTGCGGATCAAGCAGAATTTCTGTCTCTTTCTATTTAGAATCTCCAATGAGAGTAAAAAAAAAAAAAAAAAAAAAGTTTCCATTCAAGCTGAAAATTTAATTTATACAACAAATCAGAATACCACAAAACTATTTGTGGATCAAGCAGCGTTTCCATCCCATGTGTTCACGAGAACAAAAGGAGTTCTATGGAAACTGCAAAATATAAATGGAAACAGAAGCTGTAGGACTTTTATTAAATGTAATGAATTGTGGTTTAGAATGTCAGAGCATTTTTGTTTGCACAATCTTCAGACAGTTCTAAAGGGTAGAAGCAACCAGTCATGAGTGAATACATTTTTTATTGATCAACTGGGAATTTATTCTGTAAATGTATTTCCAGTAGTTTAGGCCGAATCAAATAATGTTTCCACTGCAAGCAACTGCATACTTTTTATCTTGCTCATTTTGGAATATGTATTCACATTTTAGTGTTTCCATACAACATCCCAAAGTTTATTATTCTCAAATAGTGTATTCAAGTTTTAGTCTTCATTTTGTCTTTCTTTGTGCATAATAATTTAGATCTTTTTTGTTTTCTACAGAGGAAGAGGAGCGAGAGAAGGCCCTGCTGTCCCGTGAGGCTGAGCAGAAGCTCTCTACCCCCATTATCCAGTCTGTCCAAGTTAACCATGTGACCTGGGTCGACGACATGCGGCTCGAGCCACACCGCCACCACCAGCACCACCCTCCGGTCCCGCCCCCTCCCCTCCCACCACCTGTTCCCATAGCTGTCATTCCTATCCCAGTGGTCCCTGCCAACCCCGCGGCCCCTCCCATTCAGACTGCTTCATCCCTTCACACAGCCTCCTCTATGCCAGTGGTCACACCCTTGGCCTCAGCCCTGTCCCCACCAGCAGTCCCCCTTCTCAGCCCTAATGGCAAGGATGCCCATTCCCCACCACAGCAGCAGCAGCAACAACATCATCACTTGATCGCACATGTAAAAGCAGAAGCTACCAACTTGCCTCCATCGAATAACAGTCCCAAACAGCAGCCACAACTGCAACAGACGCAGACGCTGCTGCAAGCATATCCAGGCCCCATCATCACAGCCCAGCATCCACCACAGCAACACACCCTCCTGCCCCAGCCAGCACTAGCCCAAGCTCAGCCCGCACCAGCCCAGGGTCAGGCAGGCCAGTCGCCCAGGCCTAACGGAGCTGTTGTGGAAGACCCGCGCAACCTGGATGGCAAAAGGAGACCTGGAGGGTGAGCCGTGTTTTGTGGTTTAGGTTTATTAAACTGTAGGATGCTCGCTTGAAACTGTGTTGGCTATTTTGTTATGAGATTGCAATTTTTACAAAGTAGGCTGCTGTCCTGTCCTGTGACCCATGATGAGAAATAATGCTGCTGTGTGTGTTTGTAGGCTGCAAACTACATTTGTGATTTCTGATATACTCATCCTCAGGTCGTTCTAAACCAGTGTTTCCCAACCACTGTGCCGCGGCAGGTTGTCAGGTGTTCTGTTAAGAATTATCAGAACTTTCTATCTCCATTTAGTTGTTATTATTTTAAATCAGTGCTAGTGGTCATCTTTACGTCTGTTTTGCAAATAATTAACCAATGAAAAGCATTCAAACGAGCTTGTGACTTAACCTTGTAACGCCATTGGATCATCAATCAATAACTCCACACAGTCTAGAGACAGATCTCTGCTCATAAGCTAATGCAAGGCTAAATAAAGAACTGATGTTTGAATAAGTAAAGGATTTTCTTTACTCAAGAAACACTATGTCTATAAAGGCTAATGTATTTTGTGTATATGAAGAGCGAAGAAGAGTCTTACCATTTGCCGCCTAGCAGTCGCTATTATACTGTTTTAGCCTATATATCCTGTGCATAGCGCTTCATCTTTTATATCGCAGAGCGCCCATTTAGCTACAATAAACTTTATAACCTGTAAGTTGATGCAGATTTTTTACTTATTAAGACTGTGCCGTGGCTAAAATAAAGGTTGGAAAACACTGTTCTAAACACACATGACTTTGTTTTATGTGGAACACAAAAGGAGATATTTCGAGAACGTTCACACTGCTCTTTTCCATACAATGCAAGGATGTTAAGCTGCAAAAAATCACCATAAAACTAGTTTCACTGACTCCTTCACTATATTCTGTCATTTGAAAATATTTGCTGAAAACTTGTTGCAGCATTAAATATAATTTATATTTTTTACTATATGAATAATCAAGATATGTTGAGACATCTTTATCTTGTCAGTGATCGGGGCTTATTAAGTTTAAAGTCCTATTGAGTTTTGAAAATTGGCATTCAGAATGAACAGAATGAAAATATGGCTTAGTGCGATTTAATATCAGTACATTTATGTGCTGCATGTTTCAGAATGAAGTGTGGCACTGTGTTCTTTTACTTGCAAGCAGCTTGTGATTTAGTGTTTTTAATGTTTCAGAGAGGCTTGGTTCACAGAGTTTGCATGGCTTATTGACATGCTTTTGAGAACGCACCATGCATCCAAAACTGTAAAGAGAAGTGCTTATAAACTTGCTGTTGTCAACAGAAGAGATGCTTTCAGGGCTGTCTGTGATTTTCCACCAAAATAAAAGCTTGATGGATTAACATTTGAAAATGAATTAATACGCTATTTTTATATTATTAAATCGCCTAATATTTTTAGTTCTTTTGAATTTTTTAATGAATTGTGCAAACCTACAGTTTCTTTATGCAGTGTTTATTTTTTTATTTTTTTGTACATCTTTAGTTTTTTTCCGAGCTTGACATCCCCTGCTCGGTGTTTGGCGTTATTGTTTGTGTAAGAGCTTCATAAAAGAATCTTTCCTTTTGTGTGGCCTACTAGAAAAAGAAATCTTTAAAATAACGTGAGAGTGAGCAGTGACCGATTTTTTATTATTTTTTATTTTTCATTTTTTAGTGAACTACTTATTTGCAACATACTTAGTTGCAAGAGACCATGATATAAAAAGTAATGGGTTGATTTGTAAAAGTTTACATATGACCTAGAAACATTTTCTATATTTTTCCTGCAGGGCTGGAACTCGAGAAGTTCACAACAAGCTGGAAAAGAACAGGTGGGTTAACTTCTGTTTACAATTTTCTGTTTATTTCTATTGACAAACCGAAGCGGAGCATATCACGGCATTGGGTAGCCTTAATGTAAGTTGTACGGTTGCTGGACTGATCACAGACACATTAACTCATGTCCCTTTGCAATTAGTGCACTATTTGTTTTTATTGGCTAGAAGGCCTCTACAATACTAGTTACCACAGTAACAAATGTGATATTACCAAGCAGTTGCCTTTTGAATTCATTGCTGTTACTTCCACCACCAAAATGCTTTGCCTAAACATCTGTTAAAACTTTAACTTGCTTTGCACAAGACATAAGAAATGGAACGATCAGTGCTTTTCTTTCCGTCACAGACGAGCACATCTGAAAGAATGTTTTGAGACTCTCAAGAAGAACGTTCCTAATGTGGATGAAAAGAAAACGTCCAATCTGAGTGTCTTAAGGAGTGCTCTCCGCTACATCCAGGTAATGGGATTGGATAGAAGTGCTATGAAACAACTATTTGATGTGCATCCAGTAGAAGCTTCTAAAATAAATAATATTGTAATAATATAATCGCTTTATTTTGCAAATAAAAGAAGCCTATTTTGGGGAACATTTAAGAATGCTCGTTTGATTTCTTAAGTTAAATGTTTGATGACCCAGACATGTTTTTATGAGATTCACCCAGAAACACACATCTGTCCTGATTCCATTTGTAGTTTAACTGTTACGTCTGCTTGTAAAAGGTCATGTGAGGATGGCATTTTGATTGGGAATGTTTTTCTCTGAACTATATTAGTTAGATGACAACATAAATTCATGAAAAATAATTAGAACATCATTTATTCCTAAAGGATATAATTAAATGGTAATAATTAATAACAATGAAAAGTGTGTTGGGAATAGGTCAGAAGATGGGGATTCATAGCTCGTTTTCTCCTTCTTTCCTCGTTCTCACCCTCCCACCCACATACACTTCTCCACACATACTTTACTGGCAGAACTGTGTCATATGCATCTGCCAAAACATCCTGGGTCGAATTCTTCTCCATGTGCGCTCATTTTATCTGTTCCTTACCCTCTTTTCCTGTTCTTTTCATACCAATAAGAGGTTTACTTTATTTTTTTTCCCACTTGGCTGTTTCTCTATCCATCTGTTTTTTCTTTGCCGGATGTTCAACAGCTAATGTTAAAAATGGCAATTGGAGCAAAAACCTTGATTTATTTTTCAAAAATAATATTTTGCACATTTAGGATTAATTAAGAAAATTAAATGAATTAAAGGTAATTTAGGATAATATGGTGGCCGATCACATGTTTAAGCTGTTGAAGTTCATGAGTTTACCTGGATCAGAACTTTAAAAAAGCGCCAAGGTCACGGTCGATCATTTAATTTGCAGACGGTAGCCGCCACAATTAGTATAATAGTGTGGGTAGAATGGTGACCCGTTTATGAAAGATATATCTTTGATTATGATCTCAAAAGCTATAAAACTGAACCCAGCAATTGCTGTAAAGACACGATAAACACAAGCGAGGGAATGAGGGCTGCCTGCTCGCACGCTACTCTCTGCTGTATATGCGCAGTCCTCGAGTCCCCCCGCTTTCAGCTTTCAGCTCCCGCGTCCACGTGAGGCATGAGCACATGGCAAGCGTGAGCCCGGTGACGTCAGCTGCTGCTCTGTGCTAGTCCTCCTCCCTCCCCTCCCTCTCTCTCTCTCTCTCTCTCTCTCTCTCTCTCTCTCAGCGTGCTGTGCACACACCAGACACACACATGCAGACTGAAGTGGTTTAAAATCAAACAATGCAATATTGAAACGTTGCTGCAGTACATGATGCTTGCTGTTCGGCACCCTTGTGTAAAAGTAGGGTATGCTACATTGTTCGAGTCAGTAGCCTTGCATGGTTGTTTCTTTCTTTTCTGGGCCGTAGTCCTGTGAATCGTTGTTATCAAGGAGACAACAGCAAACAGAGCTGGTGGTCAGTGAACGGCAGTGGGTCCCTCTGTCTGTAAATGGAGTTTCTTTACAGGTTATGTTCTAGATGCTGTCTGTGTTCAAACAGGCATGGCATTCTTCTTTTTACGCTCAGGAGTAATATAACAGGGACAGTAGTGATGAATTTTCAAACACAATATTACGAGTTGCATGAGTTCACAGCTGCAGTGATGTACCAGCAGCATCAGTGTTAGTTTATGGTGGTCTGATTCTAATGTTGATATTTTATTACACATTATTTAGTCTGGTGGTCAACCAATACATTAATTTTTATTTTGGTGGCTGATATGATATAATGCTTCTATACATATAATCAGACTATATGGGAAGTCGTGGCCTAATGGTTTGAGAGTCGGACTCCCAATCGAAAGGTTATGAGTTCGAGTCTTGGGCCGGCAGGAATTGTGGGTGGGGGGAGTGCATGTACAGTTCTCGCTCCACCCTCAATACCACGACTGAGGTGCCCTTGAGCAAGGCATCGAAACCCCCAACTGCTCCCCGGGCGCCGCAGCATAAATGGCTGCCCACTGCTCCGGGTGTGTGTTCACGGTGTGTGTGTGTGTTCACTGCTCTGTGTGTGTGCACTTCGGATGGGTTAAATGCAGAGCACAAATTCTGAGTATGGGTCACCATACTTGGCTGAATGTCACGTCACTTTTAAATAATGACTGAGAGATACAAAACATTGCGGAAATCAAATAAACACTTCACAGTATGTATTTAAAATTAACCCAAAACACTGAGAAAAGAAAGTTTGTTATTAATTGACAAATTTTTAAATAAAATGTAACATTTTGCTTATTTTTAAAAAGAGTACTTATTATTGATATTATGGAAATGTTTTGGACACTTAGTTTAAATTTATACTGAATGTAGTTACTTCACTAAAATCTTTTAAAGGTCTTAATATGGTAAAAGTTTACTGTCAGCTTTTAAGGTAAACTACAATATACTTTAATTTCTGCTGAAACTTGAATGTCGTAATTACATGTGTGTAATGATGTTGAAATTTTGCACATTATATAAACTTTAAATTGGTAAGTTATATAAAATGTACTTTTAAAGTAAAATTATTAATTTGATATACAAGTGCACTTTTTTGAAAAGTGTAATTAAATGTAAAAAACAAAAACAGTCTGGAAACTCTCTTTAAGTACACTTATGTGGCCATTTATGTCATTAATATATCATAGTATCTTTTTTTAAGTACATTACAAAGACACATTCAGCATAATTGAGTCCACTTCTTTTGCACAAGAGAAGGCTGTCAGTGTCAGTAGATTGAAGAGTTTATATGAGGAACTAATGCTCCTGGTAATGACTTAATTTCAAATTGACCAATTAATCATGTATTTAATCAAATTCAATCACTCTTTTTCATGTAAAATATTTGTAAAACAAAATATGCGCATTATCTATTGACAAGACTTTTAAACTGAGAGGCAGTTAACTGGTCAATAAAAAAGCTAAATATTGGATGTTTAATAGCTGATTAAATATTTTTGCAGCATTATTTCATTGTTTGGATGTCCGAATGCAGTTTTACTTGACCGCTCTCTTTTTCAAACTACATTCGATAAAGAGGGGGAAAGGGATGCTGGGAACAGACGGAGAGGGGCACGAACACATGATACAGGGGAGGGAGTGCAAGAGTCATCGGACTGGACGTCGATGTGAGCCAATCGCATTAACCCTTGCCTCACTATTACACCTTCTCCTTATCACCGCTACTTCCCTGCTCTGTTGCCAAGGAGACCATGGTGGGTACCAGCTGTTGCCGTGGTGATATCCAGTGGGACCTGATATCTAGACTGTAGGGGTGTCTAATCAGTTACACACTAAAGATGGAGTGGGTTCAAAACTGTCTTGGGGTCATTGAGCACAGGTTCTATACACACACACATCAGGATTTGAGCTGATGGCTGGGGCTGATGTTTCAGTATTATAATGACTGCGTTATCACTAGCTGAAGTGTCACATTACCAAGGACTATGATGACATATAGTCTTGTTGTCATCCTAATTTGTCATCTTTGTACTTGACTTATTTCTTAGTGCATTTTGCTTCTAAAGTAGCATCTCTTTATTACGTTCAATTGTTTGTTCACAAAAACACCTCAATTTTCATGTGAAACATTTACAAGGTTTTAACAATCATTTAATAATCATACCAAGGTCCAAAATACAGTTTTCAAGACATATATATATATGAAAACCATTCAACTGTATTGCAGCATATCAGTTCCTGGCCAACATTACATTTTTTTTTTTTTTTTTTATCTGTATCAGTAGATGTTGGATATTTAAATAAATATTTAATTTAATTAATAGTTTATCATTTTCAAATTGGTAAAAAGTGATTGTAAAAATAGTACAAAAACATTATATTTAAAATGTAGCAAATGTTCTTCTTAAATGTTCTGTTAATAAAAAAGGAAAAAATCTGGAAAAAAAGGTTTAAAAAAATATTTTAAAATCTGTTTTAATATATAAAATAAAAATGTTTTAGAAAAATTGTAATATATAAAATAATAAGTTACCAAAAAATTATTTTCAGCCTTGGTGAACATCCAAGTAAGGGAATTATTTCCAAAAATATATATAAAAAAAAAAAAACTTTTGTGTTGTATGTGTATATATTTTTATTTATGGCTTATCAGCATATCACCCAGAGTTTTAATATCGGTGCAACCCTACATTTAGTGCATAGGAAGTGTTTGTGTAATTTCATTTCAATATTAAAATAACTTTCTATTACAGCCAAATATAATCAGTTGAAGGTTCATTTCTGAAGAGTAAACAGTTTTTTCAGTGTTTTAACAATGTTTTAATATTATACATTTTAATAGGGCTGGTTGTTTACCAAACCGGAGGTGTTGACTTGTATGTATTGCTCTGTGTATTGGTGTTGACCTGCTGTGTGAAGGGGGTTAGGGCCAGACAGTCCAATCTGACTAATCCTGGATCAGGCTTCACTAGGACAGACTCTCTCTCTCTCTCTCTCTCTCTCTCTCTCTCTCTCTCTCTCTCTCTCTGCCTGCACTCTCAACCTACTGCACCAGTCACATTCAGATTCCCTTAATACTCTATCAGTGGGTTATATAATCCCAGACACGCACAAAAAACACCCTCCACCTCTGTGCAGAACTCTATCTTGGTGCACGCTCACTGCTTCGCTGCTTTCTATTCTTCAGTATTCAGAGACGTGTTTTGTTCTTCTGAACACTGCAGTCCTCTGTGACTCTACAGGACTCCTGCTAATTAGGAGCCAAAACGCCGGTGTTGTCACACAGTTTCTTTGGCAGAACATAGGTGAGGGAGGGACTGAGGAGGAAACTGACTGATGAGAGTGTGTCAGAGCCGTCACATGCTCAAGGCTTTGACAGATGGGGTTGGGTGTGTGAACTGCTTTGCTTTTTGGACAGTTTTTTATCATAAAACTGGATGAGCACATATGTTAAATATTCTGTCATAAAGCAGTTCCACTGTCGCACGGCCAGCCTCGCATTTCTTGAATGTGGACGGACATAACTGCTCCTCTTCAAGGGTTTACATGTCTAAACAGTTTGTTCCTATTAGCCTAGTTTGATGTCCCGCGGTCAGCTGACTAACACAAAAAGTGGGTCAAATCATTTGCCTGTGTGACTACCACTTCCTTTCTTTTCATCCCACCCCTTATAACATCTGCAAGTAGTAAGTTGTTATACGTAAACATGAAGTAGAGACTTTACAGCAAGTGTGTATTCTCAAGCTTAGACATGAGTTAATTGTGGTGATTAATGTGCATATTGAAGTGCAGATGATATAAAGAGTAATGTATCATATTTGGTGCAGACTTTGAAGCGGAAAGAAAAGGAGTACGAGCATGAGATGGAGCGCTTGGCACGGGAGAAGATCGCCACTCAGCAAAGACTCGCCGAGCTGAAGAATGAGTTGAGCCAGTGTTTAGACATCACGGAGATCGACCGGATACTCCGACAAACTGTCCAACCGGAAGATGATCAGGTCTCCACATCAACCGCATCAGGTACAGCACATATTTGTGAATATAAGCTATATATATATATATATATATATATATATATATATATATATATATATATATATATATGATTCTGGTAAGAAATGAATACTTGTTTTCTTAAGAATCCTGAGAAGAAAATTGTGGAAAAGCTTCCACAAAAGTTAATTTTTTATTTATAAATTTTTTTTTACAAATTGTTAGTCAAGTTTTTTTTACATCAAAATAGACCTGATATTATTATTAGGATTTATATACAGTACAGACCAAAAGTTTGGAAACATTACTATTTTTTATGTTTTTGAAAGAAGTTTCTTCTGCTCATCAAGCCTGCATTTATTTGATCAAAAATACAGAAAAAAACAGTAATATTGTGAAATATTATTACAACTTAAAATAATAGTTTTCTATTTGAATATACTTTTAAAAATATATATATATTCCTGTGATGCAAAGCTGAATTTTCAGCATCATTACTCCAGCCTTCAGTGTCACATGTAACATCCAGTCTATCACATGATCATTTAGAAATCATTCTAATATTCTGATTTATTAAGAGTCTGAAACAGTTCTACTGTCTAATATACAGTATTGTTCAAAATAATAGCAGTACAATGTGACTAACCAGAATAATCAAGGTTTTTCGTATATTTTTTTATTGCTACGTGGCAAACAAGTCACCAGTAGGTTCAGTAGATTCTCAGAAAACAAATGAGACCCAGCATTCATGATATGCACGCTCTTAAGGCTGTGCAATTGGGCAATTAGTTGAATTAGTTGAAAGGGGTGTGTTCAAAAAAATAGCAGTGTGGCATTCAATAACTGAGGTCATCAATTTTGTGAAGAAACAGGTGTGAATCAGATGGCCCCTATTTAAGGATGAAGCCAACACTTGTTGAACATGCATTTGAAAGCTGAGGAAAATGGGTCGTTCAAGACATTGTTCAGAAGAACAGCGTACTTTGATTAAAAAGTTGATTAGAGAGGGGAAAACCTATAAAGAGGTGCAAAAAATGATAGGCTGTTCAGCTAAAATGATCTCCAATGCCTTAAAATGGAGAGCAAAACCAGAGAGACGTGGAAGAAAACGGAAGACAACCATCAAAATGGATAGAAGAATAACCAGAATGGCAAAGGCTCAGCCAATGATCACCTCCAGGATGATCAAAGACAGTCTGGAGTTACCTGTAAGTACTGTGACAGTTAGAAGACGTCTGTGTGAAGCTAATCTATTTTCAAGAATCCCCCGCAAAGTCCCTCTGTTAAAAAAAAGGCATGTGCAGAAGAGGTTACAATTTGCCAAAGAACACATCAACTGGCCTAAAGAGAAATGGAGGAACATTTTGTGGACTGATGAGAGTAAAATTGTTCTTTTTGGGTCCAAGGGCCACAGGCAGTTTGTGAGACGACCCCCAAACTCTGAATTCAAGCCACAGTACACAGTGAAGACAGTGAAGCATGGAGGTGCAAGCATCATGATATGGGCATGTTTCTCCTACTATGGTGTTGGGCCTATTTATCGCATACCAGGGATCATGGATCAGTTTGCATATGTTAAAATACTTGAAGAGGTCATGTTGCCCTATGCTGAAGAGGACATGCCCTTGAAATGGTTGTTTCAACAAGACAATGACCCAAAACACACTAGTAAACGGGCAAAGTCTTGGTTCCAAACCAACAAAATTAATGTTATGGAGTGGCCAGCCCAATCTCCAGACCTTAATCCAATTGAGAACTTGTGGGGTGATATCAAAAATGCTGTTTCTGAAGCAAAACCAAGAAATGTGAATGAATTGTGGAATGTTGTTAAAGAATCATGGAGTGGAATAACAGCTGAGAGGTGCCACAAGTTGGTTGACTCCATGCCACACAGATGTCAAGCAGTTTTAAAAAACTGTGGTCATACAACTAAATATTAGTTTAGTGATTCACAGGATTGCTAAAATAGTTTGAGTTTGTACAGTCAAAGGTAGACACTGCTATTTTTTTGAACACACCCCTTTCAACTAATTGCCCAATTGCACAGCCTTAAGAGCATGCATATCATGAATGCTGGGTCTTGTTTGTTTTCTGACAATCTACTGAACCTACTGGTAACTTGTTTGCCACGTAGCAATAAAAAATATACTAAAAACCTTGATTATTCTGGTTAGTCACATTGTACTGCTATTATTTTGAACAATACTGTATTTGATGAATAAAAGGTTAAAAAAATTATATATCATTTATAAAAAAATTATAATAACATATATTCTAATAATATATTTTCTTTACTATCACTTTTTTTATCAGTTTAACACATCCTTGCTGAATAAAAGTATTGATTTTATTTAAAAAGAAAGAAAAAAAATTACTGACCCCAAATTACTGACCAGTAGTGTATATTGTTATTACAAAATATTTATATTTAAAAAACATAGCTTCTTTTTTTTTTTTTTTACTTTTTATTCATCAAAGTATCCTAAAAAAGTATCACATGTTCTGAAAAAATATTAAGCAGCAGAACTGTTTCCAACTTTGATAATGAATCATCATATTAGAATCATTTCTAAAGGATCATGTGATAATGATCCTAAAAATTCAGCTTTGCATCACAGAAATAAATGATAATTTAGAAGTATAATACATTTAAAAACAATTATTATGAATTGTAATAATATATCACAATATTACATTGTTTTCTGTATTTTTGATCAAATAAATGCAGGCTTGATGAGCAGAAGAAACTTCTTTCAAAAACATTAAAAATAGTAATGTTTCCAAACTTTTGGTCTGTACTGTATATATGTATTTTTTTTCTTGGGTTAACCCCATGTTGAGGTTTCTTAAATCAGAAATATTATTTCTTAGTTTTTCATGGTGTAATTTTTCCTTCTACTAACAACTTAAAGTATGACTTCATATTACATCAAACATCATTTTCCCCCCCTGATATGCTTAGTTGTAATTTGTATGATTGAAACAACATAAAATTGAATTACCATGAATCATTTCCTCTCTTTTCAGAGGGTGAAGACAACTTTGACCAAGACGTAGATGATGACATGCTCTCCTCCCCACCCTCGTCTTCTGCGGCCAAACCGTCTGCTCCGACATCATCAGAGCCCCGCGCTGCCATGCCTCCACCCTCCATTCTCCCTACACATATCTCCATACAACACAAACCCACCACGTCACCCTCCGCTCCACCCAGTCAACCCCAGCCCACAGCGGTCACCCCTCAAGCCATCGCCCCTGCGCCCCCTTCCCACCTTGTTTCCCCTCCTCAGCCAACAGTCATCACCCACGCATCCGTATCACATGCGTCCGTCATCCAAGCGGTCAACCACGTCATCCCAGCTGGGCCTAAACATCTGGCGCACATTGCGCCCTCTAGTGGAGGCCAGCCTATCGGACACATCACCGTGCATCCCGTGGCCCACATTTACCCGCAGTCAGTAGCCGTCTCGCAGCCGACGGTGGTGGGGCACATCACACACACATTGGCTCATCACCCGCACACTCACGCCCAAATTAACGGCACACCAGTTACAGGTCAGCAGGCCACCATGATGGGAAAGCCAACGGCCGTGGTCGCCCACCATCACCCCGGGCTGATGGGCCAGACGGTGCTCAATCCGGTGACTATGGTAACTGTTCCTCCGTTTCCCGTCAGCACACTAAAGCTGGCCTGAGAGAAAAGAGAGGCCGCACAAAAAGACTTCCTTGAAAGGAGGTCTCACAAAGTGAGAGCAAGAGAGACTAAAGACCAAGAGCTAATTTCTAAAAGGACGACTAGGTCTTGTTCAGAAATTCACTACTGTCTCTCCTACAGGCCGGGACCTCACCTGGATCGGAGCGTATCCTCTTTGGCTTGTAGAAGGGGCTTGCGTGTCTTTAGCGTGTCTAGCGCTGGAAAGAAATTAATGTAATGCATTTTTGCTTAACTAAATTCGAAGACATTGGTCAGTTTTTAGTAATGTGAGAGTGGAGTGCTAAAACAAATCATTTTTTTCCGTCGTATCCTTTTTCAGTATGCAGATTATCGAGCTTTTACATTCATTCACCAAAAAAACTCCATGAGTCAAAAATGAGTGCTTAAAGCTCAGTACTGAAAGCATGCAGGAAAAAAGCGTGTACTTTGTAACTATCTTTAGGGGCATTTAAAACTCTTCAAACAGGGCTTGACAAAAAAAAAACTGGTACATTCAGACTTCAGACAGATCAGGTTACTCGAAGTGTCTTTATACTTGCGAGGAAATATAAGTGCCTAAGCCCCAATTCAAGGCCAGTGGCGCCACCTGCTGCTTACGCAATGCAACAACATTGTTTTATATGAAGCGTAAGAGTATATTAGACAGACATGACTTGACCTGAAGTCAGACATCTGTTGGCAATCAAGAAACTCAAAGTCTTAAAAGTGTCGAGGTGTATAGGTTGTAAAGAAACTTATGTACAATTAAACATCTAGGAAAGACATGAATTTGAAAGTACATTAAATCATTCATAACATACAGCAAGTGCTAAGACGTTTAACGTAACAATACTTAGTAGTACTTGATTAACGTTTCAAATTATTAAAAACGTTACATACGGCGTCGTGGTGTCGGGCATTTCCCTTTCTTCAAATCAGCAGTTACCAATGTTCTTGTGCTGGTAGCGACACAATAAAAACCGTCGAATGAAGTCTTAGTTAGAAAATATGTTAACGTAAATCGAACTTTTCCATCACGCGCACGTTGATGGCGTGTCTAAACCGTCTAAACGCGCGCGCCCTTGTCCAATGTAGGTCGGTGCTGTTGTGTCCATTTTACGTTCACTGCCGCTCAGTCATTTTTCATTATTATGTGTGATTGTGTAAATTTGTCATGAGGTAGGCGCTTGTTTATAAGTATTTTAGGAGGTTAAAACAGGCTGTTTTGTTGACATCAGGACAAAAAAACTTTAGTTTTGCCAATAGCAGTGGTGCTTTTAAAGTCGGACTGTCATTCTCAATGCACTCGCTAGATTGAACCTGCACAAAGTCAGACATCTGACCGTAAGGTTTGCTGTCGATGGTTAGGTACACCACGTTTTTGCTATATACCAGGGTTATTCAAATCTAATCAATGTTTTTGGGATCATTAGAAAATCTGAGGCAGGTGACTTTGATCAGGGTTGGAGCCAAACTCTGCATTGCATTGGCCCTCCAGGGCAAGATTTGAATAACCCTGTTAAATACTGTCACTTTCAAATGTAACACTGTGATTCCTGCGCTCAACATCCTCTTCCTGCTGCAAACACATTTGGATCTTCTGTTTGACTTCCTGTTTTCATTTTTTAGGGATGTGAAGATGGAATAATACCTGCTGTGCTTCACACTCCGTTAAAAACAAACAAACAAAATAGCCTAACCTTTGTGAAATGTATTAGTATGTTTTGTTTTTCATTTTTCTAATATATGTGTATGGATGTATGTATATATGTGAGGTATATGCACGTATTCACATATGTGTATGTATTTTAGGATTAGACTGATGCCTGGTTTTGCATGTAGATTGCAGATTTTGTTTGTTTGTTTAAATGTTAATCCCTCCTCTTGTTTCATTTTTCGGGACCATGTATCATACTGTATGATGTGGGCGGGACCGTTAGACCTCATTCTACATTGATATTATATATGAATATATGAAAAACTGTGCATTTTCCCTATGGAGAAAGTTTAAGTTATATATCGCCTGTAAATTTTGGGCTGCATTAAGATCGAATTGTCCACCATGTTTAACTGAAATAGTAATAAACTTATTAAAATATGTTAGATTACTACAAAAAAAAAAACATATTGACGATTCATAATAAATCTTATGACATTTACTAGTCAAGTGGTATTGTTCTTATTTTTTGTGTATCTCAACAGTCATATTTACATGAAAACTACAATATTGGAATATTAATGTATTCCATACCTTTTCAGGGCACCTTCGTTCACAAGATGCATACATTTTACTGTTAATATTTTATTCACTGCAGCTTAAACATTTGACATTTCAAACCATATATCTATCGTAAACATTTTAATTAATTGATTAGTCTGTCTTAATGTCCATGATGCATCTGTTCCTGAATCCTTTCCTGAACTTCCTGCATTCGCCGCAACTGCAGAAGGAAAAAGATCAAATAAAATAAAAATACAAAATGAATTAGAAATATTACGAGAGACTTAAACATTGGCTTTACAAATACCGAAATATGCTAACATTGTAATCTTACTATTTTTGCAACATACGTACTGGACACTGTATGCAAATCAAATTTAAAAATGTTTAAAATGCAAATTAATAATTTTTATTTAATAAACATTTTGTTTGATAGATCACACTATCAAAAATGCATTTTCATTCAAAAATTTACTGAAAATGGCAAATAATTTTAATAATGCAAAATATTTTTATATTTTCATAACTGAATGCTACTTACCAGGATGAGGACTGAATTTGAAAAGGCATTCTAGTATTCCTCTCAGAATGACACAAATGACATGCAGGGGGAAACTAAATTTTCAATTACAATTATCCCCCTTGTTTCAGTTAAATTAAAACAAGGGAATGTGTTACTACAACACTGCCAATGATTAAACAAGAGATTTAATAAATACAATTAATTGACAGTTTGTTCTTTTTTGTATGTCATGTCAGGTGTGGGGCACTGTACATTCTTACTTATATAATAAGAGTAGTATTTTGATATCCTATTCTGAAGCCCAGGTCATATGTGACAACTATGTGGTAATAAATACCTACTCTTTCACTTAATATTAAAAAAACAATTGTAGTTAGTATGGTGTGAATGGAAAAAATCCATTCCAAACATGCAATGTATCCATTCTGAAGAGAATGAAGACATTATATAGTCTAATTAAAATGATCTAGAAAAAAGAAAAGAATACTGTATTACCTCTTCATCTTTCTCCCAAATAAGGCGCTCAGTCTCACGGTCCACAGGCATCAGAGGCACAGGAAAGTCTGAGGCGCTGTCTCTTAGCTGGTTACACAGACTGGATGAAAACAGCCAATGAAACAGTAACATAAACCACACAGGAAGGTCAGTGATGACACACGATGATCAAAAGCACACCATTAATTTGCACTGCAGAATATTTTGATATGATCATCTAATGATGTCAGTTTATCCTCTGACCTGTGTTTCCTCTCAAGGACCACCTTGTGATTCATATTCTGGATGCACTGAGCGTGGTAATTCTCATAATGCATTTCCCATGTCACATCCTTCAGGTCTTGCATGTGTGTGCACACCAACATGTTCCTCAGCTTCAGGAAGTCGGAGTGAACAGGGTTCTCCACTGGAAGAGTTGAGTCAACTTCAATTTATTTACATAGTGTTTTACAGAATACACTTTGTTTCAAAGCAAATTTACAGAAAACCGTTGTTCATAATAGCAACGATTCAAGCAGTCAAGCAGTTGAGATATGCTACTGTATATAGCATATCACCCTACATGAGTGTATACTGAATGTATGCTGATAAAGTTGGACCTATTTATATATGCAACTGTATAAACGCTTGTCGCCTCAGTTAGCCATGTCACACTCCGTCTTTTATAGCATCAAATAGCTTACTAGAACCAAACTTATTCAAAAACGCACACTTTAACTTATCAACATGATAAAAGTTACATGAAATGACAAAATATATATATATAAAAATTATTTGAAGTGTATTTTAATTGTTTAGTTTGTCTCATGTTCCATTAGATTACATAGAGAGGGTGGGGTTTATGACCTGTATATTGTGTCCACCCACCCACAACATATTGGCTTCACTTTTCAGGACTTGTGTGCCACACTTGGTTTCGAGTGACCACATACAGACGTGTCAAGGAATTTGCTGAACCACAGACAACGTCAGAGGCGTCTTACCTGGGCTAAGGAGAAGAAGAACTGGATTGTTGCCATTGGTCCAAAGTCCTCTTTTCAGATGAGAGCAAGTTTTGTATCTCATTTGGAAACCAAGGTCCTAGAGTCTGGAGGAAGGGTGGAGAAGCTCATAGCCCAAGTTGCTTGAAGTGCAGTGTTATGTTTCCACAGTCTGTGATGATTCGGGGTGCAATGTCATCTGCCGGTGTTGGTCCATTGTGTTTTTTTGAAAACCAAATCACTGCACCCATTTACTAAGAAATTTAGGAGCACTTCATGCTTCCATCTGCTGAGTCTGACCAGCTTTTTGAAGTTTTAGTTTCCAGCAGGATTTGGCACTAGCCCACACTGCCAAAAGCACCAAAAGTTGGTTAAATGACCATGGTGTTGTTGTGCTTGACAAACTCACCAGACCTGAACCCCAGAGAGAATCTATTGGCTATTTTCAAGAGGAAAATGAGAAACAAGAGACCAAAAAATATTATAAGCTGAAGGCCACTGTCAAAGAAACCTGGTCTTCCAGACCACCTCAGCAGTGCCACAGACTGATCACCTCCATGCCACGCTGAATTGAGGCAGCAATTAAATCAAAAGGAGCTGCATACCAAGTGTTGAGTACATGTAGAGTAAATTAACATACTTTCCAGAAGGTATTCTAATTTGTTGAGATTGTTGAATTGGTGGGTTTTTGTTAAATGTGAGCCAAAATAATCACAATTAAAAGAGCCAAAGACTTAAACTACTTCAGTCTGTGTGCAATTAATCTATTTAATACACAAGTTTCACAATTTCAGTTGATTTACTGAAATAAATTAACTTTTCCACATTCTAATTTATTGAGATGCACTGGTAGATGCACTCTGTAGTGTGACATGGATTTTTAAAGGCAAAACTGTTCAGTGTAGTATCTCAATTAATATATAAATTAGAAATTAGAAAAGTGTTTACATGAAGTAAGTGCTGCACTGATTGACATATTATGTATTACGTATGTTTATTTTTCTTTTAACATACATCAATTCATGCCGTTATGAAATCCGCATTCTTTGGCATTAAGGAAACTTTAGAACTTCATGCAGCGACTCATTTAAAAAATGGCCTCCGTGTATCAATTTGTATTGCAAAATATATCTGTTTAACTAGCTAATCACTTTGTCCTGTTATACTTGTCTCACTCTCTCCTTTGCAAGCACTCTCACATATAGCATATATTATACCTATACCAGACCTGTTTAGACATTAATCATTGTCTACAAATAATATTTCAATAGACTACTGTCATTGTCAACGGTTTGTAGGACTGGTTTACAGGACTGGATGGTTATTCCAAACAACTTCCACTTGAGGTCACTCTCTTAATTCTTGCAAATCAAGATCCCAGGACAAGGTTCCCAAATTTTCCAGCTTCAGGACTAACAGGGATCCTGGCCACTACAGTATGCTTTTAAGTTAAAAGCAGTAAAAAGAGGCTGATTACATAGCTTTTATTTTATTCTTTTATTTTTATTTTATTGTTTTATTTTTCTTACCCCAAATAAATTGATGGACCTTAATATAAAAGATTTTGTTAGACACCTCAAAGCAAATGAAATACTTCACACATCCGACAGGGTGGTGGCTCTGTCTTTATTCCCATGTTAAAAATGTACACTACAGTGTAGTAAATAAATGTAGTGGGACAGAAATTATATCTTCAGCCCTATGTTAGAATAAGCATCACTCCTTGAACAAAATACATTCTTTCATTAAAATGAATTAATAATTAACAATGTCATGAAATTTTCTCAATGCTAAAAGATAAATAAGTTGCCTTTTTATACCAATAATGAGTTCCTGCACAGGCAATTTATACGATAGTCCTCATACAACAGATAGTGGGTTGTATGAATCAGGTCCTGCATGTGTGTGCGGATCAACATGTTCCTCAGATGCACAAAATCACTGTGAGATGGATTCTCAACTGTTGGAGAGAAAAAAAAAGTGATGTTTAAAGAGCTCTTTACATACATTATGACACCCATCACTTATCAACTCTGTGCTATATTCAATGAATGAAAAGTTGGTTTCTCTCTGTATGGGAAAGAGCAATGTTATCCTCCACAACTTCTCATTTTGTGTTTGACAGAAGAAAGTACGATGGCTAAGATAGATCAACGCGCTACAACTTCAGAAAACACATGCAAACAGAAAATCACAAGCAAATTAAGAAAACATCATAATTTTGACACCACCTGTGCTGCAAATACTAGCAACACAAGCAAATACAGAAACATGCTGCAAGTACAACAGACCACAAAGGAACCCTTAATGAAAATTAACTATGGTTTTATTACAAATAAACTAAAATGGTTACTAGTGAAACCACGGTAAGCACAAAGTAACCATGGTTTTGCTACACTAACCATATTTTAACCATGATATTTGTGGTTAAACAAATGGTTGTCAATATGCCAAAAAAACAAAACATGTTTATACACTTTTACTATAATATAACCATGATAAACTTTTGTAATTCGTAAGATAAATGTTTCAATGGCATCCCAACATGCCTTAAAAAAAGTAACCATGGTTTTACTATAGTAAAAGTGCACTAACCGTGTTTTAACTTTAATAACCTTTTTTTTAACAGTTAAACCATGGTTAATATTTGTAAGGGAAGTAGTAAATTTAAGTTGTGTAAATTGTGTAGACTTTTTTTATCAGCTTATGTAGGCTAATGATATCCAAAAAAGCTAAGGAGTCAGATCAGGGTGTTGAAAAAGACATTGATAAACATGTCCCAGCCAGGTTCCTCACATTTCTGATGTGTCTGTGTGTAATTGACACATTTTATTATTTTTATTTTTTTGCATTTGCTTGTATTGGGAGTACAGTATCTGCAGCATGTTTATGAATTAGGTTGTGTTGTAAGTATTTGCAGCACATGTGTTGTCAAACTGGTGTTTGTCAAGATGTTTTCTTAATTTGCTTGTGCTTAGCTCTCTTGGCCACTTTAAAAAAGTCAGATTGGAAACAGCATGATAACACAATGACATATTTTTTTTATTTTTGAGTGATCTATCCCAATTCAAAAATAATTAGGCTCTTTTTTAATTGAGCATCTTAAATGTTGCCTTTAGTATACTGTAAATGTAACATCTCATGGTGTAAGAAAACATACCTTCTACAATACCCCATGGATAGACACGGGCTCGAACTCTCCTGCCGTTTCTCTCTGCTACTGTATTACTACCAATTACAGCAAAGGGTATACTTCTCTATGAAAGGACATGGAAACATTGTAGAGCTGTCACAGAAGTTTTATAAAAATTATCAAAAGGCCAAAAACCTAAATCCTTGTAAGAAAAAAAAAATGTAATTATATTAAATGTGCACACTTGTACTGTACTTAAAATCTTGAAAGTATTTTTTTAAAACTACTTGTACATACTGTAATACCAGTTAAATAAAAGGCCACTTAAGTGTACTTAAGGAGAGCACACTTTCATGACTGTTTGTTAACACATGCAAGTACACTCTAAAATGTGCACATACCCGTATTTTTCGGACTAAAAGTCGCATCAGTCCAAAAATACGTCATGATGAGGAAAAAAACATATATATGGAGTCGGTAATGTTTCCTATTGGTTCATTTATCTTGGTTCATTTCTCTTGGTTCATTTCTCTTGGTTCATTTCAAATCAATTTTGATAAATAAGTCTCACCTGACTATAAGTCGCAGGACCAGCCAAACTATGAAAAAAGTGCGACTTATAGACCGGAAAATACAGTATATTCAAATAAATTACATACAAGTTTCAATTATATGGCATTAGTTTAGCGAATAACAAATGCTTCAGTAATATTTTAAATCAGTACATTTGACGGTATACTTTTTTTTTTGTACTTTCTTCACAAGTTAAATAATATGTGTCATTACAACTTAAACAAAAAACAAAAGAAAAATCTGTGACTCTTTTCTAAGAGAAAATAATCGCTACTCTGTGCCCTTTAGTCCTGACCTTTATCTCTGCAGTCTGCTGCTTGAAGAGATCTTCATTTTCCGCATCACACTCTGGGACCTGGAAGATCTTGATTTTGAATTTGTCAATTTCAGTCAAAATCTGTGGAGACATTTGCATTACATTTGTTTAGACAGCAGATTTAGTGATGTTCTCAAAAATAGATACTCTTAGATACAAACATCTATCACTGTGTGTGAGTTTCCTCATGCACCTTTGCCTTCATATTGCTGATCTCTTTTGGAGTGAGGCTGTCTGCTTTAGCCAGCACAGGCACAATGTTGACCTTCTGATCCAGGGCCTTCATAAAGTTCACATCAATCGGTTTGAGACTGAGACAGCACAAAGGACATCCGTTAATTGAATGTGGGATAGCAATAAACACAACAACACCTGTGCTGAGAAGAGCTCTTACCCATGGCCATGAGGTGAAATGAAGTACAGACAGCAGTGCACTCTGTTGTCTGTTATGTTTTTACGGTTCAGCCCGATCTCATTTCTGCGGTACTTCTCCATCTCCTGGTCTACATAATAAACTGCGGCCTTCCAGCTGCAAGAAAAACCATGTGTAAATACTTTCAAGCGGTCGAGCAAGTTAAGTGATTAAAAGTGTGAAAAATAGAATTTGCTCATTCTAAAACAGCCAACCATGTCAAAATATTTAAAGAAGTTCTTAGTGATCAGTGCTGGGTAGTAACTGATCACATGTAATCTAAATGATATAATCAGATTCCAAAAACGAAACATTAAACTGTTACATGATTACACTATACACAAAAAGGCAATAAAATAAACATAATTTATAGATTCTCTCTCGTTTTTCATTTTTATATTTAAAACCTGAAAAACATGTCATTTATGATGTTGATATAAAATATGACATTTTTAGTCATAAATTTAAAATAAGTTTAATATATATATATATATATATATATATATATATATATATATATATATATATATATATATATATATATATATATATAAAAAGGCAATCTAAAAAGTTAGAATATTTTACCTTAAATGAGTAACCTATTATGTTACTAACTGTAACATGCATCTTCACCACTAAATGTCAGGAAATGTAGGATTAAGACCACTGTCAAATGAATGAGTGGAACATATACAAAAAATGACCGCGTGCACCTTTAACACCTAAAAATACCTTTCATGATTATTAAGGGCATCTCCAAAACCAGGGGTGTCAATAACAGTGAGTCTTAGATTTACTCCCTCTTCAACAATGTCTACAGTGTTCTTTGTTATCGAGACTGTCCGAGCTATCTTCTCTGCGAGAGAGAAATGGATACAATTCACAAACAAATCTTCTCTGGAATTTCCGTATTGCTTTTATCATTAGTATAAATACAAATGTTGTTCCATAATGTTAGGTTTACCTGAAACATCAGGCATGCATCTATTTATATAGAGGTTTGTGAGGAAAAGGCTGTTGACAAGAGTGGATTTGCCCAAGCCAGACTCACCTAAACATAAAATAATATACAGTACAGACCAAAAGTTTGGACACACCTTCTCATTCAAAGAGTTTTCTTTATTTTCATGACTATGTAAATTGTAGAGTCACACTGAAGGCATCAAGGGCTATTTGACCAAGAAGGAAAGTGATGGGGTGCTGCGCCAGATGACCTGGCCTCCACAGTCACCAGACCTGAACCCAATCCAGATGGTTTAGGGGTGAGCTGGACCTCAGACAGAAGGCAAAAGGGCCAACAAGTGCTAAGCATCTCTCGGGGAACTCCTTCAAGACTGTTGAAGACCATTTCAGGTGACTACCTCTTGAAGCTCATCAAGAGAATGCCAAGAGTGTGCAAAGCAGTAATCAAAGTAAAAGGTGGCTACTTTGAAAAACCTAGAATATGACATATTTTCAGTTGTTTACACTTTTTTGTTATGTATATAAATCCATATATAATTCCTCATAGTTTTGATGTCTTCAGCGTGAATCTACAATTTTCATAGTCATGAAAATAAAGAAAACTCTTTGAATGAGAAGGTGTGTCCAAACTTTTGGTCTGTAATGTATGTTAAAATAACACACACACACACACACACACACACACACACACACATATATATATATATATATATATATATATATATATATATATATATACATAATACAATCACATAAAAGAGTCTTCTTTCAAAAATGGCGTTGTGTGTGTATTTATTTGATATGTTACTTACCAACAACCATCAGATTGAACTCAAATCCCCTTTTCACTGCTTTCTGTTGGACTTGGTTTGGCAGTGACACAATGCCAATGTATTTCTGGGAGGGACAGTGAAAAATAATCTGGTTTGTGAACAATATATACATTTTAACAAAATATTTGTGATCAAATAAATGCATAAACATAAGAGACTTCATCACACGTTGCCCACTGAAGGACCGGGTGTGCAGTTACACTACCTCTAAAACGTCATGGGGGTCAAAGCGGCCCCCTGCAGGAATCTTGGGTCTAAGAGGTGATTTGTCATTAGCCGGATGAGTCTTTTCTTCAGATAGAGAAGAGGATGAGCCGAATGTTTGAGAGGAATGGACACTTTCATCTCTGTCCTCTGCTTTAGTGGAATCACAAAGAGAAGAGTCAGGATCCCTGAGGAAACTCTCTGTTCCAGAGTCGTCCAGTGCTATGGAAAACTAGCAAACAAGGCAGAATGTGATTACATGTGATGATTGGCAGATGTTGGAAAGTTAATTTTTACTTTTCTTTAAACCTTTTTGAAATTTATGTATGAAATATAAAACCTACCTCCCCAACTACGGCAGATATTCCTGAAAAGATGAAGTGGCATGCATAGGAAATAGAAAAAAAATGTACAATAATAATTCATTTTAGAAAGAAATTTCCAAGACAACACTTACTGTATATAGCAAACATATTAAACAGTTCAACAGCAATTTACTGCTGAAGATAAATAAAACATTGTTCACAAACTTGACAGATGTTACCTTGAAGGTCAATGTCCTCAACTTGTAAACCTATAGTGGATGTTTAAAAGACATTGTAGATATTTAATAGATGCTGTGAGACATTCGAGTATTTGTGTTTGTTAGAGATCCTATGATGAATGTTTAAAAATAATATAAACTTGAAACCCAATACAGTTTATACATCAGTCAGGGAACTCAGGGTAATGTAAAAATGTATATTCATGTTTTATTTCATTTCTGGTTATTTAAATATAGTAATTAGGCTACTCTTAGAATTAAGAGGTCATTAAGTTTCAACCTGATATCCAAATGTTTGCTTATTTAGATATCTAGATATTCTCTGGCTTCGAGCTGGATCACTCCTGGGATTCGGTAATATTTCAGTCCCCCAGACTTTTAGTTTGCTCATTATAATTAATAAAAATAATTATTGAATTTAAATAATTTTTAGCATAAAATAATGTCTTATTTCTATCTTACAGCAAGCATTTTGCTTATTTTTTTAAAATATTTTTCAAAAAAATGCAATATATTTTATAAAAAACTAACTTTAAAGTCATGTCCCTCAGTCTGAACTCAACCCCATCACACTAACCATTCAACACCCATAATAAATTAGACTCCACCCATATGTGACATCATTTACCAGAAATGATATCATTCAGGTCTCTTTAATAGTGGTTCAGGAAATGGTAAGTAGTATTATACTTTTTATTCATATTTTGAGGTGTTGGTTGTGGGCACTGAGGGTACAGTCAAGCTTAACAACTCAACCCCTCATATAAAATTAAGTGATGTAAACTTATTATTATTATTTTTATATATATATATTTTATTGTAACCAATGAGTATACAGATTTTATAGATGCTATATATGGTATACTCTAAGAGCATTGACCATTTTGTGAAAAAAAAAAAAAAAAAAAACACCTGTCATGCTCAACCTCATCACAAATATGTAAAATATGTATTTCTCATTGTTTTGGGGTTGTAAACTTGTGACAGGTTTGAGTTATTATTTAATTTATTAAGAATTGTAATCGAGATTCTCATAGGTGTACTGTCAGCTTTGACATTTAAATCTGCATATTTCTGTATATTTATCCCAGGCCATTTTATTTATTTATTTTACTTTTACAAAGGAATTTTTTTTTTATCTAATCTTATTAATGTGTGTTTCATTTTTCATTTTACAACCTTAAATTTGTCCATGTTGTGTATTTATGTTATGTAAAGAATAATATTTTAAAGATACTTTTAAACTTCAATCTAAACCACCAGTAGGTGGCGGCAAGTGACCGTAAATGTGATTTATTGGCGTTTTGATGTGACTATGATGTGGATTATTTAGAAAATTAGGACAATAGTATGTAGGCTAGTTGAAAAAATAAATAATAACATAAAATAAATGTATTATTTATTAAAAATATATATCATATATTCCATGCTTAAATGTTACCGAATCCCAGGAATGGCCCAGCTATGAAAATGTCCTGGGAACTCGGTTAAATCAGCGAAACAAAAGCGAAACAAAACGTTATTACATAACGAAAAGTGTATTGAAATAAATAATTACTCACTGTGGTTTTCCATTATGCTTCTCTGCTGTTGATAAATGATTTGCCGAGGTTTGCATAAATAAATGAGTAAAGCGATGACCTCTCGACAAACAGCTTATTTATTGTTACAATTACAGTTGAAAAGAAAAAAAACACACACAAGAGTTTATAAACTGTAAAATATCCAACAGACAGCTTTAAATGTGTAAAATAATAGTGAATCTTATAGAAAAATTTGCTACTTGTTAAGACGGATCTGTTTCGGTGACTGAACTTAACCGTTAAACTGCATCACGGCTCAAATGAAAACATGACATTTATTCGTTTCGTCAGATGAAGCTTTTTTCTAAATTTCACAGTATCTGACACATGTAATACAATTAGGCAAACATAAATGTATAATAATAATAAGTATGACTACAATGGTACTTATAGAGACAAGCAACAAGCAATTTAAACATCAGATCTGCTTAAAAATATTATTCTAAATATACATTTGTATTTAGCTTACATTTATAATACTGTTCTCAAGAACAATAGCACCTTTGTGTCTGAGAACATCAGTACAAGTAGTACAAAATGATTGCAGCAGACTTCACAACCTTGTAAAATATACAGTGACCCCAAAATGTATTTGGACACTTGTACAAAAAGTGCAAAATGTCTTTGAAATTTGACATTTTCGTAAAAAAGTAAGACAAAAAGTAAAGGTCACTGCAAAACTGGCTCAGAAAAGTATTTAGGCATATAGCTACATTCAGACATTTTGTTAAATGGGTCACTGTAATTGTAATTGAGAATTTAATGATCAATTGCATAACCTCTGTGTTAAGATTGAGTTTTAAGAACTAGGCCAAATTCCAAACAGAAGTGTGCATCCCTATGCTCTTGTTTAAAGAGTGTAGGGCAAAACTGTCTTGTATAAGCCTGTGAAACTCTCTTGGTGAAGGAAATGACTGGCCAAATGTTACCCTGACAGTGTTGCGTGTGCATGCAACATTGAGCAATTCATCAGTTGTTGCAAATAATATTTCTTCATATTATTTAATCAAATATTGTTTAATTTTGTCTTATTTACCATTAGACTTTTTCCAAATTATTCTTGCTTAAACTTGCTTGCACCATCATCTTAAATCACATTTCTATCACTGATGAAAAATATTTAGTATTGCATTAAAATAAAGAAAATTTTAATTAGCCTATGTGAAGTCAAAATCAACCCCAACTTTGCTTTAAAATGCATCGCAAGATCTCCAAACAAAGATAACATGATCACAAACGGAAGTGACCACTGCATGTTCACTTCGCTAACAGACTTCTGGATAGGCCCTTCGTGAAGGGATGCAACCGCCTCTCAGCTTCTGCTATAAGGCTGAGTCCTCCGTCTGGTTCGAGGGAATCCCATAAGCTTGTTTTGACTGGCTGTGGTTCTCCCAAAACACTTGGCGGATTTGATCCAGTTCTGACATCAGATGAAGTTTTATCTCCATGTGCATCAGCAAGTTCTCGAGCCACTCCTCTAATTTAGCAAAACTGGGACTGTAGAAAGAAATAGGGAGAAAACCCCATGTTTTAGCAAAAAAATAGATTTTGTTTGTGGTAAGGTTACGACTTGTAAATGACAATCACCGTTTCTCAGCCTCCAAGGCACAACACAGAACCGCGATGGGAAAGAAAGCCTCAGGGCAACCTTTAGACATATAGCGCTCCAAGAATGCATTCACATTCAGTCCAAACTCCTGCGTGCGAGGAAGGTAATCTGGATCGGCATATACTCTTCCAACAATCTGTCATGAGGAATATACATATACACACCATAACTTCAAACGAGTTATACTTGAAGCCTGCCCTCTGAAAAATCCTGAAAACGTTGTTATAAATTGAAGCAACACCTCCCCCTTTGCCTTTTAGACGCGGCTCATGTTTATAACAGTAATCTTGGGGGGTGGACTCATTTAAAATAATGTAATCATCAGGTTTAATCCAAGTTTCTGTCAAACAGAGCACATCTAGATTATGATCAGTGATCATATTATTTACAAAAAGAGTAAATAATATTAAGAAGAGAAATATATAAGTTTACCTCACAAAGAACAATCCCGAAAGAGAAAATGTCAACACGTTCATCGTAGACTTTTCCTGCAGGTAAGAAAAAAAAAAATGTAAAAAAATTATTCACAAAACTGCAAAATGCTCATTCCTCATTATCCGTCTTTGATAATTCATGTGGCTTACCATTTAGCATTTCTGGTGCCATCCAGTAAGGGTTGCCCACCACCATATACCGTTTCTTACGACCAAGCTTGTTCAATTTCGATATTTGTCCAGGAGAGGAGCTTTTTTCTTCCTTTACCAGCTGGGCCAAACCAAAGTCAGCAACTACCACTGTTTTGTTCTGTGAGGGAAACCAGTGTAGTCACATAATTTAGTTCAGTTGGAGACATGATCTAGGTTCATGAGTACTGAGATGTATTCTGACCTCTCGGACAAAGCAGTTGTGCGAGTTTAGATCCCGATGAATGATATTCATTGAATGTAGGTAAGCCTGGGTTGGAAAGAAAATTTTTTTTGCAAAAATTTTTTTAATACAGTTTAACATCTTTCATATTTAGAAACTAGCTAAATTTAGCTTTAGATTCATATTCCCTGTCAAGACATATCTTTGCATTAGAATTAGGAAAGAGAATGGAGATCTTGCACTGTTGGATACTAACAAACTGCTTGTAGACTTAAAACTCAATATTTTATATTTCAACTCTACCATTCTGCAAAACTCATTGCACTTCATTACTTACCATTCCGGCAGCAATGTCCTTGGCATAGCTCACTCTAAGTTTCCAAGGGTAATCCATGTCCTAAATTATGACACAAAAATTAGTTTACACACTCAGAACCATGACAGCAATGAAATCCGGTAAAGGATAAAAACAAACCATTTTCTGGATGGTGTCCGTCAGCGTTCCTCCTTGCACATACTCAGAGATCAGGTTCAGCCGTTTGTCTTTGTAGAGAATGCCGATGAACTTTAAGACATTAGGATGTTCTAGGCATCTCATTACTTTGACCTGGAGCCCCCAAAAAAGTTTTGATTAGTAAACAATCCATTTGCTCCTTAGTGGTCTGAGGAAGAAAAAACTACAACAAACCTCTTTCAGGAATGTCTTCTGGGTCTCTTCATCGAATTGAAGAAGTTCCTTAATCACCATGACCTCGCCTGTTTCCGAATGTGTCACCTAAAAACCCAAAAGTAGGCAGTTCATTCTGTACTGTCATCTCAAGTGAGACTCATTGTGATCATTCAGACTCATTGTGTTACCTTTATGGCTTGTCCAAAAAAACCTTTTCCCAAAACTTCCCCATATATTAGGTCTGAGGGTCGGAAGATACGTTGTGTTTTGTCATTGGGGTCAAAACGCAGAGACTCTGATCGATTGATGTCTCTTCTGCTGGAAAGAAGTGCGGCGTGTCGTTGCGAGCATGCAGCTTTATCAATACTGCAGCTGCGCCTGCAGAGGCAGACAAAGAAAAACGAATAACAATAGTAAGAGCACGACGGAAATATAACCTTTTTTATTATTTGGTGCTTTTTATACTATCCAAAAAATACTAGCTAAACCAGGCTTTTATCTTCACATGAAATTTTTTATGTATAATGTTTGACACCTACAACAAACATGTATAGCAGGTACTTAAAAAAACAGTTTACGGTACATGAAAATAATTTGAGACATGTTTCCAAAGAATATATTTTGAATTCATATATTTTTCATGTTTTTTTTTTAGCATTTTAAGTATAAATATAATAAAAATAAAAATAAAACATAAAAATATCGCAGAAAAAAAAATTCAATGTGCATTCAGCATTTTTTGCTTTTCAAAAAAAAAATTAAACAAGAAAAAATAATTTTGTTTGCAGTGTAGTATTACATGTAATAAAATCTTATAGTGCCATAATTCTTACAGAATATTTTTGGATCGAGGGTATATTCGTCTGTTGCTGGGAAGGGGAAAGAAACCTAGTTTTCCAGGGTGTTCCTGTTCTTCTCCCAGTAGGCCAGACAAGTCTTCTTGTTGTGCGAGTTCTTTAGGATCATGTTCAGTTGTGATTTGTAACCAGTGCTCTGTATCGTGAATCACCAGATCTATCTGTTAAAAAGACGAAATATAAAGGGCAATGGTGAATTCAGATGTGTCGTACAAATTATTTCATCTTATCTGAGGTACAGGACTGACCTCACTGAGTGGAATGTTCTGGACAGAAATTCCATTGATCTCAAGAATCCTATCTCCAACATGGATCAAAGGTTTAACTTCGGGGCTCAGGTTGTTCATATCCAGTCTGGGAATTTTTCAGGAGAAAAAAAGTCAATATTAATTGAATGGAATCAGTTGGTGGCCATATATGTTTGCTCTGGTGTCTATACTGACAACATACTGAGATACGATGATCAAAGGGCCTGCATCCTTCTGTTCCACTGTGAAGGATAAACCTCGCCTGCTTTCTGCAGAAGGAGGAAATGACATCGATGTCACTGTATGAGGAAGCCTTGAACATTTTGCTTCTGAGTGCTTCATCGACACCACCTCATGTCCACAGTGTCCACTATGAGAGAAAAAGAAGAAAAACTCACAAAACCTGACAAAACTGAGGTACTTCTCCATCAAAATACTCACAAGATTAGCAAGTAGAAAATTTTTTTGACAAAACTGACCAGTATAAATTGGTCAAATCCACCAAAATGAAAGAATCACCATCTCCAATAAACATGCCACAGCTTTTACAGAGAAAGCACTCTGGATGGTATGTGTGCTTCCCAGCCACCTGCAGAGATGGAAGGAAAAGGCAAAGTTAGTCTATTATTCTCCAGTACAGTTTTTCTTGAATTCAGATGAAACAGTAGGGGAGGTGCTGAGGTGGGACAGGGTGGATGACGTCATTTTACAGAAGTGAAGCAGCACAATGGAAGGAAACGAGTGGGAGGGGTTATCTGCTCTTAGGTTACAGCAGGAAACAGTGACAAAACACAAAAACCGCCAGAATCTTCTCAAGATAAGAGAGATCTTGTTAGATCTAGATACTTCTGTTGTGTAGTGAGTGCATTGTTTATTGTGCAATATGCTAAAAGAATGCATGCATTCATGAATCCACTAGGTTCACACCTGATGATTAGTCTTTTAAAAAAGATGAAATGACAGATTTGGATGGAAATTGTTGTAGTAAATGCTCTTCAAAAAAGTCTTGTTAGTGTAACTGCTTAGCAGCACTCAGAGATGGCCATGCTGCTTTCTAGCCTTTAGTTACAGCAGCTGATAACTGCTTTAATGTAATGGGCGACATTTTACAATTCTATACAAAAAAGTAAATAAATAATAATAATAAAAAATAATATATATATATATATATATATATATATATATATATATATATATATATATATATATATATATATATATATATATATATATATATATATATTTATATATATATATATATATATATATATATATATATATATTATTTTTATTATTATTATTATTTAATTATATATAATGAGTCAGTCGTTTTGGATTACGACTGGCGCCGATACAGGATGGCTGCCTCCGCGATGAGTTCTGCATATTATCTACTTATTTGTATTTTTTATTCTTTTATTATGTGTTTTATGTTCTGTCGCTGTCATTCTGTTGTACTGTGGAGCTTCTGTCACGAAAACAAATTCCTCGTATGTGTAAAAATACCTGGCAATAAAGCTCATTCTGATTCTGATTCTGATTCTGATATATATATATATATATATATATATTAGTTTATTTTACATAATACTTCCCCATCACATCTAATGACACATTTCTAATGTTTATGAGTTATTGTTTTGTTATAGTTGTGTTCTTACCATGATGAGGCCGGTGGTAATAGACTCCGAGCAGCCGTAGCATTGCTCCCCAAACCGTGACCTGTAATCTTTCTTACAGAAGAACTGTCCATCTCTTTCATAGTACCAGTGAGAAAGAACAGAATTACATTCACAACACCTAACAAAGAGAGAAAGAGATTACATGTCCATGAGAAAAATAACATATAGAATTTGTATTGTATTATATTTATCCCAGATTTCAAAAAAGTAAAAGTGTTGTTAACAATTAAGTTTTGGGCTAAGTTCATCACTTCAACAAATGTACTATGTCTCGGATAAGATCCTTAACTACTGTTAGAGTAAGATTCAGCTGGAGAATATAAATTAAAATGCGAGGCAGGGGAGTTTTCTTTCTTGCTGCATCTGAGCAGGACCTCATGTGTTCAACAGCTGGTGGTTATCTGCTCTTCCATCCTTCCATTCAATAAAATACAGCTCTCTCATGGAAACACATGCACATTATACACACAAACACACTCGTGTGCACACACACATGTAACCACTCACAGCATGTAGTCTTAAACACTGGCAAAGAAAGAGCAGAAAAGCAGAATAACAAGAAAGTGGTGACAAGGTGAAAGTACTGTATTGCACAATGCTGTGGAAAGTACAGTTTTGTACTTTAGTATAGTTAAATATTATTTTGGAATATTTGAGCTTTACATAAGTATTGAAACTACTTGCACTTTTACTCAGATTATCTTTAAAAAAAAAACATTACTCATTACAACATCACATGACTTCTAGTACTTTTGACATAAATGGATGGACAACTAAATAAATGAATAATTAAAAATAAACGAACAAATCTGCACAAATTTTATTTTCTGAACTAAATCAATTTCAGTAATCTAGCTGGCCAACTAGGCTCATTCATCCTTGACAAACTTGAGTTATTTATAAACAAATAAATATTAAACTACACTACACAATAAGAAAATAATCTGCCTCAGAAATAAAAGTTTAACATTTGGTAAATTGCGACTGAACTTGTTTCTTTAAAAAGGTTTGATCATCTGTCCAAGCATAATTTGAGCATAATGTCAAAGTCTCTTCAACAGTTCATTTTAAAAGTTAAATACTTTCAATTTATTATGTCAAGTTCAGCTGAATGTGAAGCTCTTTTGCTTTAATTCAAGAGCATTTTGTCTAGATACTTTGAGTTTGAACTGAGAATTTGACAGTACTTTAAGATAAGTACAATTTAAGTATACTTTATGTGTCTTTAGGCCGGATTAAATATGCTTTTAGAAATTTCATCCAGTATTCTGATAGTTACAAATTTATAACAGACACAATTTTGTACAAACTCATAAATCATTATTCGTACACACTCAGAT
Organism: Carassius auratus; assembly: GCF_003368295.1. Taxonomy (NCBI): domain Eukaryota; kingdom Metazoa; phylum Chordata; class Actinopteri; order Cypriniformes; family Cyprinidae; genus Carassius; species Carassius auratus. Next base: position 639,491 of record NW_020523497.1, read on the forward strand.
CAGTATAGTCTGCCTGTCATGGTAATAAACTCAAAAGTCTATTTCAATGTTATTAAAACCCTTCATCTATTTGGTGAACCAGATTCTCAGTGGAGAAGTAGGAGTGAACAGAACCGGTGTGAAACAAACAAAGTGTGAATTCTCCTTCAGTATTTACATAAACACAAACACTATTCTGCTTATGTTGACGATACCGAAGGGGTCTCAACCCAGCTAACAAGACCAAAAATATATCTACAGTATCTAAATATCTACAGTAACAAAGTATAAACTCCAATTTAACAAAGTCCAAGAATTATGTTATGTCCTGACAATCTGAAAGTAGACTGTTGACAAAGAAGTTCCTGTTTTTGTTTTTACAAGAAATGTACGTACAAGGGCATGAAAAACCACATCTGTGAGCCTTTTTACAAGAATCGAAGGAAAAGAAAGAAATAAGATATTGAAACTAAAGAGAAGACGTACACTAGTAAACAAAACAAGTCCAATTTGACTTACCTTGCCTTCCCTCCTCTCCGGCAATACAGATCCTGACAAGACTTGAGCATAGCAGCAGTAGTAATGCTCTAGTAGTTTTCTAACTGTCCCCAACTCATTTCAGGGGTGGAGTAAAGTGGGAGGGAGAGGACAACACTGTTACAAACAGACTCAAACTGTTGCAGCATATGCAGCACTGAGCTTCGCTATACTGCTTCCTGCCAAGTGTCTGAAAAGAGACACAAATCCCTCCCACACCTCCTAACTTTAGTCCACCTTCTTCTGCTTTAGTCTTCAGAAAGTATGCATACTGTCAGAGGATATAGAGTTACCCGACCAGTGTCACCTGCTGATAGCCCTCATGAACTACATGACCGGGAAGAGACATGCATTTAAATCCCCCTCCCCTTCATGAACGGAGGGTTTGTGAAAGTGTATTCATGCAAGAGAAATTATGAAAGGACCTTGCTTTGGAACTGCTCATCACGTATTTGACTGTGGACTACTTCCATCCAGTCTTTAAACTTTAAAGTAGAGTAGAACTAAAGTAATTTCTATTTGCTATCAGAATTAAATCTGGTGTAATAAATTAGGAAGCTATACTGATAACTGTAAAACAATTATGATAGTCAAAAGAAAACAAAAAAAATACCAAAAGAAATTGTCATTGGTCGATTGTGGTTAAAACCTGCCTTCATTCAACATTATATAAATAATCAGGGCAAGCGTGTGCCTATAGGTGAACTATGTAGCTGCCTAGGGTGGCAGCACAGTCAGGGTGACAAAAAGGACCCTAACACTCTTCTGCCCTAAGGCATGAATCTCCTGCCAAAAGTAGATGCTCTTTTTCCAAGAAGTTCACAGTGAACTCACCAAGGTGTAGTGTGCCCCTACTTGGCACTTTTATTATTCTGCTGCCCTCACCTCTGTTGGCGCTGAAGTAAGAGGTTATGGTGAGCTAGTGACCCTGAGTTCACCAAGCATCCTTGTTAATCCTGGAACAACATTTCAATTAACCAATCAGAACCGAGGGATAACTTTTCAGGGAATATCTGTTTTAGGCTTACAGTCAGGGTTAAGTGCTTCTACACCCTTGTTAATCAGCTATCATTTCACACTGATTTCAGGAATAAATTATGGGTAGGGTTAGGTTTAGGGGTAGAGATTTGTTTTAGTCTATATTTTTGGACAGAAATGTTGATCCAGGATCAACAAAAGATGTTTTGGCAAGCTCCACTTCGAGAAGAAGCGGTCGCTGCACACCTCTACCCGCCATCTGCCCTGGCAGTTTTGCAAAGCACGTCGCTAATGTGTATTATTTAACCGATCCACTTACAGATATTCATGTCTTTGGAGTTTGCTGTGTAGTGGAAGTGTGTATAATTGGTGGGCACATTAATTAATTCAATGAGAATATAGTAACCTTTGAATTTAAAAACCCTCGGCTGAATATTTCTCTGTACGATAATTGCACATGCCCTGGATAGTTTGTGAATTGTCAATGCTAAAAAGCTTTGAATGATGCAAAATGCTGTAAAAAAAAAAAAAAAAAAAAAAAAGCCTAAAACTAAATATGATGGAACATATCTAAATTTAATGCTGCAATCAAAACTTTTCCCTGATCTTCCCCGGATCTTCCGATGGCCTCACCCGACCTATGCATATATTTATTAAATAATAGCCTATATTACAGAATTTGCATTTGCAGCAGTGCATTGCATTGCATGCTGTTTTTTTATTTTATTTTCTATTTACGTTGCAGTATGAAAAAAACTTGTATGTAGGGTGATTTGCCCTAAAGTGGGACACTAAGGTCTAGTGTTTATAGCTCCACCACAAATACATGAATGCCAGTGAAACTATGGGTTAGCCAAAGCTGTAGTATCATGTCATCAAAATCACATGACCTCTCAGATGTCCAGTCATATTTGAGGGCAGAGCAATCATCAGACAGGAAGCACATTGTGTGGAGACCACCCAAAGGTCAGTGACATAGAGTTTTGCGAACTTGATAACAAGGAGTATAAATACATTTTAAACAAGACCATCAAAATATAGTACAACTTTCTATGTATAAAATATATTTTATGTTCATTAAGTTTCCTAGTGTCCCACTTTAGGAAATGTGGTTTTTGAAAAGTGGGACAGTATGATTAGACTTTTCTGGTTCTTGTGTGTGTGTGTGTGTGTGTGTGTGTGTGTGTGTGTGTGTGTGTGTGTGTGTGTGTGTATGTGTGTACCTGTTATGAGGACCAGATGTCCCCACAAATATATTAATACCAGAAAACGTATAAATCATACAGAATTAAGTGTTTTGAAAGTTTTGTGTGAAGGGTTTAAGTGTTGCAAGATTTTATATTTTTCCTTCAAAGAGCTCTAGACTATGCCTGTTGTTGTTGTACGTGTTTTTAAGTAAAATGAACTAGAGAACAGTCAAGAAATTCTGACTCATTTTCTATCTACAACATAGACTACATAGGCTTGTGATAAATAGTTGCTTAATTTCTTTATCATTAATGCATCATATTTGTCTGATGATGTTGAATTATCCATGTTTCAACCATTCATAATCAAAGCATTTTAGTATTCCACATGAAAGTGATTTTGGCCTTTTTTCATAGACTTTTCAGTGTCCCACATTAGGAAGCTGCAGATTTTCTCAGATGATTTAAACTAAGAGCTTGAATATGTCTATAATTTATTTTATGAATGTGTTATATGCATTTTCTCTTTTGATTTGATTAAGACATATCCTGGGAGTTTTAGAATGGTATTGGGTATGGTTTGGGCTACATCACAATATTTCACATGTCTGAAAAACAAAAGCCCACTTTAGGCAAATTCAACCTATGCTTTTATGTTAGTAGAATTGTATCAATAAAAAAATCTCCACTCTTTCACATGCATCATAAAGATCATGTTTCATTTGTGATTGTGACACTCTTTTTGCTAGAGTGCCATCTGAGCTTCTGCCAGTGTTGTGTTGAATCCTGACCCCCACTAGCACTGGTACAATAGGTTAGGATAGAATAATATATGCATAGAATATCTTTTCTCTTTGAATTTAAATCTAGATTTATTCACACTGGCCATTAAAAACACTACGTGATCACTCTTGCCCAAAAAAGTGTGGGGGACGGTTTATTAAAAGTAGGGGTATTATTAATTTCCATTATAAAAATCAATGTGACACACTTCGTGAAAGGTGTGGGCATTGTCAACATGGTTTAGAGATAATAAATTAAATTCTTCTGTCTTGCTGTTATTAAATTTACATTTATTTTGTTTGTTTTTTTCACCGGTGCACCACCCGAGTCTTCTCCTCCCCTGCTTGATTGAACTTTAGTGATGTCTGGTTCTTGTTCTCGAGTCAAGAATCAGTTGCAACGATTTTTTGGATCAACGGTACACATTTCTTTTGGACACATGCGATTTGAGAACTGATGAGCTGATGATACTGGACCCCCATCGAGGGCGGTGAAAGTGGAGGAACCGGTATATCATGTCCTGGCCAAGAAAGGGGCCTTATGTTGTCAGCTCGTCTTAGAGTTACAATCAACACCCAGAAACCACTCATCGAGCCGTGAGCTCTCAGTACAGGGTGGGGGAGACCTCTACAGCCCGATACTCTTGGCTGCCCGGGCAAGCATGGCTGCCATTTCAGCATCTGCCCCAGACTGAAACTGCATCAGATGGTTCTAGCCCACTGTCCAATGCTGCGACTGATACCTCGTCTATACAAGCCCTGAATGAAAATTGAATTTGCCCAGAGACAAGCTCTCAAACCCATCCGGAAGCTCGACACATAGGAGGATCGGGAAGTCCACAGGGAGTTACCAGGCTGACCACATGAAGTATCTTTGAAGACAACTTGTATTCCTCAGTATACTTAGATGCTGTCTACTGCAGTTATGACTAGGGCTGTAGTACTCGAGTCCGGTCTTGGACTCGAGTCCGGACTCGAGACATTTTTCTGTCGTCTCGGACTTGTCTCGGACTCGTTGAATTTGCACTCGGACTTGTCTCGGACTTGGCCATTGGACTCGCCAAGTCTTCTAGTTGGTCTCGACCGAGTCCAGAAAAAAAATAAAATAAAAAATTTCTCCTTCAAAACCAAACCACGTTTGCATGATGTCGCGACTGAAAACGTGTGGAAAACGCTAGGCGCGCCGCTCTCCTTATTTCCAAAGCACTCTGTAATCTGCGCTCGCGCTCCAGTGGCGTCTGCTGTTGCTGGGCAACCATTACCCGCTCTCCATGATGACGCAGAAGTTTCAGCAAAGAATAAATGGAATTCCAGCACTTAAAATCACTTGCAGTAGCTCTGCTAATAGATTCATTTAAAAAATGGCTATCCTTGTACAACTATGATCATCTGTTTCTCCATCTTGCCTTAGCTTTCAGTATTGTTCCGGGAAAGGATGTGCATGACCAGTGGTGCACTTACTGCGACCTGAAAAGTTTAGATGTTTCTAATTTAATTTTCTACATGTTCGATTGTGTTTTATTTACGTCTACACCTAGATAGCCTTTTTTTTTTCAATAAACGCGTATTAATGTATAGCCTTATGCAACAATTACATATGTAAATTTTAAAAACTTTATATATGACATTACATATTTACATTTTCATGTAACAGCCAGTATTTGTATCTGTAACAATCACAAAATTTTTCCTATCTGCATTCGAATATAACTTCGTACAGTTACTGTTATGACTTTTTATATATTTTTTCGTGGTTATCACTGAACAAGTATGTCGTGTTAAACTGAAATAATTATTAATTTCTAAAATAATATTTATCATGCAAGCAGAGAGATGTCATGACAAACGTTTAGTGATCATTTGAACACGACTGAATCCATTCAATGCACACATTCTCATTACGCAGAACACTTTGAGCGAGTCTTATGTTAATGAACTTCACTACACAGATGTGTGTGTTCCGCGCAAACCAGCAAAAGGTAAATATGCAAACATGTAGGACAAGTAGACAATGTATCCGTATCTAACTTGATTATTAGCCTACTCTTGAGAGAGAACTGATTTGGTTTTTGAGAGACGCGCAGCGCTGCTGTTTGATTGGTGAGCGCGCTGTGCTTATTCCATTCATTCGTATCATGGTAGCCTAAGCTTTCAATATTTGCCTTTTAAATATATAAAAATAATATAACGTGTAGCTATGATGTATTATTATAGGTAAAATTACTCTTGCAACGCTCTGATTTCTGAGAGATGCACAGAGAGGCGACAACAATGCGGTGTTTGATTTGCTCTCTTTTCACTCATAAAGTTTACATTCATTCACTTCTGGCGCTGATGCCCTGGCTCACCTGTTATCTAGCAAACACCAGACTCTGTCAGCTTTAGCCGAGTATCAGGCAGAATTATTCCTTGTCCGTTATTCGTTTTTTAAGCCATTATCCGTGCCATTCCGAATAAGGTATTCGGCTTCAGGCACAACCCTAATTATTACATTACATATTTTATTTTTACATGCAACATAGATAAGGTCATATAGTAACAGCTCCACGCAATATTGTAATTCTCAAATTCACGTCGTACTTGCAAACACTTTGTATGCATTATGGTTAATACATGCTGGAGTAGTCGATCGTTTCCGACATAGCTCGACTAGTCTATGCAAGATCTAGCACAGTAGGACAAAAATTTGCTGTATTTATGTGCGCATGGCCAGTAGAGCCAAACGTATCCATTCTAGCCTTGCTGCGCGCATTTGTCATATCCCGAGCTTTGCGTGTGTCTGTGCACTGTGCCAATTAGGCATAGTCATATACATTTTTGACCACAGATATAATGTCAACAAAAAATAAAGTACATAAAAATTATTTGACCTTACAGTTCCAAACTTTGTTTGTTTATCCAAGTTTAGCTCCCAGGGTCGGACTGGGGGTAAAACCAGTACTCATTAGCAAGGCCCCAAAGGAAGAGCGGGCCCTTGAAAAGTATGAATCTGAAATATATATTTTTTACCCGGATATTTTCATGGGTGGGGGCCATGGGGGCCCATCAGGACTGCCTATGCATAGGGCCCAGGATCTTGTTTAACGCCCCTGTTAGCTTTAACCCTAATTATACACACTTGAACCTAATCAAGCTCTTACTAGACACACTAATCTTCCAGGTGTTTTAAGGCCAGTTGGAGCTAAACTTTTCAGGACATTGGCCATCCAGGATGTAGTTTGGAGACCCCTGTCCTACAGAGTTGTTACTTTGCACATGCTTTTTGATCATTACAAATAATAATGTAAAATGATTTTCTTAGAATAGGAGATATGCTTTCTCTCGCATCACAAACATTATCAGTGGTTAAGTATGTGGTCTTGAAGAGGACCCTTTTTTCTTTCATTTGGACTCGGTCTTGGACTTGGACTCGAAACTTTTGGACTTGGACTTGACTTGGACTCGAACCTCTTTGGACTCGGTCTTGACTCGGTCTCGACTAGTCCTGGACTTGGACTTGACTTGGACTCGACAAAGCCGGACTTGACTACAGCTCTAGTTATGACAAGCATTTTGTTCTTCTAAGACTTAAACTGGTAAGCCTAGATCCTGTTCCTTTGTGTGACTACACTTTGAATGACTGATGATGCTGGAAAAGACAAAATATGGATTCATGAACTCACATGCATATAGCTAAAAATAAAATAGGCTCCCTTTACTTTACGAGAGGCGGCCAGAACATGAAGCCTAATGACGATGCTTCCCCCACATTCATAGTTCATCCTGAAATAGCAGCGACACATTCCTAGATTGCATGTGTCTACATACAGTACACAGCTAAGGGCTAAGTGAGCTACTGCAACAACTATAAGAGATGCACAACTGGAACTGCAGAATTTTAATATGGAACATTAAATGGTAAAACGACTGAAAATAAAATGTTTTTTAAAAATGTGTCACTTGTAGAAAATGTATAGTGACATAAGTAAAGTAAAGGGAGTATAGGCAGTGCAAAGATTGCCTTAAGTGAAGTTCACGTCACATTATATGACTTAAAAAAGTCAAAATCTCTCACATATTACATGAGGCACTTTTAAACTATAAAAAAAATGCATTTGAGATCAGTCAGTAGCACCACTTGTTTATAAGGTCACTTTTATCAGCTGGTTTCTCACTTCCTCCTCCTTCTGCTAACTTCGTGGTCTAGTGGTTAGAGAGTTTGACTCCTAACCCTAAGGTTGTGGGTTCAAGTATTGGGCCGGCAATACCACAACCCTTGAGCAAGGCACTGAACCCCCAACTGCTTCCTGGGCTTCGCAGCATAAAGGGCTCCGGGTGTGTGTTCACTGCTGTGTGTGTGCACTTTGGATGGGTTAAATGCAGAGCACGAATTCTGAGTATGGGTCACCATACTTGGCTGAATGTCACGTCACTTCTGCAGTATTTGCCTTGGCATCCTGCGCCCCCTACAGGAAAGACACTGTCAGACCACCACTACTGATAACTTCTGTCATGTTTATTCAAACTACATCCAATTTTAGAATAACTGAGAAACTATTATACTTTTTATTTTATTTTTTACTAATATTTTGATTTTTTTGAATTCTTATACTTCGTTTCCATTTAAATTTTAGTTGTTTTTGCATTTTTTAATTGTCTATATTTTTTTCATTTTTATTTCAGGTTTAGTTTTTTTTAGTATATGAAGTTAAACCCCCATGTCATTCCAAACCTGTAAAAGCTCTGTTCATCTTTGGGAGGCTGGGAGGCTTGTGACTGTTACATTGACTGCCAAGTAACTTACACTATCAAAAGTATGAAAGACATCAGTGGTTCAACCGTAACATTTTGAAGTGATGAGAACATTTTTGTACGCGAAGAAAACAATAATAATGACTTTATTCGACAATTTGTCTCTGAGCAGCATATATTGCTTGGGTCCAGCGGATGTTCTTCAAAATGGCACTATGGTGATGTGGAGAGACACAGAGGAGACAAATTGTTGCATAAAGTAGTTATTTTTGTTTTCTTCACGTACAAAAAGTATTCTTGTCCCTTCATAATGTTACAGTGATGGCAGATGAACTATTCTGACGATGTCTTTCATACTTTTCTGGACCCTGACAGTGTAAGTTATTTGGCAGTTTATGGGACAGTAACAAGCCTCCCGGTTTTCATCCAACATTTCTTAAATTGTGTACCAAAGACGAATTAAGCTTTTATGGGTTTAAAACAACATGTGGATAAGTAATTAATGACAACATTTTCATTTTGGGGTGGAGTATCTAGTCGCTCGTCCTATGGAGGTTGCAACAGGATATGTATGGTCAACATTGTTCTGTGATTTCTCAATAAATTAGCTTACAAAACGGAAAAGTCCTAGCAAATATTTATTAGTAACTAAAACCCACAGCTTCACTATGAGTAGAGAGAGGCTGCCAGGTAGAATTCATTCACACACGCAATTGCTCTCTGAACAATGCATTCATATAAATGCAATCTTTGCTGTGCTACTTTAGCTGTTTCTGATTTAGAACAAGCAAAAATATGTGAGAAATATAACGACCCAAAGACAACAACAACAAAAAAAGATACAAAATTGGTTGTTTTAAGAGCAATAGCCATGTGGGCAGCGCTGTGTCTTATGCCACAGCTGTGCACAAGGTGTTGAAGTCTCAGATCAAGTTTCTTTTTTGTTCAGTAAATGACATCATCAGCGACTACTGTGAGGATGAAGGCTAAAATCTGAGAAATTCTGAACTCTGAATTTTGTGCATCAGAATATACATAAACATATAGATATCGATAAAACATATTAATCTGAGAAATAACATGTGTATTATAACATAAATATATGTTAAATATTTATTTCGTATAATATTGATAATTACATTATTCATTATTTAATTTTACAATGATTAAAAAAACAAGTACAACTATATTCCATCTTTCAACACTTGACAAATCTGTAAAAAATATATATATATATATTTATATATAATTGTATAAAATATTTAAAATAATAAACAAATAAAATATTATCTAATTTTCTAGTTGCTTAAATATTTGACACTTCAAAGCCGCCAGGACATTCTCTCCCATTACGTCATCAACATGAGCCGCGAGTCTTGACATTCAGAGACACATGCTGAATGTTTTCATGAGTTTTTGACCTTTACATTAACGTATACCTTTACAGTAAAGCCGGTAAGTGTATTCATTACATTTTTATTTACATACATATAGAAATCTCTGTTGCTGTTTTATGTAAAAATTGGCTTCAGTGAGTAAAACAGATCTGTGGGATTGGGTTAGCTTAGCTAGCAGTTGATTTTTTAACTGAGCTGTTACCTGCAAGTTCGTATAACAAGACCATTTACTACGTTTTAGGGGTCAGCAAAACATAAACGGTAACGGTATGTCCACGCGTCAAGCCTCGGTCCACGCGAAATGGATCATCGGCCAGGTGATCGGAACCCGGATGAAGAAGACGGCGAAGGTTCGAGTCACGAGACTTGTGCTCGACCCGTACCTGCTCAAGGTAAGATATGGTGACTTTTTTTTTCTTATATCGTCTTTCTTTCTGTTTTTATTTTTTTTTACCCTTATATTGGCTCAAAATATTTGAAGCTGTAAGCCTTAGGGTAATTTATATTTCGTTTGGTGCCAGAATTATCCTGATGTTTTCATCTGCTTTTTTATAGTACTACAACAAGAGGAAGACCTACTTTGCCCATGATCCTTTGGAGCAGTGCACTGTTGGGGATGTTGTTTTGTTGAAGGCCTTGCCGGAGAAAAGATCCAAACATGTCAACCATGAACTGGAAGAGATCGTGTATAAAGTTGGGACGGTGGTCGACCCGCTCACTGGGAAGAGGGTTGCTGGGAAGCAGTATTTGGAGCCTCTTACAGAAAGCACAGTATCTTTAACGGAAAAACTGGAGCAACTAAACATTACTGCCTCCACACCTCCTTCCACCTCATAGTATTGTTTTTGTCTTTGATGTATGTACATAATTAATGTCTTGTTTTTCACATAAAATATAATAACACGGTCTAGTATTTGTGAGGTCATTAACCATACATACAGCTGCTTATACCTGCTGTGTTTTTTGAAAACATGCATAATTTTATACTACAAGTCTGTACTAATAGACTTAAATCACCATTTCTAGATAAGGATGGCTAAATAAAATCCACTAGGCTTTATTAGACATTTTTATTGAGAAGTTCAATCTGTCAGACCATGCTTTAAGGTATCTATATAAATGTACACTGCTGTGATTATTAGGTTTTAAAGAAGTCTCTTCTGCTCATCATGGCAGCATTTATTTGATCAAAATACTGGAGAGAAAAAAACTCACATTGTGAAATGTTATCAGAATTTAAAATAAGTGTTCTATTTTAATATACTTTAAAATGTAATTTATTAATGTGATCAAAGCTAAGTATTCAGCATCATTACTCCAGTCTTCAATGAAACTTGATCCTTCAGAAATCATTCTAATATGCTGATTTATTATCAATGTTGGCAAAAAAAAAGTTGAAGCATCCTGTTGTTTATTAGATAGGTTGTCACAGTTCTTCTGGATTTATTCTGTCTCAGTGGGATCGGTTTCTTCAGGTCACAGACTTGATGATGGTGAGATCAGATCTCTGTGGAGCACTTGCTGTTGTCAGACTCAGACAATAATCTCACTGAATTATTACAGTTAATGGAAAAATGAATGTTGGAAATGTAAACTGATATTTCCTACTGACACACTACAGCAAAATATAGAAATAATTGACTTATTTAGCTCGTGAAAATACTAGTGTTCTAATAATTCTGGCCACAACTGTATATACAGTATTGTTCAAAATAATAGCAGTACAATGTGACTAACCAGAATAATCAAGGTTTTTAGTATATTTTTTCATTGCTACGTGGCAAACAAGTTACCAGTAGGTTCAGTAGATTGTCAGAAAACAAACAAGACCCAGCATTCATGATATGCACGCTCTTAAGGCTGTGCAATTGGGCAATTAGTTGAATTAGTTGAAAGGGGTGTGTTCAAAAAAATAGCAGTGTGGCATTCAATCACTGAGGTCATCAATTTTGTGAAGAAACAGGTGTGAATCAGGTGGCCCCTTTTTAAGGATGAAGCCAACACTTGTTGAACATGCATTTGAAAGCTGAGGAAAATGGGTCGTTCAAGACATTGTTCAGAAGAACAGCGTACTTTGATTAAAAAGTTGATTAGAGAGGGGAAAACCTATAAAGAGGTGCAAAAAATGATAGGCTGTTCAGCTAAAATGATCTCCAATGCCTTAAAATGGAGAGCAAAACCAGAGAGACATGGAAGAAAACGGAAGACAACCATCAAAATGGATAGAAGAATAACCAGAATGGCAAAGGCTCAGCCAATGATCACCTCCAGGATGATCAAAGACAGTCTGGAGTTACCTGTAAGTACTGTGACAGTTAGAAGACGTCTGTGTGAAGCTAATCTATTTTCAAGAATCCCCCGCAAAGTCCCTCTGTTAAAAAAAAGGCATGTGCAGAAGAGGTTACAATTTGCCAAAGAACACATCAACTGGCCTAAAGAGAAATGGAGGAACATTTTGTGGACTGATGAGAGTAAAATTGTTCTTTTTGGGTCCAAGGGCCACAGGCAGTTTGTGAGACGACCCCCAAACTCTGAATTCAAGCCACAGTACACAGTGAAGACAGTGAAGCATGGAGGTGCAAGCATCATGATATGGGCATGTTTCTCCTATGGTGTTGGGCCTATTTATCGCATACCAGGGATCATGGATCAGTTTGCATATGTTAAAATACTTGAAGAGGTCATGTTGCCCTATGCTGAAGAGGACATGCCCTTGAAATGGTTGTTTCAACAAGACAATGACCCAAAACACACTAGTAAACGGGCAAAGTCTTGGTTCCAAACCAACAAAATTAATGTTATGGAGTGGCCAGCCCAATCTCCAGACCTTAATCCAATTGAGAACTTGTGGGGTGATATCAAAAATGCTGTTTCTGAAGCAAAACCAAGAAATGTGAATGAATTGTGGAATGTTGTTAAAGAATCATGGAGTGGAATAACAGCTGAGAGGTGCCACAAGTTGGTTGACTCCATGCCACACAGATGTCAAACAGTTTTAAAAAACTGTGGTCATACAACTAAATATTAGTTTAGTGATTCACAGGATTGCTAAATCCCAGAAAAAAAAAAGTTTGTACAAAATAGTTTTGAGTTTGTACAGTCAAAGGTAGACACTGCTATTTTTTTGAACACACCCCTTTCAACTAATTCAACTAATTGCCCAATTGCACAGCCTTAAGAGCGTGCATATCATGAATGCTGGGTCTTGTTTGTTTTCTGACAATCTACTGAACCTACTGGTAACTTGTTTGCCACGTAGCAATAAAAAATATACTAAAAACCTTGATTATTCTGGTTAGTCACATTGTACTGCTATTATTTTGAACAATACTGTATAACACTTATCTATAGTTAACATTATAGATGTTATTTTCAAAAAGTCCTAAGTACACATTTATTTTATACCACACTTTCATACATAGCATGTTACCTAGCATACTTTATTTAGTGTATAAATTGCATTTTCATATAACGTTCTATAATTCAGAAGACGTGTAACAATTGTTTGTTTAAAAGATAATTGAACATTAATACTGATATAACTTGCATAATTATTTGAAAACAATTTAAGTCTTAAAGATATTAAAAAGATGATTTCTATTTATTTCATTATACATTTAGACATAAAACATTTATTTAAATTACTGTATTCATTCAGACACTGTCAGTTATAAGGTGAGATCTGACAAAGAGTCTATTCAAAAATATACTAAGATAGGAAAAAAGCCCCAAATCAACAGATGTGCAAAAGCTGTGCACGCCATACAATATGTCATCTGCTTCCCGTATCTACCTGAATGTAAATAACACATTATTTTACTTTCACAAGTTTTTTTTTTTTTTTTTTGTTATTAAAACCGAGTTTGCACAGTAAAGTGTTTCTGAGTGGTTATCACTGTGCCGACTCCATCGTCCTCTGAATATGAGACACTTCCAGAACTGGCATGAGGAGCTGGAACGCATCCTGGATATATGATGCACTGTTTGATGCCTTAAAAGTGAAAATAAAGTGAAAAATATGTTAATACTCCTGTGAAGACATTAACATAGAAGTCTTAAACATCTCTTTTTTTTCAATTACATTTATTTATAAACATGATGCAGAAAAAAAGACAAAATCAAGACAAACCTCCAGAAAAATGCTGGTAATAAGTGGATTGAGGACATCTCCCTTTTCATTTGCCTGAAATACAAACATTTTGACTTGATGGCATACAAAACTCACATTTTCGAAAATGACCATAAACATATTACAGATCTCTAGACTATAAGAAGCCAAGCATCTTACCCCAATGGTAGTCAAACATGACGTGAACTTTTTAGATAGTAGTGACACCTCCTTACAAATAACAATAGTAACTCTGAAAGTGAAACACATTATTATTAGAATTTTCTCCAAATGGCAATTTTGCACAATTATTGCAAGATAACTCACTGTGATAGGACTTTGGCTTGTTCTGTGGCCATCACCCCCTCAGGGTTACAGTGGAGCAGAATTTCAGCGCTTTTGTGGAACTGCTCTATGGATCTGGCTGTGAACTCGGCCAGGCTTGTAATGGCAAACAAATGGGCCTCCTATGAAAACAAAATGTCAACTGTCAGAGCACAACACAAATATACATTATTCTTAGATATATGTATGCATATCTCACAAGTCATTTAGTACAGTTTAGGCTAAATAACAAGAGTCCAGACCTCAACACTGCATTTTGTCACTGCCGTTTTCTGTTCTTTCTCCTCTTCTTCTTCTTCTTCTTCTTCTTGATCTGGGTTTTCACTTTGTAGCTTGATGTTTGTGATATGGTTGAATGCGTTTTTTCTCGCCTGAGTGGATATGAGTAAATGTAGATAATCTGACATGCGGCATACTTTAAGATTACAATTACGAAGAGATGCTCAAGTGATACCTTGCTAAGTTTGTCTGCCGATGTGGAGATCTGTAAACCTTCGAGGAGATCTGTCAGTTCCTTCACAAAATCCTCACCATCATCACCTGGGAATAAAATATTTTTTATGTTATTAAAGGTCCCATGATGTGAATTATTTTCTTTTTTTATAGATTTTTTTTATATAAAAAATGTACTCATTGTTAGTAAGATTTTTACATTTAAAATTTATAAATAAAAGTCATTTTTACATCCTGATTTTAGTCCTCTGGCTTGAATGCTCTGTTTGAAGGGGCGTGTCTGCTGTGAGACTCCGAGTAAAGGACAAGTGATTGGCTGACATCTTTGCATTTGAATGCGTACTACATGAGGAACCCTTCTCAAATTCTTTTACTGTTTTTTTTACTATTACAGCTGTCGAGATTAACGAATCAAGTGTTGATTATAGCATTATTATTTAGATCTTTTCCCATCACATGAATCGCTGCAGTGATGAGCGTTGAGTAGACAGAGTCTGTTTATCGAGTGAATGCAGTGATCTCATCATTGCAACACATTTTTTCTCACAAAATGCTTTCACCGCAACTAACAGCAAACACAATATCAACATGAATACAGTAAGAGCTTCGTTGTTCAGCTTAACAGTGTCATTCATTATAACGGCAGTTTGGGCAAGTGTGCAAATATACTCACGATGTGTGATTGACAGCTCCGAACAAATATAAATGGAGCATTCTTTGATCACTCTCTGTAGTTTAATCACAATTTAAATAACAGATTTGTTTCATGCTACTAGGAGAAACAATTTGAAGTTGATCGTTTAGTCACTGGCTTGATTCACTGATGCATAAACAGTATTAAACGATTTAGAAAGAAAGTCTGTGTGAACGTGAATAAATAGCTACACATCAGAAATCACAGATCAGACATTAATGAACACCGTTACTCACTGTTTGTGGCGGTGCTGTCGAATCCATATCATAAAAGTCTGTTTGTAACGCATGTGCTGGCATTGCGACTGAATTAAATGTAAAAAATAAGCGGAATAAATTTTCTAAAATTTCTCGGGGTGGGCAAAGCAGAGAAAGGGGAGGTAACCTTTCCCCTTATGACGACATAAGGGGAAGATTCCACATTGGCCCGTCTGAGCTCTTGTTTCTCAAAGGCAGAACAGGACACCCAGGGCTTGGTTTACACCTATTGAAATCTCTAGCCACTGGGGGACCATATACAGGCTAGGGTAACTAGTATTAATGTAAAAAATAAAATAAAAAAACTCATAAAGTGAAATTTTCATGCAATGGGACCATTAACATAAATTTTAGTTCATTTACTGAGTCCGAGATTTCAAAAATGTTAACATCTCTATATTTTTTTTATTTAAGCTTTGTGTTCATTGTAAGCTTTTACCCTTCGCATCATCCTCCAGTTCATCGTCAAACTCCATAAGAGAAAAAGGCTCTTTAATCTCCTGAAGTACTTGTTTTAGTTTAACCAACTCCTCACCGGACAGAGTGGTAAGCACAGATTTCACCTGCACACAAACGTAACACCTGAGTTCAAACCCTTCACCGTTTTAAACTTTAGCACTGTTTTATAGTTGTAAAGAATTCCACCGACTTTATCTTCACTCTCTCTAGAGAGGATCTCCAAAGCCTCCAGATGGGACAGGCCTTGAAACTCATCAAACAACATCCCATAATGAGCCTTCTTGTCGGTTTCTGAAGTGAAGTTTTCAGCTTTCTGCTGCTCCTCACGTTCTTTGGCTTCCCTCAAGACCTTTAAGAGATGAAGAACCGAATCAGGTCAGTTCAATTCATAAGCAGAATCAAATTATGAATCTGCCAAGATGACATGTTTGTTCAAGTAAAGGTCATGTATTTCTGCAGGAGTGTCTGAAGGGGAGCTGAAGTTGCTAGAGACAGTCCTCGTCGCTTCTGCACCTGTGACAGTGTGGAGTTTCTGTTCATCAGTCCCTTTGTTTTCTTGAAGCCGGGGTCTCCCTCTGCTATCACATCCATGGTCTTCTTCCCAATAAACTCCAATGCATCCAGACCGCCACTTATTACTGTCTTACCCTGGTGAACAACCATAAGAAAACAGAATAAATAAATATACAATCAAATAAAATATTTAAAACAATGAATCTCAAAATGATTTAAGCTTTATTATCAACCAGCATAAATTAGCTTGCCCTTACCGTACTCTGAACTACAGTGGTTAATGATGACAGCATTCCCATACTACTGGAGGAGATCATTCCCATAGCACCACCCATCCCATACGTCTTCTCCCCTTCATCTTTACTCTCCTTGCTACCGGCTGAATCTGCAGAGCAAAAAGCAGAAAGATCATCAATACTTGTGAACTGGTGCGCTTGGTCTTATCTATCCAATGTCAATCAAAGAGCACATCCTTACCATCAGTTTTTTCTTTTTCCGCTTGAGCTGAAAGCTCCTCAGGACTTGGGATTCCTAGAGACGTCTCAGCTTTCTCAATGACCTGTGTCAACCCTTGGCCTTAGACAATGAACGGACAGTGTGAGTCTTGATGATATAAAAAAATGTAGCTGTTTAATAGAAAAGTGAAAATCTTGAGCCTCTTACCCACAGTAGCTACAGTGGCAGTAGCAGTGGAGAGGATAGATTTACCCCAGCTACCCCAGTAACCCCAACCTCCCTGGGAAACAGTCGTCTCTGGTGAGGCCTGAGGAAATAAGTGACAGTTTAAATAATAGATGAGTTATATTATAATTTCTACTTTTTATTTGGACATGATTAAAAAATGGCTAAGCAGTTGTCCAATCACAACTGACTGGGGCAGCTGACCAATCAGAGAAGACGGAGCAGAAAGGTGGGCTTTAAAAAGACAGGAACTAACAGTAAATGTAATACTGTAAATGTATTATAACAGACCCCAAAAATAAAATTTGAAAATGACAATAACTTGTTACTGCTGATAATATGGGTACTTATTAAAATGTTAAACTTCAAATCAGCCACAGTGAAGTAGTCTATGATTTAAATATCTTATCTGAAGTTCAAAACCTAATTTAATAAATAGAACACTGAATACATTGTTAATGTAAAAATATAATATATATATATATATATATATATATATATATATATATATATATATATAATATATATATATATATATATATATATGTTTTTTCTTCTGGTAGCGCAAGTAATGTTTATTTAACCAACAACATGTGACTGGGACAGGAATTTACATTTGATTTAAAAAAAAAACTAATTTCAGAACACCACTGCACAGTACTGATATACATATATGTTTGGTAGAAATGTGATAAAAGCTTACGTCTGAAGCGCTCTCTGCTGGTTTTTGTGTCTCTGGGCTCTTCTGTTCTTCTGGTGGAGGTTTGTGCTCTGGTCTTCTCCTGGTCTTTCGGGTTGGTGCTACATCAGTAGAGCTGTCCCTCTGAGTCTCAGCAGAGGGCTCATCTCGTGTGAGTGATGAATGCTCTTCGGGCTCTTGGTCCACTGATTTCTCCGTTTGGTCCTTTCTGGAGCTTTCGTTGTCGGACATCTTAATCACATACCAGTCTCCTGAAATGGACATATAAACAGATTATTACTTAAAGTAATTCCCGTAGTTATAACAACTGCTGTAGTACATACTTAGCAAATAAGCCACATTAACGTTACATCTGTCTCTACTGTAATTACTCTACCAAAGTCTGTCTCTGACTGTACTTAAAGCGAAGCTAACTTCCTTCGGCAATAGTTAGTCAGTATCCAGTGAGCTGAACGCTATAAATGCAATTATAACCAAGACTTTAATATTCAAATAAACAAGGGATAAACATAACATACACAACCGATTTGTCTTCTCTATCGTGCGGCCACGTCACTGGACTTAGCCCTGCTGTGTTTTGTTTTTCCCGTTACACTCGCTCTTCCATCGAGGAATGAAAATAGACTCCACATTTTTATTCCGCCGCCTGCTGTTTGGAGGAAGTACTTTAGGACCAACAGCAAATGCATTTATAGAAAAATATTTTTGTTAATTTTAGTGTAAAAAATAACGATGTTACGAAAATTATGAGATATTATTGACTGTATATTTCTAACTATATTTAATACAATCTGTTAATTATCCACATTATAGCCACAGTTCATCAAAACTGACTCAATATGCTTTTTCCCCAGCTGACAGGTTTTTGTAAGTTAACATTTTTTTTATATTAACATTTTTCATGGCAGTTACAGTCCTAATTGACTGTAAAACATTTTATAAAATATGTAACTTCGAACTGAAGTCCATACACTTTCCTGTTTCAGTCATTTATATTTTTACTGAAGTACATGAAACATAATTGTATCATTGGCACAGTGCATTAGTTATGTTTACAAATATAGTTTAAATATTGTTTTAACCATAAAAAAATACTATTTTTTTCAATTTTAGAAAACAGATTACAGATTACAGTTAACTTCAAAACTCATCACAAAAACTACACGCCCCAGAAATCCACCACTAATCTGATTGGCTGGCGTCACACTTTTGTGTGTTTTTGGCTTCTGTGATTGGTTTACTGCTGTGGTCGTAGATGGGTCTCGACGTTCTCACACAACAGCATCAGAAACGAAAATGGCTGAAGAAGAGGTCGAGCAAACTTCTGGCATTCTTCAGGAAATTTTCACTTCGCCTCTGAACATTAGCTTGCTATGTCTCTGTTTATTCCTTTTGTACAAAATCGTCCGCGGAGACAAGCCTGCAGACTTCGGCCCGGTTGAAGAGCCGTTGCCTAAACTAAAGAAAAGAGATTTTACTTTAGCAGAACTGCAGGAATACGATGGACTGAAAAACCCCAGAATCCTGATGGCTATCAACGGGAAAGTGTTTGATGTCACGAGAGGAAAGAAGTTCTACGGACCAGGTAATAAGCGATCAAAAATTCAGTCGCGGGTCTTATTTAAAACTTTTCTCAGGGTGATTTTATTGTGCTGTGATTACTTGAACTACTTTGACATATTTGCGAGTTTTTCTTTTTAAAATATTCGATTAAATTAAATTAAATTTATGCGTTTAGCAGACGCTTTTATCCAAAGCCACTTACAGTGCATTCAGGCTATCAATTTTTAGCTATTAAATTATATATCTATTAAAATGCATTAATTTAATTCCAGACACGCCCCTTTACGTTGCACTTTTTAAACCATGTACAAATGCCAAGTCATAACCCCTTACCTACTGGAAATTCAGGATAACGGAGATGTCACGCAACCCTGTTTAAGCCTGCATCAATGTTTACATTATTTTGCTTCTGATACTGTGACGTCATCGCAGTATTTTGTGCGTTTTTGGAACTTTTGTGCACGCTTTTGCAATGCCAAAACTGCTGGTCATCAGTGAATAATTAACCAAACTCGGATAAAGGTTGACTAGACTAAAGATGCCCTCTGAGCACAGAGTGCTCCATTTAAAAAAATGGTGCTTCATTAAAAAAAATGGATACTACTTGTTTAGCAGTCCTGTTAAGCTGATACATTTGTTTAGAGCTAATACCCATTTGTTCACTTTTAGAGGGCCCTTATGGGGTCTTTGCGGGCCGAGATGCATCCAGAGGACTGGCCACATTCTGTTTGGAGAAGGAGGCCTTGAAAGACACTCATGATGATCTTTCAGATCTCAATGCTATGCAGCAGGAAAGCCTGAGCGAGTGGGAGACCCAGTTCACACGTGAGTTGAAGGACACCTTTCGTTCCAGATTTTGCAGTTGCGCTCTTCGGGAATGATGCAGAAAGCCTTCATTGCCAAACGTTGATTAAAAGCTTGTATTTGCCTCCACAGAGAAATATGATTACGTTGGGAAGCTTCTTAAACCGGGAGAAGAACCGACAGAGTACACAGACGATGAGGAAGTCAAGGACAAAAAGAAGGATTAGAACACAGAGATCACAGATCATGTTAGATATATGATGTAGCTTTGTTGCAGTCACATTTTGCTGATAGCTAGACAGCAACCTCCATGTCATTTTATATACATCACTGTGACATTAATTAGCATGCCATACGTTCATAAACAGAATTTGATATCACTGTGTTAATTAAACTAATGTAGGATATGTTATATCTACAGCAACTGTGACTCATAATCATGTCATTTGAAGAATTCTTGTTAAATTATATTCTTCAGGAATTTATGGTTTCCTGTAAATATAGAACACAATTTCTCATCTCAATTTTTTATTTTGAGTGTTGACTCCAGATTTTATCTAACAAGAGAACATTAAAACCAAATACATAAATAAACATCAAAATACACTAGATTGCTTTTAAATAAGTGCCATAGTAAAAGTTGGAGTGGTGCTGTCATTCAGGGTTGATCATTAAACCAGTTTCTCTGATACAGATTAAGATTAGACCCATGCTAAAGAGGGTTTCGAGTAAATTTATCACATGCTAGTCTTAACATCTGCTCAGGACATTTGTAGATTAGATACACGTAACATTCCATGAGATTATGTTTTCAACTTTTGTTACCAAGACAAGTGTTTGCAAAACAACTTTTCTGTTCATAATTTTCATTATTAAAGAATATGATTTATTATCATTGTGCTTTACTGAGATTTGTTTTAAAGCTCTCTGTTTGTTTAAATTATACATTGCTGATTAGTGGTGGTGTATCCATGAACCCACACACTTGTGCCGTTGAATTAAGCATTTATGAAAGCATTTGCTCCAGCTGAACTCTCATTGTAGCTAGTTAGCTTTATAAAGCATATTGTATGATAATTGGCCTATAGATTATCAACATGATCAAATCTGCTTTAAAACCTGTTTTACACAATCTAATACATGCCTTCTGTCATCTGATTAAGACTTCTAATTCTAATTCTAATTCTAGAAATGTGCACCCTGTGATTTTGATGTGAAATCTAATGATTTTTATAAAGTAAATGTAAGAATGACTTCTGTATTTCCATTAATATTTCAAATGCGTATTGGAGACGCGAACCATTTAAAATGATTCAGTTCGATTTGGTGAACTGGTTCAAAAAGATCCGGTTACATCAATTGAATAGTTCGTGAACTGGATATCACAAACTGCTTTGTTTCGAACTCTCTCTCACAACAGACACAATGCTGAATAAAGTCCAAAATGTATTTTCAATGCTTCAAAAAATTCTAACTGACCCTCTGATGTCACATGGACTACTTTGATGATGTTTTTCTTACCTTTCTGGACATGGACAGTATACCATTCACACAGCTTCAATGGAGGGACTAAGAGCTCTCGGATTAAATCTAAAATATCTTAAACGGTGTTCCAAAGATAAACGGAGGTCTCACGGGTTTGGAGCGACAAGAGGTTAAGTTATTAATGACATAATTTAGATTTTTGGGTGAACTATCCCTTTAAGTCACTAACGTTCTCCTCTAATTTTGGGAGCAGTCCTGTGTAAAATTGTTTTTTACGTTGAAGATATCTGATAAAATTTTTATTATTTCTATTTCAAGTATAAAAACAAAAAAAGAAGAAGAAAAAGTATGTGTCAGAAGTGGGATTCGAACCCACGCCTCCATTCGGAGACCAGAATACCCGATTTGACGGAAGGGATCAGCCCTTGAGTCTGGCGCCTTAGACCACTCGGCCATCCTGACACTACTATGAAAAGGGTGCGAGAAATTCTTATTTACTTAATGTATGTATAGAAGTGCTGTGCACAATTAACACCTAACATCCGGCGTTTACTGTTTAACTAACTTTAACAATGTTAATACAGGTAAAACAGCAGTGATGGTTCCTTATAGAAAAGAAAATGTAACTATTTTAACGCATGTATACTTAATTGTATAATCCCTTATAGGCTAACCATAAATCACATAACCTTAAACTATTTTAGTTTGTTTGTTTTAGTGTAACATTTCAATTTTACGTTATGTTGAATCTACCGCTGATCGTCTTTTGCGATCCCCTCGCGTGCACACGCGCACGCATCGCTCGCTCATTTCACTGCGGTCAAGCCAGCCGCACTTTAGAAAAACACCGTCAAGCCAGCCGCGAGTGAAATTTAGATGCGCGTGTATTACTATAATTACGGCAGTAGCAGGAACAACAGAGAGGGAACGCGCTTTCAGAGCGCTTTTCATCTATACGTTCAGAGTTGATATATGATGACCTTTTTTGCTCATCTGCTCTTATATTCGTGTAACTTATTGTTTTCCTTGACTGCTCTGTATTACTATAATTTTCAGCCTTTCAAAGCATTAAAATTATTAGTATAAAACGAGATATGGGACATTCATTGATTTAGAAGACACTTTTTTTATGATGAGAAAGAAGCAATTAAAGGTCAGTTCTTAAAGAAGACATCCCATACTATATCCATACCTCACATAAAACCATTTTACTGGAGCCTTTTCGAGATATAGGATAATATTACACTTTACAAGTCTTTTAAGATCCCATTTCTAACAAGTAGAAAAAAACAATGGTCAGTTCTTATAAGGGACATCGCACACTATATGCACACCTCATATCAAACCATTCTACTGCAGCATTTTGGAGATATTGGACATTATTACACTTTAAAGGGCCATAAAAGATCCAATGTCTAATAAGTAGAAAAAACAATAGTTGGTTCTTATAAGGGACGTCCCATACCATATGCACACCTCATATCAAACCATTGTACAACAGCATTTTTGAGATATGGGACAATAATTACACTTTAAAGGGTTATAAAGATCATATTTCTAATAAATAGAGAAAAACAATGGTCAGCTCTTATCAGGGACGTCCCATACTATATACACACTTCATATGAAATCATTTTGCTCCAGCATTTTTGAGATATGGGTCCATATGGCGATTGAGAGGGCTATAAAGAACCCTATAGCGGAAAACAAATCTTTTTATCCACAGGAAGAAGGAGGCGGAAACCGGCCATCAATCAAATGAAGCTTTTAATAACAAAATAAACACAAAACACTGCGACAGCCCTCCACGGACGACTGTCGCTTACAAACAAAAACCAAACACAAACTAAAATCCAGGCCTGGCCCTCTCTCGTTGTTCACTGTCGTCGCCCCTCTTTTGTATCCTTCCATCTCCACCGCGGGACGCGAGACCGATGAGTAGAGCAGGCGTCGCTCATTTCCAATCACTCCACTGGCCTCGTTCCGTTCTCACGGCTCGCGGCCCCGCCACACTCATCACAACCCTATTTCTAATAAGTAGAAAAAAAAAACAAAAGTCAGTTCATATAAGGGACATCCCAAACTATATGCAAACCTCATTTCAAACCATTTTACTGCAGCATTTTTGAGATATGGGACAATACAATGATTTAGAGGGCGATAAAGACACCATTTCTAATAAGTAGAAAAAAACAATAGTCAGTTCTTATCAGGGACGTCCCATACTATATGCACACTTCATATGAAACCATTTTACTGCAGCATTTTTAAGATATGGGACAATACAATGATTTAGAGGGCTATAAAGACACCATTTCTAATAAGTAGAAAAAAACAATGGTCTGTTCCTATAAGGGATGTCCCATACAATATGCACACCTCATATCAAAACCTTTTACTGCAGAATTTTCGAGATATGGGTCCATATGGCAATTTAGAGGGATATAAAGACACCATTTCTAATAAGTAGAAAAAAATAATGGTCAGTTCTCATCAGTGACGTCCCATACTATGAGCACATCTCATATCAAACTTTTTTTACTGCAGCATTTTCGAGAAATGGGAAATTATTACACTTTAACGGGCTGTAAAGATCCCATTTCTAATAAGTAGAAAAAAACAATGGTCAGATCTTATAAAGGACATACCATACTATATGCACAAATCATATCAATCCATTTTACTGCAGCATTTTTGAGATATGGGTCCAAATGGTGATTTAGAGGGCTATAAAGACCACATTTCTAATAAGTAGAAAAAAACAATGGTCAGTTCTTATAAAGGACATACCATACTATATGCACAAATCATATCAAACCATTTTACTGCAGCATTTTTGAGATATGGGTCCAAATGGTGATTTAGAGGGCTATATAGACCCCATTTCTAATAAGTAGAAAAAAACAATGGTCAGTTCTTATAAAGGACATGCCATACTATATGCTCACCTCATATCAAACCATTTTACTGCAGCATTTTCGAGATATGGGACATTATTACAACTTAAAGGCCTATAAAGATCCCATTTCTAATAAGTAGAAAAAAACAATAGTCAGTTCTTATCAGGGACGTCCCATACTATATGCACCCTTCATATGAAACTATTTTACTGCAGCATTTTTGAGATATGGGTCCAAATGGTGATTTGGAGACCTATAAAGACATTATTTCTAATAAGTAGAAAAAACAATGGTCAGTTCTTATAAATGACATGCCATACTATATGCACACCCCATATCAAACCATTTTACTGCAGCATTTTTTAGATATGGGACAATACAATGATTTAGAGGGCTATAAAGACACCATTTCTAATAAGTAGAAAAAAACACCACTCAGTCCTTATCAGGGACATCCCATACTATATGCACCATTCATATGAAACCATTTTACTGCAGCATTTTTAAGATACGGGACCTTATTACACTTTAAAGGGCTGTAAAGATCCCATTTCTAATAAGTAGAAAAAAACAAAAGTCAGTTCTTATCAGGGACATCCCATACGATATGCACACCTCATATCAAACCATTTTACTGCAGCATTTTCGAGATATGGGACATTATTACACTTTAAAGGGATATAAAGATCCCATTTCTAATAAGTAGAAAAAAAGAATAGTCAGTTCTTATCAGGGACGTCCCATACTATATGCACACATCATATCAAACCCTTTTACTGCAGCATTTTTGAGATATGGGTCCAAATGGTGATTTAGAGGGCTACAAAGACACCATTTCTAATAAGTAGAAAAAAACAATGGTCAGTTCTTATAAAGGACATGCCATACTATATGCACACCTCATATGAAACCATTTTACTGCAGCATTTTCAAGATATGGGACATTATTACACTTTAAAGGGATATAAAGATCCCATTTCTAATAAGTAGAAAAAAAGAATGGTCAGTTCTTATCAGGGACATCCCATACTATATGCACACATCATATCAAACCATTTTACTGCAGCATTTTTGAGATATGGGTCCAAATGGTGATTTGGAGGGCTATAAAGAGATCATTTCTAATAAGTACAAAAAAACAATGGTCAGTTCTTATAAAGGACATGCCATACTATATACATACCTCATATCAAACCATTTTACTGCAGCATTTTCGAGATATGGGACATTATTACAACTTAAAGGGCTATAAAGATCCCATTTCTAATAAGTAGAAAAAAACAACAGTCAGTTCTTATCAGGGACATCCCATACTATATGCACACCTCATATCAAACCATTTTACTGCAGCATTTTCGAGATATGGGACATTATTACACTTTAAAGGGCTTTAAAGATCCCATTTCTAATAAGTAGAAAAAAACTAAAGTCAGTTCTTATCAGGGACATCCCATACGATATGCACACCTCATATCAAACCATTTTACTGCAGCATTTTCAAGATATGGGACATTATTACACTTTAAAGGGATATAAAGATCCCATTTCTAATAAGTAGAAAAAAAGAATAGTCAGTTCTTATCAGGGACGTCCCATACTATATGCACACATCATATCAAACCCTTTTACTGAAGCATTTTTAAGATATGGGTCCAAATGTTGATTTAGAGGGCTACAAAGACACCATTTCTAATAAGTAGAAAAAAACAATGGTCAGTTCTTATAAAGGACATGCCATACTATATGCACACCTCATATGAAACCATTTTACTGCAGCATTTTCAAGATATGGTACATTATTACACTTTAAAGGGATATAAAGATCCCATTTCTAATAAGTAGAAAAAAACAAAAGTCAGTTCTTATCAGTGACATCCCATACTATATGCACACCTCATATCAAACCATTTTACTGCAGCATTTTCGAGATATGGGACATTATTACACTTTAAAGGGCTATAAAGATCCCATTTCTAATAAGTAGAAAAAAACAACAGTCAGTTCTTATCAGGGACGTCCCATACTATATGCACACATTATATCAAACCCTTTTACTGCAGCATTTTTGAGATATGGGTCCAAATGTTGATTTAGAGGGCTACAAAGACACCATTTCTAATAAGTAGAAAAAAACAATGGTCAGTTCTTATAAAGGACATGCCATACCATATGCACACCTCATATGAAACCATTTTACTGCAGCATTTTCAAGATATGGGACATTATTACACTTTAAAAGGATATAAAGATCCCATTTCTAATAAGTAGAAAAAAACTAAAGTCAGTTCTTATCAGGGACATCCCATACTATATGCAGACCTCATATCAAACCATTTTACTGCAGCATTTTCAAGATATGGGACATTATTACACTTTAAAGGGCTATAAAGATCCCATTTCTAATAAGTAGAAAAAAACAACAGTCAGTTCTTATCAGGGACGTCCCATACTATATGCACACATCATATCAAACCCTTTTACTGCAGCATTTTCAAGATATGGGACATTATTAACCCTCATGTGGTGTTCGGGTCAATTTGACCCGGAGAAGATTTTCTTTTTCCCGAAAATAATAGTTAATGTTATCGCTTTGGACTGAAACTTAGTGACTTTGTTCCCAAAGGGTATAACTAAAACTAAAAAAATTTTGGGAAATTTTATTACTTTTTTTGTGGGGGTTTTGTTACCTTGTTACACTTGTGGTGTTCCCGGTCAAAAATGACCGGCCTATAAAAAATAGCTTATAAATCACTCATTATACCATATTTTCACCCAATCATGGATTCAATCTTTTTGTCAACTTGTTCTCTTTCAATTAGATCTGGTTTTATATTTCTGTTTGCGTCTGATTAATCGTGGGCCTCATTTATCTGAGAGTAGGCATCTCATTTTTTGAGTAAAAAACAAATAATTTATGAGTAAATTTGGAAATATGAAAAAAATTATGAAAAAAATGGCTACTGTTGATCACACTAGTCTATTCTAATGTTTCACCAGGAATTTTGTTTTGAAACTTTTGTTTTGTAAAAAATATGGCACATAGTCACACTTGTGGTGTTCCCGGTCAAAAATGACCGGCCTATAAAAAATAGCTTATAAATCACTCATTATACCATATTTTCACCCAATCTTGGATTCAATCTTTTTGTCAACTTGTTCTCTTTCAATTAGGACTGGTTTTGCATTTCTGTTTGCATCTGATTAATCGTGGGCCTCATGTATCTGAGAGTAGGCATGGTCAAAAATGGTTACAATGGCCGACCATTGAAAGTGAATGGGAGAGACTGAAAATAACAGAACAATTTAGTTTTCAGGAGCATGTTCATTATTTTCATGTACACATATGAGCATATGTGCTTGCAAACATCGAGCCCTTGGACCTGTGCATGTATCGATACATTTATACACACGCTACCCAGACACACACACGTTAAAACACACAAACTTTTTTGAGTATTACACAAGGAAAACCTTCAGGAGGAGGCTGTTCCTAGAAGAGCTGGGGAAATCCATGGTGACCCCCCTGATACAGAGGCGCCAAAATAAACCCAGAGGACTGCCCTCTGCTACATTGGTGAGAGACATACAAACACCAGAACCAGGTCCTTCAGCTGGCACAGGCAAAGGAGAGAAACGAAAGAGATGCACTTTGTGTGCCCCAAAAGATGTGAAAACAGGCACTGTCTGTTTCAAATGCAGAGTGCACATTTGCAAGGCACATACATTATACTGTTGTCAGTCATGTGCATAAGTGACACAAAATGACCAATTGCAAGTTACTTTAAAAATGCTTTTGTTAGTCACTTGCATGAGTTCACACAGAGACCGTCACAGTTTCTTATTTTGGTTAGTTCATAATTATTATTTTTTTTTTTATGTCACAATGGTCAGATTTGTCAGGGAACAGCACAAGTGTTACTGTGCACCCCTTTTCTTTTGTAATCTTCTACATTCACTTTCAATGGCCAGCCATTTTTGACCGGGAACATCACAAATGTGACTTTGTGCCATCATTTTGTACAAAATAAAAGCATTTCAAAAAAAAATTCCTGGTTAAACATTAAAGTAGGCTAGTGTGATCAACAGTGAAACTTTTTTTCACCTTTTTCACAACATTGACAAAATTATTAACAAATAATGCTTTTTTCACTCAAAAACTGAGGTGCATAAGCTCGGATAAATGACTCCTACAATTAAATAGTTTGAAAATTAAATGCAAAACCAGTCCTAATTGAAAGAGAACAAGTTGACAAAAAGATTGAATCCAAGATTGGGTGAAAATATGGTATAATGAGTGATTTATAAGCTATTTTTTATAGGCCGGTCATTTTTGACCGGGAACACCACAAGTGTGACTATGTGCAATATTTTTTACAAAACAAAAGTTTCAAAACAAAATTCCTGGTGAAACATTAGAGTAGACTAGTGTGATCAACAGTAGCCATTTTTTTCATAATTTTTTTTTCATATTTCCAAATTTACTCATAAATTATTACTTTTTACTCAAAAAATGAGATGCCTACTCTCAGATAAATGAGGCCCATGATTAATCAGATGCAAACAGAAATATAAAACCAGTCCTAATTGAAAGAGAACAAGTTGACAAAAAGATTGAATCCAAGATTGGGTGAAAATATGGTATAATGAGTAATTTATGAGCTATTTTTTACAGGCCGGTCATTTTTGACCGGGAACACCACAGGTGTTATTGGGTTTTGAACACCACATGAGGGTTAAACTTTAAAGGGATATAAAGATCCCATTTCTAATAAGTAGAAAAAAAGAATAGTCAGTTCTTATCAGGGACGTCCCATACAATATGCACACATCATATCAAACCCTTTTACTGAAGCATTTTTAAGATATGGGTCCAAATGTTGATTTAGAGGGCTACAAAGACACCATTTCTAATAAGTAGAAAAAAACAATGGTCAGTTCTTATAAAGGACATGCCATACTATATGCACACCTCATATGAAACCATTTTACTGCAGCATTTTCAAGATATGGGACATTATTACACTTTAAAGGGAAATAAAGATCCCATTTCTAATAAGTAGAAAAAAACAAAAGTCAGTTCTTATCAGGGACATCCCATACTATATATACACCTCATATCAAACCATTTTACTGCAGCATTTTCGAGATATGGGACATTATTACACTTTAAAGGGCTATAAAGATCCCATTTCTAATAAGTAGAAAAAAACAACAGTCAGTTCTTATCAGGGACGTCCCATACTATATGCACACATCATATCAAACCCTTTTTACTGCAGCATTTTCAAGATATGGGACATTATTAAACTTTAAAGGGATATAAAGATCCCATTTCTAATAAGTAGAAAAAAAGAATAGTCAGTTCTTATCAGGGACGTCCCATACTATATGCACACATTATATCAAACCCTTTTACTTCAGCATTTTTGAGATATGGGTCCAAATGGTGATTTAGAGGGCTACAAAGACACCATTTCTAATAAGTAGAAAAAAACAATGGTCAGTTCTTATAAAGGACATGCCATACCATATGCACACCTCATATGAAACAATTTTACTGCATCATTTTCAAGATATGGGACATTATTACACTTTAAAAGGATATAAAGATCCCATTTCTAATAAGTAGAAAAAAACAAAAGTCAGTTCTTATCAGGGACATCCCATACTATATGCAGACCTCATATCAAACCATTTTACTGCAGCATTTTCAAGATATGGGACATTATTACACTTTAAAGGGCTATAAAGATCCCATTTCTAATAAGTAGAAAAAAACAACAGTCAGTTCTTATCAGGGACGTCCCATACTATATGCACACATCATATCAAACCCTTTTACTGCAGCATTTTTGAGATATGGGTCCAAATAGTGATTTAGAGGGCTATAAAGACACAATTTCTAATAAATAGAAAAAAACAATGGTCAGTTCTTATAAAGGACATGCCATACTATATGCACACCTCATATCAAACCATTTTACTGCAGCATTTTCAAGATATGGGACATTATTACACTTTAAAGGGCTATAAAGATCCCATTTCTAATAAGTTGAATAAAACAATAGTCAGTTCTTATCAGGGACGTCCCATACTATATGCACACATCATATCAAACCCTTTTACTGCAGCATTTTTGAGATATGGGTCCAAATGGTGACTTAGAGGGCTACAAAGACACCATTTCTAATAAATAGAAAAAACAATGGTCAGTTCTTATAAAGGACATGCCATACTATATGCACACCTCATATGAAACCATTTTACTGCAGCATTTTCAAGATATGGGACATTATTACACTTTAAAGGGCTATAAAGATCCCATTTCTAATAAGTAGAAAAAAACAAAAGTCAGTTCTTATCAGGGACTTCCCATACTATATGCACACCTCATATCAAACCATTATACTGCAGCATTTTCAAGATATGGGACATTATTACACTTTAAAGGGCTATAAAGATCCCATTTCTAATAAGTAAAAAAGAACAACAGTCAGTTCTTATTAGGGATGTCCCATACTATATGCACACCTCATATCAAACCCTTTTACTGCAGCATTTTTGAGATATGGGTCCATATGGCGATTTAGAGGACTATGAAGACCACATTTCTAATAAGTAGAAAAAAACAAAGGTCAGTTCTTATCAGGGACGTCACAGTCTATATGCACACTCATATGAAACCATTTTACTGAAGCATTTTTGAGATATGGGTCCAAATGGTGATTTAGAGGGCTACAAAGACACCATTTCTAATAAGTAGAATGGGCAATGGTCAGTTCCTGTAAGGGACATCCCATACGATATGCACACCTCATATCAAACCATTTTACTGCAGCATTTTCAAGATATGGGACATTATTACACTTTAAAGGGCTATAAAGATCCCATTTCTAATAAGTTGAATAAAACAATAGTCAGTTCTTATCAGGGACGTCCCATACTATATGCACACCTCATATCAAACCATTTTACTGCAGCATTTTTGAGATATGGGACATTATTACACTTTAACAGGCTTTAAAGATCCCATTTCTAATAAGTAGAAAAAAACAATAGTCAGTTCTCATAAGGGACATCCCATACTATATGCACACATAATGGTTTGATATAAAACCCAGTTTACTGCAGCATTAATGAAATATGGACCTATATTGTGCTTTATGGGTCTATAAAGATAAAGGGTATATTCACTTCAGATGCTCATAGAGAAATGTAATGTTTTCTAAAATCTATGAGTAAATCAATGGAAAACATTTTACTGTATCTTTTTTTTTTAAGAGCTAGCAAGTATTTCACATATACAGTTATAAAACATTACACTTATCTATTCCAATAATAATAATAATAAACAATTGTCATAAGGGACATCACCAAATATGTGCAGCCATTATAAAAAAAAAACATGTCAGTTTACCAATCTGGAATTGCATGCATTCAGAGTCAGTTCTGAGACTTTGCATAACTTTGAGACATGTAGAAATGTCAGCTTATAAAAGTAGAGGAAAACGATGCACATTTCATGCAAGGCACCTCCTACTTTATTAGCACAGCTAAAATAAAATCTGGGTACTTTGGCAGTTTGGACTTACATGTATTCTAATTCAACAAAATGCTATTTAACTACATAAGTAGGAACACTTACTATTTTTAAAAGGAACATAATAATACTACCTTCGTGCAGAGTTCAGTGTCAATCCTGCTCCAGCAAACCTTTCTGTAACTATGAATTGTTCTCGACTCTTAATTAGATTAGGGTTGGAATTGAACTTTAAGTGAGATTTCCAGAAACAAGACTGGGGATACGCTATGATCCATTCATCCATTGAATGCAAGCTACTCTAAACTTTCACAGAGCAAAGACTCCATATTTGGTGTTTAGAAAGTGTGTGAAGTATAGTGTGACAGACAAGTGTGTGTGACTTCATATTTGCTGATAGAATATGGAGTGCCTTGCATGCAAAGGTCATTATTTTTATCTACTGTATGTATTTAACCTGATGTTTATATAAACCTCAAAACTGGGGAAAAAATATCCAGTCTTTAATATATATATAAAGTAGCTCATATTCTATCAGCACAGATAATCTGAAGTCTGATATATATATATATATATATATTTATTTATTTAATTTGGATGTATGAAACAAACTGCCAAAGTACACAGACTTCATATTATCTGTGCTGATAGAATATAAGCTACTTTGTAAGAAAAGGCCATTATTTCTTTTAAGTATTTGAAAAAAAACATTTCTATAGGTTGCAAAAAATGAGGAAATATTAAAACGTATTTGAGTGTTTTGTTCTATATGAATGCATGCTTCTACAAACTGCCACAGTACACAGACTTCACATTAGGTGTGCTGAAAATGTAGGAGGAACTTTAGAAGGAATGGCCTTTTTTAAACTTATTTGAAATAGTTCTCAAAACTGGAGTTTCTGAGGATTTTCTTTATTTTTAACCCCAAATTGCTATGGTAAAATATATGTTTATACACCAAATACTTCAGTAAAATAGTTTTATATAAGGTGTGCTTTTGGGATGTCCCATGTACTAACTGATCATTGTATTCTTCTACTTATTAGAAATGGGGTCTTTCTAGGCCTGTGAAACAGAATACATTTCAGAAAAACATATCTGCAAAATGTAATGTTCTGCCTGAGTTTCCCTGGTTTCACCACTGGATGGCGTACTTTCAACCCCAGATCACCTCTTTATTAGAGACTTGTAGCACACCTGTATTGATTCTTTGCTAATTGCACACCCTATTTAAATGCCTCACTGACTATTGTTCTCGTTCAGTCCTAAAGTCTTTTTGAGTGTGATGCTGCCAAGGATTTTTAGTTAGAGAATTAAGCTGTCTTCTGTTAAGTGTTGCTTTGGACTTCTCTCTTGTCTGACATTTAAGGACAGAGTTTTTTTGTTTTGAGTAAAGAACTTTAGGAGTCAGACTCTGAGCCTCTTGGTTATTTCCTCTGCATCTGGGTTAGACCTGCTTCAGTGGAGCAGTGGTTAGTGCCAAGGTTATACACACCACATACCTGAGTTTGATCCCCATCTGGATCATAACAGCAAAATGCTAGAAATGCAGTAAAACTTTTTTATATAAGGTGTGAATATAGCATGGCACCTCCAATATACAAACTGAATATTGTTTTTTTTTTCAGCTTATTAGAAATGGGGGTTCCACTTTATATTGTGTCCCTAATACCTGTGTACTTCGTAATTAGATATGTATGTAGTATGTAACCACAGTGTAAGTACACATTGGTACATAGTATCTATAGCTCTAATGTTTGTGTAACTACATATTTGTAATAACCCACTGAATGGTATGTGTAAGTACAAATGTGCAACAGGACATTGGTGATAAAATTTATTGGTAAGAAAGTACAAATGTGTAACAGGACTAATAGCAATATTCAATTTATTATGTAATTACCCCTATTTTACACTGCAGTGGCAAGTAAATTAGGCTTTACATATAAAATGTGGTTGGTGTCCACAATGTTGCACTTTAAATGAAGTCGACAGTTCCTGAGGAGTTACCATGTAAGTACACTGGTATTACAGTGGTGCACCAACTCCTCCCACTTTACAGAGCCCTAAACCCACCCATCTACACCCCCTGGATCAAATGGTTCAAATTACTCTTATACATATTGTTGTTACAAAATGTCAATTGACATGTCCTGTTATACATTTGTACTTGCACAAACCATTCTGAGGGTTGTTACAAAAATCTTACAGCCATGGATACTATATACCAATGTGTACTTACACTGTGTTATATACTACGTACACATGTAAATACATTGTATATACACAGGTATTAAGAACACTTAAGATAATGTGGGAGCGACATGGGATATTTATAGCCCAATAAATCACCATATAGTCCCATATCTGAAAATGCTGCCGTAAAATGGTTTGATATGAGGTGAGCATATAGTATGGGACATCCCTTAAAGGAGCTGACATTTGTTTTTCTACTTATTAGAAATGTGGTCTTTATAGTCCTCTAAATTACCATATGGACCCATATCTCAAAATGCTGCAGTAAAATGGTTTGTTATGAGGTGTGCATATAGTATGGGACATCCCTTATAGGAACAGATCATTGTTTTTTTCTACTTATTAGAAATGGTGTCTTTATAGCCTTCTAAATCATTGTATTGTCCCATATCTCAAAAATGCTGCAATAAAATGGTTTCTTATGAAGTGTGCATAGAGTATGGGACGTCCCTGATAAGAACGGACCATTGTTTTTTTCTACTTATTAGAAATGGGCTCTTTATAGTCCTCTAAATCATTGTATGGACCCATATCTCAAAAATGCTGCAGTAAAATGGTTTGATATGGGGTGTGCATATAGTATGGTATGTCCTTTATAAGAACTGACCATTGTTTTTATCTACTTATTAGAAATGGGATCTTTATAGCCCTTTAAAGTGTAATAATGTCCCATATCTCAAAAATGCTGCAGTAAAATGGTTTGATATGGGGTGTGCATATAGTATGGGATGTCCCTGATAATAACTGACTGTTGTTTTTTTCTCCTTATTAGAAATGGGATCTTTACAGGCCTTAAAGTGTATTGTCATATCTAAAAATGCTGCAGTAAATGGTTTGATATGGGTGTGCATATAGTATGGCATGTCATTATAAGAACTGACCATTGTTTTTTTCTACTTATTAGAAATGTCTTTATAGCCCTCAAATCACCATTTGTACCATATCTCAAAAATGCTGCAGTAAAAGTTTCATATGAAGTGCATATAGTATGGACGTCCCTGATAAGAACTGACTATTGTTTTTTTCTACTTATTAGAAATGGATCTTTATAGCCCTTTAAATGTAATAATGTCATATCTCGAAAATGCTGCAGTAAAATGGTTTGATATGAGGTGTGCATATAGTATGGCATGTCCTTTATAAGAACTGACTTTTTTTCTACTTATTAGAAATGATCTTTATAGCCCCAAATATCCCATATATCAAAAATGCTGCAGTAAAATGGTTTGATATGATGTGTGCATATAGTATGGGACGTCCCTGATAAGAACTGACCATTTTTTTTTTCTACTTATTAGAAATGGGATCTTTATATCCCTTTAAAGTGTAATAATGTCCCATATCTTGAAAATGCTGCAGTAAAATGGTTTGATATGAGGTGTGCATATAGTATGGCATGTCCTTTATAAGAACTGACCATTGTTTTTTTCTACTTATTAGAAATGGTGTCTTTGTAGCCCTCTAAATCACCATTTGGACCCATATCTCAAAAATGCTGCAGTAAAAGGGTTTGATATGATGTGTGCATATAGTATGGGACGTCCCTGATAAGAACTGACTATTCTTTTTTTCTGCTTATTAGAAATGGGATCTTTATATCCCTTTAAAGTGTAATAATGTCCCATATCTCGAAAATGCTGCAGTAAAATGGTTTGATATGAGGTGTGCATATCGTATGGGATGTCCCTGATAAGAACTGACTTTTGTTTTTTTCTACTTATTAGAAATGGGATCTTTACAGCCCTTTAAAGTGTAATAAGGTCCTGTATCTTAAAAATGCTGCAGTAAAATGGTTTCATATGAATGGTGCATATAGTATGGGATGTCCCTGATAAGGACTGAGTGGTGTTTTTTTCTACTTATTAGAAATGGTGTCTTTATAGCCCTCTAAATCATTGTATTGTCCCATATCTAAAAAATGCTGCAGTAAAATGGTTGGATATGGGGTGTGCATATAGTATGGCATGTCATTTATAAGAACTGACCATTGTTTTTTTCTACTTATTATAAATAATGTCTTTATAGCTCTCCAAATCACCATTTGGACCCATATCTCAAAAATGCTGCAGTAAAATAGTTTAATATGAAGGGTGCATATAGTATGGGACGTCCCTGATAAGAACTGACTATTGTTTTTTTTCTACTTATTAGAAATGGGATCTTTATAGCCCTTTAAATTGTAATAATGTCCCATATCTCGAAAATGCTGCAGTAAAATGGTTTGATATGAGGTGTGCATATAGTATGGCATGTCCTTTATAAGAACTGACCATTGTTTTTTTCTACTTATTAGAAATTATCTCTTTATAGCCCTCCAAATCACCATTTGGACCCATATCTCAAAACTGCTGCAGTAAAATGGTTTGATATGATGTGTGCATATAGTATGGGACGTCCCTGATAAGAACTGACTATTCTTTTTTTCTACTTATTAGAAATGGGATCTTTATATCCCTTTAAAGTGTAATAATGTCCCATATCTCGAAAATGCTGCAGTAAAATGGTTTGATATGAGGTGTGCATATCGTATGGGATGTCCCTGATAAGAACTGTTTTTTGTTTTTTTCTACTTATTAGAAATGGGATCTTTACAGCCCTTTAAAGTGTAATAAGGTCCCGTATCTTAAAAATGCTGCAGTAAAATGGTTTCATATGAATGGTGCATATAGTATGGGATGTCCCTGATAAGGACTGAGTGGTGTTTTTTTTCTACTTATTAGAAATGGTGTCTTTATAGCCCTCTAAATCATTGTATTGTCCCATATCTTAAAAATGCTGCAGTAAAATGGTTTCATATGAAGTGTGCATATAGTATGGGACGTCCCTGATAAGAACTGACTATTGTTTTTTTTCTACTTATTAGAAATGGTGTCTTTATCGCCCTCTAAATCATTGTATTGTCCCATATCTCAAAAATGCTGCAGTAAAATGGTTTGATGTGAGGTGTGCATATAGTTTGGGATTTCCCTTATATGAACTGACTTTTGTTTTTTTTTCTACTTATTAGAAATAGGGTTGTGATGAGTGTGGCGGGGCCGCGAGCCGTGAGAACGGAACGATGCCAGTGGAGTTATTGGAAATGAGCGACGCCTGCTCCACTCACCGGTCTCGCGTCCCGCGGTGGAGATGGAAGGATACAAAAGAGGGGCGATGACAGTGAACAACGAGAGAGGGCCAGGCCAGGCCAGGCCAGGATTTTAGTTTGTGTTTGGTTTTTGTTTGTAAGCGACAGTCGTCCGTGAAGGGCTTTCGCAGTGTTTTGTGTTTATTTTGTTATTAAAAGCTTCATTTGATTGATGGCCGGTTTCCGCCTCCTTCTTCCTGTGGATGAAAAGATTTGTTTTCTGCTATAGGGATCTTTATATCCCTTTAAAGTGTAATAATGTCCCATATCTCAAAAATGCTGCAGCAAAATGATTTCATATGAAGTGTGTATATAGTATGGGACGTCCCTGATAAGAACTGACCATTGTTTTTTTCTATTTATTAGAAATATGATCTTTATAACCCTTTAAAGTGTAATTATTGTCCCATATCTCCAAAATGCTGCTGTACAATGGTTTGATATGAGGTGTGCATATAGTATGCGATGTCCCTTATAAGAACTGATCATTGTTTTTTTCTACTTGTTAGAAATGGGATCTTAAAAGACTTGTAAAGTGTAATATTATCCTATATCTCGAAAAGGCTCCAGTAAAATGGTTTTATGTGAGGTATGGAAATAGTATGGGATGTCTCCTTTAAGAACTGACCCTTAATTGCTTCTTTCTCATCATAAAAAGTGTCTTCTAAATCAATGAATGTGCCATATCTCGTTTTCTACTAATAATTTTAATGCTTTGAAAGGCTGAAAATTATAGTAATACAGAGCAGTCAAGGAAAACAATAAGTTACACGAATATAAGAGCAGATGAGCAAAAAAGGTCGTCATATATCAAATCTGAACGTATAGATGAAAAGCGCTCTGAAAGCGCGTTCCCTCTCTGTTGTTCCTGCTACTGCCGTAATTATAGTAATACACGCGCATCTAAATTTCACTTGCGGCTGGCTTGACGGTGTTTTTCTAAAGTGCGGCTGGCTTGACCGCAGTCTCATTTCCCCTCTGCCATTTTGTTTCTGCCGTTCAGTTCAAGGGTATTAGCACGAGCAGCTGGTTGTACCGAGATATAACCATGTATCGTTTCGCCAAGGCTGCCCTGAACCTCAGCGGTAAGTTAAATAACTTATTCAAGGACAGTCTGTTTTATTTCACGTATTAGTGAACCTTATATGTTACAATAATCGCCAATAAACAGGCTGTTATTGTTCCTGTATGCTAATGCTAAGTTAGTTTTAATGTTGTAACGTTACATCCGTAGTTCGCTACGTTGTAGCTTATAATAAAATATATTGTCACATTTCTCCTTTAAAGACATGTATGTATTTTCATTTATTTGCAATATGAGGGTTTAAAACCTGTCTGACATCAAATACGGCTCATTTAGTTTATCTTAAAATTTAAATATTACTCCAGCTGGTTGCAAGAATTTGTCTTATAGATAGATATAATAGAAACATTTATGAGTATAAAATCTAAATGAAAAAACATGTCTTCAGAAAATTTTGTCTATTAGCTGCAAACTCACATTCATGTAAATTACAAAAAGGTCGATGGTTTAGCATTAGAAATGTCTTTTATAAATTCAATGAGTCTAAGTTTTTGACAGTTCTTCATTAATGCAACGAGTGATCTGTTGAAGCATATTTTAACTTGATTTTCTGTTTTTTTTTTCAACAATAGGTCAAAGTGCCCGTCAGATGGCTGTGAGACAAAAGTCTGATATGTCTACTGAATTTCATGCTAAGTATGGACCTCCTCTGCTGATTGCTGGGGCCACATTTTGCACAGCTGTTTGGGCATATGTAAGTGACTAGTAATTCTAGTACCTAATTATTTATCTAATTTCTTATGTTGTGTATGTGATGTGATTTTGTACACTCTTTGCAGGTGGTCACATCAACAGGCATTGCATGGAACCTGTCACCTGTAGGCAAGGTGCAGCCCAAGCCATGGCAGGAGGAATGAATGCATTTCCCCATTGTGGAGCAAATGCTAGTGGTTTCTAAAAGACAATTTGATTTTTTTCCCCCCAATTTCCAAAATGGAGACTTTTCACCTTATCCAATCTTGTTTGCTGTCTTGGCATGTCTGTAAAAATGTAATAAATTAAATATAAATCTTAAGATTTGTCATCTGGTTTACTTAATGCTAAAATGTGTTGTTATACAGGTAAGGTCAGATTTGATCTTACATCAGTAGCACATTTTACATATTACATCAGCTTTATGTACTGTACCACCAAATGAACTTTTATATACATTTTGAAGGTCAGTTTTGTATTTAGGATAAAACTCTAAGCTCAATTGCTGTACCTGTAACTCTGGGTTATAGGTTTGGTTTCACATTCCATGCCACTGATCATCAACTTTCTCTGGATGCTTCTAATTTTTTATTTGTGCGTCTTCATTTCCTTTTCTCATGTCTCATCTCTGCCCCGAAGGATGCAAAGAAAGGAAGTGTTTTGTATATTGGAATAATCTTGATTTATTTTTTATTTAAGAAAATGAACTATATATATATATATATATATATATATATATATATATATATATATATATATATATATATACACATATATATGAACTAAAATTATTGTGACATGAAGCAGGGGGGTTTGGGTCATTTTTACATGAATCAGGATTTTTGACAAGATACTATTTCCTCGTAGTATACACCTGTTATTCTTCACTCAGCTTCTCTAGAACAGGGTGAACAATCCTGGCCCTGGGGGGCTACAATACTACAGCTTATAGATAGCTCACACTTGCCTGGAGGTTTCTAGTGAGTGAAGTCCTTGATTAGCTGGTTCAGGTGTGTTTAATAAGGGTTTAAGTTAAATCCTGCTGGATAGTGGCTCTCCAGGAACCGTTTTGGACACCCCTGTTCTAAAATCGTCCTCACTTTAACATTCATGTGCATTTATTTATAACCTTTCTTATTTTGTTATATTGAACTATGTTCAGAACATTTTTCTTTATTATTTTTTATTACAGTATGATGTTGTTGAGTGATGTAAAATGACTCTCAAAGCTTTTTTTTTATTTTTTACAACATCAAAAATATATAGGTGTAATAGAAAATTGAATTAAGTGACTGAAGTAATAGAAGAATAATGTACACATAACTAACAGAGTTGAATAAGTTATTTTGCCTTAAATTTATGGTATTCTTTAAATTACTTGCTTGACTGGGTATTTAATACATTTAACAGAAGTAAAATTAATTCTTATATGTGCAAATGATTCTTTCCCATAAAGCGTGGGACTAAAATTTGGATAAGAGCATTATGTGATGGGATCATCAATTAAATGTACGTTCACCAAACACCAACATCAGTCCTTGACCCCCATCATATACAAAATACAAACACCAAATTACTAAAACAACCAAAAGTGCAAAAATAATACCGAGATAAGTTCTAATATTTTAAATCAGCAGCGTAGGGTCTCTAGATAGGGGGCAGTAACATTGCAACACATTCTGTCTAACATCCTTTGCGCTCAGTTAGGCATTTTGATTGACAACTAGTATGTCCAATGAGCGCTACATTTAAAACAGCATAGCTCGATTAGCTCCGCCCACACTGTGTGCATCAGCATCAAGTTAAGGTCACTCTCTCATTCGGGAACCAACCTTACGTTACCCAGCACTGCTCCTCACCAGCTAAGGAGAGATTTGCTGCAAGTCCTCAACCAAAATGTCTCTGTCAAACAAACTCACTTTGGACAAGGTTGATGTGAAAGGGAAGCGTGTGATCATGAGGTGAGTATGAATTGTCAACGGCACATTCCGTTATATTACTTACTAAGGATATTTCAGGATGCACGTGCGCTTCATTTATCTGGGATATACTGTCTGGCTTAAAGTAGTCATATACACATTTAGCTTTAATTTTTTTTTTTTGGCATCGCTCAAGGTTATAATGCGAAAGAACGCCGCGCGAGTTCAGTCATAGATAACCGGAAGTGTATCTGCCATGCGTCACGTTTTAGGGATTCCAGATACGTGCCGGATGGCAGATACACCAAAAGCACGTGCAGAATGCAGACCCTCTAATATCTGTCATAAATCTTGTTGTATTAAAAAATGCATGCAGATCTTTATGCTTCTGACACAATTAGATCCCATAGACGCTTATGAAGATGTCTTGGTGAAATGACACCACCCATCTACAAATGTCAAATGGTCAGGGAGCATCTGGTCACTTTATTTTTGTTATACCGACACCAGTTTTCACATCATATTTTATAAAGTTTTTTACGTGTGCTGGCGGTTTTATACCAGTATGCACGTTCATTTAGTGGTCGACAAACCTGCCCTGCCAACAGTCTGCCGATTTATTGAGCAATTTTTCACCGATATATAAATATCCAAATGGTGTATCATTTTGAATAAGTAATTAGCAGTTATTTAAAGTGTTTCACGATGAATCAGAATACATTCCTACAGTTTTAGTGGCCTGTGCCCTTACAACGTCCACTGTTATGTTCCAAACGGCAATAATATTGTCTAATAGCATATTAATAATATTACATTAGACGATGCAACTGCATCTATAGCAGTGAGTCTTCCATGAATACATCTGAATGTTTCTGGGGCTTTACAGTATTACGTAATCCACTGTAGTCATGGAGACCGCGTGAACGCGCAGCAGTATGTGTACTCTGTAGTGTACTCCTGATCAGATAGTTTATATATTTAGTTGTTATTATTGACATTATAAAATCCTTTTATTCATTAAAATACCTTATTAATATGTATATTTTTATTAAACAATTTAGTGGTCATAATATAAACTAAAGGGATAAATGGCTATTAAAGAATGAATAGCAATAAATGACTTTTAATTAGCATTGAGATGAGGACATTTTTAATGTGTCAGCTTACTTCATATAAATTTTTTTGGAACTTTTTTTATTTTCTTAATATGAATGAGCAATCTAATCATTACAGTAAACCATGACATTTTATGTAGCTAATTCCATAGTAGTTCAGTTTATTTTTCTCTGTCTCTTATAGGGTTGACTTCAACGTCCCTATGAAGGACAAGACGATAACAAATAACCAGAGGTGAGATGGATATTACTGATTTAACATTGTTACTTTTCTTTTCTTATCTAGTAGCCAATAATGGTTATTTCTCATCCTGTTGAAAAATTGCAATGTTCAGACCCGCCGTTTTGTTTATAAATTGTTCTAAATTATCATTCAAGTCAATATATTCTTGCTAAATATTAAATAACTAATAAATTGTAATTACGATTATAACAAATAAATTAAGTATTTAAAACCAAATAAATATTAGTTTATATAATGTCAACAATACTATTTAAAAGATTATTTGGTTTGAAATACTGTTTGAGGTAAAAAAAAAAAAAATATCAATTTGTGATTTACAAAATGTATATTCTTTTATTATTTATTTTGATAAAGAACTACTTGTTGAAAGATATGATGGCCATGTTCTACAGAATTTGTAACTAATTATATATATACTCACATCAGAATCAAGGCTGCAGTCCCATCAATCCAGTATTGTTTAGATAACGGGGCCAAAGCTGTCGTCCTGATGAGCCACTTGGGCCGGCCTGATGGAGTCCCCATGCCAGACAAGTACTCTCTGGAGCCTGTGGTTGCAGAACTCAAGAACCTGCTGGGAAAGTAAGAGAGTTCAATGCAGACTTCTAACCTACATATACTACACCATCAGTTATAAATAATATAAACCTTCAAGCTACATTTGTTTGACAGCAATGAAGTTATATAGCTTTACTGCATAAACATAAGAAATGTATGGTAGAAAATCATTCTCATGCTGACATCTTAATAGCGTTGCATACATAATTCAGCTTATTGCTTCTCCAACCTTGCTGTTTAATTTGTCTATGAAGAGACGTTCAGTTCCTGAAGGACTGTGTGGGTCCAGATGTGGAGAAAGCCTGTGCAGACCCAGCTGCAGGTTCTGTCATTCTGCTGGAGAACCTGCGGTTCCATCTGGCCGAGGAGGGCAAAGGCAAAGACGCATCGGGTAACAAGGTTGGTGTGCTCTGCATAAGTGGCCCTGAAGAAAATGCTTGGTCATCTTACAGGGTTTTTATAATCAAATGGAAGACTAAATTAATGGAAATGAATACGGTCCATATACAGAACAGATTCCAAATAATCTCTAAATAAATAATACATCTCAGATTCTTTTAATAATTAAACAGGATGGAGCACACATTCAGGGTGGCCTAAGGAGAAGCCACAAGAGTTTACATTGGATTAATACCACGGCTATCCAGAAAAAAAAAAAGATTTTATGCCGAATGCAATTTTTAATTATAAAAAAGTCCAAAATACAAGGAGACTCTTATTTTGAAATGTCTATGCTTTATTACTTCTAGCTGCTAATTAAAAAAACAGCTACAATGCATTTAATTATAAACACCGTAAAGTAAACATTGTCACAATTCATCAGCAAAGCTAACTACAGAAGAGTCAAGTTTTAAATAGGGAAAAATACAGAAGCTCTTTGGTCATTTTTGAGCAATGTTAAGAATCTAATCAGATTCAATGATCTATGCTTAGCTAAGCTTAAAGTGCTAACGCCAGAACTGGTGATTGGCTGAATGGATTGGAAAACGGTAAAACTCAACTGTTTAACTCTAGGGGAGTTTTAAAATGAGCCTATTTTTTTTTTAAAGTGGAGTGTTCCTTTTAATGCCAAAAATTTCAGATTACAATTTTTTTTTTGGAGTCATCACACAGTTCAGCTTTAATATTTTTTTTATTCTTCAAGTGACATGTGACCTATAAGTGATTTTGATTCCTGCTTTCAGACCAAAGCAAGTCAGGCAGAAATCGATTCTTTCCGATCCTCCCTATCCAAGCTGGGAGATGTCTACGTCAACGATGCCTTTGGAACTGCGCACAGAGCTCACAGGTGCTCTTTTACATCAAACAGTGATAGAAAAATAGAAATTATCAAGTGTAGGCTGTTAAATGTTTTTTCCAAGTCTAATTTTTTTAACTTAATGTCTAATGTCTCACTCTAGCTCCATGGTTGGAGTGAATCTTCCTCAGAAAGCAGCTGGTTTTCTGATGAAGAAAGAGCTGGACTACTTTGCAATGGCCCTTGAGAAACCACAGAAGCCTTTCTTGGCAATTCTCGGCGGGTAAGTGTTAATGATGGAGTACTTGGATAACTTATATTTTAGTTCTGAACTCTGTTTTGTTTGAGAAGGATAGGTTTTAACTAGGTCTAGTGATTAAAAACCAAAAGACCTTGCATTGTCTTGCAAGATAGTGTCCGTGATCAAAGGAAAGG
The DNA here is from genome assembly GCF_003368295.1 of Carassius auratus. NCBI lineage: Eukaryota > Metazoa > Chordata > Actinopteri > Cypriniformes > Cyprinidae > Carassius > Carassius auratus. Next base: position 684,249 of record NW_020523497.1, read on the forward strand.
CTTTAGGAGTTTTACAGAGTTCACCAGAAGTATACTGAACTTCTAAACAACTAAATGTTCACCAGATATAATGGAAGATATCATGTGAGATGCTTTTCTAGAATGCATCTGTCTTCTCCCACTTGAAAAATCCTGTGACAGTCCAGGAATAGATGAGTTTATCCTCTTATGCAACAGTACGTGACAATATCCTTCTTTTTCTATGCTTCTTTTAGACTCTCCTCCCAAATCTGGTAGTAGAAAGAACAGTGTTCATTTAAACATTTGTTGATTTCTAGTTTCATGTCCTGTTGGGGAAATGGTGAAACCTTTGTGATGCAACTATGCAGGATGCAATGATGAAACTCATTTAAACCAGATCAGCAACGATCCGAACCAAGTTTTCTTATGGAAATGGAAGGTTCAATGCAAATGTCCAGCGTCCAAAAGTCCAGGCCATTTCACAGTTTACACGCATACTATGTTTTTTTTTTTTTCCTGAAAGCATACACCCCTGCACATTCATTGGCTCATTTGCAGTTGTGAATAAAGCAGTCTGTGTCTGGGGTTTGTCCCAATAACAAAGTTCACTGAGGGAGTTGACCCACTGATAAGCTGTACTGCAATGCACACCGAGCCTTAAACTTTTGCCTCATAAATAAACCGTTCTAGGGCACTTCCTGCAATTTCTCAGAGGCAGAAGCTTCTCATTTTCATCCCATAAAGATTTCAATTTAAAAATGAGTATTTGATTAAAAAGGCTTTGTTTGAATGATTGTTGCTTTGATCATGCAGGGCCAAGGTCAAAGATAAGATTCAGCTGATCAACAACATGTTGGACAAGGTCAATGAGATGATCATTGGTGGGGGAATGGCCTTTACTTTCCTCAAGGTTCTCAAGAACATGGAGGTGAGTGGCTTTTTTTACATTATTAGCGTATTATGGAAATGCATATATAAAATGTCCCATTGCAAAATAAAAATGTATATGAATTCTCCTGTCACACACCACGATGGGTGAACAGGGTTTTGGAACCCTATGTGCTATCAATAGGTATTAATAGCAAATAAACCTCTGAAATAAACTAGCCCTGGAGCCTAACCAGCCCCAGAGCGTGTTATGTTCAGAGAATAAGTTGCTATTGCTACTTACATACTTTGAAAGTGATTTTGGAACCAAAAGTTGAGGTTATCCATAAACCTTGTGGAGTATATTATAAAACCCCTTGAATCTTAAAATGTACTTCACTTGTTGTGCTCAGATTGGCAATTCCCTGTATGACGAAGAAGGTGCCAATATTGTGAAAGACCTCATGGCTAAGGCTGAAAAGAATGGTGTGAAGATCACACTTCCTGTTGACTTCGTCACTGCAGACAAGTTTGATGAGAAGGCGACAACAGGGACTGCATCAGTAGCCGATGGTATTCCAGCAGGCTGGATGGTAAGCCAGACAAATGTTAGATGGCTTAGAGCTGTATGATCTTCTCTGTTTCCTCTGAAGTGAGCTAGAAATGGTTCTCTTTCTATCCAGGGTCTAGACTGTGGTCCTGAGAGCTCAAAGCTCTATGCAGAGGCTGTAGCCAGAGCCAAGCAGATTGTGTGGAATGGACCTGTTGGTGTGTTTGAGTGGGACAACTTCTCTCGTGGAACCAAGAACTTGATGGACGAAGTTGTGGAAGCGACCAAAAATGGCTGCATCACCATTATTGGCAAGATTTGAATTCCATAGTTTAAGTTCTTGACTGAAATGCACGTGATGGCACATATCTAATAGATTGGTGGTTGACCGATATATATGGCCAGGGGTAATGATATCAGCCGATATTTGGCCATTTTTAATTCTCTGCATCGCCCGATAAGCGTCATGAATGGGACTTTTATTCAGCTTTTGAGTTGAGACGCACATGAGCTCACATTCTATCTTCATTAGTTTGCTGTCTTTGTATAACAGTTCTGTCTAATAATTGAAAAGCAAATGCTGTAATTCTTTATTCCTATATTGTCAGCAAATACACATTTTATTCAAGCTTTTAAATACGTAATGAACATTTTATTGCCACAAATCTTAACGAATCTAGATGTGAGAGCTTGTGCGTCCTACATTTATGTCCTGCTTGTACCCTGTTCATGACATTTCACACAAGTATCCAAGTTATGTGAATTGGATGCGAACAGAAGAGTTCCCCCATGCAAGAGCCAGCATCTTCAAATCCTTGATTTACAAAAATGATACAGTGCAATATTATTTATTTAAATGTTGGTCAACTTCTATAATAAACTAAACTAATATTTATTTCTTTAAAATCAGGTGGGGGAGACACCGCAACCTGCTGTGCCAAATGGGACACAGAAGACAAGGTCAGTCATGTGAGCACAGGAGGCGGAGCCAGTCTGGAGTTGCTGGAGGGTAAAGTTTTGCCTGGTGTTGATGCCCTCAGCAACGCATAATTGCTCTGAACCTCTTCTGCCAGAGGTTGGGTGCTCATCTCCCAAGAAGCGGTCATCTTTACTCACTCTGCGTTTGTTTAGCGTTTGATTACCTGTCGGGATGCACATGACAAATGCTCCACTCTCTATAGACGGCTAACTGTATGCTGTGTTAGACTCTGACCTGTTGACTCGTGCACATTCAGATCATCCATTTGCTTTCCTTCTATCAAATAGCCTAAAGCGTTTCTCATTCAAGATGTTTTCATTCATTATGAGTGAAAGGTTGACAGTCGCAGTAATGGCTGTTCTTGTTATAGTTGTTATGCGAGAGATGGGTCATTTGTTTTATCTGCTTAAGTGTTAATGTGTCCGTTTGTAGTCTGAATGTGTGCATAGTGTAATCGTTGTGTTGTAATTCTAAAGTTTATATTTGATATTTGTGGCCTCCCCACAGATGTTGAGTACCTGTAATACTGTAGACACTTTCCTCCCCCATATTGCACTTGTCATCCTTGATCTGCAGCTTATGAGATAAATGTTCCGCACTGGAATTATTATGATGGGCTAATTGTTAGACCCAGGCAACCTGTCGTGGAGTAAGAATGAAAATAATATTAATAAAAATCAAAATAAAACCTTGTTTCTTTTGCTTTATCTTTTTTTTTTTTGTCTGCACCCAGTGTGCTATTATGAGAGATGGAAGTTACCAGAAAACAGCCATGAGCATATTTACAAATTGCCACTAGCTTATATCAATGCATAATATAAACTATATTATCGCCCACTACATATACGTAGATCTAGTACACACAAAATAATGTGACATAAACATTAGTGCACGTTATTGCACAGCTCTTGATGTACAGGTGAATCTCAATAAATTAGAATGCTGTGGAAAAGTTATTTTCAGTAATTCAACTCAAATTGTGAAACTCGTGCACTAAATAAATTCAGTTCACACAGACTGAAGTAGTTTAAGTCTTTGGCTCTATTAAATGTGATTATTTTGGCTCACATTTAACAAAAACCGACCAATTCACTTTCTCAACAAATAAGAATACTTCGTAAGACCAATAAAAAAAAAAAACATGTTTAGTGAATTGTAGTGCTCCTTTTGCTTTAATTACTGCCTCAATTCGGTGTGGTATAGAGGTGATCAGTTTGTGGCACTGCTGAGGTGGTCTGGAAGCCCAGGTTTCTTTGACAGTGGCATTCAGCTCATCTGCATTTTTTGGTCTCTTGTTTCTCATTTTCCTCTTGACAATACAACATAGATTCTCTCTGGGGTTCAGGTCTGGTGAGTTTGCTGGCCAGTCAAGCACACCAACACCATGGTCATTTAACTAACTTTTGGTGCTTTTGGCAGTGTGGGAAGGTGCCAAATCCTACTGAAAAATAAAACTTCAAAAAGCTGGTCAGACTCAGCAGAAGGAAGCATGAAGTGCTCCAAAATTTCTTGGTAAACAGGTGCAGTGACTTTGGTTTTAAAAAAAAAAACACAATGGACCAACACCAGCAGATGACATTGCACCCCAAATGATCACAGACTGTGGAAACTTAACACTGGACTTCAAGCAACTTTGAGGGCTTTGAGCTTCTCCACCCTTCCTCCAGACTCTAGGACCTTGGTTTCCAAATGATATACAAAACTTGCTCTCATCTGAAAAGAGGACTTTGGACCACTGGGCAACAGTCCTGTTCTTCTCCTTAGCCCACTTAAGATGCCTCTGACGTTTTCTGTGGTTCAGGAAATTCCTTGACATGTCTATGTGTGGTGGATCTTGATGCCTTGACCCCTGCCTCAGTCCATTCCTTGTGAAGTTCACTCAAATTCTTTAATTGATTTTGCTTGACAATCCTTATAATGCTGCGGTTCTCTTGGCTGGTTGTGCATCTTTTTCTTCCACACTTTTTCATTCCACTCAACTCTCTGTTAACATGCTTGGATACAGCACTCTGTGAACAGCCAGCTTCTTTGGCAATGAATGTTTGTGGCTTACCCTTCTGTGAAGAGTGTCAATGATTATCTTCTGGACAACTGTCAGATCTGCAGTCTTCCCCATGATTGTGTAGCCTAATGAACCAAACCGAGAGATCATTTTGAAGGCTCAAGGAAACCTTTGCAGGTGTGTTAAGTTTATTAGCTGATTTGCATGTCACCATATTCTAATTTGTTGAGACAGTGAATTGGTGGGTTTTTGTTAAATTTAAGCCAAAATCATCACAATTAAAAGAAACAAAGACTTAAACTACTTAAGTCTGTGCAACTTTTCCACAACATTATAATTTATGAATCCAGTTGGAGTTATATTAAAAACCTCATACATCATCCTCCCAGAGCTGCGTCCGGATACAACTGTTGACAAAAGCTACATTAAAGTGATTATTACATTTTGAATATGGACATTTTTCTTACGAAAATGCATCGATTAGCCACAGGAGGCCTTTGTTCACCCCCCGAAGCCATGCGAGGAACTTTTTTTTTTTATGGATGGGCACTTTTTATTTAACTTCTTTTGGACTAAAGCAATGCAACACCTGCTAAGTGGCATTAAACAGCTTGAAAGATCAAAGACTATTTTTAATAAAACTCCGACTGGAATCTTCTGAAAGAAGAAGATGCCTCTGGTGAGTAAAACACACCCTAATTTAAATTTTTGGGTGAACGAATTAAATGTGACACTTTTTTAAATGATGAAGTAGTTTTAGCTGATGCAATATGACACTAGTGTTTGTGTTGTGCTTGACACCTCAAAGAAGGAATCATTATCATGAATGGTAGCAAGGCAAGCTCTTTAGACATTAAGATTTTTATTTCTAATTTGAAAGGTTGGTTACTAACTATAATCAAATATTATTATGACAACACATATTATTTGTAACTGCAGTTAACATGGATTAAAATGCAAATAATATATATATATATATATATATATATATATATATATATATATATATATATATATATATATATATATATATATATATATATATATATATTGCCAGCCCACTTTAGCTGAATAAAGTGGACTGGTGGATTTCCCTAAGTGGGCCACCCTAAACATTCGCTAATTCTACTCACATCAATTAAATAAACCAACATTCACTGATTATTTTATAAATTACATGTATAATTGACTTATTAGAAAACCAAAATGAGTGTGCAAGAAATTCTATTCAGAGGTGGAAGAAGAAAAAACAGAAAGGAAGGCAAGGCATGAAGTTGATTCTGGAGTGGAAAAAAGGATCAGAGGAGCAAAAAGTAGGTGCAGAGTACAAAGCTTTAAAATTGTTTGTTTAAGGCAGAAAAAAAGTTTTACAAATCAGTCTTTCAAATGAATTGTGTCCAGTTTTACTCATAGTCTTGGCTATATGTTTTGGGGTTTGTTAAATATGTTGTTGAATGCGTTTGCTTGATAATATGTCGAAATAAATAAACAAATAACAAAGACAATGGATAGAAGAAAAGAAAAAAAATAATCTGAATATAAAGTGTAACAAAAAGTGGCTCACCTTATCTATATACATTCAACTTTCTATTAAGTGAGACAAAAACAGCTGTGGGCTACTATACCAAACTTTCTGTATTTCGGATTCTAAATTAATCTGGAAATAATACTTAATGTTCTGTTGTATTGATTTATGTTGTTGTTGGGGGTCGTGGATTCTAGACTACATTTCCCATACTGCACGATATTGTTGTAGCTCCGCCCTCACCTGCTGAGGTGTGATTAAGTTATTCAGCACGTCACAACTGTGAGCGAAAAGTGCGGGGCTGTTTTTGGGATTAAGGTAAAATAAGTTTTGCTCTCTTTAGCCGCGGTAATATGTTTTATAGGACAGTGCACACGCGAACAATGTAAAGACAGTAAAGACTTATGTGAGCGTCTCTTTCTTACAACACACAGCAGTGGAAGATAGCTTACTGTACATGTGCACTGATCTAATGAAGTGGGTTTCATAGAATTTTATACATACGTCACTTCAACCCACAACTTTAGTAAAAAGCCTGAAGTCGATAACTTTATGTTAGTGAATTGTTTGTTGTTTGTTTGCTTATATTCATTGCCTGTGTGATGTTAATTTTCAAGGAAGCAACGTTACTGAAGGAGAGAGTGTAAAATAATGCAAGCATGAATTCAATCGAGGACTGGGGCCCAGACCAAGTGTCCACATGGATAACGCATATTGGGTTTCCTCAATATGCGCAGAGTTTTGTGGGTGAGGTGATTCATTTTCATCGAACACTGAAGAGTTACAGCATCACAAAAACTTTTAAATCAGAAAGCAATAGATATTTTGTATTTTAGTTTGAGTAATCGTTTTTATTCGTTGTTAAACTTGGCTCCATCACAAGAGGGCGCTCACTTACAGATTTCAGCCCTTATGTTCTGCTGAGATTGACGCTGACCTTTATGTCTTTGTGATCAGTGTTGGCCAGTTACTATTTACTATTAACTAGTTACAGTGATACTATTACTTTTTGCAGTAACTAGTAGTATATAACTAATTACTAATAAGATTTCAATAATAACATTACAGTTATCATCATAACAGTTACAGTTACTTTTGATTCCTCAAACCCAGTATTTTAAAATCCAATAATTCCTAGATTTATTTTGATAATTTGCATCAGGAAAGCTTGGAATAAGGAAACTCTTACATTCGGGGATGGAAATATTACCATTACACTGATTTTCTCAGGAGAAAAGGTGATCTGAACACAGATGTAGAAGTTGTGGCTTTACTCTGTATATATTACTTTACTCTGGCATTACATGGCTTGGCCACCCACATCCCTCTGATCCCGATATAAATTTAATATTACTATTATTAAAAATCCTATAAATGTATGTGATATCTTTTGATAAAATACATCATTAAATATAATCATATATTGGTAACCGAGAAATTATAGCTACAGTTAGCTTCAAGCTACACATAACAATCACCATTAAGTGTTTGTAATGACTTCTGGCTGCGGTCCAATGTAGATTTTGGCCAAATAATGAGGCAGAAATATATTGTTAGTAACATTTCAGAAGAATTTTATGGGGAAAAAAACACAGTTAAAATGTTTGTGGGGTGTGAAGGAAAAGTAATGTATTTGCCAGAAAGTAATACATAAATTAATAATATTACTTTTGAAAGGAGTAACTATAAAGAGTAATAAATTACATTTTTGGAGTAACAAGCCCAACACTGATTGTGATACCATTATATTTCAATAGTATGCTCTATATTTGTTCTATACTATATATACTCATCAATATGATTTTTTTTTTCATGGTTGCCTCTCATAATATTAATAGTATATAAACATAGTTTTACATATTTATGTCTTCCCAGAAAATGGAGTTTCTGGATTAGACCTTTTAGAAGTCACTGGTTCAGTTTTAGGTAAGACTTTTTTTTTTTTTATAAACTAAAAAACACTTTCAACCATGATTCGCTGCATATATGTGAATTAGTTTGCATGAATAATTGTTGAAATCTCTTTTTTTTTTTGGTCATATCGTTGTCTGTATGGTAAGTACTGGTAATATATTTATTGTACAGGTTTGGGCCTGTTTGTAACAATCCTTTTCCTTTGTTGTATTCGAAACCCCAAAATAAACACATCCATTGGACATTTACTATTACTTCAAGCTATTCATCTTAGAATGCAAGAAAGGATAGAGGCATTATAGGGTGTGCTATGTTTATTTAGTAGAAAGGCATTTTTAAGCACTGATGTCATGCCATTATCATTGAGCTTTTGCAAATGAAGCCATTAGATATTATTCTGCAGCTGTCCGGTTACTACAAAGAAATATTAACAATAATACAGTAAAGCAATTTTATGTGCGTGCGTTAAATTCACTCTTGTGGTTGTCAAAACTAAGGGATGATATTTTGTCTTTATATTTTACAGCTATATGCCATTACATTATTTAAGATTAATATAGCAACCTATTTGAGTTATTCAAATCAATTTGTTACAATTAAAATGCACTGATAACAAAGGTGGTACAATGGAACGCCATAGTATATGATGACTCTGCATTCATCAAAATTGGACTGTCCAGCAGTTGTAGCAATATAATTATTGGGTAAAATGTACATCATCTTTTAAAACATATTTGGCAACATACAGGCTTTTTCCAAAATGTTAAATACATTAAAGTAATTTTTTTGGTCACATATGCAGGATATATTAACATAGGCTATTAATATATAACTTTTAAAGTAGTCAACTCCTACTTTTGCTGGTGAGCTTGTTTACTATAAATTCAGAGCTGGGTAGATTACTTCCGTTACTGATTTCCAGTTACATGACAGAAATTGTTGTTAGTAACGTAATCCATTACGTTATACATTTTAGGTAATAATCAGACTACTTTTAGATTACTTTTGTACTAACTTGTTTATCACATTGATTTAAATAGGATAATCGTGTGCCGTATTGATATTAAAATACAAAGAAAATATAAAGAAAATATATTCATTGTTATTAAGAATATGGAGTGAATTAAACATTACAAACATTACAGGTTTCTAAACTGGGGTTCATGATGGAACTGCAGGGGTTCATGTCATGTGACCAGTGAACATGCAAATTTGATAATTAAAATATTTATTTAAAAATCTCAGGTGTGATTCGAGTAAATGTAGTAGGTGAAAGAGCTTTGGCTCTGCTTTATTGTAAATAAGAAATTATCATGAATTTGTGCATTTTTATGTATTTGAAAGAAAAAAGCTTTCCAAACACATAGTAATGTATGGCTAAGTAACCTACTGAGTGATAATTGAGTGTTCAGCAGTAGTTGATGCAATGTTAAAATGTTGAGAAAACAAACATCTTAAAATTGAAATGATTTTTGTAAACCCAGTGATCAATTGCTGTGCCCTCTAAATTTTTCTGTGTAATTATTATTGACTTGGTCTTTGTGTGAATGTCTACAAAACTGTTTAGGTAGACTGGTAAGTCTTTCTGAATGTATAAGGCTATTTTAGAAAGGAAAATTTAAAAGATGAAAAAAAAAAGAATTAGGGAGAATAAATAAATTATGAATAAATTGTTGCTATTGTGTGAATAATATATGTAATCATCTAATCAATAAAAAAGTAACTAGTGTTATTATGAGTGTTTTAAAATGTTATTTAATCTAATTTCAAGTAGGCCTGCGTAATTTTTGGAATCTGATTACGTAATCCAGATTACCTGTAATCAGTTACTAGCTCTGATTAGAAGTATGCCAAAATAAAGTTAGCAATCATTAGTCATCATTTTAATTTATTTTAACATTAATGCTTAAGAGATTTATTATAGACAAATATTTCATGTGGTAAAAAGAAACAATTTTAAATCTCTTCAATCATTTTGCTGTGAAGTCATTGCTGTGCTTTGACAGGATCCTAATCTTAAAGACAAACAAAAGCTTTTTGTCATTTTCTTGCTTGAGCGACGTTCCTTAAAGCCAACAGAAGAACAGGAACAATCGACAAACTCTCCGAAGGAGGGACTTGAAAAAAGTCCCTTTGATTCCCCTATAGTTCTCTGCAAACGGGAACAGTTTTTTTTCTTTTCACAACTATTGAATTTGTTAGTAATTTCGCTATAGCGGCGACTTCAGTTCACAGTTCGCCTGAAGAGGAGGGCTGTCCTAGTCCTTCCCCTCACAGCACACTTCTAGTGGAAAACACATTTCACCAGCTCAAAAAATGACACGGGAAAGAAGAGGGAACGCGTTTTATGTGAAGAAAAGTTTAAACATTATCGGAAAAACCCCTTGGATTGACGAGTTTAAAGATCTGTGAAGCGTGTTCGAAGCTTTGGATTCAACACAACAACTTGTAACGGATTTAAAACGTAGGACGCACAAAACCGGCGGCAGATCGAAATAAAGCGGGACTTGGCGAAAACTTACAGTAAAGGTAAATAACTTTTGCAGATTATTAATGTAAACAGTTATTATTTAAATCGAATCACAGTGATTGTTTTTGAAGTAGGCCTGCAAAAAAAATCACCAAAACATATTTAAGCGACTTTAAATATGAGGCTTTTTCTTGTTTAAAAGTCTTAAAGTTTTCGTGCTTTGAAAACCTAAAGACGTTTCATTAGCTAGTTGTTGAAAATGCAGACTTTGCATGGTTTGCATCCTCCTGCTGTGAATGAGAAAGCTGTTACTTTGTAGATAGGACGATATGACATGCGCAGTGCTGACATGTTTGCTACAAGTCAGCCTGCTCCATAGGGCCTGAAGACATGCATGAACGCTTCGTGTATTAATGAGTATAAGCTTTTAAAAACTATATTTGTCCTGCTGGAGCAATATTTAGGGTAGCCTATATGCTAACTGATTGTTGAAAAAGAAAATATTTACTTAAATTCAGTCATTTTAGCTGTCAAACCTATTTACTTTTTAATTGTAATTTATGTTAAGTAGCTTAATAAATTAGGCTTCATGGGGATCATTAGAGGCCCTGCTGATGGATGTCACCCCACTCTTCTGAGGAATGCTGTCCAGGGCTGAGGGGGAGCAGGACACAGATATGCACACTACATAGGGCAGGAATGCAGTCATGTGTTATTGGAAATCAAAGCAAGAGGCCAAGTTATGAGGAACACTCAGGCTTTATTAGGTGAAACTAATTGCCCTTTACTAATTAACCATTGCTAGCAGGAGTACTGGCACTGTCTCATAATGCTTTCATTGAGTGCTTTGCATTTAAGTGCTCCCTCTGAATGTAGGGAGGTCTTGTTTACTCGGATTTCCAAAACTGTTACTGGGGTAGCCTTGGACAACATTCCAAGAAATGTCCGTCGCACTTCCAGAATGAACCCACAGCTTTATAAGCTGGATGCTCATTATTCGGATGGTCTCCTCTCTCTTCCTGTTATCCGAACAGAGCCATGGAAAGCCATTGATTTTTGATGTAAAGGTAGTGAACAATTGCCAGAAAAGTGCCTAGCGGCATTGACTCCCAGTGCAGGAATGTCAGCTCTCTTTCGCTTTTCCCTCCTCTCTCCATCTCTTTCCATCCCTCACTTCCTTTGCCCCCTACCTCTCTCGTTTTTTTTCAGTGAGGCCAAAGTCCTGCTTGCTGACTCAGGCTCCAAATCACCCAATTGCCTCTTCCACTGAGCTTTTTGGAAGTTCAAAAAGCCTGCAGTCCTTAAGTTTGTACAATTCCGTTGTGTCCAACTGAGAACAGCGCATCTCCTGTCCCCCTCGATGAAATCTGCTATGTCCATATAACACAAAAACACCCATGAAAAGACATTTTGCTTGGTTGCATTGCAAAAATAAAGTAAAACAAATTAACTGAATGTGTAAAACAGTGATTACAAGGCTTAACAAAATTCTCTTCCATGCAGTATTGTCAGCAGTGCAAAATGGTAAATGGTAATCCTACGATTAAGGTCCTCTGTTGGTGGACATTATGTAATTAATAATTATTAGCAACTCTTTTCAAACTGACTGAACTGAAAACTGGCAGATATAATTGTAATGTTTTGTAATGTGTTTTTATTTAAAAGCATTCAGGTTTCAAAATGATTCAAATGAATAGCACTAGGGTAATAAGACAGGTTGAAGTATTTTTGTAAAGAATGTTCTCATTTTTAATTGGGCTCTTAAATTCGTGTCCAGGTCTCATTTTCAACTAAAAATGTATAAATAAATAAAAATACAAGAAAGAAAGAAAGAAACATATAAACTGAAATCAAATTCAACTCAGCCCTTGGATTAATCAAAGAAAAAGCCTAATGAAATAATTAATGTATTATTAAAATAGTTGCGCCCCAATGCTAACTTACAAAGTTTTACCATTGACAGTGTCTTGTGTAACCCAATGCCCCAGCATGATGTATACCTGCTTTCGTCAAGGCAGTGAAGTCAGACACTTCTGTGGTGGAATGTGTCACTAGTTTTCAGACACATGGGTGAGGTACATTGTCTCGCCATTCACTCATATCTGGGCCATGAATTGCTTAAGCTGGATGTGTCATTTAAAATTTCAGGAATAGGTGGAAGCCACCACAAGCCAGACAGTGATTCGACTCCAGATGGTTAAATGAGGTATATATGCTTAATGTTTTGATCTTTGTCAAGCCGAAATGGAAAGTTTTTGTCATCTGGTTGACTGAAGACTGACATTTTGCTAAAACTGTATCATCAGTTATGTTGTTGTAATGATACAAACATTATATTTGTTGTGTGTGTGTGTGTGTGTGTTACATATATATATATATATATATATATATATATATATATATATATATTATAGGGGCAGAGATTTTAGACCTCCGTTTATTAAGCAGATCTGTCACAAAACTCATCATCCGCGCCAACGTTTTTTGAGCAAATTTCAAAGCCGCACCCGCCCGCTATCCGCTGATTGTTTTGCAGTCTATGGCGATGCAATGCTTTGCTGATGCGAGCCGCAAAAAAAAGCCATTGTCTGTTCTAGAAAGGATACAGCAAAGATATACATTTTATTTATTAAAATTAAGATGAAATTTGTACAAAACGAAATTCGTTTTTAAGAAAGGTTTTATACAAAGCCAAATTTTATGAAGTGGTAAATATCATGTCTGACGATTTACAAAACTTCATTAAGTGGTAAAAACCATGTCTCCCGATATATTGTGCATCTTATGATCCTATCTAAAAAATGAAAATAATTTTTGATAAAAAATGTTTGTAAAAAATATTTTAATGACACGGTTTTGGCGGTTATAGAGTTCTAATGACGGTGTTCAACTATAACCGTAGTAGTGCTGCTTTCCAAGTGCTTTCCAAGTAATGCTTGGAAATTGCTACAAAAAACATTGCACCTGTAAGAACCATTTACCGGATCCCCAAGAACTTCAAGGAGAGAGGTTAGACTGCGGTGAAGAAGTCTTCGGGATGTCCCAGTGCGCCAGGACAGTCTCCTCATGAGGAGTCAACTACGGAATCGTGTCACCAACAGTGCAGAGCTTGAGAGGACTGACAGCAGGTTGATGTGAGAGCATCTGCACGCACAGTGAGGCGAAAACTTTGGCACAATGGCCTGGTGTCAAGAAGGCCAGCAAAGAAGCCACTTCTCTCCAAATGTCAAGGACAGAATGAAATTCTACAGGAAGTACAAGGATCGAACAGCAGAAGACTAGTGCAAAGTTATTTAAAATTTTCTGATGAAGCTGTTTGGGACATGTGGAAAAATCGATTGTTCGCAGAAGGAAATGTGAACGGTACCATGAGTCCTGTGTTATGCCAACAGTGAAGCATCATGAGACCATCTATACGTGGGGTTAATGTTCAACCAAGGGAGTGGGCTCTCTCATAATTCATATGTCCTACAAGAGCGGCTTCTTCCAACGATCCATGAGAAGTTTGGTGATGATCGGTGTATTTTCCAGCATGATCGAGCACCATGTCACAGAGCAAGAGTGATAAAGAAGTGGCTAGAAGATCTTTACATTGAAATTTTGGATTAAAGGCAACTCCCTGGATCTCAGTCCCATAGAGAACCTGTGGTCAGTCCTTAAAAGTGGACAAGCAGAAGCCCACAAATTGTGATCAACTCAGAGAACTACGGTAATAAGGCAAGAATGGATCGCCATCAGTCAGGGTTTGGCCCAGAAGCTTATGTCCAGCAGGCCAGAGCGAATTGCAGAGGTTATGTAGAACAAGGGACAACACTGTAAATATTGATTCATTATATATTTTTTGCCAATAAAAGCTTTCAAAACTTCCGATATTCTTGTCATTGTTTTTCAGTATACCATAGAAACATGGATAAATAATCTACAAACACTGAAGCAGCAAACTTTGCAAAACAACTTTTGGCCATGACTGTGTGTGTGTGTGTGTGTGTGTGTGTGTGCGAGTGTGAGTGTGAGTTACCGTGTTGCATTTAAATATTTATAAAAAAAAAAATAGGTGTGATTTACCTATTTAAAACATAAAAATCTAATTGAATGTGTCTCTTTGTTCGTGCTGTTATCTTAAAATACATATGAATTAATGTTCATTAACAAAGACACTAGTTATTAGAATTAGATATTAGAATTGCATAGACACTGGAAATGTTTGACCGAGATCTTGTGCTTGCATCCACCACATCTGTCGCACATGACCGAAAACTCGGTTAATTGTCGCTTTGGTCATAAATTTCAGATTTTATAGATTATTTTTTTTTCCTCTGACAAAATTGGAATGGGATTATGTGGGGGGGTTGACTGTCTTTTTTTTCCCCTACAGAGGGAACAAAACTGGCGCAGAGCTTCAGTGGCAAAGATGAAGCATCTCTAGCACATGCTTTTCATTAAGGCTTTGGATGGAAGAGTGGGTGGGGGTTTAGCTGGAGTTAAGGGGAGCAGCGATGTGTTTCCAAATACTTGGGCCTGTATCAGGAACTTGTGGGGGGGAAGAGAACCACATTATAGGGACCTTGTTGCAGTTGGAGTATGAAATGGAGGGAGTTATTCTGTGACTCATGTAGTTTTTTTTGCCTTACTGGCGCACAGGTTTGCAGGGCGTCTATTATTATTGGCTAAAGATAAAATAAAAGTGACCTTTAGGATAACAGTATTTCCTCAGCCCTTTTAAAAACTCAGTTGTCATTAAAGACTTATTTCTGATTATGAATGAAAGTTAAATTATATACCTTTGCCAGCAGTATTACTGGGCAGCAATTCATGTAAATCATGTCATTGTGGCATTATTTATTTTCATGACAGTTATGCACATTCATGCATCAATATTTCTAAATAAAATTATAAAATAATGTTAAAAATATTAAATATGCTTTATGATAATAAAAATATGTACAATTCTGGTCCTAAAATAGGCTTAATTTTCTTCCTGCAAAATAATTTAATAATTAGTTTTCTTGGCTTTTTTTAACTGGAGATTTTTGTCAAATGCACAGATTCACCTATGGAAGTGTATTGCATAAATGTATGGTTTCATATGGTATTCAATGGTACTTCATAGAGTACTAATATCCACTGTGCACTGAAGTGTTGCAGCCCTGTGCTGTCCTCTCAGCACTGACTTCCCATCAGGGCCCTCACATGTTTAAAAGAACATAATCCCTTGAAATGAATCACCGTTGAATTCCAAGAGAAAAGCATATTCGAGGGAGGAGGTGAATTAATGCAGCAAAGACATATTGTGACGAACATGGAAACAGAGGTAGAGAGAAGCAGCAGATGTGTCAGAGTTTCTTGGCCTACTTCTTTTTTTAGTCCTGCAGAGTGAATATCCGTCCGCTCTAGGAGTGATGGACACAGGGGGAGGCTGAGTATTACGCTTTCTTCACGGTTGCAGTCCCAGACCTTTCCAGAAAGGAATGTTGCATTTCCTGCTCTGTTCCTGCCATGTGTTTCTCGATTCCCCCCTTTGCCTTAATCTCTCTGTCTGCATGTGTCTTTGTTCTCGGACTGTTCCTTTGTCATAACCTCATCCACTCATTTGATGCATGCTGAAAGACTAATCAAATTTGTGTGAGAATAGTTTATGGTTTGGGGTGCGTCCCTTGTTTTTCCTTTCAAAAACCCCATAAAATCAAAATGAAAGGTTTTAGTCCATGTTTTTTAGTTTTGAGGCACCTGTATGCTAGTGGAATCCTAAACTTTGACAAAATTACTTTTTCAGATAATTGTGTTTTCTTTTCCATGTAACCAAACCAAAATTATTGATGACTACACAGGTTTTTCATCAATTAAAAAGATTTCTAGAATGAGATTGTCCCTCCCCCTAAATAGCACCTGCAAGTAGCATGTAGCTGTCTGTCCTAACTGTGGCTTAAATAGCTTTAGAAAAAAAAAAGAAAAGAAAAAAACCATGGAAAGAAACCTCAAGCACGTTTAATACTTTATTGCCAATTATTTGACTGTTCGTTCAGGCAGCCCAACAGCTATCAGCCCTAGTTTGTCAAAAGACACATTTCAGTAGTCTTAGATTTTTAGTGATCTTTCAGTGTCATCTAAGATCTCATATAAACTTTTAATCTATGCCTTTGTGTTCTCTTCAGTATCTTTTCAAACACGTATAAAATTTATTCTACATTAGCTCCTCCTTCATCCATAACAAATCGTCATGCATAAAGCATAATAGAACCCTTAACATGGACAAGCTCTCTGGAGTTCATTAAACCCCTGGAAACGTTCACTAATGCTCCCCTGTTATGTAAACCGTGCCTGTGAATGTTGGGGGTGGCAGTTTTTTTGAAGCTATCAGAGTGTTGCTCGCTCTGCCATAAGAGGTTTTCTAAGGTCACCTTCCTGATCTTTCCCGCTTTTAAGTTTTGATGTCAGGAGGTTGTCCTGTTGAAACTCTATCCCTTGAGGAATGCTGCCCTACCACTCATCAGCATTAGACAGTTTACCGTTGTTGCCAGCAGCAATATTCGTCAGAAGTCGGGAAGTAAGACAAGAAAATGCAATGGAAATTCTATCTTTCTTCTGTCACAGTTCTCTGAAAGTGTTACTAAAGGGTAAAGTTCTTGTCTATGTTAACATGCATATACGGTTCAATGACAGTGATCATTTTGTGTCGACATCTATCATTAAAAAAAAACTTTTTTTTTTTTTAAGAAAAGTTTAACAAGTTTAATTTAATGTTCTAATATTAATATAAACATTTCGCTGCCAAATCAAAGTAAAAAACTAAAACAAAACATAAAACAGGAAATTCTGTCATAAAGAGGACCCCTGCAGACCCTCATGGATGTGCGTCCAGGTCAATAAATCTTTTAAGATATCAGATAATTTGACATTTATGACAAGAAAAAGTTTATTATATTTATGAATTATTAATACATGAAATTTGTTTTAAAACTTAAAAAAAGCAATACTAGAATTCTAAAAAAACATGAGCAAGCTGTGCAGGCAGACATGCTTTCAGGGGGGAAGGATATATTATTACTTTTTGCTCGATGGTCACACAATTTGATGTTGTATGACGTTTGTCATTGAAAGCTGTTTATTGTTGGGTACATATTGTTCTCTTTAGACTTCTATATGTTCAAATTCATTCAAATCAAATGTGTTTTGTGATTAATTCTGTTGTGTCAGCTTCTGGTCATATGACAAAAGTCTTAGTGTAAAAGGAGATGTGTTCTGAAAGACTAGAAGTCATAATATTAGTCACCCTATATACCAAACTACTCGGTATTTTTGGAAATAGTTTTGAAGTTTAGCAAGCATGTTCTAAAGTGATGGTTAAGAAACCGTTTTTGTAGACACTTAGTTCCAAAACATTTAAAGTTAAGCATTAACGTCAGTCCTTGATCAGATAATAACCTGAACATCTGTCAGCGTTGTACTGAGAACCTGGAGTGTCTCTTCATAATGAGGACAGGACTGGACTCTACTTCCAAAGGCTGTTTGATAGAGTGCCAGCTTCGAGCCCGTGCTCTGACCTACCCTGGGCCACATTCCTGATGTATTACCCAAGTAAACACTGTCTGCATGGGGGCCCTGGGAACCTTGTGCATGAAACATAAATATTTAGACAATGTCAGCGTCCATTCAGAATCAGAAACCAGGTTACAGTTAGTGGAATACATTTATCTTGAATGATCTGATCTTTCTCAGTACAACTAACTACCACTGTAATTTAAAATCAGACATTTTGAAATGGCTTATATTAATTTAGTTTTTTTAATGTGGTAACTTGCGTTTTTTTCTCAGAATATAACCAAATAACTTTTTTTGTCAAGGAAGTGAGATTATATTAAATGAGAATGTTTGCACAACTTCATCGGCAGGTTATTGCACACCAATGGGGATCATTTTAAACAGCTTACGTGTGTATTGAAAACTGCCAAGGGTCATTTATTTATTTTTACATTTCAAGAGGATGAAGCCTTTTTTTTAATTAATTGTACTCTTTCAGATTGCTTGACAGTATCCGTGTTGCTCTTGGCTTTGATTAGTTGCTTTTGTAAGAGACATGGGCAGCAGCGGTTAGAAACATGAGGAAAGAATAACTGCTGTCTGTGTTCGGGCAAGCCAGGTGTTTTAGTTTCTTATCACCTGTTTCTACATTACTCAGCTTTTCTTAGCAGGTGGATCCTTTGCTCAGTTTGGCAGTTTTGATTTCCAAGGAATGCGTGTGCTAATAGTAAAACTTAAATGTAAGTTAAATGCATAAATGTTATGACATGTAGATGTTATAATGCTACTTTTTCCAGCAGTTTTTCAACAGTGTCTCTTATCTCGTTTTCATTTGTGTTCAATTAAATGCGGTGTCATCTCAACAAATGGTACACATTTGGATTGTTGTAGTAAACAGAAATTGAAGAGTACAGGTAAAAAAAATTCTTAGCACACCAAGCGAAATCAAAAAGTGAAAGCGAAAATTTTGAAATCGCAAGGAAACTATTTTAACATTCCAGTAAACTCAAAAACCCAAACCAGATCATCTGGATTAGATAAATAAAGTTGGACTCTTTTGAGGTTTTGGGAACGCATCACAGAGAAATAATTTGTATAAACCACAATTACTTTTGTGTCAGCTGTTATATTAGTAAGATTTCAGATATGTATCGCACACCCAGTCCCTAATAATAAGCTCTACTCATTTTGGTGTAAGTTGGAGTGGTAACAGCAGCAGGCAGGTTTGAAGGTGTGTCGATAACTGGCAGTGATCCAGCTCACCTATCCTTACAGCCACACCTGATGGAATGCATTAGTTAGTTCACTGTACGAGCTTACTGCAGCAGTTTCGTTAAGCGTGTGAACGAGGAGTACGGCTCAAGACAAATGGTCAACGGGTTGAAGAGTTCAGTTTTCTCATCCAGGACATCTTTGGTGTAAAGTAGGTGGAAATCTGTGAGTTGAATTTTGTGTTGGATGAATTTTTCAGCTTTCTAAAAACTTAAAATTAAGTTTCTTATCACGATTGTACTCGCCTAGTATGAAAATGTTGGAACTTTATTAAAGCGTCAGTCTAGACAAAAGATGCATGTGCTGTTTATGGACATTGTAGGCAGTAAATTTGAAGGGAGTGTGTTTTGTTTACGAAGTTGAGAGGGTAAACATTCTCCCAGTTTTGTAGATCAGGGAATCATGCTTGGCATGCTTCATACCTTGGTCAGGACTTAAACTGTCCACACATCCATGGCAAGACTCTGAGGTCAGAGACTTTGGAATCTTTCATTAGGAGACCTATCTGTGGACTTTTAGGCATGTCAGATTCCCCAAATTCATTTTTGGGCACTCTGGCTGTGGAATTAACTGTTTATCTGAATTTGAGGTTCAAGCGTCAGCAGGGGTGTGAGGGAGGAGGCATCTGTAGTCTATTTCTGTTTTTGCGGAGGTAGGGGGGTCTGTTTTTTTTTTTATGATTCAGGCTGTTTTCTAACAGTGTAAAGTTTTGTATGTAAGTGATTCAGGAGTTCTTGTAGTGAGTTTTCTTTTTAAAATTGTTGACTGTAGAGGATGTTTCTAGGTTTTTGTCAACAGACAAATATAAGTGAAACACACAAAACCTGTCAAGAATATATCCTGGATGTATTTCACTCTGACATGGATGTGTTTTAAATAAATATTTTTCTTTACATGAAGAATACAATGGAAATGTAAAAAATTAAATGATAAGTAACTAAATAATAAAGCAATGCATTTATTACACACACATTAACAAACTGTTGAAGTACTTTTAGTTTAATCAAGTAAATAAAAAAATCTAAAATGAGCAACAAAAAAATAGTAGGAAATGTGCTTGATTTTAAATGATTATTTCTCCGATCAAATAAATCTTAATGGCCTTAAAAAAGGCTTTGGATTTGTGCAAAATAAATATATATATATATATATATATATATATATATATATATATATATATATATATATATATATATATATATATATATATATTTATTTTTTTTAGGGTGAAATCTGTCCTTGACATGTTTTCAATATATCCATTATTGTAAATACTTTTAAAGACTTTTGTCAGTCCCTAAAGCATCAACACACTACATTGTGTTACTGTGTTTGCTTGGAATTATGTAGCTTATGCCAGTCCCTTAAAACTATGCATATCCTTACATACAGTTTGAATTGAACCGTGAAAACTGTGAACACTGTGAAAATGGGAGTAAAACAAACAAGGACATTTCTTTTTTGGTTCAGGAAACAAATGTACCTCCCATCCTCTTATCTTTCACATGAAATGATGCAATCCAAAATAAGCCCAACTGGTTGTTTTTGGACCCCACCCCCATTGTTCTAACTCGCCAGAGTGCCTTCCTGTTCTAGAGTGGCTTGGTGTTTGGGACCTCACAGACCGGCTGTGTGTTTTGGAGCAACTTGAGGAGCTTCTTCAATCCAGTGACCCTAGCGATTGTGAGGACCATGAGCAGCCAGTAGTGACACACGACAGCATCTACAGCAGCCACAAAGGTAGGTGACCTGATCATATTTGAAGTGGAGTAATGGAGTCAAAAGATTACACCATGTCTGGAGAACACCAGAGCCTAGATGGGTCGGGTGGACATCAATGGGACTAATGAAAGAAAGAAGTACTAGAAGTTATAGGTTAATTCAGTTCAGCTCGGTTTCGTCCTACCCTGTGATTCCAGCTACCAAAATCTAGAGACATTTTTTCAAGTAAAGGTGTTTGAAGTACTTCTAGACCCTAAGTTTTGTCCGACAAATTTTCTCTAATTACACTGGATGAATGTCACAGTAAAATCTGAAATGTGTTAACATATAACATAAAGCTGCAGACAAATATCGTTTTGGGACCGTTTTTTTTTTTTTTTTTTCATTATATGAAATGTCACATCTCCATCTACAGTAAAATCGTCTGTCATTTAATTTGTCTTAACCATGAGTTGTTGTTTTTTTGTGACCTTTGCATTATATATTCTTATCCTGTTCTTGTTTGTGGCCATATCTGTCATTGGCTCCGAGGAGGTCTCAGTGAGCAAAAGATCGGAGAATGACAGGAAGTGGAAGATAAAGTATGGGGGGTTGGGGACGGGCCACTATGAACTGTACTTTTCTTCTTTCACTCTCTCCATGTCCACTTTCTCTGGCCTTCCATGTTGGAAAGCAGTTGTACACTGATGGCTCTGTCTCTGACTCACTTTACGTTTATTTATTTATTCACCACAGATGTTTCGGAAAAAAGCCTCATCCTCCTTGAGAATGCGAGGAAAATCAGAAAACAATAGACGTAATAAGTTCCCCTTCATTACTTTTTAGATGGTATAATAACCACTAAACTACAAACTTTGTTCAAGGCCAGTAGTGTCAACCATTCCAGATTAACACCATTTAGAGAAACAGAATATATATGACAGTAACCTTTAATTTTGCAGTAGAGATAAAGAGGTACAACACATTACACCCCACATTGGTGCTAATGTTATGGAATGGTTTCCACCTAATGGCTTTGTATGCTTTAACAGCTCACTGTTGTTTTTGAATACTTCTGTGTGAATGCTAAGTGTCTACCGCTCAAGCCTATAGTAGGGGTATTGGGGTTTAAGCTTTAAATTAAGACATGTAAGCTTTGGATAATCAGATGACTCAACTGCAATGCATGTTAAAGATATGGAGCAGTTGTACAGAGATGTGGTGTATATATATATGGTATTGTAACATGATTTGCATCATGGGTGGACTTCAACACCTTGACATTGGGCTCCTGTTCTTTACAATGCATAAACTTTAATCACTGATTTACATTTAATAATTAGTAGTGGTTAAAGATCACAAGAATTATACCTTTGTCCCATTTAAAGTGGGAACTGATGTCATAAATTACTAACCTTCATGACTGTGGTGCCCAGATGTCAATGTGTAAAGAGTTTGGGACAGTTGGGGTTTGAGATTTCAAGCATTTCCTTAAAAACATTCAGAAGACTTGTCAATCTCCTTAAGTCTGTTTTCATTCATTTTTCAGCTTGATACACTTATTTTTCAGCCTATGATACAAGTTAGTCATTGAACATATCACTTATCTAACATTGGTATTTTGGGCAGGGAGTGCTGACCGTGCCCGAAGCTCCTCCTTCCATGAGGTAGGCAGGTCACAGAAGCTGGAAATGAGGGCGGCAGCCTCAGTTTCTGAGGACACATCAGCTAGCAGCAGTAGTGGTAGTGGCCATACAGTTCTGCAACGGCTCTTACAGGAGCAAATGCGCTATGGCGAGGGCCGCAATTATCTTGCCCTACAGCAGCAACAACAACAACAGCAGCAGCAGCAACAACAACAACAACCGCAACAAGGTCCAATCAGTGGATACCCGGGCCCTGGCGGCCCAGGGGACGAGCACTCGATGGTCCCTCACATTGCGAGGCAGGAGCCTCAGGGCCAGGAGCTGCAGGCTGACAGCGGCATGGAGAAGCTTAGTACACGCACTGCAGGAGGAGGAGGTGGCAATGGAGGCACAGGGTCAGGTGGTGGAAGCTGCGTGAGTGGACAAGGGCAGAATTTCGAAGACCTGCCCACCTACGACCAAGCCAAGGTGCAGTCGCAGTTTTTCCGTGGCCATCAGCCCCAACAGACTCAACCACAGCTACCCCCAACATCAGTAGGTGCTGCATTTTATGTGACTGGCGTCAACAACCCTAAGGTGAGACCCCCAGAGGGCAGACCCACAGTGCAAAGAGTCAACGGAAGCAAAGTGCACCAAGACGATGGGCTCAAGGATCTTAAACAAGGCCATGTACGCTCACTCAGCGAAAGACTAATGCAACTCTCTTTGGCCACCAGTGGGGTCAAGGCCCATGCACCTGTTACCAGTTCACCACTTTCCCCCCAGCTGCCTCCACCTGGAGACTACTATAAACCCACTGGGCCCCCGCACAGAGGCCCACCACCAGACTATCCTTTTAAAGGAATGCCCTCTCCACCCAAACAGCAGCAGCACCATCAGCCTCAGTACCAGGAGCCTGGACATTTCTACACTGACCACCGTGGCACAAGCCAGCCAGCCAGGGTTGACATTCCTAATGTCCGGTACCAGCCACCACCTGAATATGGCTCTTTCCGGTGAGTGTACATTAAAGGCTCCAGAGTGGGCTAAGTTTGGGATTTTTTGTAGAAACTAGATTGATGCACCTTGAAACACAAATTACATTACTTGACTCTTCAGTTAAAAAAATTCCAGTGATGAGTAAAAAACAAAACAGAAAAAAACAGCCCTTCCCTTAGATGCTGGGACATGTTGTCAGGAAACCAGTTATGGGAAAAGCCAGTTTTGCCTGTTTCCCTAAATTCATTCACCTCAGAGCCAGTGTGTGGCATATATCAAAAGAATGCATGTCAAATTCTAATAATCATCTACAGCATGTCACAACATGACAGTTTCTCCATTATGTATCTGAGAACCTGGAATGTTGACCTGTGAAAAATATTTTTGTGAACGGTTGGAATGCATTGCATAGTTTCTATTTTGGATAAGTCATTGTTTTCTTACCGTGATTTAATCACAAGAAGCCGTTGGTTATTCAAGTGTAAATCAGCCTAATTTATTTGTAGCTCAACAATTTTTTTTTATATGTTTAGACTTTTGTTATCAACCAAGATGTGAACATTATTTATTGTTGTGCTCTCATTAGGTCAAATAAGGAGAGTTCAAGTCACTCTCAAAGGTCTGTCCATCACCACAGCCCTTCATCTTCTGTTACATCAGGGGGCTCTCTCTCCCGTGCTCAGTCTTCCACTCTTAGCAACATCATGGCCTCTTGCCACCCTCCTCCACCTATGAGTCACCAGGGAGAGCTACACTTCCCCACTGGTGCTCGGAGCCCACAGGGGCCTGGTTCCCACCAAGGTGATCCATATGGCCCAGGTCACCCTCCCCATCAGCGGAGCCATGTGTTTCCTCATGATCATTATGGGTCAGCTCCCAGGGGCCTCCACATGCATCAGCACCAGTACCACCAACAGGGCCCCCAACAGCAGCAACAGAGTCCAGGACAACACTACCCACATCCACACTCCATGCAGGGGGATCCTTACGCCATGCTAGCCCGTGCCCAGCAGATGGTGGATATGCTGTCCGAAGAAAACCGATTGGTTAAGCAAGAGCTGGAAGTGTGTGGGGAGAAGGTGTCCAGACTACAAAAGGTAATCTTTTTAGTTTGAAAGTTAGAGGAAACCTGGGCCAGTTTACAATAGACCAGTGTTTTCCAGTCTTGTTCCTGGAGGTACACATTTTTAATGTCTTTCTTATCTGACCCATCTATTTCTGGGCTTGGTGTCTTTACTAATGAGCTGATGAGTTAAATCAAGTGTTTTTAAAGGGGTCTTAAACTAAGAAATCTAATTTCCCTTGATCTTTTGACAGAATCCTGATTATAATGGGTTCTGTTGTCTATAGTTAGGTTGCACTGCTCGCGTCCGGTGTAAACAGAATAAAATTAGCAAAGAGCTCCAGATTGCGTAACTGCAACACCGTTTGTTTGTTTGCTTTACTCCGGATTCTTCTTAAACAAAGAGTATGATGGAGATTTTTCGGAGAGACTGAAAGTAAACGATGATGCAGCACGGAGTCTGACTAGTGGATCAGACAGTAATGGATCCAACAGTAATCTGACAGTGGATCCAACAGTAATGTAGCAACACATAAGTGTGAGTACATGTGCTTTTACCGCAATTGCATTGTCTGTTCCAGACTGTTTCATATTTAGTGAGTATTTAAATGTTTTTTTAGCCCAAATGACCTATGTTGTTTTCAAAAGTATGCCACAGCAGCATCATTTTTTTATTTTTTTAAGTAAATGCCAATCATAACAGTGGGTGTTTTCTTGTGAGTCTTGAATGCATCCCGCCAAAAACTGTGTAGAAAATAGTTACTATTACTTCTTTCTTCTGCTATTACTATTACTCCCATTACTTCTAAATTGTTTTATATTTTATGCAAAAGTTCACTAAAATTATATGTGAACCTCCGATAACATTATAAAATAATAATAAAAAATGCAGTTCTTGACCCCTTTAATTAGAAAGAGTTAGAAAGTGTGTAGTATTGGTATGCCTCCATGAACAGGGTCTGGAAATACCATCATAGGCTCCCAGATGGCCCAGCACAAGCTCGGGCATGAGAACCAGCTCCATTTAAGTGTAGCAGATTTGTTGTTATTTCATGCAAGGCAACTTTTCATACTGTATCCTTTTGAATTCCAAATACATATACATTATATTTTTTCTATAATATTAATGCTCTCTCTTATCTCTTCAGCTGGAGACTGAAATCCAGATGGTGTCTGAAGCCTATGAGAACCTAGCCAAATCATCCACAAAGAGGGAAGCTCTCGAGAAGACCATGAGAAATAAGTTGGAGATGGAGGTGCGCAGGATGCACGACTTCAACAGGGACCTAAGAGGTGAGAACAGAGCAGGATAATTTAATGAAAAATAGGGTTTAGGTGAATATTAGCACATAATTATGAAAGGAAGTTAATTGTACCTTGCCACTATATCACAATCTTATGAATAAGCAGCGACTCCAAAGCATATTTGTGTCGTTCTTAGTATATAGTGCACCATTTTAAGGTAAATTTTTGTTGAGTTTTGTTTTCAGTAATATGTTTGAGAAATCATTAAGAGCAGACCTTTTTATGGCTGACAGACTGAAATGAATTATTGGAACACAGTTTGATATACCAGTGCAGTAGAGTAAAGCTTCAAGACTTAATATTATTTCTGTCATGAGAGTTTAGCATGGAAAATGTGAAGCTAATTGGTTGGTTCTTGTCAGTCGACCTGTGGTGCACTTGGTGGGATTCTGAAAAGTTAGTTTTCATCTTGCTGCGCCGTAGGCGAGCTTGGAAAAATGAGCACATTGCAGCACTTGAGTTCCACAACTGCGCCACTTCTATTATGAGCATGCTTGTTGTGCATCTACAATTGAAATAAACTCGAGCATGCAAAAGACGTGATGTGTACGGCTTCTAGATCTGCTACATTGCATTGTAGCGGAGCAGGTACCGTGATTTGCTACTGCCAGTACATCCACAGACATGCTGCTGCAATCATGTAAGAAATACTGCTGCTGCACATATAACGTGTATGAAATATCCCCTATATATAACATACATGAAATTAACCTGTAGCAGATCTATACAGGTTAGGGCTGCACCATTAATTGAATGGGTTTATCATGCGGATCTTGTCAGTAAAATCGGTTCTGTGATTAGTAGTAAATCTTAAGCATGTGCTTTCAGATGGACAGAGCGGTAGTTCACTGACAAGCTATGCAAAATTGCGTTCATATTTGCAAACAATTTAATCGTTCGATTATGAAAGCTCTTTACGTAGCTTGTCAGTGAGCTACCGCTGGGTAGTAAATGCTGCTCCATCTGAAAGCACGTGAAAATACCGGATTTAATAACCTGTTTCTACTCCAAACTCACTTCATAACTTCAGTTGAGTGTTTGATATAAATCCTTCTGTGAGATTATTGGCTTCTTGCACAGAATAAGGCACAAAACATATTTCATAGTATTCTAAGTAGTGATGAAGGCTATGATGATTAGCATTGCATTAAAATATATTTTATTATAATAAAAATTATAATAAGACAAAATCAAATAAACCCTATATTGTCATAGTCATGTGTTTATTAGTCACGCTGAATTAATGAAAGCAGTTAAATCTTCGGTTTATTCAGCTGTCGCTATAGGGATTTCCTGGGTTTCTTCTGCGAGGATTTGTGTATCTGGAGTTTCAGCACGAGAGCGCCCTCTGGCCTTCGGATGGAGATTTACTGCTAATCACAGAACGGTGCTTCACTGAAAGATACGCATGACAATAGCAGCTTCTGGCCAATCTTGATTTAATTTTAATTAATCGTGCAGCCCTAATACAGGTGGAGCTGGGGAAGGTGGAGGGTTTCTGAAGTGTGCTGTAACTGAAAAAGCAAGTACCAGCTGAGTACCATATTAGTCGCACTATAAGTACTATAAGTCGCACTAGACTAGCGCCCTCTCGCGGCTGGAGACGGTAATGTTAATTTTGATAAATAAGTCGCACCTGACTATAAGTTGCAGGACCAACCAAACTATGAAAAAAAGTGCGACTTATAGGAAAATACAATATTTAAATGTTGAGCAGCAAACTCATTGGCTGCTGATAGGAAAAGGAACCAATCAGCTGCACCATGTGAATAATAGTGTTATTATGTCGGATTGAATAAGAACATAGACTGCAGCATCTAGAATTTCGTGACAGAACTTTGGATGTGTATGGAAATATTATGTGTAAGGAAATCAGATGGAGGAACAATACGGAGTCTGTAAATGAGAATGTTGTGGTGGTTCCTCCTGGCTCCAACATTCTGTGCTTCCCATTCAGAGAGGCTCCACATTCTTATTCAAGTTCAAAGCATTGTAATTTTCATTTAGTTTGCTTTCTTTTGTGTGATATCTCATGGCTATGTGTGGTATCTTTTGGAGTCAAACCAAAAAAACAGTTTCTTGCTCTCATTCCTCTGCTGCTGTCAGCAGGCCCACTCTGCCTGAGGGTGGCCACCTCTACTATCATGCCTCACGGTGTACTTTAGTCCTGCGGAGAACAGAGAAATCCTGATTTATGGCAGTATGCCCAGACTTCAAGTCCACAGGGAGCTCCCAGAGTTTTACAGCAATTTTTTCTTCTCTCTCTTGACCTTCTTTCTTTCACCCCACGTTTCTCATATTTTGTGTAGCTTGATATACTACTTTTGCTATTGCTCAAGCATAGATTTTATCAAAGTAGATTTCTTACTATCAATAATAAGTGTTGTTTGTGTGAAGGCATTCGTCACTATTACTTTTGCTCATTTTAAACAAACCCCTGATCCTAACTGTTTTAGTGCATACATTTTTTGAAATGTTTTTACTACAGACAAAAACAAGTTGAAGTGTGCTGTTATTTTTTTTTCCTACTCTTTGACATCTACTTGTGGCATAGTTTTCTACCAAAAATTTTATATGTAGTATGCTTCTCATCTATATTTCAAATCTAGATTAGAATCTTAATTCTTTTGAGAGGAAACAAGGCACTCTGGGGGAAAGGCAGTTTATTCTGGAATGCTCATCTCACAGTCTGGTTGAGTTAACACAGGGGGAAATACTGTTTTAACGTTTGGCTTGCTTCCTTGATGAATGGTTTGCCATTGCAAAAAACTAGCAACTCCTACCATATAATGGCCCTCTTATCTTGGACAGTTTTAACAGCACATCATGACTTATGTCAAGACCACTCTTTGGGAACTGGGAACATATAAAAGGTTTGTTAGATTCTGGTTTTCCAATTTGCTGAGCAACCAGCGGTGTATCATTTGTGAGAAGAGGCCTGGAATATTGAGCTACATATTCTTTGGTTTTACTGTGAGAATGGAGAATATTGCACAAAGCCTCTGTTAAAATAATTACAGCTTTTACAGTTGCATTTATTGAATGCATGATGTAAATTCAATATTTTTATCTTGGTATTAGTATTTTAAAAAGGTGTTGTCGTGTTGTCATTTTTTTCCCCCACAAATAAATAATAACAACATTTAGTAATGTGAGGCCATATAAATTTTCACATGAATACATCCACATATAAAATCTGTTTGACACAGATGGTCTGGTTTTGGTATCCTGTTTTCTAACATTGATTTAATCTCTCGCACCTTTATGAAGCACTTGTGAAATTGTATTGTCTCTTTCTTTCAAAAGAGCGAATGGAAACGGCCAACAAGCAGCTCGCCACAAAAGAGTGTGAAGGCACCGAGGACAATCGCAATACCATCTCACAGCTTCTGGCTCAGAGTGAGTGGACCTGTAGAAAATCTAGAACCTTGAAGCCAATATGATCACTTAAATTAACCACAATTTTTTTTTCAAATCCCATTCATTTATAAGCACAAATTATAGTTGTGATATATCGGAAAAGAAAATGCAGAATGTCTATTTTACTAATTTATCAGTTAAAGAGATTCAGAGAGAGAAGGAGAAGCAGGATATCGAGTTAAATTCACTTCGCTGTACCAACGAGGACCAGCGCAGACACATTGAGATCCGTGACCAGGCCTTGAATAACGCCCAAGCCAAAGTCGTCAAACTGGAGGAGGAGGTAAAGCTCTTTGATAATCAGTGGTACCCCTGTTAAATTTTACAAATTAGTTTTACATGCTTTTTATCTACTCCATAGTGTTTTTACATTTATGTACATATATGCCCACTTAAAAAAAAACTATTTAAATTGGGACATAACAAAGCATTCAAAGTGTTAATTTTCTTACCTGCATGTCAACAAAGTTAATTTACATTTTCTATGATGTCTGTGACCATATGTTTATGTTATGTATACGTGTTCCCTTCCTCTTTGTGGTCACATTGTACGTTATGCTTTCAGAACTAAGGAAATCTCGAAGGACTTTGGTTATTTATTTTGGCAAGGGAGTTGCTGAATCATACTGCCATCCAGATGAAGGGCTGAGGCAGTTTAACTGTTTGGCAGCCTTTCACTGGACAGATTTTTATAGAGGGCTTGATCTATTCCAGATACTTCACAAATTGCTTTAAGGACACTCTGACCATTGGACAATATAGCCGAATAGATTGCCTTTTGGGAAATAAATTAACATCTGTAAATATTTTCCTCTAATTATCTATTATTGATAAACAAAGTTGTTGGGTGTACTTTATCGAAACAGCATTAAATGGACATTTCATTGAGTCACAAATCAGTTACCCTCCAACATATCCCTGTGGTACTCCACCACGACGTTTAAGCTCAACCTTTTTAACTTCTTTGAAGTTCTTCCCGTCAGTTCCTCATTGCTGCAGTTAAGATCTTCAGGCTCGAGTGAACCATTTGCCACAACTTTCTCTAAAACCACACAACCTTTACTGAGGCCAAAAAGAGCTCCAATAGGGAGAGAAATGGAAAAAAAAGCCTTCTAACCGAAGTAGAATTGACGTTTCTGAACTCCACTCTTGAGTGTTTGTAACAGTTGGAGTCTGTGGTTGAGCTGTTTTGGCGTTCTCCCAGATGGCTTTTAGGTCATTGCTGAACGGGGCCTGCACCCCTGCATCCTAAAGTGCACTGGGCCATTCCACTTTTGTTTTGCCCTGTCACAAATGCCTGCTTGTTCCCCTAACAAAGCCACTTGAGTTGTCTGCCATGAAAGGACTTGAAGATGGCTAAATTCTTGCCCTCTCCACCCACCCCTTCCAAAGAAGAGCCAAATAATTCTGTGTTCTCTCTCTCTCACTCTCTTTCACTATTCTGTGTTATGTTGTGAAATCCCCTCACCACCCCCTGAGCTAAATTGGGGCATTCATTTTGATTGCAGTTACAACCACTGGTGGATTTGAGAGATGTAGAGAATAGAGAGAGGTTGAAGGATACAAGGAAGCATTGTAGTGTAAATGGGGTTTTCTGAGTGCGGCGTGAGCAGCAGCATCTGACCTGCATTCTCTGTGTTTATATAGCTGAAGAAAAAGCAGGTATATGTGGAGAAGGTGGAGCGGATGCAGCAGGCTCTAGCACAGCTTCAGGCCGCTTGTGAGAAGAGAGAACAACTTGAGCATCGGCTACGCACTCGACTGGAGAGAGAGCTTGAATCACTCAGAATGCAACAGGTAAGAGATGCACACGCTATTCTCACTTAATCAGACTTTTGGCTTTTAATTGGAATTTGACCACATTTTGGACCAGAACCATTAGTTTTCCTGAGATATATATATATATATATATATATATATATATATATATATATAATATATATATATATATATATATAATTATTTTTTAAATCATTGTATTCAACTGCAATAAATGCAATGCAACAAATCAGCTGTAGGCAGCAGGAGCTGATGCTGTGCTTGCGGAGATGTTTCAGTTTTCTTGTGTAATCTCTTCCTGTGTGTCCAAGTTTTACTGACCCTTAATCTGGAGGAAAGGTTGTAGCTCAATCTCCTATGTTAATGTGTGTGTGTGTTGAGAGTAGAGGAAGAGGACTAGCAGACAGATGTATTCTTCATTAGGGGCCCTGCCACTGGACATCCTTCCTTTGTGGTGTTCATTCAACCAAGAGACCTGGAACAATCTTCAAATGAGATTAGAATACTTTAGAACAACAGTACTAAAATCTTAGAGCCTGTTTACAACTTTTACTGAGGTGGAAGTTGGGGTCCTGCTAGCAGAGGTAGAGGTTTGTGCTGTATGCTGTTTAGGAGCGTATTTATGGAGCAAATCACATGAATAAACCAAAACTTAGCATAACTTTTTTATTTATTTTTTATTTACGTGAAACATATTTATTGTTTATACAATTTTATTCTGTTTTTCCATTCTCAAAAGTGCAGCAGATGCATTATTACACCAAAACACGTTCTGTTTATTGAATATTTGCATTATTAACGGGTTTCAGATAGTCATTCATATATTTAAATAGTTTTTTTTTAATCTAATTTAGTTTTTATTTAACATTCTAATCTTGTCTGTTAACAGTTAAGCAATTATCCAGCATCTGAGATCTTTCAGGAAAATTAACCGAAATGCACATCCCTAATACTACTAGGCCTATTGTTATCATCATCATCATCATCATCATCATCATGGCTGCTGCTTATATTTCCAAATAGCTGCAGTACTCCAATTTGACACAAGGAAAAGTGCACGGCTCTAAGCACTTTTCCATGCAAAGTAGTGTTGGGGGCGATATGGTAATTTTTCATATAGCATAAATAGCATCACTATTTGGTGTTTTAAAACGCACAGGTACGTGAGAGAGAGAGCTTATGGAATCACCAATAATCGAAAAAATAGACTTTCAGACATACTGATAAACAGCTAGTTCATATATAGTCGGTCGCAACCATCATATCGTGCGTCCTGTGACAAATCTGCCACATCTGCGCACAGAAGTTATCAGTCTAAATGTTCTTCAAAATCAGTCAACGGTGAAAATCAGTAGATTTCATTTAAAGTCCAACAGTTTAACACTAATATTGGACATAAACGAACATGTTAAATATAAAGTAGGGCTGTCAAATGATTAAAATTTTTAATCAAATTAATCAGAATTTTCAGTGGATTAATCATGATTAATCACTATTTGAAACTACACCTGAATCCTAACCATTTTTTTTCTGAAATGCATACCAAAAGATAAATAACAGGACACAGATACATAATTTTCATGTATTGATTCATCAATATGTGGTTCTTTTTTTCTGAATTTCAAAAGTTTAACATTTACTTAGATCAAATTTACCTGAGCACTATATCAAACCATGCCATTTAACTACAGATAGTGTAAGAGTTTTAGGTGAACCAGTGGTTAAATATAGCCACATATCTATGAAATTATGCATAGAGAAACTCGAAAGAATGAACTCAGAAACACAAACATGCGCCACAATCACATAAGCAGCACTCTGGGCACTCTTGTTTTTGGGAGGTGTTCATTTGCTCTGCCACAATACTTTAGGATCGATATTTTCACGTTCTGAAGGCTTCAAGTGCCAGTAAAACCAAGTAAAAATGCATATGCTTTTCCAAACAGCTGTAATTTTCGCTGTATTGCATGTAGGCGTTCTGCGCATGCGCAGTGTGAAACACAGGACGCTATAACACAGTGATCCTCAAATCTGGCTCGCGAGATCCACTTTCCTGCGAAGTTTAGCTCTAACCCTAATCAAACACGCATGAGTTTGCTAATCAGTGTCTTTAGGATCATTAGTAAATCACAGGCAGGTGTGTTTAATTGAAGTCTGCGCTAAACTCTGCATGAAACTCGCGAGCCAGATTTGAGGATCACTGCTATAACAGGAAGAAGAAGCTCCAGCGTATCAACTACCAAAGTCGTCTCTGTTTATCGAGCTTGGCGTGAATATATTTGAGAGTAAATGGGGTAAAACCTTAAGCTTCTTCTGTGTTTTCGTTGCGGCGCTCGCCGCTGTTTTTTACTATCTTGAGAATTCAGAGATCGACGAGACTTTCCTAACCTGAATAATTTGTCATACTGCGCATGCGTGAAATGCGTTAAAAAATTTGACGTAATTAACGACAACCAACTAATTAACGCCGTTAACGCGCTATTTCTGACAGCCCTAATATAAAGTATTCAAAACAGGTAAGTTCATATATTTGGAGTAGAGTTGAATTGAACTGATTAGTCATACAGTGCTCCGGACCGCGCACCTCATGATGAGACCGAAGCACAGCCACAGAAACGAGAATGAGATGCATTCTAACATAACTGTGGCATTAAACTCAGTTTAGTGAGGGCTCATTTAAAATATTGCACCTATATAGGCCATTCAGATTACTTGTTAAAGTGAAATGAAATACCTTATATCTGCAGATGATGTACGTCTGTTTGAGGATGGAGCCTTCTTCACTGGCTACAGGCTCTAATCCTCATTTGCACGTGTGTGTGTGTGTGTGTGTGTGTGAAATGCGGTGCAGAAATGAAATAGCTGGGCAGTTTGATAGCCGAATTATAATAGACCCGCCAATAAAAATAATTATTATAATTTAATACATTAATTTGAGAATGAGCCTAATATAGTCTTGACTATGGACAGAGACATCTGCTATCGTCGATATCTCTGACTATCATTACTATCGACAATACAATACTACTATCGTCTATTGGCACAACCCTAATGCAAAGACTGTGTTTATAAATATGAATGTTCATGTGGCTTTAAGCATATGCACACTCTGAGATCAAATTGTGCATGATTTAATTGTGATCACTCAAACCACTTCAGGAGGTGGTCTGAAACGCATTCCAGATGAAACTGGACAAGTCTAAATGCATCTTGTTGTTGATACCACATTCTACTATTCCCCCAAAAAATACAAAAATAAAATAAATGTGTGAGAGAGCTTGTTATAGGCTATTCAATTCAAGTTTATTTGTATAGCGCTTTTCACAATTCAAATTGTTGCAAAGCAGCTTTACAGAAAATGTAAGTTTCTACTTTATATTTAGTAATAGCTTTTCAGTGGTTGAGGTCCATATGGCAGAAATGCACAATAAAAATCAAGCAGTTAGTTATTGTCACGTAATCAAAAATCTACTTCTCAGGTGTTCGGTCATCGCAGGTCTATGTAAGTGTTGGATCCAGACTGAAGCTTTTGTAATTCCTAGTTACCTTGGGATGCCGATCATGTGGCAGAAACAGAGAAGGAAATAGAGAAAAATGTGCGTAGCTGCTGTTCCAACTAAGTGAAAAATTATGTGTTCAACCCCGCCAAAAGAATGTTAATGTGCATTTGATCAAATGTAACTGAAGTACAGTGTTATGAGATACATAATGTGACTGCTTGGCTAAAGAGATATTCAGATATGATGGTGCTAATGCAAGTTATGCAACACGCATTACCGCAGATTAGTAGCTGGGTATCTTCAGCAAATCAACATGCAACCTGCTGCAAATTAAACTGAAAGTCACAGACGCTCAAAAAAAGTGAAAAAACACTTGGCAACACACAGTTCTTCATTAAAAGTAGTGAAACTACTTGATCTTACCAGTGCCGATGCGGCTCTCTCTCCTATTGTCATCTTTGATCTTGAAATTAGCTGATGATAGATAAAATGCAATGCATACCTGTTGCCTTCGTTGATGTGATGTGAATTAATTACAATAGTTTGTTAGCATGTTGCTAAACTAATGGCACAATACTCTAATAAGCATAATAGTTAAATTCAAGTTCAAGTCATGCTGAGCTTTATTGTCGTTCCGCTACATGTGTGGACATACAGTGGAATGAAATGTTGTGGTCACAGGACCACGGTGCTACATAAATACAGACATACAACAATTAAGTAAACTTATGATACTATACAAATTCTTTACATAGTACTATACCTATAAACAACTAACCTACTGATAGATTTAAACTTTAAATATACTATATATATAAATATTTACCTGTACATTAACTAAAAAAAAATTAAAAATCTAAATGGTCTTCCATTTTAGAAAGTCCAGGATCCAATTACAGAGACCCAGCAGGTTTAGTTTAATGAGCTGTTGTGGTATTGTTGAATGCTGAGCTGAAGTCGATGAACAGCATTCCAACATAGGAGTCTTTATTTTCTTGGTGGGTAAGAGCCAGGTGGAGGATGGAGGAATTGCATCGTCTGTAGAGCGGTTTGGATGGTATGCAAACTGGAGCGTATCGAGTGTGTTGGGGAGGCTGGTTTAGATGTTGTGCGTGACTAACCTCTCAAAGGACTTCATCATGATTGGAGTCAGTACTATGGGACGGTAGTCATTGAGACATGTGGGAACAACTGCCTGGGTTCAGCAAGATGTTGAAGATATCTGTTAGGACATCTGTCAGCTGTGCAGCACAGTCTTTCAGTGCACGGCCAGGTATGTCATCAGGACCCACAGCCTTGCGTGGTTTAACCCTAGATATAGGGTCTTCCTTACGTCGGCTGGAGACAGACAGAAATGCCTGGTTGTTGTGAGGTGTGGGCAGTTTTTGTGCAGGTGTGTCTTTCTGCATTTCAAACTGTGAATAAAAGCGGTTGAGTGCATCCGGGGGGATGTGTCATAATTACAGGCCTGTGGCAGGGGCTTGTATTCAGTGATGGTCTGAATGGCTTGCCACAGCTCTGTGTGTCTCTGCTGTCTGTGAAGTGATTGTTGATTTTTTGAGCATATGACCGGTTTGCATTTTTGATACCACAGGACAGATTGACTCTTGTTGTTTTTTGAGGGCTGCTTTATCTCCTGATCTGAATGCTTCATCTCTGGTCTTTAGCAGCCCACAGACCTCTGCTGTCATCCACGGCTTCTGGTTTACACGTGTGGTGATGGTCTTGGTGACTGTCACATCAATGCACTTTATGATATAAGCACTCACAGTTTCAGTGTACTCCTGCAGGTCTGTGTCGTTGTTGTATGTGGCTGTCTCTCTAAACATGTTCCGGTCTGTGCACTGAAAGCAGTCCTGTAGTGTTGAGGTAGCATCATCTGGCCAAACTGTGATGAGTTTTTGAAACCGCTTTGGCAAGTTTCAGAAGTGGTCTGTATGCTGAAATTATACAGATTTATAAAATACACAGCTCAAACAAAACATTGGGCTTTTGACACACATAAAACTCAAGTTAATTGCAGATTCTGCCTCTTAGACAATTTCATTGGTTAACTCAATCACTCAGTCAGCTCCATCATCTGTTAAGAAAAGTTCAGAATGTGGTCCAGTAATGCTATTTATCTGGATGTGCTACCAACCTAAGGTTAAGGTTATGAGTTTAGTATTTGTTTAATGTCGTGTTGTGTAGGCAATCAGCACTGTTAATGACACGACCAATGCAATCCTTTACTGTTATTTTGCTGTTATGTTTTGCACAAGAGACTCGATTCTGATAGTTTGATGTAAACATGTTGCTAAGCTATGCTAAGTATTGCTTAGTGCTCAATAGGCATTGCTTAGAGCTCAATAGCACATGAAAATATTAGGTAAAATGATACATTTTTCATTAGATTGCACTGATTTTAACCCTAGTGTTGATTTTTAGTCTAAGTCAGTTTGCTTATTTTAATTAGCTTAAATGGGAAAAATATCTATTTTAAATGACATTTTAGTCCGAATTGATTTACTTAACTAAGATTTACTAATGGTTCTTCTGTCTCTCTTTCACTCTCACAGAGACATGGTGGTTCTCAGAACACTGTTAGTCCTGAGTTCAGCACAGCGACTCTGATGGAGCACCTGAGGGAAAAAGAGGAGAGGATTTTGGCCCTGGAGGCCGACATGACCAAATGGGAGCAGAAATACCTGGAGGAGAGCGTCATGAGACAGTTCGCGCTGGACACCGCTGCTTCTGTTGCCACCCAGAGGTACGCAAATTCACTGCTATCCACTAAGTCTGCAATGTAGGAATATAGAAAGTTATCAAAATTGAGTTCGCAAAACAATAAAACTCAGCTGAAACTATAGTTTACTGCAGTACAAATGGGAGAAATTAAACATTTATTGATTTATGAAATGCTGTCAGAGACTGAATAAAGTAAAACTAAAATGATCTATTACAGTTAATTGAAACTGAAACTAAACTGGATTTGAAAACAAACTACAAAATAAAAGTAGTGAAAACTGAATGAAAATCTACTTAATTTCTCATTGTTCTTAATCGATGTTTGATTTCTAACTTATCCAGAGATACGTCCTCCTCCATCATCAGCCACTCCCCCAGCAGCAGCTACGACACTTCGGTGGAGGCACGTATCCAGAAAGAAGAAGAGGAGATCCTCATGGCTAACCGCCGCTGTTTAGACATGGAGAGCAGGATCAAGAACCTGCATGCTCAGATTATAGAGAAGGACGCCATGATAAAGGTACTGCATCAGCGCTCGCGGAAAGAGCCGGCCAGCAAATTAGACGCACCTGCCATGAGGCCCTCCAAGTCCCTCATGTCCATAGCTACAGGCACTGGCAGCTCCAGTGGCTCCGGGCTGCTGTCACACTCTCTGGGCCTCAGCGGAAGCAGCCCCATCACGGAGGAGCGCAGGGAAGATCGCTGCTGGAAGGGCAGTCTGGGTAAGTGCATCCAGTGTGATGTGGAATAGATCTGAAATGGGATAATGGTGGGACTGTTTAACCCTCAGAGAAGCCCCAGTAGTTAGGGGCGTGGAATATCACGATTTTTGGTCATGGTTGATTAAAATGATCTTAATGATCTGCTTTTGAATAAATATTATGTTGTGCTACAGCGCATATTTCTATCAGTTGCAGTTCTGGTGCCTCCGTCTCAATATACTGTATAACGCGATGTACATTCACATCAAACGCGATGTACATTCACATCAAACTCAGCGGTAGAGTTACACACAAGGTACAGTGCACTTATTCACAATCACAAACGTGCATTATTTGCATGTGGTTTAAAGCCTTGCCAGTTAAACATTTCATTCACATGCTGTTCTGAAATGTGCTTTTTCGGAGCGTGTACACCTTTAAGCGGACACTAAAAAACATGTCAAATAGCGCCTGATTACTGGAATAAGTTATTTTAATGTCTGATTGTGCTAATGCTGTTAAAAACACAAGTTTTACATATAAACAGAGTTGGTTATGCTAAATACACCTACTTTACCTTAAAAATAAAGCACTGTTTATTTTTATATAATGTGCATTTGTAATGTGCATCTGTGCTTTTATTTTATTTTTTAATAACTCAGAGATAAAGTAATGAAAAAGATTTTTATCTTCACCTACTTTGGCATAAATATCTTCCACTCCATTTTATTTTATATTTTGTTATAAGCTTGCAAAATAGTAAAACTAACATGACAAATAATCGTGATAAAATCATGATTTAGACAAATTTTAATAAAATCGTAATGTGATGTTTTTGCCATACTCCTACCTAGCAGAAAATTAAAGTAATAAAATATTAAAAGTAAATATAGTAATATAATAAAGTAATAAAATAATAAGTATTTTTACTAAATGTGTTAAATCAACAAAACAGCGTCTCATGTTCTAAATTTTATCAAAATAAAGTGTTTGATAGAAACATACTAGCATTTGAATCTCTCAACATTCCTGAATCACACATCATGAACATGTCAATCCTTTTTTTTTTATAAAACTATTATAACTTTCTGTCTGAAAGCTGAGAAATGTTGACTCTGCAGGCAACATACAGAGGTGTGAAGGCAACAAATGCACGAATCCAGTGATTTTGTCACATCCTGTCTGCTGATATACCTTTATCTGACCGATTGTTCAAGGCAGCACAGATGTGTCATTCACTGCCTAATATTCCTATAATATCCCACTATCCTTTCCATTTAATTTTGTGTCAGTTAAGCTAAAAGATAAAGATGTTTTTTTGAAAGTTGCAGCTGATGGTCAGTTTGTGTAAATGTACATTTCTGACACATTTTTTTCCACTTTTGAAGTCATCTGTAGTGAGAAATTAGTATTGTAGTAATTAAATATTCACTTACCGATACACAAAGCTCTATTTGCAGCCATAATATAATACAATGTATTAAAGTATCTCTTCCTTCTGTTCATGTCTGTATTGTTCGTGCTCTTCATGTTCAAGGTGTCCTGTTGGGCCCAGAGTTCAGAGGTGACTCTCTGAGGACCGAGTCCATCTCCTCCTCTCCATCTCCGGTCCTGCCCTCCACTCCCATGTCAGCCGCCACACACTCAAAAACCGGCAGCAGAGACAGCTGCACCCAGACGGAAAAGGGTCAGGAGGCCAGCAAGCCTAGCACACCCGCCCTGCAGAGCGTATCCGGACCAAGCCGGATCAGCAGCCCGAGCCCAGTCTACATACCTGACCGCATCGCCGGTACACAAACACGCAAAATCACATTTTACAGATAATAAACCAGTGTTTTCCTCCCTTTTTTTATAATGTAAAAACTAATCCAGAAACCACTAATGAATAAGCACGACAGAAAGTATATTAAATTGTCAATCACGTGACTTTTTTTTTTTATCCAGATTTGATCATTTATTGAGTAGACACGTGATTCTTAATTTTATGGGCCATAAAGAAAAAAATAGTATATTATGTACCTGTCCCAATATGAAAAAAAAAATCTTTAAAAGAAAATTTTATAGTTTGGCATATTTTATTTTAATTACTGCATTTAATGCGCTGAAGCACTTTTGTGAAGTACTTAATGCATCAACATGCAAGGGAAAACAGGGAAATCATGAAATATAATATATATATTAAATTTATATATTAAAATTAAATTTATGCATTTAGCAGACAATTTTATCCAAAGCGACTTTCAATGCATTCAGGCTATCAATTTTTACCTATCATGTGTTCCCGGGGAATCGAACCCCCAACCTTGCGCTAGCTTGCTTGCTAACACAACGCTCTACCAGTTGAGCTACAGGAACACTATATATACAATGTATATGTGTGTGTGTGTGTTTTCAAGGAAAATATGTTTACATCACTTGACATTTTTAGTCATTCAATTTAAACTTTTTTTTTTTTTTTTTTTTAAATCATATGAAACCAACATGAATACATTCCTTTTCTTAGAACATGGCATGTTTTAAAATAGCTTTTTTTTTTTAATTGATCACTCTTTTTCACCATTAACCCATAAACATCTGCACGTTTCTTTGTCTACAGATGTGTTTCACAGCAGTACATTAGAGAGGAGAGCTCCAGTGCAGTCGCTCCCGCAGCAGAGCCTGCCGTCATCACCACTCCCAGCGCAGGACGTGGACAGCGAGAATGTGGAGATACTCATCTGATCTCACACACACACACGCACACATCCGTACAGAAACAACTCAAAGCAGGTGAAGGAACCATGTGCTTCTCTTCTCTCCATTACTCTCGGATCAAGATTGTCAGAATGTTTAGGAATGCATTCTTTACACAAACCTGTAAACAAAATGATAAAGTAGTTTACAGTCAACCGTTTTTTTTTTCTTTTTTTGTACAGTATTGTCTGGTGGTCTTTTTTTTTCCCCCTCCAGACCCTTGGACCAAATGTATTGGCATAATTTTCTACATTTATTGCACTACTTTGTGTTTGTTTTTACTTATTTTGGGTATGCATTCGTTATGTTGTGTATATGTACTAATGATACAAATGTGGCACTTGAGTATTGAGCGATATGGTGACTAGCCGAACAGTTGTTACATGTAAATACTGAATCAGAATACTGTAAAACTGAATGTCATAGGGCCTTTATTATTCTAGGACGCATTGTCTGTACAGCACATACGCGCACTGTTTAAGAGCAAAGGACCAACAAGCGTTTACCTGTGTCCACAAGCTCATCTATCCGTATGTGAAGGTATGAGTGACCCAACTGGTTTTGGGTTTGTCTGTGTGAGAGTCGGTAATTTTCCAAACATAACTGAGGTCCATCATTCCAGTAGAGCTACAGCAGCCACAACGTGCCTTGAGCGAAAGGTTCTCACACTTAGTCCCAGATTCCCCAGTCTGTTCATTTCCCAACCTCTCGTTTCAATGTGATGCTTACTCCTAAGTCATCATTTTCTTTTGTGGGTAACAAAATAGCTTTTTTTCCAGTCTCGTGGTTGCAAGACAGACATTTAGCTCTTGATCAAAGGAATCTGTAAAAATTCAAATTATATGCAAATGTTTTAAAGCAGGGCCAAGCAATGATCTTCGTATTATTTCGAGGGTCTGTTGTTATTCAAGATAACATGGAGGTGTAAATGAGATTCTTCCATGAAATCAGTAAATAGAACCACTTTTCTAAAACAACATTAAGCTGATTTATTTGTGAATTTGCTCGTGTTTCTCAGGTGCTTATACACAAATATGAAAAATAGTCTCAAAGATGTATTCATCATGTTAACTGGCGTTTGCGTTTTTGTCATTTGAACATTCAAACACCTCATTCAAAAAGTTTTTAAAGCAGGTCATCATCTCAAAGAACTGTAAGCTTCAGATTAATTATTTTAGATGTTCAAAATTGTGGTATTTAGTATTATGGTACAATACCATTCAAAATTTCGGAGTTGGTAAGCTTTTTTTTTTTCATGCTCCCCAAGTTTGCAAATATTTTATAAAAATCTGTTTTAAATAACTGCTTTCTATTGTAATATATTTCATGTAATTTAATCTCGCGATGACTAAGGGAAGTTTTCATCAGCCATTACTCCAACTGTCACATGATCCTTCAGAAATCATTCTGTATTGATTTGGTTCTTAAGAAACAAATTCTAATTTACAATAACCTAATCTATAATTTAATATCCTTATACATTAGGTACTGAGTAAAAGTATTTAAAAAAAAAAAACTTTTAGCAACCCTAAACTTTTGAACGGTTGAAACTTGACACTACGCACATTTGCCCCCTATAGGACACAGAAAACATTGCAGTATAAAAGCCATTTCTCATAAAGGGTCAGCTGGAGCAGGAAAGGTCTTGTTTTGAGCCAATCATCCGAGCCCTAAATCCCATGTGACTATTGTGGAGCCATAATGTGATGATTTGAAAGAAACTGGGCTAAAGAAATGAGATCCAAAATAACAGCTTCATATTTATAGTTTAGTTCTCGGTCAAGAGACAACCATATACAAGTCTAAAAGAATTCAACCTGAATGTCGGTACTTGACATTTTGTACACAATAAGTCTATTCTCATTCACTTGAGAGATAGAAACTAGTTACTTTTTCTTCCGGTCTTTTTTTTATTTTTTATTTTTTTATCAAATCTGAAAGAAACATTTCCAGCATTGTTAGATTGTCCATACACATTTGTGTATTTAGGACAGTTTCAGCGAGTTTGAAGAGCACTAGTCTAATATGGGCACAAACTAAGACAATGGACCAAAGAGTGGACTGAGACAAGGGTGGGACGAAATACAGATAAATATGCACATTACATTTCAAATATGGCTTCCTGTATGCAAACTGATACTGTATCTATTAAAATGCTTTAGAAGGGTCAAAGTTCAAGTTTAACCGTGCTGATCAGTCTCACTGTGAGGCTAATCTGGTCATGCAAGTCAAGATTTCTTTACCATGTTATTTGGTTTGTTCCACCTGAAGTCTCAGTTGTGTCATCTAAACTAATCTAGATGGTCTTGCTACATTTGATACTTTACAGTTTGAGTTTCTAAAGGTGAATGTGTTGGTCCATCTCAGGACAAATTATGAGAATGTTTTTGTACAGTATGTACCCTTGTGTCCCATCAAAGGGCATTTAAAAAAAAAAAAAATTCTTCTCACGAGGAATGTTTTTGCATTTATTTTAATAGTATTTGTTTCATTACAAAATGTCACTCTAGCTGCTGCTTGACAATGTTATTACTGTACAATGATGATTGAATTAAATTGTATTTCCTGTCTTATCTCATGCAGATTTCGTATAAGGCTTTACATTTCTCATTTGGTTGATAGTCGAAAGCGTTTTTAAATAACTTTTATCTTGGTTAATTTAATTTTGTAATAAACAGATCCATTTGCACCGTTTAGTTGTTCTTTGTCAGGTATCATGTAAATGAACATTTAGTGGATATTTAATAAGTGTTAACACTGAGAGAATGAGACATCAGAGACTAATAAAATGTTTTATTATTTTAAATATTCATCATCAGGTTGAAGGCTATTCAAATGCATAAATTAAATATTAATATAAACACCCATATTTATACTTTAATAAAAACTTGCTTGTAAAGCATGCAGAAAATAAATTTTTGCATGTACTAAATTTGCACAAAAAATACAACTAGCAACTAGTCTGATCAGAAGAGCTAGAGAGACTGCATTACTGAATGACTCATGAGGAGAAAAACATGCTCGAGTCCCTCAAGTCATATCACGACACATACAAGTGGATGTTCAGTCATTCACGTCTCATTCTGATGACAGTCCTCAAAAGAAGTGGTTTCTAAACCATCCACTTACCATAATTTTCTAGAGAACATACTAAGTAAATCACAAAAAAAAGCTATGTGCAGTTCTGCACTTCCCAGTAACCGGCTGTGCTGCTCTTGTAGTGCTGTCTGAATAGTGTAGTGTTACGGAGTGTGAGCCGTCATCTGCGCATCCACAGCCAGCCGTTGATCAGACAGGCAGACAGTAACAGAGACCACAGCACCAGCTCTGTCTGTTTGTGCTCGGTGTTCTGTCTCTCCAGCCCTGCTATCCTCCTGCTCATCTTCACCACCTGAACCAGTCAAACCAAAGAAACACTCAGATCTCAGTGGGATCCACACGATCCATGTTAATATACTGCATACTGTTCAGATGTTCAGGGTTTGGAAG
Organism: Carassius auratus; assembly: GCF_003368295.1. NCBI lineage: Eukaryota > Metazoa > Chordata > Actinopteri > Cypriniformes > Cyprinidae > Carassius > Carassius auratus. Next base: position 728,349 of record NW_020523497.1, read on the forward strand.
ATCTTCTCAAATATATTTTTAAAGGAAGCCTCATGTTCACTAAGGCTGCATTTATTTGTTCAAAATACAATACTGTAAAAATGAACATAATTCAGTAAAAACAGTAATACTGTGAGATATTATTACAATTTAAACAAAATATTTTCTATTTGAATAGATTTTAAAATGTAATTTATTCCTGTGATGCAAAGCTGAATTTTCAGCATCGTTACTCAGTCTTCAGTGACACATGATCCTTCAGAAATCATTCTATAATATGATGATTCAGTGCTCAGTTATGAACAATGGTTCTTATCAAAGTTTAACAAGTTTTTGCTGCTAAATATATATTTTTGGTGAAAAGTAATTTTTTAAAAGGATTTTTTGTGCTTTTATAGAAAAATAAAACATTGGAACTATTTTTTGTAACATTGTACGTCTTAACTGTCACTTTTGATCAATTTTATGAGTCCTTGCTATATAAAATTAATTTGCTCAAAAAACTAAAAAGTGGATCGGCCAATATTTTAAGGAGGAAAAAAAATCCAGCTCATTTGTTTGTATTGTACATTTGTTTTTTTGCAATTTGGTAATACGTCTTTTTAAAAAATAATTACCAAACATGATTCTAATAACAATTTGACAACATTATAATCTCAGCTAAGAAAAAATCATTGTTGACAAAAAGCTAGCTGACTGCAGATGTCACAAATATTACCAGGTTTATTACTAGTCGATGTTTTAGTTTTTGATTACAGGCTGCTTTTTTATTCATTTAGTTGCATTTATCCATGTGTCTAACAAATTAGAACCATCATAATAGAGTTAACTAAGCTTAAAAAAATCTATGTTACAGTTAGTCCATGTAACATTGTATGAATAAAATATATTTAATACAATAATTTACAAATCTGTAGTTGACAATCTAAATAAATATTGTATATATTTTGTATTGTGTATACAAACTTCTGGTATGCTTGACACTCAAAATTAACCTACACAAGAGAACAGAAAAAGCCTAAGCCCAAATGAAAGCATTGTGAACTTGTGGTCTGTGTGAAGCTCAAGCACACACCTGTCTGCGGAGCACCATGAACTCGACAGCAGTACCTGTGTCCTCCTCAGGACTGAGCCAGAAATCCTGCGAGGCACTGTTGGACAAAAAAAGATCTTAAAGGCTTCAACATCTTTCCAATGAAACGCACACAGCATCCTCCCTTACAATCACCGACTCATTAACTGAAATCGACAGGCTTCCTCAGCACAATTTATTGTTGTATGAATAAAACCCTGCATTTACAACTAAACAAATCTTATTGACTACATGGAAACCGTACAGGCCACTGTCACCTTGTCCTGCTTTGATCAGGTTGAACCTCCACAGCCTGAGAGGGATGGCTTTCTGGGAAACCAAACCTTAAAACACAAGAGAGACACCAGGAACCACAGCAATCCACATTGAACATGATTTTGCGATCAATTCCATTCAAAAAGAAAAGAAAGGGCGAACTCAAAGCTCAGTTTTAGGATGCTTACGATGCTTGTTAGTTGCACAGTTAAAGCAATAGCAGTGAATTCAACCAAAGCCCAAAGCTCAGATACGAATTTGCAAGCATAAGAGTTGTCTGACAGGAAACAATCGGACCCAGTTCCATCAGAAACAACCAAACTTAACCAAACAACAGGGATTTAAAGGTCAAAGCAAACAGCTGAACATCCCAGGTTAGTTAGAACCCACAACCACAGGAAGGGGACAGGCATGAGGATCCATGTCACCTGGAGGAGTATTTTTTGGTGATGGTCTGAAGGAGTTTCTGAGACGCCTGCTGGCCCAGCTCCTTGGCAGCCTGCAGCATGCTCTGAGGGGACAGCAGGTTGGGTGGGGTGGAGGGGTGCCCCGGGGGCTTTGGTGGGGATGGGTCTGTATGTACGACTGGTGAATGTCCAATACTGCGGCTATTGCGGGAGAGGTACGGATATAGAGGAGTAACACTGTTATTTAAGGACTGACACTAGCTGTAACACACAAACATGACAGTCTTTATTTATATGGGTTGTTTAAATAAAAGTCTCGTCTGGTAAATAAGCTTCTCATTTAGATGAGCTGGTGACGTGAACTGACCAGATGTACTAATCAATCTCTCCTGCCCTCTAGTGGCTGTTCAGTGGTAGTGAGACGTTTATATAAAGGCTATGAAAAGGATTTGTACTGTAGTAATTCTCAGGGAAAATTCTAGGGGAGTTATGTATTAGGGTAGTTGACAATGAAATACATTTAGGAAGTTAATTAAAATTAATTCGCAAATGCAAAAATGGTAATTAAAAACGTTGAAACTGTTACAGGACCTGAGATACTTTCTTTTATACAATTTCATTTTTGTGTTGACATGTAGGATTGCGTGCCAACCACCTTTTTGTGTTTTCCTGTGTTATGCACACTGTCTGTTTTATGGATATACACATATTAAAAAATGTACTGTGCAAAATCTTTCTTCTTTTTTAAATAAAATATGAAGAAATGTATATATTTTCACAGCAGAGACATTTATAATGTCACAAAGCAGAAACGAATCCTGAAAAAAATGTATCACAATTATTTATCTCGACACACACACGTATAGCATACTTGCATTCTGGTCATTAATATTTGTCATCTTCTTTGTATGTTTGTATATGAGAGCATTATAACGAGGGAACTGGACTTACGGAGGCTGGGAGCGCAGTGCTTGTCTGGGGTGTGTGGGGGTCCCAGCTGGGGTTCGACCAAAAGCCTGGTCACTATAAGACCTTCTTCGCAGTGGACTCTGTGTGACATTACAAGAAATACCATGAACTGGAATGAATCCCTTCATGACCCTCGCTGACATTTAACCAACATTTTGTTAAGTGGCTCAACAGTTTTTCCAACAACCTTTAAATATTTTACCACCATTCTATTATTAATATAATATAAACTTTCCTCTACACGTCAGATCAAAACAAAACAAACTGTGAATGGACACTTTACGAGACTGTCAGATTGCTCTTTTTTTTGTGTGGGCAGAAATTTGCTAGAATAAGCTGCAATTTATATCCATTTTTCCATTTAGTCAAAGGTCTGGCTTCGTGTGGCTGTGTGAAACTACCTGGACAGGCTCTCTCTTGAACGCCTCCCTGTCCCAGGACCCATGCTTCAGGTCCCACATTGAGGAATTGTGTTTAGTGAAGAGAGGTCGTGGACTCAGATCAGGAGCATCTGTTAAAAAAATAAAAAAAGAGGATACTGCACTTGTTTCAATCCACATGTAACAAGCCATCAATGATATCTTCCAAAAAGAGTAAAAACCTACTTGAAATTCATTTGCTGCATATCCAAAAAAAAAAAAAGGTTTACATGTCGAGATACTCGCAATCTTTTTATTATTACAAAGTGCAAAAAAGTGCTCAGCGCAAAAAAAAAAAAAACTGGGGTGGGGGGTTAAATTTAAGAGTCCTAAATTAAATTTACTTATATACCAAATTATTATTATTTTTTTTTTATGTTTTTGAAAGAAGTCTTTTATGCTCAAGGTTGCATTTATCTGATCAAAACACAACGAAAGCAGTAATATTATGAAATACTATTACAATTTATAAGTTGTTTTGTTTTTTTAACATGTAATTTACATGTAATTTTTTATTTTAAAATGTAATTGATTCCTGTGATGGCAAAGCTGAATTTTACCAGTGATTACTCCAGCCATAAGACGTCAATGTTACATGCTCTTTCAGAAATCATTCAAATATGATCAACTAATATATTATCATCATCAATACTAAAAACAAAAATATATACAGTACTGTGCAAAAGTCTTTGGCCACTAGTATTTTCACAGACAAAAAATGGTTTTAAGTCAGTAATTTCTATATTTTGAAATATTCAGTTTATATTTCCAAACATTATTTTTGCCATATAAATGTATATAAATGCAACTACACATTCATAAATCTTTGTTGTAAATAATTGCTGAATATAGTCTGAATTATGACCAATATGAAATCCACCTGTTAAGGCCAGTCTATCTGGGATGTGCATGTTGTAGGCAGCACACAGCTCTTCGGGTCTTTGGTCTGCAGGTTCTTGCGCGTGACCCGCTGGACCGACGCCCATCCGCTCGGGCACGCGCATCCTCTTGCTGATGACTTCAGTGAAGCACGGGTCACTCTCGCGCATTGGAGGACCATCACCGAAATACCCTGGAGATGCCATAACTACCATAATGCCAGTAAAAGGAATTAGACTGGCCGCACGACACAACAGCAAATGTTAAGCTGCGTTATGTGAGTAAAACAAACACACGGACTGAAAGTAATATGACGAGTAATGTTAACATTATTTGCTACCACAAGCAAATAATGTTAGCAGCTGCTTGCAGGTTGTAATATATTCAAAGTGAGCGGTCAGTGACCAACAAGTCAGCAATCAAGATCATACACTAATGACATTTCACGTTTCTATCTACAGAAACACACTGGTCCGAAATAAACAGACACCTGTTGATCAACTTACAGCTCTCGAGCTAAATATGTCAACTCACACATCGACAGCTTGGACTGAGCGGTTTGGTCTGTTTTTTCCACATAGATCTTTGAATATCTACTAGCGATAAATTAACAAACAGTAGACAGTGTTTCGATGTTTTGGCTCAATAAAAAACACTTCTTTAAACTTCCAACAAGCTCTTCGACCCACCTTCGAGCAGCTCACGTCAACTGATGTACATGACGTCATTTGACTGCGACCAAAAGTGGGCGGTGCATACATTTTCTGTCCGTTTCGTTTCTGCTGACATCTGCTTTAAATTCATATTCTTAGTAAAAACAACAAATAAATGAATGATTAAAAAAAATCATCAGACATATAAATTTACATATATTTTTCGTTCTTTAATAGACTATTATCCAAGAACATCAGTGCTTTCACAAAAAGAACAAAAAATGGCACTTGTAACATTTAATTAACAGTGTGATCTCAGGGAAAGGAAAATATTTCTCAGAAGTACAGTAAAATATCTCCCTTTATTTAACAAATACAGATGTTTTATCTATATAAACCATGTTGTGTCCATAAATCGATATATCTGAGCAAAATGTAAACAGTAGTGTTTCTCTAACAGGGTTATTATAGTTATCTAAAACTAAAACCATTAAAAAATATAATTCAGCTCGTTAACCTAATGTACTTAAATAAACTAAAAACTGAAGAAAAAAAATAGTAAAACCTATATATAACACACTATAAAACTATAAAGACATGTTACAGAAATTAATAAAAATATTAAATGGAAAAACGAAAATGGAAAATATAAAAATGTAAAACTAATTTAAAATGTTCATACAAACTATAATAGTACCTCAGTGATATTAAGTTCCCTAATCACAACTATTTTATTAAGAAGATATTTACTCTAATTTTAAACTTATTGAAATGATGCATATGATGTTTGTGACACAACAGGTACAACATTTTTTAAAACATATAAATCTCATTGGAAGCTCTGATAAGATCCATGTGAGACAAATCTTCCAAAAAAATCTATGTAGAATTTTTATGGAAGACTCTAAATACTTGAAGCTGTTTTAAAAAACAATGGTCTATTAAACACTTTTAAAGCCTAATTAAAAGCACTAAAGAGCAATTAATGTCCATTTTCTTTGGGTGAGATACTTCATTGTAAGTTAATGATTTTAACAAGCTTGTGTGTCAAAACACAAAGCACTCAACATGAATAAAACTGAGCTCACAGAGCTGTATTATTTTTTTTTCCTTAATTATATTCAAGCTTAAATATGAAGAAATACTCATAAAGCAAAAATAATAAAACTAAAAACTCGATTCATGCATCAGTTTACTATTTACGCAACTGACTTATATGTGACAAATTATATGCATTGTATATTCACACTAAATGGATATTTGTGTATATTATATCCATTTGGTATAGAAATTGCCATGATGCCTAAAATGAAGGAAATTTGATACAAGACATACACAAATGTAGAATTTTGTAATAGTTATGAATTAAAATGCCAGTAGTGCTTCTGTTCATAAAATATGTTTAAATATAAATGCAAAATTGTTGTAACAAGCAAAAACCGATCTAACATAGTTAGAGCCACAGTGAAAAAATAAATGTTATATATATAAATGATCGAGTGAACAAAAAAAAAATACATATTATGATTGATGAAAAATCATGCAATTTGGCTTGAAGAACAACAGTGGTGTATTATGTTTTGGTTTAGGATATAACACATGTATTTAGCATATAAACGAAAGCCTGTGGCTTCTGTGGCACATTCTTGCTAGCACAAATGCTAGACAGGAACATGAGTGTTGGCAACAGGCATAGATACGAACACATATACACAGACATATTCTCTTGACACATTTCTTCACGCACAGTTCTCTCTTAGTCTAAAATAAACACGAAGATAAACCACACTTGAAATTATCTTCAGTTCTTGCTACCTCTGACATAATGTCGTTACATTAGTAACCTGCTGCTTTCTTTAAATGCTCATCATCTGCTATAGTGAGCTGTCTATGCTGTACTCTTATCGGTCTTTCAACAGCAGCCAAGCCTGAAACTGATCTGCAGTCTGTGTCAGCCGTTATCAGTGCTGTCTGCCGAGCTGGGTGCTCCGTCAGCGTGAAAGACAGTCTGTCAGGGCATTGTGGGATTGATTGTTGTGACTGGAGTAAGAGGCCCAAGAGACTTGAACCGAGCCCCAAGCCAAGTAAGCAGTTTGCAATTCCTCTGTTTTCATTGAGCAGAAGCAAGGTCAAACCCCACTTCCCCACTGCATCTTTCAAATACTGTGCTTGTGTATATATATATATATATATACAGGCCGTTCGGTCTTCTGTTTGGATGAAAGCGTTTGGTCATGTTAAAGTACTAACCCTTTTTGCAATTACAGTGATTTCAGCACAATCATATTAAGGCTTCATAAGTTTTAGTGCTTTGCCCAACAACCCACTGACCCCTTGCAATGTTGCTTTTACATTTATATTGGATTGATACAGCGATATTCCTAAAGTGCGGTCACATTAGTGAAATTTTGTGGGCAAAACTAGGTCCTTTGTGTTTTGTCAATACTGTAGATATATGAAGCACAGCTTACAGAGATGTCCCTTTCAAACCAAGCATCTTTCCTTTGGTCAGTGTGGCTAATGAGAGTGACCAGCTTGTACACATTGTGAAATCTGCATAGGGCAATCTTACGCCCTCACGCAAATAACTGCATTTTGCCCGTGAAAATTCACAAGACACTGGTAAATGTGACCGCAAAAGTCACTGAAAGGTTGGCAGTGTGAGATATTATTTACACATTTACTACAATGGCAGCAGTTCATTGGCTTAAACCTGAGCTGGAACACATGATTCAGCTGCATGTAATAGATGGGCAGTTTGGCTGACTAGTTAAAGCACAAGCCTTATACACAGAGAGATAGTGATGAGGAGGAAAACAAGGTGAGAACAAGCAGCATTATAGTACAGACTAGCACCTGGTGATGTCAAAAGCCACAGAAAGCTTTTTACAAATTCACACAGTTTTTATGCTGTACAAAAAAAAAAACAAGAAAAGAGTAATAAAACGCATTGTAAACAGTCTGAGAACGATGGGGAGAAGAACAAAAAAAGAAAATCAAGGGCCTGGAATGTTGTACTATCCAATGACTTGGCCCCAAACAAACAGTTTTTTGTGTGAGTTTTTGTGCATTAGTGTCTTGAGAGTGATTGTGTGAGCACAGAGTTTGAGGCAAAATCTCTCAATAACTGTAAAATCATAAGCAGCTGAGCAGACTATTTAAATGACTACTCTAACATGTTTCTAAGGCCCAGCTCTACACGAAACAAAACGCATTACATTCTATGTTAATTTTTGTGTATGTGTCTGTAAACAATCAAACTGTGTGCATACCTTTGAGTGCATTTTCCACACGATGGTGTAATCGCCACATTCGGTTTTACAAAGTGTGATCTGGGCGTAGTATTTTGTATTTGTTTTGTTCCCATCAGTGTTACAGTTTACATGTATTACTAAGGACGTTGGCATGGATCAGAGATACTGCTGGTATGAGATTTCACAGGAATTAGTATTCGCAGTGTAAGGGAATCTATGAAATCATTTTATAAGCGCAAGAAAAGACAGCACACACACTTTATAAATATTCCGTGTCTGAACATTTCTACGATACGCCAATTCGATTTGGCACATCATCTTGTTTTCCCACATGAACGCTGCTTTCGATTCCTAGCAGGCTCTAAAGCTTGATGCCTGATGTGATTACCATGCAGTGCACAACTTGGCAACTCTCGGTGAGGGATATATCTCTCCTTCACCTCTATACATTTTCTTTCTGAAGGGCAGCCGGTGTGAGAGGTTGAAGGAGGAGTGAAGATACATGGAAACGGTGAGAAGACCACATGAGCGTGAAGGTAGAAGGACCCTTTGCGACTTGAAAAACAACCACGTTTACCAGTGCAGTCCACAAACCGATCAACGACACAAGGAGACCATCACAAACATAGCCTGCACACTCAGTTCGGAGTGAGAGCCACATTAGGATAAGTGCTTGGGAACCAGTGTATCCCTAACATTTGGTTACCGCTATATGTATCCTCTTTTATGAAATATCTCACTTTTCTAGCACTATCTCTTCATATTTGGGTGGAGGATCACTGTAGGGGGCTGTCGTCTCATCGCTGCTGCTTTCTAAGTGGCCGGTAACTTCCTCGTAGGATGGCGGTGGGGTTGCACCAGACAAGTGGGAAGCCACGGACAGAGACGAATCTTGCACGTACAGGGAGCGATTGTTCTGAGAGTGGTTGGCGTGATGATGGGCGTCTTGCGGCGTGACTGAAGCCCCGCCCCTCTCGGCACTGCTGACCACCACGCTGGGCCTGTCATTGGCGTGAGAGTTCTCTGAATGCGAGGGAGGGTCCCGGTGCACCAGGATGCGCGGGAGGCTTCGGGCGTTACGGTTAGCCAGATAGCGGTTCTGGGTGTAGGCCGGGCGCCGACGCGTGGCCTTCTGCAGTTGACAGCGCCAGATGAGGAAGAGCGCGATGATGATGAGGAGAGCCACGCCCAGGAGAGGCACCACCATGTAGACAGCGTCCGGCCGCTCCGAGCGGGAATCAGCATTACTGTTCACTGTGTAGATGCTGCGGTTTTTCCAGAACTCCATCTATGGATGAAGGGATAAATGGTTAAAGCCACTTACACAAATGAAACTGTTAAAATGCAGTGGCCTTCTGTGTTTTATTCTTTTCCCTAGCATTCATGCACCACCACCACCAGAATACCATTCCACTTTTTTTTTTTTTTTTTTCATTCTGCTGTTAAACCTGATTATTTATAAAATAAGTTGAAATAATGCTGGTTTATGGCTTCAACAAAAGCATATACCATCAATTGAAAAATCACAACAGGCCTCTCTCTAAAGTTTAAAATATTATTTAAATGTGTACAGTATATATTTGGGATTCATAAAATGCTAGCTAAATTAGTCATTAGGGCATTTTATTCCAAAGAGGTGTGAAATATCATATACATTCCTTTTTCATTTCCATCACAGAATGCTATTAAACAGTGGAATAGGAGCTGAATAAAAATGTTCATGACTTACATTTTTTTTTGGAGTTTTAAGAGAGTTTATTTTCTAAAAAGTCCACAGGGCTAAAAGTGCCAAAGGTAACACCTAATAGAAACACCCACTTATGAATTATAAATCTAGTATGTCATGTTTGCTTGTAGGTAAAGCGTGTGGAGTAATTGCTTCGGTTCCTAAGAACTTTGCGACTGGCTCAAAATCTATGACAGCAGATTTCTTACATAAAAGCATCCAAATCTGGCGAGTACTTGTTCACACATATTGTTCACCCTAACACTACACTGTATTAGACACCAAATTACAAAAAACTGATTTACTAGAAATCTGTATGCATAAAAGCACATCAAATCAAAATAATGGTACAATAGACTTATTATTGTTAAATTGCATCCACAAACAAAAAACATGGGAAATAGAATTTCTTTACTTCTTTTGCAGATGAAGACAGGATTTACCGTTCGCTCTTTATTTTCAAACACTTCATTGGCCTCCTCAAAGCTGCAGCTCTCCTCGGCACACTCCCTCTCAATATTGCCCGGCCGGAACTCCTCCAGGAAGCCATTAGCCCGTGGAAAACGTTTGAGGAGAGAGTTTGCATCCTTGCCATTTAGGAACGCTGAGAGATCGTAAGATATCTATATGTTTTAATGGGGGCAAAGGTGTTTCTCTGTTTGCTCCTGAGTGTGTATGTGTATACATATATTTTTGTTTGCCAGTTTATGACTTTGCCAATGGATCAGGCCTGACAAATACTCATAATGGTTTTATGCCATTCCCATAAAATGTGGAATTACTGATAGTAAAATCTTTTATATAATTATTCTGACAACCATTTTCCATCCATTTATCATTCTGCATCCCACTAAAGTCAAAACATTTTTTTTCACAGAAATTTCTTTTTTTTTTAAAAATCATTAAGACCTATAACTTGCAATTAGAAAACAGACAAATTTAAAATAGGCATTTAAAAAATATATTTCTTTAATATGCTTCAATATCAGTATGGTCTATTTCAATGCTTAAATGAGTCAGCTCAAGAAGGGCTCGAGGAACCCAAAGTGCTTTGACACATCGTCGATTACATCAAGGTTTAATGTCATTTAACAAGGTGTGTCAAGAACTGCTGCACTATATTTAGATCAGACAGAAATATGAATGGACCCTATGGTAACTTCAGCGTTTTAAGATGAAGTTGTTAAAATCTGGTGCTTACCTGCTGCCATACTACCACAAGAGAACTCAATTTGAAGTATTTTGATCTGGGGAGAAGAAAATATGCATTTAAAAGGTTAGACAAGGTTTTCTTATGTTGCACACATGTTGTTATTGTATTTGTGGCCATTTGTTTTAATCAAATTACAGACAAAACAAATAAACTGGGAATAAAATATGAACTCCAGGGCATTGGCTTTCCTTGCAATATTCTAAATTATGACATAAAAAGAAGACTGCTTTCTGGAAGCTGATATCTTTACTATAGAAATCTACATAATCTCTTGCCTGTCTAAGATACGCTTATGGGGGAGGGAGGAGGGCGGGGGAGGAGGTTCCCATAGTAACGGAGCGGGTAGACAGAGAGATGCGCGAGCTAAAATTATATCACTCGAGCTCACTCTTTAACGAATTCATTTAATTCGCGAGTTACTATCGCTTTACCGCACATGGAAAATACAATATCAGCAATTTCACATTTAATAACGACTTGAAACAGCATAGAATAAAAAAAAATGTAAAAATAATGGTGATAGCACGAGTAAGAAAAATCAGAAATACAAAGCATACTTGAAATGCTAGATGCAATATATATATATTTTTTTTTCCTCTCTAAGTGCAATTGTTTTTAGAAAATGTTGACAAAACAATTCAATGTAGACTAATTACATTTCCTAAGGCCATTCCTAAAAGCAAAGAGCTTTATTAAAAGCGAATAAAATATTAATAAGTGACACATTTTCAGTTTGACTATAGCAGCTGACAGTACTCCTGAGGCTCTCAGGTCGATTACTGTATATTTATGATAGACGTATATTTATAAACGCAGCGATTTTTTTAGTTGCCATGGAACAAAACAAAATAACGTGTCTATTTGTAACTCAGAGATGCTAAATAATAATAAAGCCTACCTTCCAGGCTGTTGCAATTGCTAGTCCATTCCATCCCTGTTTCCAGCTAGGGAGCACCCACATGAGTCACGGGTGCCGTTTGATTGACACGCGCATGGACCAATAGGAGTAACGGATTTCCCCCGAATGTCCAATGAAATCTTACTATTGGTTTCGTAAACGCAAAGTCATACTTCTTGGGGAATGGGGAGACATAAACTGGGTAGTGTAGTCTGTCTCTGCACATGTTTACGCTTCTCCGAAACAGTTTCAAGAAACCCTTGAATGTTTATGCCCAGATATGAATGTTTTATTCCTATCGTCATGGATGCGTAGTGCCACCAAGTGACACTTTAATTAGAAAAAGAGGATGACAGAGTTAGTATATAGTCGGGGGTCTCTCTCGATGCCACGCCTTGAGTTAAAAGACAGCATTACCCACAATGCTGAACCACTCGTCACTGTTTTGCCGCTTGTGATGGTGCTTTGTGATTTTTGTAAACTCAGTAAGTCACATGACTGCAAAATTTAAACTCATATTTAAATGTAACAACCAAATTGCTGTACCATTCTAAAATGTCTTAATATTGGTCTACAACAACAGTTTGAAATTTTCAGTAGGCCTTAATAGATAAATTATAAATAGCAAAATGAAGCCAATTTCTCTGGCACGTGTGTGCTTTTTATTAATTAGTTAATAAGCTAATAATTTTTATAAGCTTAAGCTTATTTAGCTAAAGTTAATTTAATAAATTTGATTTATTATAATACAGGCTCATTTTCGTTTGTTCACAAAATTAGTTTGAGCAATAATAGGCTAACCTACACAGACAGCCTGCAGTACAGTCATAGGCCCCCTAGAGGTCACAGACCCCCAGCTGAAAACCCATGATGTACTGTTATGATGTGAGACTGTAATGGATAATGTTCTTCTCAGTTTTAAAATCAGTCTTCCTTGTGTAAAAAAAAAAAATTGTATACTTTATTGATTTTCCACTTGTGTACTTAAAATTGTAAAAGTATATTTAAAAAAAACAAAAAACAAACAAACAGATAATACATCAAATTAATGAAAAGGCCACTTAAGCGAATCTAAAGGGACTACAGATTCATGACTATATTTTTTGTTTTAGAAAGTGCACTCAGTAATGTCAAATTAAAAGTTTTACTTGAAATTAAATTTTAATTAATTATTTAATTACTATTTATGTTTTATTAATCTTTTATCATGTTTTAAAGAAGTACCCTTATTTTTGTGTTAACTGAAATATAACACATATAAAGTACTTTGTTTTATAACACATACTTTGTACTATAGAGTGTTAATATAAAGTTAATATATTTTAAATGTACTAAATTGCAACTTTATTAGTTACAAATACATTTAAATATATGACATACACATTACAGTTAAAAATATCAAAAGTGTGCTTGTTAGTACATTCACTAGTACACTTTAACCATATTTCAATGACAATAGAAGTAATTATGAAATGACATACATAGGTAAGTCAAAAAAACACACCTAAGTTGAAGTAATTGCAGTTAATATGCATTTAAACTATATAACAATTGAATTTCATGTTAAATGACATGCAATCAAGTGACCGAAAACATTTACATTCAGTTCATACTTAAAATATATTATTTTAAAGTATATTATTTCTGTAATAACTACTCATTTTTGAAGTATGCTATAGTCAAAATTGAATTTATCTTCTCAAGTACCGTAAAACTTCAAATAATAGCCGAGTCCCAAATAGACGCCTGTCTCTTTTAAACGCCTGGTGTGACGAGAGGTTTGGGTAAATAAAGGCCGGTCTCAAATAGAGGCCTGGTCTGTTTCAAGCGTGGGAAAAGCTGGATACGGAGCGGCTGAAAAATTCCTTTAAGGTATGCTTGCGCGCGCGTGTGTGTGCGCGCGAGGGAGAAAGAGGAGATAATATATTTCATTGACTTAAGGATGTTATCCTTAGGTATGTGGCCTGACAGTAGCTTCTGATGGAAGTGAGGATCACCATTGTTTCAAAGAGGGAGAGCCGTGCGCAACTGTGCGAGAGCTGTTAGTGCAAGCAAGGCAGAGTTAGCGGAGGCTGGAGAGGGAGAAGTGGAGGAGAGAGCGATGTGGAGGAGGAATTCGCCAATGAACTTGTAATTGAGGATCGCGGGGATGATGATAGTGATGAATAGAGTAATTTTCTATCACATGATTGCAGTTGTTTTACAGGGTAGCCATCATTCTTTCTTGTTGATATGTTTCGGGCAACAAGTTCATATGCTCAATGGATTTTAGCGGTAACTTCTATTGTTCTGCCCATTGCTGTCACATCGTTTCGTTTTTTATATATTTTTTTATGCTGCCAATAGCCAAAGACATTTCTTACATTAAATGATTTGTTAAACACATTAAAATGAATTATAAATAAAACGTAGTATAATGTGGTAACCTCCTGCTGTCATGCTTGAACATCTCAACACTAAATTAAAGGCCTGTCTCTTATAGACGCCGGTCTCAAATACGAGCCGGTGCAGTTCGGCGGTTTGGGTAAATAGAAGCCCGGGCTATTATTTGAAGTTTTACGGTATTTCAATATCTGTTCACTAACTTTTTACATTAAAAGTATTTTATTTTACTTTTTATTATAATAATTTTAGAGGCACCTTTTAGTAGGTTTTGGCTTTCCATTGCCAAAATATTCTGAGTTGGGCTGCATGGCCTAAAGGAATTTTTCCTGACTCATTGGTATAGCCATTTCAATGTCCCCCTTTAAGAAACTGCTTTTCGTCCGATTTCTATTCATAGAAGTAACAAAGCCATCAAGACAGGTCTCTGCTGACCTGTGACTTTAACAGAAGAGTCAAATCTTGAACATTTTACATTCTTAGGGGAACAATGACAGACAGTGTCCTTTATCAATCCTCTTTTGTTTGAAACCTGGACAAACAGCAGAGGCCCTTCTAGTCAACAGATAGGGTTAGAGAACATCAAAGGACTCAAGTGAGTTCAAAAAAGAGACTTATCAGAAGCACAAATCCCAAAGAGACAAGGTTTGCACTCATTTAAATATAGATTTTACTTCAAATGAAAAGTACAAAAGTATAAAAATATGCCATAAATACACATATATACATAAAATGCACATAAATCATAATTTAGGGATGGGTAATAGAATACAAATAGACTTTTATATACAAAAGAATGTAAGAAACCTGAGATTTCCCAATGTGGGACTGCATTTTTTTTACTGTTTTTAACAGGAATTACTTTTATGCAAGACATATCTGAATCTATTCATGTAATTAAAGTTTCCTGCATAGAACAATCAGTAAAACCACTCTGGTTGTGCTCCAGATGCTCATAAGAAACACTAAGTCCATGCACTGAATTATTGATGGCACGGCTTCTCTAATAGAGCACAATGGGGCATTATCCAGTGATGATGTTAAATTTATGAACATTTCCTCCTCGTAAAGTCACAGCTGCAGAGTTGGATGAGGTTGAACATTCAGTTGTAACTGGTGAAGCGACTGTTAAGTTTAAGAGACTCCTCAGCATCGCTGTCATCGTCTTCATCACAGCTGTCCTCCTCTTCCTCGCTGTCTGACTCATCGTAGAAGTTTATGGTGGCCTGCACTGGGAAATTTCTGAGCAGGGTCTCGCCATCACTGAAGAGGTAGTCGTATGACTTCGATCTGGGCCAATACAGCCTAAAGCATGAAGAAATAAAATGTTTAATAAAAACTACGCAAACAGAGCACGGAAATGCATTTTTTTTAGCATGTAACATAAGCCTTATTTGGAACAGATTAGGATTTTAGGGGCCAAAATAAAAGCATGTGACAAAACTAAACCATTGCTCAAGCTAAATTAAATGCTCACTGACCTGACAGGGTGCTGGAAAGACTGCATTTTGCCATCTGTTGTAGTGTTACCGGGCACTTCTGGCCTGGAGTAAGGCTGGAAAGAGTGAGAAAAGACGTGTAAGACCACATGCACGAAACACAACTCAAACAATGCTTCCTGTCCAGTGTTTATGAGGTGATATCACTGCCAGCTTTGTGGGTGTATAACACCCTGGGCAGGATGCAAAAGCTGTGACATGGAGGGTGTCAGGCTAAAGTGTTTGTGGGAAATTGGTTCTAACTCTGTTTCCCAAATCTAGAGGTGTCTGCTTGAATCTTGGCAAGCGATCGCTTGCTCTCTGGGAGCTGTTTTCTCCTACACCTCGTCTCTGGGCACTGACTCAGTGTTCACACTCAGACAGTGGTGCCATATGGCTAAAGTGTCTCTGCGCTAGAGCTGCTCTCAGTTTGTCTTTGCGTCACTGAATGGGCTTGGTGTCAATGAAACACCTCCACACTCACACAATCTGCTTCTTAATGCTAACCACATGCCTGTCTGTCACCTTAAAGCTACCTGCTGCTCTTAAAAAAACACACCAAACTGAAATTTCCTGTGCTGTTTACCCGCAGCCTAAATAGCACTCTGGCTCTGAGTTCATCATGGTACCATGTGTTTTCTGAGCTTGATAACATTCATATAGATGCAAGTTATATTGAAATATTAAGATTGCAGTGGTTGAAAAACTTACACAAGCGAGCTTGGTTCTCCGGCATTCAGTTTGTGCATCCTTTCTGGTCACGAGCCACGGTCTCCACAGGGAAGCTGGGCTGTGGATCGAATGACAGGAATATTTTAGATGTAAAATCTAACAGGCATCCTCTATATATAGAATAGAATAGAATAGAATAGAATAGAATAGAATAGAATAGAATAGAATAGAATAAAGCAAATAATGCTCACCTGATGGACTGCTGGATGTCGGTGTTCAGTGTATTGGAAAGAGGAGCTGTAACAAACACAGAATTCATCTCTCTTTTTTGCAGGGCGTTAGTCCCAAATAGTACTTTTTTGGAAGATCTCCGCGCTATGGACGCCAGGATGAGTCGTTATCCTCCGGAGGGAAGTGAATGAATGAAGGGGAGTCGGCCTCCGGGTTTATATGGAGCTGGGCTGGAGCTGCAGGGGCGGGGCTGGACGATGGTGCCGATGCCAAATGATCTGAGGTTGTTTCAAGAGGGGGTTTACTGCTGTTTGCCAAATGATGGGGATAGTGACTGCTAAGGACATTTTGGTGTAAAGACTGCTCCAGTTGTATAAACAGTGCGCCCCAGCGTGAGGGTGAGAAATCTGGTACCGTGAGGTTATTGCAACAACACGGAGGGGCAAACTTACACACCATCTGTGAGAAAGGCGACGGGGGGCGACACAGGAGTGGGGTCATATATAATAAAGATTAGTTAGTTATAAGATTTCGAGGCTACATCGATTAGGACTACGTGCGCAGTTGTGATCAATCCATGCATGCCTTCGTAAAACCAAAAAGGCGTGCCGTATCCTTGCGACGTTTGTTATTAATTCGCTGTATCTATTTTTCCCCTTTGTTTTGCTTTTTAGATTTTCAAGTTCTTTTAAAATTACAAAATTATCTAAATAAAACTAATCAATAAAAACACTTGCCTACTAATGTCATATTATTACTGAAGGCTATTCGCCTACTTTTACCCGCTTATTTAGGTTATTACACGTTACTATTTTGGTTTTGTAAAACAGACTATGCAAAAAAAAAAAAAAAAAAAACATTGTAGAAATGTTCTCTACATTTTATATCTGTTTTATAATAAACAACACCATGGCTAACTCTGGAAACTCATGGCCTTGGCTATATTGTTTTTTACTTAGTTTGAGATTGCATAAACAGGATCGTTAACATTTAAAGTCATTATTTACCTAAAATCTTTATCTTAAAATACCTTTTCTTTTTTCATTTCTTTCATTCCTATAGGCCTACCCCTTATTTTGATTTTCTAATGACCCTTCTCTGCTGTCTAGGCTACTTCATTGTTGCCTTTAAAAACTGATCCGAAAACAGCCCTTAACTTAAACAGCTCTTAACTTCACCAAAAGCTTTACAACTAAAGTCGATCCGCGGTCAGTTCGTGCGCGTCTCGCGCTGTTTGTCTAAACGCACGCGTTCACATTTAGCCCGTTAAGAAGGGTGCAAAATATCGCACTAAGCGAGTTTAATTAGGTCCTAATGGGGAGTTGATGGACTTCGTCGCTCCATTTGGAGGAGCAAATTAGCGAGACTGCGTCACTCCGACCTCCTATAGGGTCAGCAAACTGACCCGCGTCAGGCAAAAGGCACAAATGGACAACTCAAGACAGCGATGAGCAATTCCTTAAAAATACAGTTGAGATAACAGCTAATGCAATGAATCAATTAAAGGCAGTGTTTTCATTCACTTTACTAATCTAATTAGTAAACGATGTGACGGGCAAACGTAGTCTTGCAAATAGATGGTATAAAGTTAATTTCCTCAAAGTCATGATGATATGCCAATTGTAGATAGATAGGCTACGTAAAATTACTCTGAATCTAATGGATAAGGGGTAATGTGGGACACTTTTAGCCATTTTGTGCATCATATTTCCATATTAAGCCAAAATGATACATCAAAATGTTATATCATTATAAAATCCATAAGATGTTCCCTATCTAAATCAGAATAATTTTTTTAATTAAAGGGAAATAACAAATATAGTGCTTCTTGTGCCAAATCGTTTAAGAATTTGTGGATTTTCTAATTTGGGACAGCTCATGCTCAAATCTGGGACACTATATAATTTTTTTTTTTTTTTTTGCGAAGTAAACTTCAGATTTAACACTCCTGGTTAAATGTGCATGTTTGCTTAATTAATTTAGTAGGCATACACTGTGTTTGTTGTCTTTATAAGTTTTTAAAAAAATAAGTAACCTATATGTTAATTTATGGAATGTTAAATACAATTTTATAACATAAATCTTTTATTATTTTAAATAATGTATTATTTTATTATTTACAACAATAATAATAACCATGTAATGAAGTCAAAAATGTAAAATTGAACTTAATAAAGATAGTAAAATGATTTAATAAACATTTTTTGTAAAGATGTATAATTTGCAACATGGAATGCCTTTAAAACTGTTATCAAACTTCAATAAACTTCTAATACTAATTTTCATTTTGTTTGTTTTTTCAAAAGCTTGTGTTAATCAAATATAATGGTAAAAACATAACAGAAATAAGCAATCAGTCTTGGACTCATCATGGTTCAGGACCCCATTGTCGTCTAGTTGCTAAATTGTATACCTGGATCTTAAAACAAATAATATTACTGCATTATAAGCCCTAAAATTGATAAAATTACATGTATGGCATTAAACCTTCTTAATGCACATTTTATCAACTGAGTAACATTGTATATTTGACTGTCCCACATTAGTCAAAACATGCTGTCCAACATCCTTTTCTAAAGTGGGACAACAACTAAATTTGATAGCAGTTTAGAACATTGTTTTATTTATAAAAGAATTATAACCTTAACATTAATTTAGTGTAAAACCTGTCATTGCAGTGAATTTAACAAGAGGTACTTCCTGTTTGTTAATTTTATTGGCCACATTTCGGACATAATATACAGAAAGTCAAGCGATTTCAATAACTTGACACACCAATCATGTTCACCTGTAAACGAAGAGATAAAGAGAATGCAGCTTAGTTGTCCCACATTAGTCAGTGTCCCACATTACACCAATCCACCCTGTCACAGATTACAACAGTCAAAGTAATTTAAAGGATCAAAGCATAGATAGATAGTTGGATGGAAACAGATAGAAATACAAAATGGTAGAATAGCAGACTGTGAGGGTGGCAATAAGAGGTATGTTGTTTATTCTGTTCATTTGGGAGTGTTCTGGCTTATGGGTGTCTGTCTAGTCCCAGTCTGTTTTAACATTTGCTGATCTCAGAGCCTTGGAAACCCCCTGCCACTAAGGGCTCTTAAAAAATCTTCTCCCCCATGGTCAGGAATGCAGTAATCACCAGCCTGCTGCTCCTCGAGCCTAACCAATGTGTTATTTTATAAGCAAGTCAACACCAATCTTTAATTTAAAATAACAAGAAATGGATTAGTTAGAGTACATTATATATCTGTTCTCCACAAGAATTCAATGTGTGATTTATTTTGTCTTGCTCTTGTAATTAAATACTGCAGAGTCAAATACATTTATTTTGTCTAAAATAAAATATATGAACTTATATGTGACTAACACATCATTTATTTTAAACTTAATGTCTTGCTATGTTCTGATTGATTTGTTGGTTTGATTAAGTTATATATTTTAAAAATATTTAAATAATGCAGTGGCCAGCACATAACCTTTCCCTCAAGCCAAGATTGACTTAATCATTTAGATCACAGCACCGGTGAATTCCAAAATACACGTAATGGATCATTTCAGAGGAAATTCCATGGCTTAAAAGTTAACTGATTTCTCACATCTCAGATTTACTTAAAAATAAAACACTGCTGTTGCAATGCCTCTTAAAATATTTTTCAAAATGTTAAATATGAAATTAATTAATATTCAACTGCAAGCAAATAAATTTCATATATTTTGTATGCACTTTAAATCATTGTAAAAAAACATTGTAAAACAAAAAGACTTCTACAAAATTCGATAAATCTAGTAATGCCTTCTTTTTAAATATTTCATTTGCTTTTTACTTGACTGGTGCAGTATTACTTCAGTGTTTCAAGGGAGCAACTCTCTTTGCCTTAAACTACTGAATTACAGCGCTTGAGCAATCTGTGTTGATTGCTTTTCTTAAAGCTACAGAAAACAGCCCTCTAAAGGGGGAATATTCCTCAAGAGCCCCTTTCACACTGCACGTCGGACCCGTCATATTGCCGGAACATTGCCGGGTCGCCTTCTGTGTGAAAGCAACCACGTCCCGGGATTGATTTCCCAAATTGAACCCGGGTCGAGGACCTTGTAACATTGCCAGATTCAACCCCGGGACGAGCGCTGTGTGAACAAAAGCCAGATCTAATGCCATGTCGAAGTGATTACCGGCTGTTTTGAAGGAAGATCAACGTTCGCGACGAAAAAATATGTGCAAACTGTAATGAAGCAGAGATCAGTTTGTTCCTCACTTTCGCGCTGACGCTGAGATCATTTGCTTGCTTCAGTGGAAGTATAACGTGCCTAACATTTTCGACTCGCCAAGATGTCACGTGTCGTTACTGGATCTTTACGTGTTGTGTGTGAAAGCATGCACATATCGCGGGTAATCACTGGCAGTGTGAAAGTGCAAAATCTAGCAACCCCGGAACAATTGCCGGAACACTTTACCCCTGTATTTACCGGAATGGCAGTTTGAAAGGGGCTAAGAGATAATGACTGTAAACCATTCTAAACCAGTAAACCAGTCAAGAGGTAATAGAATTATTATTACAGAAGATTCTTTAGATGCATTGTCAATTGAAGCATTTTATCACTCTAAAATTGCATTTTTAATACAACTATAAACATTTTAGATCAGTTTAGTTGGCTATAAGTTAAATAGTCTTATGACTCTTGACCCCAACAAATGAACTAAACTACTGCTGTTTCCTTATCTACCGATGCAAGTCCCCTGACTAGTGAGGTGAAAAAGTGCAATTCAGACTGTAAATAAAATAAAATTAATTTAATTTTGTAAAGAAATTTTAATGGGTCTGTTTAACATAACATAATAAAAAATCTACATAAATACAAAAATAAATAGACAAATCTAATGTAACATCACAAATTCTTTAGAAAACTCAAAGCAAACCTATAGCACTGGCATTTAAGAAGGATGTTATTAAATATCTCTTGGTACAGCTGACCTCTGCTCAGGGTCATGTGTCCAGCGCTGTTCATTCCAGTGACCCAGTCATTCTCACGTCTACACAAGCATCACACCTCTGCTCTCATCTGAAGCGGTGTGTGGATGACACCAGTCCTCACACCACACCAGCACACTTCTCTCGGCCTCTCTGTGTTCCAGGACCAGCATCAGGGTTCCCACATCAGCACCAACCTTCTCACTTCTCAAATCTGAACCTTGCTGATGCACAGTCATCATTCATTTAACAGTAGACTGACAGAGCCCTGAAGATGAATGAAAGAATGTAGTGAATGAAGTTAATGAAATTAGAAAAATCTCCAATAGGGGGCAGTCCTTCTGCTCAAAAAGATCCTGTTTTTAGGATCCATCTGAACCATATGAACACTAATTCAACCTAATATTTTATTTTATTTGAATTACTTTTTTTTTTTCAGTAGATCACATATTTTTAAAAACGAAACTTTAAAAACTTCTTCATGGTGTTTTTTTTTTTTAATTGAAAGTTGAGAGCTTAATGTTTCTTTGGAAATATGTTTTCTCAGCTAAACAATTGATAAACATGTTGATAAATGACAGTACAAATACATTGAATAAACTGTACTTATTCACAGCCTTTTTATTCCTGTTAAAATCTAAACCTAGTGCGACCCTGACAAAGGTCAATCACATTATTATCGTGACAGGTAGTCATTGAAAAAAGGGTTGTTTATGGTCTTCCATCATACGGCTGACCTCTGCTCAGGGTCATGTGTCCAGCGCTGTTCATTCCAGTGACCCAGTCATTCTCACGTCTACACAAGCATCACACCTCTTGCTCTCATCTGAAGCGGTGTGTGGATGACACCAGTCCTCACACCACACCAGCACACTTCTCTCACCCTCTCTGCTGCACAACTCTCTCTACTGGCACCCAGTTACACACAGAGTTTATGTAGCAGGACCTGCATCACCGTTCCCACATCAGCACCTACACACAAATAAACAACGACCCTGCTTTTTTAGAATTATAAATAAAATTGGGGACCAGTTCTCACGAATAACTATGACTTTTGCTTCAGTAAACTTCTAATTAACTGTTTATCAATCGTTAGTAAGGTAGTTTTAGGGAGAATATGGTCATGCAGAACAAGGCATTAATATGTGCTTTATAAATACAAATAAACAGTCAATATGCTAGCATTATAAGGTTCTATGGGGGAGCAAAAAAAGGTTCTTCTACAAAAGCCCTCTTTTGGAACCATTATTTAAAAAGATGTAATATTATTAATAAATTGCTCAACATGTAGTTGAAGCACTGAAACACAATGTGAAAAATGCTAATAGATTTGAATCAATTGATGGTTCTTCCTTGGCTAAGAAATTCCCAATAACGGAGAAAGATACAGCATAAATTCTTTTTTTTTATTGCTAAAATATATTCAAAATATATTTACATAAATACATTTTCTACCAATATATTTTTGTCAATTTTTTCATATTTTATTTGAAAATATATATTTAAATGTATAAGTATATATTTGAAAAGCATTTAAAAAAAAAAATTTTAGTCCAAGAAAATGCATTCACATGTCACATTCGAAGAAAATATAGATTTTTTGTCTATGACATGTGTGAACATATAACACATTTGAACAAACTTCAGCAGGGAACATCATTCAACATGCTCTAAAAATGCTAAATTGCAAAAAAATATTAAAAATTATGAAATAATTCTAAATCTACTTTTGATCCCTAATAGGAGGCCCTCCACTTTCCGTTTGTATTTAGCCTAAATGTAGAATACATTTACCAAGACACATTTTTTTAAATAAATTTCAAAATATATTTTGGTTAATGAAGGTTAAAATTAAATATATATTTCTATTTCAAAAATATATTTTGTTGAGTGTCACTGTTTGCAACAAATATTTATCATGTGACCATGGACCACAAAACCAGCCTTAAGTGTCAATTTTTCGAAATTGAGATTTATACATTTATACAAAGCTGAATAAATAAGCTTTCCACTGATGTATGGTTTATTAGGATCGGACAGTATTTGGCCGAGATACAACTATTAGAAAATCTGGAATTTGAGGGTGCAAAAAATCTAAATACTGAGAAAATCGCCTTTGAAATTGTCCAGTCTTAGCAATGATTATCACTAATTAAAAATCACGTTTTTATATATTTACTGTAGGAAATTTACTAAATATCTTCATGGAACATGATCTTTAATATGCTAATGATTTTTGACATAAAAGAAAAATCTATAATTTTGACCAATACAATGTTTTTTTGGCTATTACTACAAATATACCCCAGCGACTTAAGACTGGTTTTGTGTTCCGGGTCACATATATTATTTGCCATATGGAATATATGGTGAAGAGCAAGATAAACTTACTGATCTTTGAAGCTTAAGTGTGATATCAAGATTTTATTCATATTTATGATGTTTATCAGTGTAAATGGTTAACAGATCTACATTGCTTTAAGCAACGACCGTCTAGTGACCCTGTTCACTCATGCACTTCTCACACCTCTCATCTTATCTGAGGAGGTGTTGAGGTGACACCAGCCCTCGCACCACAGATCACCACCATTCTGCTCACTTTCTGCTCCGACACACATGCCCAGGTCAAGACACGGAGCCAGGGCAGCCATTCCCACATCAGCACCTACACACTCTTGACCTGGACGCTGATCTCAGATTCCAGCACCCTTTTGTTTCTACAATTTTTCTGCTACCCATGAAAGATTTTTGGCCAGTATTTGAGGTCAGAGAGATAGAGAACTCATTATTTCAGTGTGTTTACCGCTAGCTTCAGGTCGTATGAGTCAAAGTTCATTTGTGTTGATTTGGGAATAAACATTCGGACTCAGACTATCCTGCATTGTGTGTATCTCCACACCTCTGAGCTCATTTGCTAAGGTGTGTGTGGATGGCACCTCTGTAGACACACTCCTCCACCCTTTCTGCTCCTCCGCTGTCTCTCTGTACTGACACATCATCCTCCAAACACGCCGTTCCCACTACAGCACCTACACATCTTGCCCCTGACCTGAGAGATGTGACCAGTGCAGATAAACTATAACCATATCAATATATAGTTTATTTGACCTTCAGTGCAGTTCAGTACAACCTGAAAACATTATAAATAAAAGCCACTAAGTTATAATGTGCAGGGTAATTTTGGCGGCACAAGTGGGCAAACATGGCCTGTCACATGTATCTATTGTTTTTGCTGGTTCGTGGTTGCCCCTTCCAGTAAGAGGCTGGATTATTTGTATAATCTCATTACAGTGAGGTGATTAAACTAAGATTGAGTCAAGGGTTCAGTTGAAAGCGGCTCAAACTGTATCTGCACACACACACTTGCACTGTTCACTGTTTCTGCAGAGATACACTTTTTGTTGACTTGATGAAATAACTAACCAGGTAGGCTACGTTTAAGTATGTTTGATGTTACATTGCACGTTCAGTGTATCAGTGTGTATTTGATTGTTGCAAATAGTTGGTCTATGACAGGATTGTAGCCTAATAGTTTGACTCACCCTTTTAATAAATTACTTTAATACACTGCTGTTTTCATTTGTTTAAAAATTTATTTTCATACTTTCAAATTTTCTGTGGACTGTTTCTCTTTAAAAGTATGTTTGTGCTTTAATCCTTTTTTGTTCAATTAAATACTAGTGTTGTTTATGTAACAGTTAGGCTTCTTCAGGTCATAAATTTAATTGGTTGCCAGCAGAGCCGTTGAAAAACACCTATTTTTCAACGGCAATATTGCTCGTCGGAATGAGGCCATAATGATCGAGTCATTGAATCATTTAGAATCAAACGATTCATTTAATGAATCGATCAACATCGCTAGCGTGTTGTACCGTGTTGATTCTCCTGTGGCTTATTCTGGAAATATTTTCGTTGGTGGAAAAAGAAACAGACAACGTATGTGTCAATATTGTGTCTAAAATGTAAGTTAGCCTACTCAATATCAACTTCGTTTATTAAATTGCTGTATAAACAATATCCTACTAGCAGTTAATGTGATCGATTTCTGAACTGAAAACCGGGGACATTTTTAGTTTCATGGTCAAAAAAATAATTGAAATCTCTCTTTCCTTTTTTGTTGTTATTTTTGTTGTTATTTGTTATTATATGTTATTTGTGCTTTTAAAATGTATATTACTCGGGCTTTTGCAGTGTACATGCAAAAAACTGAGACAGACTAAATCCAGAAGAACTGACACAACGATTTAAAGTTGGTTCGATGTTTGACGATTGATATTAGACAGATATTCTGCGAAAAACGTCAATAAATACTTAGTGGATGAGTATAATTGTATAAAAATGGCTTATTTTAAAAGCTTTAGCACGTAGAACTGAACACACATCGCAGTTTATTTGTTTTAATCCTCGACGATATGTTGCAACGCATAAAATATCTAGCAGCGGTGAGCTAGCGCTTAGTCCAGTTAGGGACCGTCTGCAAAGTACTTGTGAAAGGATAAAACGATAACGAAGTTAAAGGTGCTGTAGGGAACTTTTGTAAAAAAACATTTTTTTACATATTTATTAAACCTGTCATTATGTCCTGACAGTAGAATATGAGACAGATAATCTGTGAAAAAAATCAAGCTCCTCTGGCTCCTCCCAGTGGTCCTATTGCCATTTGCAGAAACTCCATCGCTCAAGGTAAAAAATAAGTCCTGAATCACTAGGGTGCACCTATAATAAGTGTTTATATTCGGACTATTTTAGATTGCTTCGGGGATACCGCGGCGGAGTAACCCAGTACCTTTGTGATTCTTCATAGACATAAACAGAGAGAAGTAGTTCCGGCTACGATGTTCTTCCGCAAGACGCAAGCAGTTCTGTTTATTAACCGCTAGAGCGTCAAAAGTTCCCTACCGCAGCTTTAATTGTTTCCCATCAGAATGTTTTGTACAGTTACCAAAACAAGAGCAATTATTGCACCAAAGTCTTTGAAATATAAAAAGACAAACACTTATAAAGCTCACTTAAATTTAAATAAGAAATATTGTAAACATTATGTGATAGTGGTTATAATTATATTATTAATATTAATAAATATATTAATAAACAGTAAAACTAATAAAAATCATTATCATTCCATAATCCATTGGTTATGCAGTAGGCTGATTCATTTTAATGTTTGTTGTTTTTATGTTAGTACGAAACCAGAAAAAAAGGTACACGCTATTGAATTTTAAACCAATAAATAAATTCATTTAAAATAAATTATGTATCAACCTTATGGTGTGTGTCTTTGTTACTGGTTTTATACAAACATTTTTATATTTGTTTTAATCACAGAACTAGAATAGAAAACATGGTATTGAAATTCAACAGTTAAGACAAAGCTGGCAAAGATGGTTGTTTTGTAGTTGTTTGGAGGAGTTTGAAAAACTAATTTTTAATAAATTAATTTATAACACAAAGTTTTATTACACAACTTCAATGGGTGTGTCTTGTTACAGATTAGACAAACATTTTGACTGAGGTTTAAGCCACAGAACTATAATAGAACACATACTATAGGAACCAATACATAATTTAGTTTACATTCAAAAATCGATTGCAAAGCCTTCCTCAGAGTCTCCAGTATTACTGCCCCTAGAGGAAGGTACTGCAGTTGTTTTGACAAGACAAAACTATAGCTAAATTATGTCAAAAGCTTCAGAAGTTTCACAGAAGACAAAAAAATTACATTAGTCCAATTTACCCAAAGATTTTGTGAGACCTGGAGAGTTTATCTGTTCATTTAGGAATCAGAAGCAAGACACACCCACAGTGCATCCTGATTTGTATATGATAGTAAAAGAAGGCTGTAAATATTGTTATTTGGACAAGTAACATGCTTTGAAGTTTAAATATTCAACTGTGTGCATTCTAAATAAAAAAATGTAAACTTCTGAATGTCAAACTTGGTCAAGACAAGTGCAATATATTCCTCTAGGGGGAGGTAAACGGCACAATATTTGTAATACTTTGCAAGCTTTTTTTCAATCATTCCATTTCAAAAACCTTTGATGTGTTGTAATAAAACCAACATCTAAATGTTATTTTATGAACCTGTAATAAGACACACACCTAAGATCTGAGATTAATTTTTTATACATTTCACAAGTAAAGGGTTTTGATGGAATAATTGTGCTTTTTGCTCTTGGTATTGCAATTTGCAGACGGTCCCTGTCCTGCACTTTTACATTATAAGGTCTATATGGTTAAAATACCTTAAAGTAGATTAAATCAGATAAAACACATTGCTTGTCCTTTTCTACATTTGAAAACAGTTAAAACATAGTATGTTTCTTGTTATTATGTTAAATCATCTAAGAACTATTGAAGATTTCAACGTCAAACATCGAATCAACTTTATATCGGTCCAAGACATTTCTAGAAACCTTCCTGCAAAGCTACAGTACTGTGAAGGGTTTTTGGCACTTGTGTAAAAATGCTGTTAAGTGAGGGTGCTTTCAAAAATAATGTTTAATGTTAAGCAATTAACTTCAATTAACTAAATCCAATCAACATATGGTGCGACCAACCTTTTTGTTTAAAAGCTTTTGTCCTATACACTTGCACATTGTTTTCAGGTAGGTTTCTTGAAGCATCTTGGAGACGTTGTAACAGTTATTCTAGATTTAGTCTGTCTGAATTTCTTCTGTTTCTTAAAGTAATCACAGACAGACTTGATTGTAGTGAGATCAGATCTCTGTGTGGAGCACTGGCTGTTGTCAGACTCCTTGTGCATACAAAAATCTCACTGAATTATTATTACAATTAATGGCAAAAGGAATCTATATCTAATGAAAATGTCATTTAACATTGAAATTTTACAAATCACAAAACATCTAATAACATTTGGGTAATTTTTACACTCCTGGGAAAACAAATTAAATAAATATATACACAACACTTACTTACTTGCTGTGATTGATGCTGCTCTTTCCCACAGTGGCCTTGTTTTTGGGATGAACTAAGAAAAGGTCAGTTTTGGGGTGAGTAGGAAGTAAATCTTTAACTTCTTTTTTCTAGAGGTGCCTGTGTGTACATGGACAGGGGCAGCTCCTAATATCGACAGAGCAACAGAGATGGTAGTAGCACAAATAGAAGGACTGTGGGAACACAAGAACTACTGGAAACATCTCCCTCATTAGCATATGTAGTGTAAGTACACTTGCACCTTTTGTGAAAAAGATTTATACTTTAGTATACTTTTAAAAATGAGTGTTTTTATGAAAATAGTATACTTTAAGTGTGAATTGAATGTAATGTGGTTTGTTTAATTTATTTAAATTAGAATTCTTTTTGACATAAGTAGGACTAAAGTATATTTTTCTATGTAATTTTATTATTCTGTTATTAGTCTTTGAAATATACTTCAGAATGTCCTTACAAGAGATTAGTGTAAACTAAAATGGACTGAATTGTAATTTCTATTAAAACTTGTGTTATGCATTTAAAATATATTAAAATGTTAATGCATTAAAAATGTGTTAACTGTAAATGTTATATCACATAACACAATACATTTAAAATTATAATCAAGGACTGTACAAGCGTATCGGTTAACACATTCTTTAAAGCACAATTAAAAATTAAAAAAATGTACTTTGAAGTAAAACTTTGAAGTTGACATGATTACAAACTGCACTTTATAGAAGTGTATAGTGTGTAAAGAAATATGAAAGTCTTAAAGTAACATTTGATTTCAGTAATATATATTACACTGTAAAATGTTCACTGAACTTAAAAACCTGTTGACAATTCACGTAAATTATTTTTAAAATGTATTATTTACTTAATAATTTTAAGGCAACAGGTTTCTCCAATTTTTTTTTTTTTTTTTTTCGGTCAACTTTACAGTGTACCTAGAAAGTACAGTTTTTAAAAAATATATAATATTTGAAATACACTACAAGTGCACATTACAATTAACTAAGCACACTTTTTCAGTTGAGATTAATAGATATATTGGGCTAAAGTGTGTATTATTTTCCTTTACAGTAATCAAGCGTAAGTTTTCTTTTCTTTCTGAAAAACGTTCAACCAGTGGGTGAGATGGTGGTAGCAGCACTGGAGTTGATGGGGTTCTTCTTTGGCCTCTTTGGCATGCTGGGGACCCTGGTAGCCACTCTTCTGCCCTATTGGGCAACGTCCGCACACATTGGCTCCAACATCGTGACGGCGGTAGTCAGAATGAAAGGTCTGTGGATGGAGTGTGTCTACCAGAGCACCGGAGCCTTCCAGTGTGAGACCTACAACACCCTTCTGGGGCTCACCACTGATCTACAAGCAGCCAGGGCCATGATGGTCATCTCCTCCATCTTTTCTGTCATGGCCTGTGCGGTGTCCACCGTTGGTATGCAGTGCACCATCTGCATGGATGGCTCTTCAGTCAAGAGCAAGGTGGCTGGGATAGGTGGTTCTCTCTTCCTCCTGGCAGGGCTCTTGTCATTGATCCCTGTGTCTTGGAAGACCCATGAGTTGGTGCAGACCTTCTACATGCAGAACATGCCAGCCAGTCTAAAGTTTGAGATAGGTGACTGCCTATACGTGGGCTTGGCTTCTTCGCTTTTGTCCATGCTAGGTGGAGGGCTGTTGAGTGCATCCTGTTGTGACGATTTGGATGGCAGCAGGGGAACAAGACGCCATTACCCCTACCCTGACCGCACTGGACCACGTGGACCGTCCCATTCAATGCCCTACCATCCAGCCACAAACCCCAACCTTGCCAACAAGAACCAGACCCTTAACAGCCGTACAAGCACTAGTACCCACTCCACTGCGCCAGCTCAGGATTCCAGGAAATCAGCTCGGCAGAACACAGCAGCCGGGTATGATGTCACAGGCTACGTTTGAGGATTTGTGCTAATCGTTTTGCACCATTTTTCCTAAAAGCACTGAAGTGATTAAAACTTGGACTCTCAAAAGACTCTTATAATAGGCAGAATGTTGGATTAAGGCACAAGAAGAACAGACACACGCCAGAGAAAGAGCAGATGGTTTGATTGCATACAATATTTTGATTTTACTTTTTGCTTCTCTTCTTGACAAACATTGCTGTTCTTTTTTAAAGGTTTCAAAATTCCAAATAAACAATGAGATGGATCTGTAAATATGCAAAGCTAATATTTGACATTGACTTTTAAGCACTGGGTCAGTTAACTTCATTAAGTGCACTTAAAAAATATGTACCGTTTTTGTATTCACATGTAGTATTTTGCAATGTTATTGTGCATTTTAATGACTAATTTGTTGATTGTCATTTTTACTTTGTCATCAAATTTAAATATACTCAATTTGAGCACTAAATGATCATATTCATTTTCTTAATAAAGTTCTGGGTTGTCTTTGGCCCCACACTCCTTACATAAAGCTCTGCTATTTTGTTCTAATCAGCAGGCACACTAAACATCTCTCAATAGGTAAATCACTACACTTCTCTTCCTCCTTCAAAAGCACCATCACAAATATGTGATAATTTGGGTAATTATCCAAGCATCTGTATATTTAATAGTAGAAATGTAGACGGATGTGTTTTGAATAAGAGGACTGAGACTGCTGTCCTCATAGACACATTCTGTGCTGGCAACCACACATTCAAAACACTATGCTGTGTGTAACTTGTTCACGTTGAGGTTACGTTATCATTTAAACAAATGATTTACAGTGCAGGCACTTGAATCACTCCTGTTGAAAACTCGACTTCATTGATTTTAACTTCATTTTAATGTGTAACTATGTGGGAAAGGCAAAGTAGCAAACATCGCACTGAAATGTAATTACCTCTTTTGGTGAGCCCTGTACACGTAAGGGTCACTGACTGAGCAAAACCTTGTATATATTTCAGAAAAAAAAAAAAAAAATATATATATATATATATATATATATATTTCAGAAAAGCAGAGGAAAAGCTTCTACACATACAAACAGCAGAGCTAGTGTACAGTCTTGCAGTGCTGATACTGGTGATTGAATCATCCTGGAATGTCCTTTAGAATAACTATTGTAATTAAATAGTTTGCTTGTTCAATTCATGGAGCACAAGGCGCAGGACACTACCAAGCGTTTTTGACGTCTAGAATTAAGTAATGGAGACAGGGTGACATCTGCTGGTGAACAGAAGAATTACAACTTTCTCTTGATATGCTTGTTTTGGGAACAGACGGTGAGACATTCACAAAGTCACTCTATTTCCAAATAAACAGCATATGAAATTAATGTAAATGAACCATTTACAATACTGTTTACAAATAAAGAAAAAGCCTATTAAATACAGTTAGACCGGTTTCTCGTTGCATGATGGCTTTATACTGAAGGTGGTGTTGGGATCTGCAGAGGGTGCATCGGTTTCTTTATTTCTCTCTCGACCAAACTCAATGATAAGTGGCTTTTCAAGCAGCTTGTAGCCATTTAACAAGTCTAGAGCTGCTTGGGAACTTTCGACGTCTGTGAAACACAACAAAATAAGTTAATCCAGATCTAAATAAACTCTGAGTGCTGATAGTATGCTATTCACTTTAAATTGTAGAAATGGTAAAATGGTGCCACCATTGTTATTATGTCCTGCGGTTCACATTTGAGAACCGGTCATATTAAATAACAGCCTGCGAAGTGAATTTAAGCCCTTAATGGTGGTCTGTTATGGGGGATAATAATGCACAACTTTTGCAAAATCTATCTCTTACCAGAAAATGTAATGAAAGCTTGGCCCTTTAGTCGAGCAGTTAGCAAGCGGTACAGAATGGGCTGTGTGTCGTCCTTCTGAAACCTCGAAAAGAGAGAAACCAGCTGAGCCAGCGATGCCCGTGGACTCATGTTCTTCACGCACAGGACCTACACACACAAGAGGGAGAGAAAAATTTAGGGATCATGTGACTGGAGTAATGGCTGCTGAAAATTCAGTTTGCCATCACAGGAATAAATGATGTTTAAAAACATATGAAAGTAGAAAACACTTCTAATAATATTTCACAATATTACTGTTTAACTGTATTTTTGATCTAATTGATGCAGCTTTGATGGGCATAAAAATAAATTGACCCCCAAAATAAATATTACATCTAAATATTGTATTATATTAACATATTATAAATATATCTTACCAATGCGTTATTTACTTTATTAACATTTCTAAAGCAGTTATGTTGCTGTTATCCACACTTACATTAGATGGCGTCCCTCTCTGGTAGTTCTTAAATCGTGGAATATTTCGTATACCCTCTTCTGTCTCCCGATTGTTCTTGATCTGTTCATCTGAAATTTCCTCTATCCTTCCACTTACTGTAACAGGCCCATCATGACCACCAGAAGCTGCACTAAGTGTGCCAATGGATTGGCTTAATGTCACTTTTGTAGGTATAACCTTTTTTTCTTGAGCCTGTGGTTGGATGACAGTGTCTGACACGGAGGTTGGTTCTGAGCATGTGTGTTGGTTTTTGGTTGGGCCGGAATCATGGACTGTGGGAGTTTGAGATTGGTCTGTTTTAGAGCTTGGCGATTCACGTTGGATATTGCTAGCAATTTTTGGTTGAGGCAAACACTCTGAAATATCCAAAAAGTTTTTGTTCTGGTCTTCAAGAAAGTCTTTATAGAAATGATCCATTGCTATGACGGATGTCGCCCCCTGCTGGCTGCCTGGTGACTCTGCGGATAAAAAAAGCCGGTAGAGTATCAAACAGGGAAGTTCAAGCAAGCATTTAAATGTAAAACTACTTCATATTACTGTATTCTCTTAACCTCTGTGGTAAAGAGCAGTAAGGAAGCTGCTGCGGTCACTTCCTTGAAAAAGAGCCTTTTCGATTTCCATCTCCCTACGGGAAAGTGGCCGACTGCTTGAGAAACGCTGAGGTCTGGACAGCAGCTCTGCATGCGCTGCCATTTTATCCCGGATGACCTGCAGGCGCTCATTCCTGACCTCAGGTGCAATGCAAACCCCTCTGTCCTGAGAAAATTGTGAATTGGGTCATATTGCATTGAGCGACTTACAGCTGACATCCTCCCCACTTCAGATTTCTCACAATGCTTACAATTCAAAATCTCTACATTGAAAACATGTCACGCGAAACTTACGGCCAAAATTAAGATAAGTGTAATCAGACCTTCCAAGAGCTTTCTGCTTGATCCCTGCATCTCCACAGCTCTATTTCAGCATCTGTAAGACCCAGCTCTCTCAGAGCGGCAAGTTCCTGATCCCCGTCCTGCAAGGCCTGGAACTGGGACAGACTCCTTACACCAGCTGCCTGTTCCCCGAAAGGCTTGTATACTGCTGCTGGAGCAAAGCATTTCTTCTTAGCGATACACCTAAAACAAATAAATATGAAAATGTGTGAATATTATAAAATGCACACACACACACATATAACATAAAAACATAATTCAGTAGACAATAACAATACTGACGGGAAACTCCAATATCCACACCAATTTACTGTGTGCAGCAGATTAAAAACTATCTATCAAAATTCTTAATAGCTAATAGTTAACTGACCGGTCAATGTTTACATCTGTATCCAGT
Source organism: Carassius auratus (assembly GCF_003368295.1). Lineage (NCBI taxonomy): Eukaryota > Metazoa > Chordata > Actinopteri > Cypriniformes > Cyprinidae > Carassius > Carassius auratus. The sequence continues at coordinate 762,365 of NW_020523497.1, forward strand.
TGCTGTAGGAGCAGATTGTGTAGTTGTCTTTGGCCCTCTGTTTCTTGCTCTTCAGGGATGGGCACATCATCACCGGCATGACGAGTAATCCTGAAAATCACAAACCATTCCTGTCAACTGTTTTTTCACCTTTTCATACCAAATACAATGAACTATAAATTCTCCCCACCCCAAATGCATCCAGATGTTTTATTTATTTGTGTTAATTCTGCTTATTCTGCTTCTTTTTTTTTTGGCCAGCATAAATTAAAGACAGCACATCCACGACACTATCATGATTTGTAAATACAATTTAAGTGATAGATTTGAATAAAATTTGTTATTTTTATGTTCTTGCAATCATCGCACTCCTGGGTTCATGAGGTATAGTAAATGAGCAGCTGAAAATGAAAATTTCCAGTTGCTTTATTATTCACTATATTCAATTAAAATTCAATATTTTATTTTAAACGTTAAAATGGATTTATTTTACAGCTTTATTTGTTGTAAATGGTCGCGTTTTTATTCTCTAATTTCCATAATTTTTCACTCTTTGCAGTTAATGGTCCTACACATATTCTACGCAGTCTCTAAATTAATCTTAATAAAACCACAAAACAGCATTAAAACTGAACATAATAACTCTATATACAAACAATAAAATAAAAGTTTTAAATTAAATGTAGCATCCCACCATACAATAAATGTGAGCGTTTGTATCACAATCGGCTTGCGATATGACTAACGTTAGCTTTATCGACACGAGACATCGGCTCTTTTTGAATACCACTAAAGGAATAATCTCCTCGAATCAGAATACGGTCATAGTATAATATGCAAGTAGTTTCAGATCAAAATCAAACATAACATTACATAAAAACAGCTTTCAATTCACCCTTACCGCTGCATGTTTACATATAACTCCACTTCCTGTTTCAACAGGAATTAAGCTTCGCCTGAAAGGATCATGGGATATGTAGTTTAAATCAAAAGACAAGTCAGGCTTGGCGAGACTATGTAAATAGCATAATAGCATATCATGACAAACAAATATGAATGATAAAATAATAATAATAATAATATATAATATAATAACTGAGGAAATCGTTCAATTTATTCTGAGTTTGAACTTAAATTGTCTGTTAGTTACCATGCAAAAATAATAATAATTCAGCCCCACCAAACACAACTAATTAGCTTCACAAATACAGAAACTAAGGTGAAAATTTTATGATTAAAACAATTAATATCACGAAAACCAAGATTTCCCACGTCGTTTCAATAGCTGACGTTTAAAAATTCCACCCTAGCTGCAAAAACATTACAAAAAAAAGAAAACACTTATGAAAATACAAAAATATAAACATTAGAGACAATAAAAAAGCTAAATAAAACAAAGTAATAAAATAGAAAAAATAAAAACAACAAAAATAACATAATAAAAATACAATACATTATGAGCTATTAAATTACATACACGAAGACCTTAAATGCAGAGCAAATTCTAACTGTCTTTATATACTTTCATATTAGTAGACACCGAAAAAAAAGCAAAAAAAGCCAGCAAAAAAAGCATTAATATCATTCCAAAACTTCTTACTATAGTGACATGACCAAAAAATAAAAACAAAATAAAATAAAATAATAATTTATATATATAGTGTACCACTGTTTCATCAGCATTCAAACAAAAAGGACTTGTTAGTTCGGTGTCAGCTCTAAACTTCTGTAAAAATTTCTTGACAGGATAAAACCTATGGATCAAGTTAAAAGACACTTCTTTTGCTTTGTTTGTTCGTTGCTTAAAACATGTTTTAATGTTTTTTTCCAGGACTAAAGCTAATGTTTTATAATCATTGTTCAATACTGTGTGTATTTGATTTCAGGAAGGCTTATTAGGCCTTGGTATATGTTGCTGGAAATAATGTTTTCTCTTTACTTTCTTCACAAGCCTTTAATAAAAAGGGGCTATAATATGATTAAACATCTTATAAAATTCAGAATTAAGTCTATCCGTTTCTTGGAGATTTGATGGCTTTTAAAGAATTAATAGCTTCCTCAGTCTCTTTGAATATGATAAATATGCTCCCACTGCTCCACATGTGTGTTCACAGTGTGTGTGTGTGTGTGTGCACTTCGGATGGGTTAAATGCAGAGCACAAATTCTGAGTATGGGTCACCATACTTGGCTGAATGTCACGTCACTCACTTAAATGCATCACAAAACTGCTGATCTGAAACAATACTTTTGCAATACTTTTTTGGATCCTCAGTAATATTGAAATCAAGCATTCGTTTTTTTAATATGGTTATTCGCTTTAGCTTGTTCTCTTTCTAGTCTGAAAAAAAAATCACATTTCTGTTCACCCTCCTCAATCCATTTCCTATGCGATCTAATAAATGCCCCTTAAGCTTTATGTTTATATATTGTAACTAATTTGTGTTGTAAATCCACCAATTCTGCTTTTTCACAATCAAGCAAATTATCTACATTTTTAGACAGGAGATTTGTAAATTTACATATATATATAATATATATATATTTTTCTTTATTGCCAAATCCCTAAAAAAAAAAAGTCTAATATACGTGCCAATTTCATACTTATAATCTCAGGAGCTACTTTAGCTGCTCTCCTCTCTAGTTTTATTCCTTTTTTTTTAATGATCTTAATGATTTCATCTTTCACCTCATTATAAAAGAGAACCAATGAGTTAAGTTTCCAGTAAAAGGAAGCCCCATACACATCAGAAGCTAAAAGGTGAGTGTGAATAAAAATGCTTTTATGGTCATATAATGGTGATGGCAAAATATCAGTAGAAGTATTGCATAACTCCTTTGCAGCTGCAAAATCAGGTCATTCAGAACCCATCTCATGGTATTGACGTCACAGCCACGAGAAATTAACATAAGATCGCCCACAGTTATGGCCCGCCCAGCTGAGAAACTATAGGAGGTTAATATTACTTTTAATGATCAGAAGCAGAGCACAGGGTTATTTTCTTCTGTATCTAGATGTGGGGGAAATCCATCAAACGCTGTGCTGTTCCTGGCTGCAGGATCGAGCCCGTGTCTCTGCACAGCCTCCCAAAGGATCCCAGCATCAGAAACGACTGGCTGAAGTTTCTCTTTACCGACGTCCCTGATCGTTTCAGTCCGACCCTAACCATCTGTTCAGCGCATTTCAGCACGGACTCATTTGTGAACCTATCACAGTTTAATGCAGGCTATGCAAGTAAACTCTTACTGAAGGAAGGAAGAGTGCCGACTGTTTTTGCCTCGACACCAAACCCGCATTCCGTAAGTAAGACTATTTATTTATTACACGTTAAGAAGTTGGCTAATGATATTACATGACATTTCCATACAGAAACCATACCATGTAAGCCTCATAGCTCCTTATCACTTCATGTTTCCTTTTGCATCCTTAACTTCCTGTTTCAATAGGAAGTTAAGTGAAAGTGAAGCGGATTATGGGAAATGTAGTTAAAACCAACGGAAAAGGGAAACAAATATTTTAAACGGGGTATGTCATGGAAAATAGGAATGTCCTTGAAGAACCTGAATTGTGAACAGCTTATGCAAATAAAATATTTCACTAAGTTGTGTTATATTCTTCAAAGGACATGAAAGTCATGCATTGTTAGGAATTGCCAAGGGGCTTTTTTTTTTAAATAATAAACTTAAGGGGTTCATTTCAGTTTTTTTTTTTTACAGAATACTTAACAGAAACACTACTCTATAGTTATCACATTTCATGAAAATACATTCTCACATTTAGACATTTTTATTTAACCCTGAAGCATTATATTAATAAGCAAATTTATTAAATACACCAAATACTATATTAACATATGACTGGCCTTATTTATGACTCGCCTACGCCCACTCAAAGTGAAACTTCTGGATATAAAAGAAGGGATTAATCTAAACACATTATTAAAATGCAGGGGGCATGTAAAATTTGTATGCAAGTGACCCCTAAATACAGTGATGATTCCTTTGCAAGCGACCCATTTATATTGTGAGAGAACTGGTATAATATTATATCAAAATACCCCTCCCCCCTCAAATAAATAAATCTAAACAATAATTTAACAAATAATAAACATTGTAAGTTAAAGTGATATTTATTTGGCTTTAGCTTACTTTATCTTTTGCTTTTATCCATTTGTCAGTGGAATAAAATAATAATCCATTAATCCATCTGATAATCTCCTCATTTTAACATATGCAGAATGAAACTGTGACCACATCAAGTTCTGTGTGATAATTTTTTTTTGTAATTACAGCCATAACCCTACGTACCACTAAACAGTCTGTATTTTACACTACATCAACAATAAACAATAAAAAAAATCTATTTTTTTAATGGGACCTAAATATTATTATTTTTTTGCATCCTTTTGCCTTCTTTAGGTGCATTTTGTCTCCAAACTATAGCTAAATAACCTTCCACACTCAGTTACAAGACAAAAGTCAAGGCAAATAATGAATGCACATATGGGGTATTATCAACTCGTGCAAAAAGACCACAACAGTTGAGGAGCTCCAAACATCCGGTGCAACTTGACGTCATTAGGTTGGGTGACACAGGGTGCGATGATGATGATTCTCAAGTTCTGTTATCGTGGTGGCACGTTGGGCGCCGCTGCTGGCTCAGGCTGCACACACACACACACACACACACACACAGTGATTGACACAGTGAAGGGGTGGGGACGCAGGGTGGGGTCAGCAGCAGGGAGAGGCGGAGGAGAGACTCACAGCTCGAGCCCAACCCTGAAACAAGGCAACAAACGCACACTGAAAGACGACCGGGGCGACGGAAAGAGGGTTTATTTCTCGACGCCGGGGATATGATTTCTGTGATCCATCGAGGCAACGAGCGCATCTTTCTCCTCTAATACTGAGGTGGAAACACTGACATCGAGCTCACTGTTATTCAAATATCACCCCGCCCGATCCGGTCGACCCCCCCTCCACTCCACCCCTTCACCGCCGCTTAGATACCGAGATGCACACGGAGACTCGGAACAAAAAAGTAAGTCAGTTTATCGTTCGACTCATTTGCAACGTAAACGGTAGCTTTTGAAGGCTGTCGCTGTCCGATTTCCATTCTGCGGGACTCTGCCTGAGTTCCTCATCTATGAGTAGTTACCCGGTTTCGGTTTGCTCGCCGTTAACCGAAATGAGCCGATAACATCTGAGCTGCTGTGTGATTACTTCACTCCTTGTGCATGCGACTCTTAGCCCGTGCTTATCCAAAAGCCCCCTTAAGATTGCGCTGGTGCATTTGAAATACTTGTGCAGCTCGCGACAAAGTCGGCGTGAGGCACATCTGTCAGAGTCGACGTTTATCTGCATTGCTGTTTTAAAGCGGCGAAGGCAGGAAGGAAGCGCGCCGAATGCTGCTCGCTGGAGAGACACCATCTTAGCTGCTGTCTTAAAGGGGCAGCAGCCTTGCATTTACCTGAGATGAAAAATTATGTTGTTGCTACCCTATAATGTTATTAGGGGTCTGGTTACATTTGGTAGTGTGTATTGTAACTGTTTTTTATTTGTTTTTGCTAAACAAAAGTATGTACTAGAACTTTTGATGGGTTACACTGTCATCTAGAGATGTGTATAAAATAAATATATATACAATATAATATGGTCAGCTTGTATCAGGCACAAAATAAAATGATCAGTCACCCAACACATAGCAAAGGGGTCTTTGAGCTGAGGGGGTTATTTTGAGATTTGATTGGTTGGTTTCAGAAAATGTAAGGTCAGTCAGACAGCAACAGCCCAGACAACGTCATTATATATATATATATATATATATATATATATATATATATATATATATATATATATATATATATATACAAAAATATTTTTTAACATTCAGCTTATTAGATGTTATTAAAATGGCCAAGTATCCATCCAAAGCTGCATTTTTAAGATATAGAACTTAGTCTAGTTTTTGACAGAAATGGAAGCAAGCCTGTATTGCATTCAATGGATTGTACTGTTTTTAAACACTATACTGATTGTTTAGCTGATGAAATGTCTCTCTATCCCTCACAGTCTCATTTCACCCGGATTAAATTCAGTGTGATGTCTAACCCAACTTTAGAAATAAATTGCCTTGCCTAACCTGACTGAGTTCTGTTGCATCTTTTAGTCCAGTGGTTCCCAATTCCACTGCTTGCCACCTCCCGCTCTGCACATTTTGTATGTATCTCTCATCACTTCAGATGTTTGTTCTATTTGACTGTAAGTACCCTGCGAAGGGGACATCACAGGATATTCCGCCATGATTCCAGTTCGAAGAGAGCATCTGTGTTCCATTCAAAGGGGGTCGCTAGGACTGGAGTTGAGAACCACTGTTTTAGTCTACTCTACCTCTGTAGTACTACCTGTTAGACCAGGGGTCTCCAAACTCAGTCCTGGAGGCCCAGTGTCCTGCAGAGTTTAGCTCCAACTTGCCTCAACACATCTACCTGGAAGTTTCAACTACAGTAGTCAACATTTAAAGTTGATCAAAACCTCTCATCAAAGATTTCCTAAAATCAAAACAATACTTTAAATTGATTTAAATACTTGTGAATACGGCAGTCATAAAAAAACGTACAATAGCTCAGCCTAATAACAATTTATCTATATTAAAAGTATTGCTCTTAACAGACCTCTGTGTTTTGTATTACTAGTCCAGTGTCCGCTCTCGGAGCATATAAGCACACTGTTCTATAGATTATTAAAACGTTATTTTAGCTAAAGTCTGTCTACACTGGACACGACAAAGCGACCGTTGAAAATAATTGGAAGAAAAGTGAAAAATCACGTGAAGACAACAGAGAAGCGCTCTTTCTCAACACAGTGGATTAAATCATTTTGTTAACTTTGTGGTTTATTATTTTGAGCCAGTAATACAAGTCCCTTTCACAATATATGGCTTTACAGATCTATCACTTTTTACAGTCCGAAATATTCACGCAATCATGCAGCACGCATCAAAAGATCTGCTTAACGGAGCGATCACACAAGTCAAACAAACCAGGCTTTAGGGGTCAAATGCGCTCTCTCATGGTTAAGATTGCCTAGTGTGAGCACACCCTAATTATTTTCCCGTATCCCGCACACACAAGTCTCTAGCTGCCAATCAAGTGTTGTCCCGCACGGCACACTGCTGTGATGGGTCCCGTGATCATGAAGGTCTCTAATAGGAAGGTGACTGTTCCAATGTTATGATCAAGGCTCTGGACTCCGAGCGTAATTTCTTTTTCTATAACAAACTATAAAATATGTTCTATGAAAACGTTAATGTCCTGTCAGTGACAAATAGCTTGTTTTATATTTAATTAAATTTAATTACATTAATGTTATAAATTGAGATTTAGGCTACAATAAATATTTTAACTGCTACTAAGTAAAAAGAGCATTACTGTAAAAAGTACCACAAGTGTTTGCAAACCAAATGTTATTACACTTTTGTTTAATATAGCATTAGGACTACTTTTAAATGAAAAAAGTGCACAATGCACTTTTTAATGAATTTTTATTTTTGTGCATAACATTGCAATTAATTGCGATTAATCACAGACAATAATGCGATTAATCACAGATTAATCGTGATTAAAAATGATTTATCGTTGCCCAGCACAAATTAAAATATGTTAAAGTGCAAATAAACGCACACAAAACTGAAGTACATATGGATGGAGGGATTCTAGCAGATCACAGCCTTTGTGGTCCATGTAGATTTGATGCCCTGTTAGATTTTTGGAGTGGTGCACGTCAGGTTTCAGCGTAAGGGAGTGTGTCAATGTATAGGCTACGGTAGAAGTCCGAAGGAGAACTATAAATCAGTCTTTAGATCTAATTAATGTAATTGTCCACCACTTTTTGCCTTTAATATGGTATATTCTGCAACTGAGCTCATTCTTGGGAGCAGAGTCTCCTGCGCGAGTTATTGACAGAGTCAAGGAGGTGAGTGGACTGATGCATTATCATTGGAGGAACAGAGAGTGGTCTGGGTGTGCCAGACAGCTGGTAATCATTAACATCTATGGACAAACTTTGGTCAAAAACTCAGCTACACTCTGTAGGCCTCAGTCTTTAGGTTTTGTCAGGGTGACATCACTTCAGAAGGGTGTTTATAGGTTGAGGCATCCACTGGCTGCCTAATCAAGCCAACAAGCTGGGACGGGGGGATGTAAAGTGCATCTGTTTTTAGGAGTTGAGACAGTTAGAGACTGCAACTGTCCTAGAGTACAGTTATTTTTAGCAGAAGGGTGCAGTCGGCCCTGGGTGTGACTGAGGTTGAGTTTTTGCAGGGTGGCAGTGGTGTACGCCTAGCAGTTCCTCTCACTCCCTGTCTTAAATCGCCTCTTGTGTTATTGACTGCACTTTTAGCGTCACACCCTTAACCTGTCCTGAAGCTTAGTTCTAAAAGTGCAACACAAATGATTCAGTGTTCTGTTTTGTATAAACTTGATTCTGTACCATTTGAAGTAGGACACTTCCTCATTAGATATTTGAGATAAGTCAATAATATGGTGTAATGCCTCAACATCACATGCTTTGTTGACCATTGCCCCCTATTAAAAGCCCTTTTTCCTTACTCTACTCTCAAGAATGTTAACAATATGAAGGCTATTAGGCTAAGTTTACACGAGAAAGAAATGCTGTATTACATATGCCAGGCAAGTAGTTGGCGCTGTCACCTTGTACCTGTAGGGAAGTGACGATTATATGTTGTATATGATCAGTATATGATCAGGTTTCATATTTTATTGAAGCACCCCTGGGCGCCGCCATTGGCTAGCGGACCCCCACCTGCTGTTAGCATTCCATTGACTCCCATTCATTTTGGCGTCACTTTGACAGCGAATAACTTTACACCTGAGCCAGGAAAATGTATAAAAGGCTCCATTACCTTGTATCTTTAAGTTATGGTCCCGTAGAAGCAGTTTTTGTAAAAAATAGGCTAATGATTGCGTCATAACCAGCAACTCTCTGTCGCACAGTAGAGAAATTACCGTATGGAGAGGAGGAGAAGCTCGCAGGCTATCTTTTACTGTCTATGAGGCTGTCGGGGGGCGCGGAGGCATAAAGTCAAGAGAGATAATTAATCAGAATCCTTACCAAAATTTGCTCCTGTTCACCCTCGCCTTCTCTGCAAGATTCTGTGGGTGATTCAGATTCCCCTGGCACAGCAATTAGAAGACTTACAGGTTGCTCACGTCATATCTACGTCATCAAGCTCAGTTTGAGTCTGCGCAGTACGCCCGACCCCCAGGAAGTGCATGCTTCTAATTGACTTCATTTTTCTCCGTTAAATCCAATGGGGTCGCTGTTTCCATTTCTTTTACTGTCTATGTATATGATGCGTCTGTAATATTGATTGATTGGTTGGAATATTGGTGAAGTAAATCCACATTTTGCCAAAGAAGCATTAGCAAACTCTTGAGCAGCAACAACAGTACCAGGTACTCCACCATTGTTGTGTATGAATGTTCGCGCTTGCCTTTAAAATCCACACATAATGCGCATGTCTACATATCTAACACGTACTAAGCACGAGAAAGGTGTCACCATTTTAAAAAAGATTCCTGTATTGGGTGTTTACATGGAAACGACAATGGTGTCATTTTCAAAAACTTTGAAACCCATTTTCGAAAATATTCAATCCCAGAAAAATGCCATTGTCGTGTAAACAAACAGGCAAACGCATAAAATGTTTCCCATTTTTGGCTGAAAATGTTGTCATGTAAATGGCCCCTTAGACAGGCTGATACTAGGACATTTACACTTACACCTTCTGTTTAGGCCTTATTCTGAATACAGTGTGTGAAAACAGACAGTCCATCTTGTCTTTTATGATCCACTAATACAAGGTCATAAAAGACTCTCACACTCACTCAGGTGTAAAATCCCTTTATGTTCTTACATTCTACGGCCTGGGGTCAACATTACACCTTTAGATATGGGATGTAGATATAGGTTTCTACTATTGTTTATTCGACAGTCTTGGGAATGAGATTTCATTTTTAGAATATATACTTTTGGCTGGCTTCCAGAGCTTTCCCTATTTTCCCCGTTTTTTCCCAAACCAGCATGTGGCTCTGTAACTATGCCACAGAGATAAACTAAAAATGGAGAAGACTTGGACTATGTGCATAAACCTTACACACGGTATACAAACAAACATGGAACCAATGCATTTATTAATCAGTGTTAATGTGTCGTGTCACTTTTTCTAAAATGCTGAGCATATACATCTAATCTTACAACTTATTCCATTTGATACCATGCACACAAAATTTCGTCCTTGTACAGTGTCTGTGCTATTTCTCTCCAGTTGTTACAAACTCCAGTTATAAAAATGACTTTGTAAAAAAAAAAAATGTAGGTGTGCTGATGATGAAATTTGCATCTTATCCGCTGTATGAACAAATGCATAATATACTATGGGCTTCATTGGCAAGCTTCAATAGTTGCAATCACATTTTTGCACAAGGGTTAGCATTTAACATATCACATGTTTCTGAACGGCATCATAGGAAGAGGCTAAATTCATGAGCATGTTGATGGCTTTTACGAGGGTTTCAAGCTTTTTTAAATTCTTGAAAAAAGGAAATTGTATATTATAAACTGGAAATTACAAATGAATCAGCCTCTATGCCATCTGTAGAAATGAGAGTTCACTAAATTTAATAATTAGTAAAAATTACACATGCAATAAAAATACAGTTATCAGTAATCTGTAAATACCAAAAATTGAAGTATTGGTATCTTACTCATCAAAAACCGGTATTGGTGCATCCTTAGCATTAACCAAGGCAAATTTTTATTCCGTGTTGCTTTGATATTAAAATGAGATTGAGTTCAGCAAAAGCATTGAGAATGTGCTGGATTTTTGGGGGTGCTGATTTTTTTTTAGATTATGTATGTTGCTGGTGGCAGAAGAAATTAATGTACTTCAGATATGATCAAGGTCTTTTTTTTTTACTTTGAGAGCTGGCTGAGGAGGATTCAGTTGTCCGAGAGAGCAGAGGAAGTAAGACACCAGCTTACTGGCTTGAGGGAAAATGAGACTAAGCGAGCGGTTGAAGGGGACTTGCAACGTTATGTGGTTTAGCTCCCAGACCTAAAGGAAGTAAACCAAGTTAGAGGTGAGATTTCAGATGAGTGGGGGCTTAGGGGTGTGTTTGTGTGTGTGGTATAGGACTGTAAGGATGTTGTCCATGTCTCCCCAGATTAGAGGTGATGTGACAGAATGACCCCCTACCATTGCGGCACAATCATTAACCAGGAAAAGAATCCCGTACCCATAGCAACCCCTGCAGTTCTGCCAAACCGTCTGCAATGAAACGAGGGAGCGGGGGTGGGGTGCTCAGGGTGGGGAGGGTGTGTCTCAATGTGTGTGTGGGACTATTGATGTTGGAAACGGCATGCAAGCCATTGCTCAGAATTACGTGATTTGGAAAAAAATTTGCGAAACCTTTGTTCCTGTAGCCCACTCTAAACACATGCAAATGCTTGAAATTTGCATTAGCCTTTTACTGTAGCTTAATTGTAAGGAGCGAGGCATAAATGTGTCTGTCTTAAGCACATTCTTCCAGGGAAGTATACTATCCTCTCAGGTATGTTCTTTGGAATTGCATCTTGCCCCTATGCCTTTCGATCTGACATCACCAGCTCTCTCTTGCTCTCCGTTTCTCTCTCTCTGTGCAGCTCTGCAGGAGAGATGAGCTGGCTTTCAGAAAGAGAGAAACTTCTTCCTTCCTGCTTGGGTGCTTCACAGGCATTAAATGGTTTGAGACAAGGTGAAATATTGAGGTTTGCATTACATTAGCAAAGCTACATTTCAGCCAAGCGTCCTGTGAAGAAACTTCATTTCTGTTTTTATGCAGGGCAGACCTTTCTTTTCGAGTACAAGAACTGGAGGCAAAGCAGTGAGCATGGTAGGACTGTTGTGTGAGAGTGTGTGAGTGTGTGTTTTAGGGTGGGGAGGGCTATGGGAAGTAGCAGCAGAGTTTGCGTCAGAGGGGTGTGGTGAGATAAGGCCAAGTTCACTGCTATGGTTGGTGACTTTGCCAACAATAAAGAGAAAGTCCTATGTGTGTGTGTGACAATTTATTTACAGCCAATATACATTCCCAGCCATCACTGTCGGTATTCTTAAATAAACAGTACACCCAAAAATTACAATTCTGTAACTTCAAAAAAGACCCAAAACACCCTCAAAGTAGCAATATATCTAATAGCAAATCTCCTGAAATTATATGATTGCTTACATGCTAAAATTTACTTATCTTTAATATTGAATACAAAGTGCTAATGCTATTGGTGTTTGATATCACTTGGTATTATTTGTTGCATTGGTTTTTTATTTTTTTGTCTTGTGTAAGAGTGGTCTGATCACTGAAAGAAGTACCTATTTGAAGGTCTATTTGAAGCCTTCTTTTTATCATATAGGATTATATATAGGCATGCTCTGATCAGGATTTTTCATACATTAATACTACTAATACTATTCAGCAATGATACATTACATTTATCAAAATTGACAAAAATAATGTTACAAAAGATAAGAAAAAATCAGAACTTTGAACTTTCTTTTCATCAAAGAATCCTGAAAAAATGTCATCAGGGCTCCAAATTGCGACTAAAATCAAAGTCAGTTCTATGCGGACCACAATCTAGATTGGTGGGTTTTGTTAAATGTGAGCCAACTTCTTCAGTCTGTGTGCATCAAATTTATTTAAAACACGAGTTTCACAATGTGAGTTGAATTACTGAAATAAATGAACTTTTCCACGACATTCTAATTTATTGAGATTCACCTGTACTTGAGTTTTGTGTGTGTTTATGTGCACTTCAATATATTTTAATGTAACACCTTCTTATATAAAATAAAACAAAGGAAAGAACAAGTGTCTTATCATTTATTTTACTACATAGCATTATACATCAGTAAACAATGTTTATCTGCTGTGGTACAAGTCGATTTGTGGAGATGGAAAGAATGGCATCTTCTCCCGTCCGTTGTCTCCTTGTAGTTTGAAATAATGATTTAATGATTTTATATTTATTTGTAGCCGTTGCAGCTATAATGCTTCTCAGACGAGACGCTTCTTCTTCGGCTTTTGCCATGGTCTGCACAGGTTAGACAAGCAACATGCCCGTGTACACTGCAGACTAACGGTTTGCATGTGTGTATTTAGACAACGACGCAGAAGTATAAATGAAAACTGAAGCCTGATATATAGTTCTGTGTCGGATCTACACCGTAGCCTTTATGCCGTAGGCTATGCGTCATTTTCAATTTATACTTCTGCGTCGTTGTCCTTTTGTGTATAACACTTGTTTTTTTGCTTTGTTTTATTTTATATAAGAAGGTGTAACATTAAAATGTATTAAAGTAAACATAAACAGACATAAAACACAAGTACATACGGAAGGAGCTATGCTGTAGTTTTGACACAGAAGTATAAATCAGCCTTGATGCATAGCCTACGGTGTAGGTCCGACGCAGAAGTATAAATCAGGCTTTAGTCTATGCTGTGTTTTGTTAATCCGAGGACTTCATTATTTGAAGCACACTTGCTAGCCAGTAATCTCAAAAAGCTTTGTTCTTTGTTACTTTATAATTAACCAAGTATCAGCTTTGAAATTATTCCAAATTCATAATGAATTTCAAACAATAAATACAGTTTTGGCACTCTTTAATGCAGTTAGTGCCTTAGTTCAAGAAGCACGTGAACTTATTATTTCTTTTTACTTCTAGAGTACATAATGAACATGAATTAACATCATAAGCTAGGATATATTATACGAGAGCCTACAGTATACCATTTCAAACTGCGGAAAACTTGTAAAGCTTGTAAACATTGCAACGTAATATACATTCACCTCAGTAACCATTTGTGTGCATAAGCTCTTCAGTCAGCTAGAAAAATAACTATAAAGAGGAGCATTTTGCTATACCATTCAGTCAAAGGTTACTTAAAGAACCATCTCTTTCTGACCTTTTTCTGCTTTCACCACCAAAGAAAAAATCTTTTGTGAAACGTAAAGGCTCTTCAGATGTTAAAGGTTCTTTATGAAACCATTTAGACAAAAAAAGGGTCTTCTATGGCATCGTGAAGCACCTTTATTTTTGTGTGCAACATTTACAGGATGCATTGAGGAGGAACCCAAACTACACTCAGTGGCCAAGTGATGCTTATGGTCCATGATATTGGTAAAGATTCTGCCAATGGCTCCTTACTCGATTTCTTTTTTGTTTGGAGCCCTGGTCAAGGTTTACACAAAAATATTAATTAGCAAAACCAAATTGATAATAAAAACTAAGAAATGTTTCTGAATGATTTCTGAAGCATCATGAGACACTGAACATTGAAGCAGTACAGGAATAAATTACATTTAAAAACACCATCAATTAGAAATGGTTATTTGAAATTGCAATGATAACATTACTACTTTTACTGTATTTTTTTCTCTCTTTTAAAAAAGAAAAAAAAATGGACGCTTACACAAAAGTTCTTATTCGGACAGATAAGATTGCAAAGAAAGAGCCTACAATGCTTATTTACATTTTTGAGAGATCACCAATCACAGAATCAAAAGGAGCGATTATCAGCAGACTGCGATCGGAACCCGGTTTTGTTGCCAAACCGCACTGACATCAATGGTATCATGTTTGAGTTGATTGAATCTCTCAACTCTGGAGATTTTTGGTAAATAATAGATATAATTTGTGTGATTAAATCAGAATTCATCAAAATGACTGCAAAACAATGAGTGTATATGTCATGTAAATTCAAAGTATCAAATAATAGTTTTTCATTTTTTTGAGAATGACACCTTGAAATTCATCGTTTTAGTGTGAAATGTTGAAGTAGAGTGGGTTGTCCTTCATTTAGACCATTTGTAGACCCTGTGTCTTCTGCGGCAGGCATTCAGTTGGCCGTGACCTATTCAGGTGGTTCTTTTTATTGGTCTCAACTCTCACCTCAAAAACTCTTTTCGCTGCTTGCTGCTTCTCATTTAATCTCCCAGCAGACTCTTCTGAGGCAGGGCGCTTGTTGCACACAGCCCTTTTGTTCCACTATGACTTGTGTGTGTGAGGGTGGCATGACTCTGGCTGAAGAGTGGAGTTGTAGGCAGCCAAGAGAAAAGATTTAACTCGAGGCCAGTCTCTAATGGTGCTGTTCCACTGGGTACAGTACCTGGTACCAGTTACTTTTTTTTTAGTACCACCTTGGTTGAGGTTCCAAGTGAACCTTAGCATTACCGAAACATGATATGTAAACTCTGGAGAGAATCATCACTACCCGTGTCACTGAACTTTCGACGGAAAGACACAACAGTACTGCTAGAGTTAAATCAGCACAGCCAGCAAAAGATTGAATGGAACAGTTTTGAACTAGCGCACCTTTTTTAACAACCAAAAAGTGTCGGTTCGTTGTCTGATGAGGAAGTACAGACGTTCCTCTCGTTGATAGCAGAGCAGCGTGGAATGAAAAAGTGTATGTGGGAAAAGGGCTAAACTCTCCCTCTGTATATGCTGTGAATTTGAATTAACGTTCATCTGGAAAAGCAGTATGCATTATCTCTATTTGAAACGTTAATCATTTATAAACCTTTGCCAACACAGAAGAATACGTCAACCTATGTCTAAATATGTCATGTATTGTACATTGCGATTTCAAACTAAAAGATTCTGCATGCGACCAAATATAAAAATTTTATGGATTTAAACATCGTTTAGTCGCACTGTAAGGTTAAACGTCACCAGTCCGTTGGCGCCCTGTGAATCTATTTGTTTTAATACTTAATGTGTTATTTTTAGCATTGTTCAATACAATCATGTAATTTCTTCATTAGTTACAGCCCTAGCCAATATGCAGTGATATAGCTCATAATTTCCAAGTGTATGATACAGCTTTCATTCTTCAGGTCAACCATACATTCATGAAAAATAAAATAAGTTTGAATAAAGAAAGCAATAATTTTGCCATAGTATCCTTTAAAATGTTAAAGTTGTCCCACATGCTTTGCATGTGTTACCCCGCCCCAACCCCCGAAAAAAGTTCAGGATCACAATTTTTTAAATATTTATTTGCTTTAACCCCTGTATACAACGTTTGCATTAAACTTTATGCCCTCACACTGCAAACTGAAGAAAATCATATATGGAAACATTATCTTGGGGCAGCAAGTTGATACCCAGCCACTTGTTTGTACGGATTAAGTTACATTCATTCATTTATTTGATCACTGGCATCGTTGTTCAGCATCTGTAATAGTAAGAATCTTCACCTTGGTTCATTCAAGTCAATATATTTGTATAGCATCCACAATACACAAATCGTTTCAAAGCAGCTTCTAGTAAGCTCCCTCGATAATGGCTTAATTCTTTACACTGAGCAATTTTACTGGGCAATATGATGATATATCTAACAATAATAAATGATCCACTGAGATCTAGATATGTATTCCCCCCTTTAAAAAATAGACATGGTTTTGATACTCTAACCAAAATGTTTTATTAGTTAGCCGATATTAGTACCACTGTGTAGTGAAGGAGACTGAATGAATATTTGCAGCCTCTCAGACAAACCACAGAGCAATTATTATTATTATTTTTTTAAAGAGATTAACATATTCAGTTTTTTTTCTAAGAGTAAGATGGTTTTCAAAAAAAAATATTAATAGTTAACGGTTGGATTTTTCTGTGGTGATTTGCATGTGTTTACACCACTGATGTAGATCATTGGTTTACACTCTGTGCTCCTTAGCGTGACCTAAAACATGGCGGAAGCCAGCGCGTCATGACGTAGATTCCCATTCTCTATTCACATTATGTCCATCAAGATAATCTTCACAAGATAATATAACATATATATATATATATATATATATATATATATATATATATATATATATATATATATATATATATATATATATATATATATATATATATATAAACTTGGGCTATAAATGAATTATAGTACCACGTTCGCTCAGCTTCAGCATGACCACCACCATGCTTCCCATAACTTTTTTTAAACTTATTGTGGCGTGTTCAGTGAAAAGGATTTACTCTGTGTATGAATTTTAATCCACGCTACATTAGCCTTTTCATGCATACTGGAATAAATACAAAACTAGAGCCTAACTTGTTAGCAATTGTCTTTTTTAAGAAATGTAACCGTTTAAAAAAATCACGAGTGGGGTGTAACTGGAGTGTTTTATTTCGTAGAACAAAACGTGAAAGTATCTTGAGCCTGTGTGAACCACGGACCTTATTTTAGGGATTTAACCAAGATCCCATAAAAAAAAAATCAATTTACTCTGGGACAATGAGACCGACCGGAAATGCTAAAATGCTAACTCGCTTCTGAGTTTTTGTCTACAAAGTGACATCATAGTTCCACCACTCTATAATCCCGCACACTCTAAAGCGAAACTAAACTGCATTGGAAACGCAAACTGTGCCGAGCAGAGTCATACCACGCAGTGGAAAAACGCCATAAGTCTCTTCTTTTTAGGGATACAGTACTGAATTGAAAGATGACCTCTTATTTTTGTAATGTTAACCGATGTTCTGAACCAAAAGTACTAATTAACTTTAGCATTTTCTGCACTGTTTTTGCTATGCAAAATTCTGCTGAATAGGTTACTTTACATATTTGTCAAACAATCTTGTCCTGTCACATTTACAGTGGTGACATTTACCATGGTTTGGCGAATTTTCATGGGCACAGTCTAGTCATTTTAATAGGAATCCATGCGATCAAAAATTTTATGTGACTGCAAAATGTTTCCCCCACACAGATTTCACGACTGGTTCAAGTTCGTCATGTTGACCAAAAGAAAGCTGCTTGGTTTGCAAGTGACTTCCGTGTGAGCTGTGCTTCATACATCACTACATTACTGAAATAGACAATATACCTTTTTTGCATGCACAATTTTTCTGAAATTTCACTAATGTGACAAGCTACAAAAGTGTGCCAGACCTTACGGCAATTAATAAAATCTAGACAAATGTCAAAGTTCAATTGTATTACCATCTGAAACTATAACTGGTACCAGAGCAATACTTTTTAAGGGCATAGTGCTTTAAAGAGAGACTCCTGACACAGGGTGGTCTTTGGCCAAAGGGAGGCATTGTACCTTTAAGAGGCTAAGGGAAAGAGCCAGAGGGTAAGACAGAATCCTTGCACCACAGCCTGTGCTCCATGTGTCTCACCAAACCCTTTGCCTGCTCATCCCCCACACAAACCCCATGCAGCTGTGACCTTACATGTGTATCCTCCCCTTCTGCCTCTTTTATCTTTTCCTCTCTGTCTCTCTCTCTCTCACTCTTTTACTTTCTCTTCTTTTGCTTTTTGACCGATGAGTTGATTACATGGAGGGACACTGTGACAGCACTGGCTGGTACACAGAACAAGATGTGCCTCAGGCCCCAACAGACTGCATTAAAATTACGCTGTTCTGACATATTTAAACAGCAGCAACAAACATGTACACGTACACGCAGATTTGCACATGCATACAACCAGAGACCTTATTTTCTTGAAATTTTTTTTATCCTTATCAAGTGTTGTAAAGGCTGTCGTCTTGTTTGAAAACTAAAGGAACATCTCATTTGTTTTCGTAGTTGGTCCTCGAACACCTTATTTGGCAGTGCATGGAGTTAGTGGAGCGGCTCTGAGAAAAGCTAAGACAAAGTAAGTTTACTCGTCAGTCAGTTATTCCCTTAGAGGTTGGTTCAGTTCACGCGCTTTTAGCTTATGTAACAGCTGTGAACCATTATTTGCTACTTGCTATTGCTAATATCATTGGACAGAAATTGGTATACCCTGTGAGCGCTAGATGAGTCGTCATAATTTTGATGCATTTAACTGATAAATGTTCTAAATGTATCTAAAAATATATATCTGCAAAATGTTAATTCACATGAGCACATGATGTCTTCACTCCTCAAAGCTAAAAAAGAATGTGCTGCATTCTGCAGGATAGATTTAACATGAATGGTTGATCACTTATCGATCAAACAGTATCGTCCTGTCTTAAGGTGTGGTCACATTCTCTGTGATTCGTTGAATATTTTCGGGGGAAATACAGTCATTTCAATAGGAATCCACACGATTGGGAATTTTACATTACGGAAAGAAATTTAATCATAATTACATTTAGAATTGATTTGTTTTGTTTTTCCAAATATGAATCGATGAGCAAATTCTTTGTTCAGGCCAGAAAGTCATACACTACTAGCTTGTTCGCTGAATGTGAAACTGTGTCACATCAGTTAACCAAGCAGCTTACCTGACATCCTTTTAAAAAGTGAAGTGCAAAAAAAGCGCTGTCAGTCGAAGTGTGCAAACTAATGATTGGAAAGAAAACTGAAAACTAATGCAAATGTTCACCAAAATGTAAATTATGCAAAAACAGAAAAGGTTGCACAAGTTTTGCCTACTAATTAAGATTAGGTGAAATATTACCCAGGATTCTTCACACTGAGTTAAGCAATCCTATTCCATGAGCAGGATCCTTGGAAACAAGATCTCACATCACTACAGTACCTCTATATTCTCAAGCTTTGCTATGCAGCATGTCACAAAATCTGATCTCATATCAGTTTCCGCTGTCATGATTTTCGTGTTTACTCTGTGTGAGCTTGTGTTTTTTTTCCACCTTAGGGCTTAGTGGCCATTGTCTTAGACAGTAGAGCTATCTGTGTGAATGTTTGTGTAGAATGCTTTCTAGACTAAAACAACCAAGTACCCCGCTTTTTATTTTGTGAGCTTTCATATGATACTTAATGTAGACTAGAGTGCTAAACCTGAAATGAGTGTTACTGTAGCTACTGTAGTTTGTTAGGTAACTTCAAGATTGACATTTTAAGTTTAATTTATTGAATCCTCTATGTGCAGATTCTGGTTGGGTAAGTATCTACAATAACACTAGTTAATGCAATGATATCACTTTGGAAGACATTCTTAAGAGATGGTGGCTATGTGATACCTATTTTTCCTGACAGAATAAGATGTCTTGGGTTTCCCTTAAAAACACTAATTTGGACACGGATTCAACAAATATCCTTTTAAACTTGGAATGATTTCACTATTATATTCCCTTCCACCTCCATTTGCCTCAATCAATCAGTGAAGGAACATGGTCCTAGAGTGGGGCAGCTCTTGTACTTGAATTTGAGCAAAGGTTTTACTTAAGCCCCTTTCACACTGCCATTCGTGCAAATACACAGGTAAAGTGTTCCTGCAATTGTTCCCGGGTCGCTAGATTTTGCACTTTGACACTGCCAGTGATGACCCGGTATATGTGCGTGCTTTCACACACAACCCTTGAAGATCCCGTAACGACACGTGACATCAGCGCGTGACGTGTAATGTACGAGTCGAAAACGCTAGGCACATTATACTTTCACTGAAGCAAGCAAACGATCTCTGCGTCAGCGCGGAAAGTGAGGAACTAACTGATCTCTGCTTCATTACAGTTTGCACATATGTTTTCGTCGCGAACGTTGATCTTCCTTCAAAACAGATGGTCAAAGAGTCGCGCGATAACGCACGTCATCACTTCGACACGGAATTAGATCTGGCTTTTGTTCACACAGCGCTCGTCCCGGGTCGAACCCCGCAATGTTACTATGTCCCCGACCCGGGTTCAATGCGGTAATCACTCCCGGGTCGTGGTTGCTTTCACACAGAAGGCGACCCGGCAATGTTCCTGAAATATTGCGGGTCCGACGTGCAGTGTGAAAGGGGCTTTTAGAGCGGTCAGAGAAACTAGCTATATGACAGCAGGGGAGCAGGAGAGGCCCTGCCTTTCCTCCCTGCTGCTAGGAAAACTTTCCCAAACTGCTCAGAGAACAACACACCTCCCTATCCCCTCCGTATATACTTCTCCTGCACCCTCTCAACCACTCTTCCGAGGCGATCCAGTTGGGTCTAGCCGTGGTATGGAACACAAGCCAACGTTCAATCTCAGGTTACACGATTGTGCAACATGCGGCTTTGAACACCCTTTCAGTCATTCAGAGCTGACGTCCTACTTCCATCTCAGGGCCTCATGCATTATGAGTTGAGCCCCTTCTGGTCCTAGTAAGTCCCAGAGTAACATTCTCAAAAGAGCAACAGTTTATAATAAGGTTCTGCTGACCTTAGGTCCTCTGACGTGTCTCAGTTGATGGTCAAGTTTGAAAAACTGGGATTCAAGCCTGGGAAGCCCCTGACATTTTTCTGGAAGTGCCCAAGAGATATAATGCGTCATGGTATTAGGGCTGGGTTTGTACTGCTAACGGTTTCTGCAATACATGCAATAGTCAATCAATCTGGTGTGGCTTCCTTCATCCAGATGTTTTTTTGTAAACATAAGGGAGAATTAAAGTTTTTGTGTATCTGCATTTGAAAGCAGCTTTGGTTGAATTTGTAAATGTAAATGTACTGTACACAGTAAATTGCATTTTCTGATTATTATTGCAGTTTTAACTTTAAATACTTAATGAAGTAGAAGATAATGGCTTTTAACAATTTGGCATTGCACTGGTCTTTTTGCTCTGGTTGCCCCAACATTTCGGTTTTTAACATGTGGATTATAGGTCCTCCTCTTAGAATGCTTAACACGATGAGTAATCTTAGGTTCCAATATAATTTTTACTGCCAATACTTCCTAAATATGAATACCAAAAGTATGACACTCTTTGGGGAAGGAGCAATGGACAGAAGGGTGTGCGTGGTGAGCTATGCAGTCCCGGGCGGCCACTCTACCCACGTCGCACTGGGGCAGGGAATGGTTGCCACGGGGGCTTGGGAGAGACTGAGTGAGAACTTCATGACCCAGATTGAGATGGTTCTCTCTTCCCCCCCTCCACCACCAATCTTCCCTGTTCTTTCATTTTCTACTCAATACTATGTCTCTGCTATCCTCTCTACCTTGTGTTTTCCTCTCTAAACCTTGATGTTCCCTCTCTGAGTAATACGAACCCCCTCCTCTCTCCATAACTTCCTGCTGGGGCATAGAGGGACCTGGGGTCACACCCACCCCACCCTCTTTTATTCCTGGAACTACTCACAGCACAAGCTCCCAGGGGAGCCTTTACACACACATATTTACACTCACATACTCTGGTAATGCTTCCTCACCAATGCACATCATCATCTCTCCAAAGGATTTGCCAGTGGGCAAATACTACTCTCGATCATTGAAGTGCTCAAATACTTTCATTTTGCCGGAGCCAGCCTTGCGTGCATAACTTGCGAGTCAAAAAGTCCTTTTCCCGCGAGTTGTGGGTGAATTAAGATAAAAGGTACCTGTCATGAAGTTGTATTTTGCATTATATTTTATAAATTAAAAGATAATTTTTAATTATATAAAAATTATTTAGCAGTGTTCTTCCTTGCATATTTGAGACTGTACTGCTCGTAGTGAGTTTTGAAATGAGCAATTCTCCATTCCCCAGCACCAAGAACAAAAACATAAGCACACTTCATATTTTCATCTTGGTGGCTCTGCGTAAGGACTATTATACACCTGTGTTGCCAAATAGAGTTTGAAATAAATACAAGAAAAACCTTTAGGCATCATAGATAAACCAATGATAACATTTCCAGGATAAAGGTCTTCAGCATTTTGATTATTCCTTAATAGTTGTAAAGACGTGTGGCACTAGATCCTATCCCCCTGCAGAGGCCCATCCCCTGATTATATTGGCTGAGAGAACTTTTAATTGGTACATCAGTGCCCATTAGAAATAATAGAAAACTTATTTTCTGTGTATGTAGTTTTAATGTTAAAAATAACATATGTTATTCATTTTTAATTATTAAGTTAATTGTTAATGTCTTTTAAAGCTAGAAATGGTCAATGGTCATCAGCAAGTGTCAGCCTACAATCTAAAAAATGATGGGTTGTTTCAACACAAATTTGGGTCAAATATGGTCAGACCCAACAGTTGCTGGATTAAATAAATAAAACAAAATTCTAACTCAAAAGTAAGGTTAGTCCATATTTGAACCAAAGTTGGGTTGGAATAACCCAGCATTTCTTTCGAGTGTATCATTCTTAAAATGTTTCTTAAATGTGGCAGTTCAAATTAAAATACCTGTCCGTCTGCAAGTTTAATTGGAGAGTGCTTTTTGGACCCCGTTTACAGACGTTCTACTCGCATTGAGTGTGTATGAAGCATTACAACACGACAAACACTGGTGTTTACCAGCCATTTCAGACAACATTAGCCATAAAAAGGAATGCATATATGTTTCTTCACAGTGCATGTGTTCACCGTGTGTCCGTGCCAGGTTTGGAGGAGGGGCACATAGAGGGCGGCCACACCCCAGCTTATGGGGGGCCACACCTCTTTGTGGAATCTACTGAAGCTGGGTCACATGACCCCCACTCCCACCCTCATGCCTAAGCGTTACCACATTTCCCCCCTTCTCTTTCTCTTCACTAATACTGCTGCACTCTGTGAGACTGGCCTCTCTCTTTTACTACTCAGTCTTAAAGACCTGGGTGTGACTCTCCTTGGCTCGAAGAGGGAGGCGACCCAGCACTGTTGACTACTCCTCCCTACTGGTTAATTTGCCCTTTTCTCCTCTTGTCTTTCTCCAGCTGGTCAGTTTTTGAACTGTCTTTTCCCACATCTAATCTTCTGTGTTTCTACACCTTTGTCATTTAGTTTCTAAGGTATTGTTGAAGTACTATCTAAAGTATCTTTAGTATAGTTCAGTCTAGGCCTTTTCCACCCATCATCTCTTTTGTTTCCTCCTCCCCCAACTAACTTGAGTTTAAGAGGGACTAAAAGTCTTCTTACTCTTCTCACATTGGTCTAGTGAGAATCCTTAACTCTCTCTCTGTAGCCTCTTGCTAACTTTATACTAGATTCAGTTCCGAACTTGGGTCACTTTGTTCGGGCGAATTGTAGATTGTGGATTTTTCTAACTCCTGAGACTGTTGGTAAGATTAAAACTTGACGCTCTGCTCTTGACTTCACAGTGTCAGACGAGTCCGAAGAAATCCAGTGCAGCCACCTCTGAGCCTGTTGAGGAGATGCCATCCATACAAATCAAGCCGGAGCCAGAGGAGGTGGAGTGTATGGTGGTGAGTGAGCTTTTGTAATGTGGCATATGTGTGTGTGTGGGGCTGCTGAACTTCGTAGTGGGATGGGAGGATATGAAGCCTGCAGTTTTTGGTAAGGGGTGTGGTTGCTGTGTCATGGAAATGAAGTCAGTGGTCCTCATGGTTCCTCTAGACTGGATGAACTTGGATCACTTCTTTCTAGGTAAGGACAGGGCATATCTAAATGTTTAGGCAATATCTATTATACAAATGCATATGATTCTCAGGAGTATTTGACTTTGTACTCTCAGGCGTTAAAGTCTCAATGAAACAAAAGTAGCAACAGATCTTTTCCTCCATATAACATCCAAGTGAAATGGATTGTCAAAAAAGAAAAAAAGTACAGTGGGGAATTGGTTCTATATATTGGTTTTTGATTGGATGGAGGGAGGTCTGAATATGCTGATTGTAGGAAAAGGGGGTGGGGGGTTCTGCAGACTAAATATTTGAAAGTCCAACATACACCTCTAGAGGAAGGTTATGATAGTTAGAACATTTTGTACTACATATTTTTTGTCCAATCAAATGCTTTCTAGAATAAAAGACATCACACAATGCTCCTCCTGGAAAAGAACAACAAGACAGGAAGCTGTTGTCTGAGCAAGATGTAAGGTGACCAGAAATAGATTTGTCTGTGATGTTTACTTTCTACCCTGCCAACTGCGCAAATAAAATTGACTTAATCAGAAAAGCTTATTGTAGCTGCCTTTTAACTTATAAAAGTTTTTTTAGGTGACCGATAAAAATCAGTGCAACCCAACTCCTAGTCCTGTAAAGTCAGCTAATCAAATTGAAATTTGTTTTTGAAAAGCACTTTCTTTTTTGCATTTAACATGCAGCAGATATGCATCCCATGTGTGTCTAAGACCAGCAAAGAGCTAAATAAATTCTTTGAAGACAGTCCATTTATCAGTTTTCCATGAATGCTTTGGAACTTGGAAATAATTTTTTCCCTATAACTAAATATACAAAAGAGCATGAAGAAATAGAAGAGCGATCATTAACAGGCAATTCCCTCTGCCGGATGGTATCTTACAGTCTGAAGTTCCCCATTAGGAGTCATAATATTTTATGTATTAATATTACTCTTCTAGTGCTTGTTCCCCTTCACTTTGTTGTGGAATCTTTTTGTACCTTCTATCTTTCCTTCCAAGTCTCGCCAAGGCCCTAATAGGATATATCGAGGGAGGCTTCGTTCTGCTGTAGTCATGGCAACGAGGCTCTGGCGGGAGTTGGAACTACTGTGATGTAGCCTCCCCACACCCCTCCGCCTGAACACACACACACACACACACACTGACACACCACCCCACCCCCTCACAACACTCCCACTCCATTACTATACACTCATAAAGCCATAAGACACACGAACACCACATACCTGCAGAGGTTACACACATGCTCTCATCCACATACACAATACATGCCTGACATACACTCATTTTGGAGTTAACAGGTGCATTTAGGCACAAAGATATGCTCTTTTATTATCATAATCTTCATACCCATACACACAGCCTTCTCTGTGCTTAATGCGCTTTTACCCAGCCGACGCTTCATAAAGACTGGACTCACAACCAGTGTTTATTATAGAACAGCTTTGCCGCTGATCAAAAACCTGTAGAAAGATCCACTGGGGAAAGTCGAAGGTAGCTGTTGCTCTTCGTTGAGTTCAGTTCAGTTTGGGAAAAAGTACCTTGGAGTTGCTGTTAAGATCTGCTGTCGATTTCACCTGCGTAATCTGATACGGCAGGTGGCTGTGAAAAAGAAAATCAGTGGCTCACCATTGGTTGCCAGTTATTTCAAGCTGGTGCATCAGTTTATTGAGTGGGTCTTGGTTGACAGCCTGACATTGTAACCCGTTAGGTCAATGAGGCCCAGGGTGGGTAGTTGGTGAATTGTTTGTGGGAGAGGCTACATGACACTCCCTTTCAAATGCTTGGCAGGGCTGCAAACTCAGATGCTATATCTCCCTCAGCTATTGTCTCCTTTCACTCCTATATTTTATCATCCGTATCTGAACACCACACCCTGCAGAATCCTAAACGACTGGTCTGACTAAACAACATGCAGCCTAAACCTGCAGTGGGCTCTCAGAAGCTCTTGAGCTTGAGTTTAGGGTAGGATGCACAACAGATTTAGCATCAAGCATGATTCCAGGCTGGGTATACTGGCATATATTGGACATAGTCGGGATGGGAGGAACTATCATAGTGATCATAGACCTTGTGTCATTATTATGACAGTTTAACGGTGGACTGTCTGGAGAGATAAAACAAGATGGGCTCTTATTTATGTTCCTGACATAATCAGACGGAAGTCTTACCACTTTAAGGTCTTTAAAAACGGCTTGGTACCAAATGTTCATTTCCAGCATAATGAGCAGAGCTTCAGAGAACCGGACTGAAATTTGGCTGCAAGGATGTCAAGAATACCGGTACCAGTCTACATGCCATTTTTTGAATGTGTTAATGGTCAGTGTATAATATTTTCTTTTTGCTGTGGTATCAAAAATCTTGATAGGTCATTGGTATTGTTTTTGGCTCCTGAAATTTGTTACCATATTTTATGGTGCAGCATTATGCTTTTACAACCTAATGAACTTAGCATAGCGCAGCACCAGTGCTGGGTAGTACCTGATTAAATATAATTTGGATTACATAGGCAGGTTCTAAAAATGAAGTACTAAATTGATCATAATCAGACTGCAGTTACTTTTCTATAGAATATAATTAGTATATAAGTAAATTATTCATAATGTATTGATTCATGTTGTTTCTTCTTTTTTTCTCTCTCTTTCTGTCATTGTTAAAAAAACCCTACCCCTTATATACATTCGGAAAGTCTTCCGGTTTTATGGAACTGCACCAGTCACTAGTCATCAGTTGACTTTAATTACACATAAATGGAGAGGCCACACAATTAGTTAAGTTTACTTAGTCATTTTTATGATTTAATAAAAAAAAAAAAATTAATTAAAAAAAACCCTGTGCAGTTTTTTCAAGAACCTCGTTTGGGAAACCTTTTTGTGAATATATGCTAAATGCACTTCATGATGTTGGTAACAAAGAATGGAACATAATTTCTTATGGGTTAGGTTAATAATAATAATAATAATAAATAATAATAATAATAATAATAATAATAATAATAATAATAATAATAATAATAATAATCAAAAGTAGTCATAATACATTACCTTAAATGTGTAATCCAACAGATTACATTACTAACCACAATTTCCATTATGTAATTTGTAATAAGTAGTGGACTAGAATTTGTAAGATACCTACCCAGCACCATTATCCTCTCTTTGAAGGTAGCCCCTCCCTGTTTTTGTAAAACATTAAATCAATTGTCGTTACGACGTAAAAAAATCATGTTTCTAGACAGGAATGCAGATAGTTGCAGTTAGTCTTTTGTTGTCTGTTGTAATTGATTAGTAACCTAATTTGTAACAAAGCTTTTTCATCACTCAGTGCTGTGGTGGAATGTAAACTTGGTGAACTCTCTTGGGAATATTATTAATGGCCAATTTCCCCGTTAATGGTTGTCGTTAAGGTCAACAGAGAGTCATACTGCCATCAGTCCATCATTCCTAACAATGTTAAAAGGAAGGATTTTTTCACTGGAATCTCACATAATAGTTCTAGTTTCCTTCTCTCGCTCTCTCAATTTGTTCTGCATTTCTGCACAGTCAGAAACAGGGAGCGGTTCTCTCTGCGCTGCCAATCTTTACCATGAGTAGTTGCTCTTCTGTCCTCATTCATGTTTATGCCAATACTTTCTCACTGGACTACTCCATTTACTTTATATCTTTGTTTTGTGCTTGATATGCTAATAGTTGGCTGTTATTTAGTTTTGTCTGTGTTTTCACCTGTGTTTCTTCATATTGTAGTATATCCACAGCAAGATTTGAAAAAACCCAACAGCTACAGAAAATCATAGCTGTGTAAGAAAATCATAATTGTGTTGTTTATGGGCTCTTCCATTGTCGTCTTTGTGTAGTGGGAGGTGCAATGACAGACACAAGTGGGAGTGGCGTCCGGCCATGGATTGGGTTATATACCTAACATAAATAAAATCTCCCCAAAAAGGGGAAATAAAGTGTCCAAAATAAACAGGGGAGTTGGTGTGACAGGGACATCATGATGGCAGGTACTGTCAAAAGCACGTGCAGAGGGGGGCGGTGGTGGGTGCTTGAGCACCTGCCCCTTTACAAGCATTAAAAGCTTGTATGTGTTTACAGTACACAAGCAACGGACGGTTAAGACAGCTGACTCTGTGATGTGACCCTGTCTCCCTCAATTTCAATTTCAATTTATGTGAGCTTTATTGGCATGACAAAAACTTTTGTATTGCCAGAAGCAAAATTTTGAATTTGTTTTGCCATTTATATATATATATATTTATATGTGTGTATGTATATGTGAATATATATAGATGTATATATGTATATGTATATATATATATATATATATATATATATATATATATATATATATATATATATATATATATATATATATATATATATGTATAAATGTGTGTGTGTGTGTGTGTGTGTGTGAGTATTGCTTTCTCCCACACGACGAGCAAATCTCCGCATTTTGAACAGTCAATAGCAAATACTTAAACTAATAACAAAACATACTTACAGTAGCTGATTCAGAAGCACCAGATTGTCGTAGCAAAGTCACGAAACAGTCATCCATAAAATGCATTGCTGTTCTGTTGTAAGTAATCTTAAGCTTCCTAAATGCATGTACTTTCAGAAGGCCAAATAAAGTGCTTTTGCTTTTGCCTAGAAACACAAAGCATCTCCCGGACATGGCTGCTTCAACACTGAGGTTGCTGAAACCATGCCTTCTTTCTTTGCCAGAACATTTGGGTGGTATTAAGCAATTATTTCCACATTGTGACATAGACATGTGGGCCGTGTTTGAACAAGCCGTTTTAGTGGGGGGCTTGGCAGAGTCTTAATTTTGATAAAGAAGATCTCTCTGGTTTTGAGACTTTAGTCTTTGCAGCTTTAGGGATCTTATCTATGCACAATCAGCTTGTAACAGCCTTTCGAGGAGACGCATGCTCAACATTTATTGACTGTGGTGACGAGGCTCCATTTAATTCAGGTGTACCTCATCACGTGCCACCTGCCATTGGTTGTTGCTGTTCCTGTCCTCTCTCTCACACCCACGCCTGTCAGGAACCTGATGAAGGGCGATTTAAGGATGGGGTGCATTAATAATAAGGGGAGGCAGCTGTTCCATCGTATTTGTTAATCATAAGGTAACAATTTAGTTTTGACAGATCATGCAACATTAAGCCATAGTGTAACCAGTAGCTTACAGATGAGGGTTATGTTGCAACTTGGCTCTTTAATATGGAGTTTGCAGCTATTCTTCAACTGGCTCTTTTATAATGGACTCAAACTTGGCTCATCCACTCTTATTCATAATGAAGTGGCTTATTTTTTTGAGTCACTAGATTTTTGAAAAATAGCCAGGATCATGTAATATATATGAACAATTTGAAAGCTGCATTTAATGCAAAGATAACTGGTTTAGATTGTATACACTTACCATGGTACCAAAAATCCTGGAATAAAAATTCTAATAAGATTTTGTTAATATAAGTATCATTATTATCATTAAACTGGAGACCTTAACTATCTGTAATATCTGTTTAATTTAGGAAGACAAAATATCCAGTAATTTGGTGGCTTTGGTGTTGATTTGTGAAGATCTCTTATAATGTCTTTTGTTTCTCATAATTTGCTTTCGTTAACAAATCTAGTTAACGCATCCTATATGTATAGCTAATATGAATGTTGTCTAAGAGATCACACAGATCAAACACAATTGGTTTTGATAATGACAGCCAACGGCTCATCCTTCTCACAATACTCACTTGCTGCCGCAGGCCTAGACAGTTTTTTACAACTGCTAATAGATATTGAACACACGTAGCATCAATTAACATCCCACACAGCATGCTAGTGATAATTGGGTCGACATATCAATGTCGTTTTCCCGACTCCAGCGCTACATCTTTACATGATTTCTTTGAGTTTGAACAATGGAAACCAACTCAAGATGACAAGAAAGGTGGAGTGGATAAAGGGTGGGGATGCAGAGAGAGTGAGGTGGCTGGGTGGAGAACCATAGAGAGACTGAGAGAGAGGTGGGTGGGATCGAGAGAGAGAGGGAAAATGAGTCAGCTGATATACCTCCCAGTTTCCATGACAACCGTAGGCCTTTCCCACCCACTCTCCCCTTATTCTCCGTTTCGTTCCCACCCTGGCCCACTCTCTCTCGTTTTCTCTCACTTGTTTCCTCCCAACACCTCCAGTTACACAACTTAGCTGTATAACCTCTGTGTATACCCGTCTTGACTTTGGCGTCAGGAGAATTTGCCATGCTGCTTATGTTTTTGATGATGTCATTTAAGCATGTGAATTGAAAAGTTAAACATTTTAATGTATCTAAACAATACCATGCATGCATATGCATTTTGTGTAGATGCATCAAGCTGAAAGATCTCATTACAACAAATAAACATAAAACCTTATTTTTAATGCAGGCAACAATATTATTATACTGTAATTAATTGATACCTATTATTGAGTGTTTAGAGACAAAATGGAGATTAGTATGTAATAAAAGCCTAAAATAATAATAAGTAATTAAAAAAACAATACAACAGTAAAGCATTAAATAAAAGCAATTTGATTAATTAAAAGAATTTTTCATACAAGAAATTTGTATTTTGTTTTATTTACATCTCCAGTAATGGTTTCAAAATAAGCTTGCATTAAAAATCTCTTTTAAAAACAAACAAACAACTATATAATAATATCTCACCTGGAGCTTTAAAGTGTCAATTTAAAATGTAGACTGCCCATTGGGGAAAATATTGAATTAAAAAATATTATAAATATTTAAAAATATTTTAATTGGTGCCTAGCAGGATGTGAAAGAAAAATAATTAATGAAAATCTGAAGTGTTTTTACCTGTTTGCATCCTTAAATTTCCCATAGACTTAAACTGAAGAATGGAACTAGAGACCAGAATATCATAGAGAACCAACAACTGCAAAGCAATGTTCGAAACAAAACAACAACAACCAACTATGCAACTATTACCAACCACATAGCAATTCCCTGACAACCACCCCCATCATCCTAGCATCATGGCTGTGAGTTTTCCCATTGAAAGTCAGTTTAAAGTTTTGGTTTCAATTGGTTTCAAACTTTTCATTTGTTGTATTACCTTCACCGAAAGCATTAATGCACAGGCCTTACTTACTAAGGTTACTCATAAGTCTCACTGCAGAGGGAGTTTAGTGGGTGTAGTATGTGCTCATACATACATACACAGATCTCTGCTTTGTGTATGTGTGTATAAATGTGTGTGTCTGGGCTTGGCTGTGTTGAGCTGGGCTCATGCCAGGTTTAGGCCTTCTCCTCTGCAGTGCAGAGGCCCAATCTGGCCAGCCATTGTTTCTGTGTTTTGTGGAGCTGCTGCAGAGCTGAGCATGAGCGCTCCGTACCCTCCCTTTCCTTTCTGTCCTCCGTAATCTCCTTCCTCGCCTCATTTGCTCTTCCGTATTTGTTCCTTATCTCCCTTTTTTTCTTCTATTTTTGTGCTTCTACAGAAAGAAGAGCCCTTAGACGAATATCCTGAGCCTACAAACCTCAAAATCGAATCCTCGCCCCCTCCGCTCCATGACATCAGCACACAACACAACACTGATGACCAGACGGAACCCGTGGACCTGTCGCTTAACAAGCCCCGCCCTTTCCTTCCAGTAGCCACGGCAACCTCCTCCCCTGCAAACCCGCCTCCTCACAACATCACGGCGAGCGCCACCATCCCGGCGGTGCTGTCGCCGGGCTCCATCCTGGCGTCCACGCAAGGGGTCGGAGGTCAGCAGATCCTGCATGTCATCCACACCATACCCTCCGTGAACATGCCCAGTAAAATGGGTCAGCTGCAGACCATCCCTGTGGTGGTGCAGTCCTTACCGGTGGTCTACACAACCGTACCCACAGACGGAGTGGCTACCGCCGCCATCACAGTGCCTCTCATCGGAAGCGACGGGCGGTCGGAGGGATCAGGTAATATGGCTGTGTCCTATTGCACATGCTCAGTTATAGCACTATTAGTCCAGCTTTAAAGTCTTCTTATATCATATTGTTCTTTAATTTGGTATGGCACACATTGTTCTAGTTTTAGGTCACAGACAATTGTGCTCTGACCTTTTATCTGAAAGTGATATAGAATGAGCATCCACAACCTCATAAATCTATATAATAGCTACAATAGTAGGGTTGGGAATCATGAACCTGTTCTTATTGAAAACTTTTTTTTTCAATATACCGTTACCGTATGCTTTTCTTGAGGTTCTGTTCCGTTGGTGGAGCGTGTGAGAATGAACCAGACCAAAAAAGACACAACGTGTATTAGAGACATTTTGGTGTTGTGATGATGTTCATAGTATGTTTTATTTTTAATGGCTATATGCAAGCTTTCTAGTAAGAGTCATTAATTTTAGAAGTCACTGTAAAAAGATTTTTGTGGTATGTCATCTGAGCAAAGTTTGTGAGCTACTAATAAGCTTTTTTTTCTCATTTGTTTTCAGGATAGTCAATTGGTTTAAAATGTTATTAAATGTATTGAAATATTACATATTAATATAATAATATTAGAAATGTAATGTTTAAATTAATTTATTAAAGACTTTGTGGTATTGTAGTTTGTTTTTTCATTTGTTTTAAGTGAAAGAGTCACACAATATGCGCTACAATTTGTAAGCTTGGGGTCAGTAAGATGTTTTAAAAAAAAAACATTCATATAGGATGGTTAAAGCATTTATTCAGAAAGGATGCATTAAATTGATCACATCTATTTCTATTTCAAAGTTCTTTTTAAATTCCTGTTCATCAAAGAATCCTGAAAAAAAGTGTAACTGTTTCCACAAAAACATTTGGCAGCACAACCGTTTTCAACGTTGATTATAATACGAAATGTTTCATGAGCACAAGCATATTAGAAATATTTTTTTAAGGATCATGTTACAGTAAAAACTGGAAAATTCAGCTTTGCCATTAAAGAAAAATAATTACATTTGAAAATATATTCAGATAGAAAACAGTTATTTTAAATTGTAATTTTCAACAAGTACTGCATTAATGAACATAAGGGACTTGTTAAAAAAAAACACTTGCAAAAAAGTCCTACTGATTATTTCACAAACTGCATTCAATTGTGCAAGAAATTAAAAAACAATTTTCCTTTAATTCAAAGATGAAACTTTCTGTACACTTTATAGATGTTACATGTGTTAAGATCAGTTCTAATTGGTTTAAGAAATGTTCAGCAGTTGTAGTGTTCAATTAAATTAATCTATGCTTTTAAACTTTATTTAATTGCACCATTAACTTTGACAGCTCTCATTATAACCATTTTGTTGAAATATGGAATGATAAATCTCATAATTTGACAGTCTTATTTTCCAAATTTTGTATATTCTTTCTTCCTCAAAATGACCAAAAGGCTCATTAAGGATCCCGAAATGTTAAATGGAATAGAAGCAGAATCATTAATTACTTTATAAATCCCCATCCCTATTCAGTAAAGTGACATGCTCTGACATGTGGCATTGTGCAGTGTGTCAAAAGCCAGAATCCAAATATGAGCTTGGGATGGATCTTGTCTTCTCTTATAGAAACTGTTCAAATGGCATTGCTGATCATCTGACCTTTAGTTCTTCCGCCCATTTCCTTTAGGCAGTCACACCCTTGGTCTCGCCCTCTATCAGGTTTGTGCCATTGCCATTTAGTTATCAGCATACAGATGCTGCTTCATCCCACACATGTGGATGTGCAAATGAAAGACACAAAAGATGATTTCGGGGCGAGCCAGATCTAAGCTTAAACTTTTAATTAAAGGAGATAATGAAACAAATCTTACCGGCCTTTATTTGAATGGTGCTATTAAATAGAAATTGCTAAGTAAAAGTACACACTGTTTTTTTTAAGCCTTTTTGTTTTAAAGAAACATGTTGCATCAGCTTTTAACATAGCATTGATCTTTTAAGCAGGAAAAATTATAAGACTTTACCGTGGTAGTCATAATTTCCCACAAATACCATAGTGACAATGATTGGTTAGTGGTCTTGCTAGGCACTATTACCATTTTTCAGTCTTAGGGGTTTGTAGAAAGGCCTAACCCTAAGTATTAAACTTTGGTGCATAATTTGTCCCAAGACAAAACTGTGGCTATTTTTTAGAGAGGAGCCATTGATATTAATATTTAAGACTTAAGTTTTCTTCACCCAAAATTTTATCTTTCCTTGCTTCACCCCTCTTCGGGCAAAATGGTACAGTCCACTTGAGTCTTTTTCTTCCCATCTCCCAGCTTTCAACCTCTCCTGAAAGACAACATGCAGGTCTTGGACTGTAATAAGAACATTAAAACACCAAAAATTCTTAATGAAATGAGCTGAATGTTTTTTAATAGGAGTACCCCACCCAAATAAAACTACATAAAAAAACACCAATGCTTGTTTAACACACTAATGCAAGTGTTGAGTGTCGATTATGAACTCAGGGTGGAGTTGTGCTTGGCTGTTTTTTTACCCCCGGTTATTAACTTTGTGTGTAGCTCTGTGAAACCCAGTTGAATGTATTGGACAGATTGTGAAGGTCAGCGATTTGTGTTATTTGGGTGGGGACCATCTTCAAAGAGACGGGGATGTAGATCAGTTTCTTTTGGACTCCGTTTATGGGAAAACTAGCAAGGTGGAGGACTCCGCGTGCTTTATTGAACAGGCCCATTGCACCCCATGTTGTCTTAAGTGAGTACATGAAGTATCTCTGTAAAGGTTTTTTTTGTCTTTTGAGTAATGTGGCTCAAACGTTAGGCTGCATTTAGCCTGCTTTTAGGTCCTGGAAGTAATGTTTTTTTAAATTAAACTAAGGGAAGGAAGAGTTTTCTGTATTTGATTTAAAGGCTTGTTTGAGAAATGGGCACCATGCTCTACTCAGACTTTATTTCAGTAGGAGTCTTAACATATGAACAGAACTACATATAAAGTGGGATTTGAAAGTCTGAGACCACATTGCAAGAGCTGTTTTTTCCTTAGAAACACTTCCATTTAAAAAATAAAATAAAAATGGAACCAAATATAGATCAGTTCAATGTTCATTTTACATTATGTCAGATTGTTACCAAGGCAGGTTTTCTAAATTTCATTTACTTTATGTACTAAAGCAACTAAAACCAAAACATTTTTTAAAAATTGAAATCGAAAACATTTATAAACTGATAAGAGCTAAAAACACATCAATATTATTAAATTAGATTAGATTGAAAGCTGAAAATGTTAAAATATAACATTCAGAATATTAATAATAATAGTAATGGTAATAACGGGTAAGATACAAAAAAATGCTGAAATGAATGTTGATATTTCAGTTCAGAATTTCACTCATATTTCTTTTTTTTTTTCAGTGCGTATAAAGCCAGGCTCAACCTCTCCAGTTGAGTATCAGTCTGAAAGTGATGCTGAAAGCGGCACAGAGTCTGGATCGGCCTCTTTCAGCACTAAAGGGATGGAACCCAGGTGAGAGAGAATGTTTTTGTCTGTATATCTCCTTATAGGACATGGTAGTGTGTCTGGCATCCCGGTCCAGTGGCATCACTGCACCACTCCTCTGGACGATTATGTAACCTTCAACACACTGGAGGCCCATGGCTCTTTTCACGTTTTATGTTGATTATAAGCTTCTGTTGGGTGTGTGTGTTGCTGGGCAGGGTTCTCTTCAAACTGGGTGTAAACAATGTTATATAACTTGCAATGTCGTCACTCCTTTGAAAGAGGGAGTAAAATGCAAAGATGGACAGACAGAAGTGGCAGGGTAATGGGGCAGGATGGAGAACAAGAGGGTCTTTTGCTGGTGTGTGTATAATTGTTCAGACATGTGGTCAAATGATTGCTGGGAGAAAGAAAATTCGGTGGAAATGAGTTGGGAGAAAGAGGGGAATTGGAGTGAACTGGTTAGCAGCCAGGGAGGGGAAAGGAAGAGGCTGAGAAAGAGAAAGAGAGAAGAAGGAAAGGAGGGGGAGAGACACGGGCTGAAAAAACATGCTGGGGGAGGGGGGATTGGAGAAGGAAGGGAAAGGGAGAGAGATCGGCATTGAACTGGAAGCTCTCCAGCTGTATGGAAGTTAGATACACATACACTCCTGCTCTTCAGCTCTCCCTGGTGGCCAGTTAGGATTGTTGCACCAGGGGGCATGTCATGGTGCTATTTACATGTATTTGTCATACTTCTGTGGTGCCCCAGATTCATTTTTAGTAACGTTTTTACACTGCAAGATTATTTTATTAGAGGATCATATTTAATAATATTATTTAAAATCAGTAGGGTTTTTAAAACAGGTGACACGTTTGCTATCTGGCATCATGCACACTAAAATGAATTAATGGCATTATGCTTTTAAAAGATTTTTATGCAGAATAGTAAAAATAAGCTAAACATAGTCTAAGCAATGTGTAATTTAAACTGAATTTCAAATGAAATAATGGTCAATAACAGGTTTTTTAAACCCCATCTACAGGTGCATCTCAATCAATTAGAATGTCATGGAAAAGTTCGTTTCAGTAATTCAACTCAAATTGTGATACTTTTTTTGTGGTATTAAGTAAATTCACTGCACACAGACTGAAGTAGTTTAAGTCTTTGTTTTTTTTAATTGTGATGATTTTGGCTCTCATTTAACAAAAACCCACTAATTCACTACATCAACAAATTAGAATACTTCATAAGACCAATAAAAAAAAATATTGAATTGTTGGCCTTTTGGAAAGTATGTTAATTTACTGTACATGTACTCAGTACTTTTGGAGGTTCCTTTTGCTTTAATTACTGCCTAAATTCTGCGTGGCATGGAGGTGATCAGTTTATGGCACTGTTGAGGTGGTCTGGAAGACCAGGTTTCTTTGACAATGGCATTCAGCTTTTAATATTTTTTTATCTCGTTTCTCATTTTCCTCTTGACAATACTCCATAGATTCTCTATGGGGTTCAGGTCTGGTGAGTTTGCTGGCCAGTCAAGCACACCAACACCATGGTCATTTAACCAACATTTGGTGCTTTTAGCAGTGTGGGCAGGTGCCAAATACTGCTGGAAAATGAAATCAGCATCTTCACAAAGCTGGTCAGCAGAAGGAAGCATGAAGGGCTCCTAAATTTCTTGTAAATGGGTGCAGTGACTTTGGTTTTCAAAAACCACAATGGACCAACACCAGCAGATGACATTGCACCCCAAATCATCACAAACTGTGGAAACTTAACTCTGGACTTCAAGCAACTTTGAGAGCTTTGAGCTTCTCCACCCTTCCTCCAGACTCTAGGACCTTGGTTTCCAAATGAAATACAAGACTTGCTCACAA
The DNA here is from genome assembly GCF_003368295.1 of Carassius auratus. NCBI lineage: Eukaryota > Metazoa > Chordata > Actinopteri > Cypriniformes > Cyprinidae > Carassius > Carassius auratus. The sequence goes on from NW_020523497.1 coordinate 799,951, forward strand.
CTAAAAAGAGGACTTTGGACCACTGGGCAACAGTCCAGTTCTTCTCCTTAGCCCAGACGTTGTCTGCAGTTCCGGACTGGATTAACAAGAGGAATACGACAACTGTAGCCAAATTCCTTGACACTTCTGTATGCGTTGACCCCAGCCTCAGTCTATTCCTTGTGAAGTTCACTCAAATTCTTGAATTGATTTTGCTTGACAATCCTTTTTCCTTCCTTTCAACTTTCTGTTAACATGCTTGGATACAGCACTCTGTGAACAGACAACTTTTTTGGCAATAAATGTTTGTGGCTTACCCTTCTGTGAAGGGTGTCAATGATTGTCAGAGACCATTTTGAAGGCTTGTTGAGTTGATTAGCTGATTGGCATGTCACGATATTCTAATTTGTTGATATAGTGAATTGGTGGGTTTTTGTTAAATGTGAGCCAAAATCATCACAATTAAAAGAACCAAAGACTTAAACTACTTCAGTCTGTGTGCATTGAATTTATTTAATACACAAGTTTCACAATTTGAGTTGAATTACTGAAATAAATGAACTTTTCCCCGACATTCAAATTTATTGACATAGGAAACTAGGGCATGGTGATGTAGCAAAAAAAATAAAAAAATTAAATAAATTAAAAAAATAAAAAATACCCTTTTTTTTTCTCCCCCATGCAATAGAAGTGAAGTGAAATTGTTTTACAAAGCAATACAATTTGCACTAATTCAAATAAATTTATAAAGACAGTGACTACATTTGACTAAATAAACACAAAATTAACATTTTTAAATAATTTGTACTTAAAAATACAATAATAATAATAATAATAATAATACTAATAATAATAATAACAAAAATACTGTAACTTAAAAAAAAATGTGTAAACATAATTTTTTATTATCTTTTAATAAAAAAGATTCATCTGGAAACTTGTTGATATCAATGTGCAGTGACATTTAACCTCCAGATTCTTGTTTGGAATGTCCAGGAAACTTTTTCAAAACCGTTATCATAAAAATGACACGCTTCAATTTTAAGAGTGTCGCAATTACAAGTTTGTATTGCATCACTCGTCTAATTTAATCACTGTAATCCCAAGGATTATTGCTTGATAAATCACTTTTACTCATGAAGATGCTTGTACCTGCCTTCACATGCAAAAATGCTCTCTAAATCTTTAGATTATCGGATAGGTTTAGGTATGACTTGAACTGGTTGCAACACCTTAAAAACTAAAACATGTCATTTTGTTCTCAGTATGAATACAGATGTGGACATCCAAGTTGACCCTGACTCACCAGACATGAAGAGAAGGCGTGTACACATGTGCGATTATGACGGCTGCAACAAAGTTTACACCAAGAGCTCGCATCTGAAAGCCCATCGCAGAATACACACAGGTATACCCTTTTCCTTGTGTATACATAAAGTCAGGTCAGATTTATATGGTGCTTTATTCAATAAATATTGTTTCAAAGCAGATTTACAGTGATAAACAAGAAAATAGTGATTCAATAATGCAAACAGAATTCAATTCTGCTGTAAAGCATCTCTAAAAAGACAACAGTAAACAGTCCTTATTCAGTTGAAATCAGTTCGTTTTTGAGTCAGTAAGTTCATTAATTGTGTGAAGTCCATTAATTATCGAATGAGTTTAATTAATCTGTAAAGCAGTTCTGGAACAAACAGTGATGTCATCATCCAGCTCAGATACATGTGTAATTAAAATATAATACACAGCAATATGGGACAGTAACAGAATATTTTCTTTTATTCAGTAAGGGTGCATTATATTCATCAACAGTGACATTAAAGACATTTATAATGTAAAAAAAAAAAAAAATTAGCTTTACAATCACGAATAAACTGCATTTAGAACTATTTTAATATAAAAAAATAAAGGAATATTTTAATATAAAAAATTATATATATATATATTCTGCATTTTCTATTAAATAAATGGTAAGCATTAGTATATATCATGTTGATTGACACGGTGATGACTTTACAGGTGAAAAGCCATACCAGTGCACATGGGAGGGCTGTACCTGGCGCTTTGCCCGCTCGGACGAGCTGACGAGGCACTTTCGCAAGCACACCGGCATTAAACCTTTTCGCTGCACTGACTGCGATCGCAGCTTCTCCCGCTCTGACCACCTGGCACTTCATCGACGGCGCCACGTCATGATGTGAAACTCTTTGTGCCCCTTCCTCCCCAGCCATCACAACTCTGACTGCTCCTCAGGAGACAGGCACGCCCATCCAGGGGTTCCAAATGCTATTGACGTCACCTCCTCAATCTCCAGATGTGAACAGTTGTGTTAAATATGGAGGTATAAGGGGTGGCACAACCATATTGGTTACCCCTACTGGTTAGAACATGGCTGCAGTTTTCTGCCATTCCTCCAGAAGCCACAAACCACCCGTCCACTGGTGACGTCCACCACCATCTCAATGCCTGATCATTTGCCATTACTTGAAGGGACTACAAGAAAGGCAAACTGCACGAAGCACTGCTATAACTATAAAAGAGAATGATGACTGGGGAAGGTACCCCTTATTGAGATGATTCTTTAAAAACAAGTACAAAAAAATGAGAAAGTAAAGGATTTTATGCAAGATGGATGCAAGTTTGTGAGGAAAAAGTAGAATTATGTAATAAATTTGACCATTTTAATGAGATGGGTGGGTTGGAGATGCCTCAACAGCTGCCTTGTTGAATTCTTACATTTTATCCAAACTTTTTGTTGTACTAAATTTGTGTACTCATGCTCTACATTCATTTTAGAGTCTGTACGTTTCTGTGTGGATGGAAATAGAGCTTTTGTAAAGAAAGCTGAAGATGCCCTCTTTTAGTGTTTTTTTTTATTTTTATTTTTTTGAACAAATCAGTTAGGTGTTTTTTCTGATATCTATCCTAACCCAAATGAGAAGTAGATGCATGGGGGCTGACAAGACTGTGAATTTTAGTACATTTTTTCTTGATTAGTATCTGTTGTCTAATAATCTACCCAAAAATAGTTTGGCGCAAAAAACAGTATTTGCTTTTTTTTTAAAGATATTTTCATTGTAATTAATGACTTCTAACAGAATTAACACCCATCAAAAGGTGTTCTTTATCTTTGTCTAACCTTCAGATATTATTTCATAAGGCTGTGAAAAAAGTTTGAAAAAGAGAAACGTCTCTAAATTGGGATTTGTGTGTGTGTGTGTTTGTATGTGTGTGTATCTGTGTATAAGCACACTTGTTTGCATATTTGTAAAGAAAAAATAATTAGAGATATAATAGTAGAGATGTCTAGATGCATTCTTACTTTTAGCCAAACAGAGCCTTAATTGAAGTAAATGTGCAAATCTGATTTGCGCAGAAGGTTTTCGGAGGTCCTCAGGGTTCGGTACTAGGACCCCTATTTTTCTGAGGCACCCTGAAAATCCCAATTTGCACCTAGTTCACAGTGACGAAACATGTCTTAACAGCTCCTGCCCTGATATCCATGTTATGCAAAAATACCCCCAAAATGTCTACATACTCCGCAAAATGCTGTTGATGTTACTTGACGTTAATGTCAAGACAATTTTGGGCACAGTCCATTTAAATTTTTGAGAAGGGGGTACCTTTGACACATTTGCTTCCCTCTAGCTAGCACTCATAGACATGGTCATGGTCATAATTTCAATTGCTAGCAGCTGACTAAGTGCACATTAAGACTTTTTTCAGAAGCAACGCTTTATTCCACCCTTTAAGAGTTAAATGCATGTCTGCAGCAGCTGCACGACCTTCAGAGAGCAATGCATTTGTAGATTTTGTATTTTTCTCTCGCTTCAACCCGAGACGTTACTAAGCACATCTTTCTAGAAGAGTATATGCATTTGATTGCGATCCTTTCTTTAAAAAAAAAAACTGTCCATAGACATACAGACAATGAATAATTAAATAGTTAATATACATAATGTATATAATCTACAAAGTTCTTGAATAAATGTAACGGGTGGATTTCTATTTTTAACACTGACTAGATAATGTGAAATACTCGGTTTCGTTTTTTTTTTTTTTTTTTTTTGAAATGTAATTTTTTTTTTATCCCTTGAAATGAGTCCCTTTTGTGTTGTACACCCCAAAAGTGTTGCATGGAGAATATATATATATATATAATTTTTTTTTTTTTTTGGTGAAGTTGTTGAGCATGTCAAAACATTGTTGCCCTAAAAGATGTGGCCTATAAGCAATGATAATCGACATGAAATCCACAAAATGTGTGCAACCACAGCCATTTGTAACACATGCATGGCCTATTTCTAATTACTACAAGACATGCTGGTAAAACCTTCATATCATCCTAAATTGGCATTCTATTCCATGTAGGCATAACATTAGGAGTTGGCCCCTTATCAATGTTTAAGTGCCCATGACTGAAATTTGTGACGTTCTTGTCTATCTGAGCACATTTGCATTCATTACTTGTATCTGATTTGTTTAAAATAGTGTGCTACCTTTTGCTCCAATTATGAAAGGGTTTGGGTTTTGTGTGAGTGTATGTGTGCAAGTTTGATTATCACTTTCACAATCATAGGTATTTTATATTGAATGCAGTAACTTATGGGCCAGTACTATATTACACAGTGCAATGCAGTTATCATTATAACAAAACAATTAATTAATGTTATTTCTTTTGTATTTGTACAGAACAAATGTGTAAAGATCAGAGAGGAAAATGCTAGCTTTTTGATACTGTGAGAAATGGTGTTAAAAGTAAGTTTCCCCTGTACAGTTGTGATTACCCACTCCTTTTATAGAATAAAATGTTTTTAGTGCAACAAGATGTATTGTGTATTATAATTCAGGAATTGTCGAATTGTTTAGTAACTGATAAAAAAAAGAAGAAAAGAAAATGGGCTAATTTCATTGATAAAGTGAAGATGATGAAAATTACTATATTTAAGACCTGAAGCAGGACGTGTCCTTGTAGCATATTCCTTATTTCTGGCTTGGCACTTTTTTGACATGAAAATTTTTACAATAATCTTACTTGATCAAATCACGTCACTCGCACTGGTATTAATCTCATTATAGAGTTAATATGCAGGTGCATCTCAATAAATTAGAATGTCATGGAAAAGTTCATTTATTTCAGTAATTTAGCTCTAATTTTGAAACTTGTGCATTAAATAAATTGGTAACACTTTAGAATAAGGTTCCATTAGTTAATGTTAGTTAATGTTTTAATTAACATGAACAAACAATGAATAATACATTTATTACTGTATTTATTCATCTTCGTTAATGTTAGTTAATGAAAATACAGTTATTCATTGTTAGTTCATGGTAATTCACAGTGCATTAACTAATGTTAACAAGCACAACTTTTGATTTAAATAATGCATTAGTAAATGTTGAAATTAACATGAACTAAGACTTATAAATGCTGTAGAAGGATTGTTCTTGCTTAGTTCATGTTAACGAAAGTAGTTAACTAACATTAACTAATGGAACCTTATTCTAAAGTGTTACCAATAAATTCAATGCACACAGCAGGGGTGCCCTCAAGGGGTGGCCACACCACCGCTGTATTAACTCTGGCCACCCCTAGGATGATGCAGTGGGTAATATTAATTTAAATGCAGAATGTAAATTCACAATAGTTTAAGAAGTGAGAAAAAAAAATGGCTGCAGCCAACAATTTTTTTATGGTGACATGCCAATCAGCTAATCAACTCAAAACACCTGCAAAGGTTTCCTGAGCCTTCAGAATGGTCTCTCAGTTTGGTTCATTAGGCTACACAATTGTGGGGAAGACTGCTGATCTGACAGTTGTCCAGAAGACAATCATTGACAGACTTCACAAGGAGGGTAAGCCACAAACATTCATTGCCAAAGAAGCTGGCTGTTCACAGAGTGCTGTATCCAAGCATGCTAACAGAGAGTTGAGTGGAAGGAAAAAGTGTGGAAGAAAAAGATGCATAACCAGCCAAGAGAACCACAGCATTATGAGGATTGTCAAGCAAAGTGGACTGAGGCTTAGTTCAAAGCATACAGACGTGTCAAGGAATTTGGCTACAGTTGTCGTACTCCTCTTGTTAAGCCATTTCTGAACCACAGACAACGTCAGAGGCGTCTTACCTGGGCTAAGGTGGTCCAAAGTCCTCTTTTCAGATGAGAGCAAGTCTTGTATTTCATTTGGAAACCAAGGTCCTAGAGTCTGGAAGAAGGGTGGAAAAGCTCAAAGCCCTCAAAGTTGCTTGAAGTCCAGTGTTAAGTTCCCACAGTCTGTGATGATTTGGGGTGTAATGTCATCTGCTGGTGTTGGTTCATTGTATTTTTTGAAAACCAAAGTCACCCATTTACCAAGAAATTTTGGAGCACTTCCTTCTGCTGACCAGCTTTTTGAAGTTTTATTTTCCAGCAGGATTTGGCTCTTGCAGACACTGCCAAAAGTTGGTTAAATGACCATGGTGTTGTTGTGCTTGACAAACTCACCAGACCTGAACCCCAGAGAGAATCTATTGGCTATTTTCAAGAGGAAAATGAGAAACAAGAGACCAAAAAATATTATAAGCTGAAGGCCACTGTCAAAGAAACCTGGGCTTCCAGACCACATCAGCAGTGCCACAGACTGATCAGCTCCATGCCACGCCGAATTGAGGCAGCAATTAAAGCAAAAGGAGCCTCTACCAACACGTACAGTAAATTAACATACTTTCCAGAAGGCCAAACAATTCACTGAAAATGTTTTTTTATTTAAATTGGTCGTATGAAGTATTACATTTTTTTTTTTTTTAGATTTTTGTTAAATGTGAGCCAAAATCGTCAACAAAAATAAAAGAACCAAAGACTTAAACTACTTGAGTCAGTGTGCACTGAACTTATTTAATACACGACTTTCACAATTTGAGTTGAATTACTGAAATAAATGAACTTTTCCACAACATTCTAATTTATTTAGATGCACCCGAATACTCATTTTTTGTTTGTTCAAATATATAAGTGTTCCAAATAAAACTATTCAGTGTTCAGTGTCTAAAAGAACTTTGCTGTGCAACCATGTGGCGGTGTTGAGACGTTCTCCTGTTGTTTCAGGTTCAGCAGCAGGTGTTGCGCCCTCTAGTGCTGTACATGTCTAACAATTTATGTCAAAGCCCCATTTAGTACTATCTATCATCTTTTAAAGTCTTATCATTCCACTTATATCAAGTAGGTAAATATATATTATGGTGAAATGTTTTATCATTTTGTCAATAAAATTACCCAGCATGGTCATACCATTGAAGTCAAAGTCCAACGTTGTAACTCGGTCAGGACTTTAAAGTTCATATTAAGTGGTGCTAGCCCTTTGTTTGTTCCTGAAATTTTATTACCTCAGTGTCTGGGGTGATAAATTATGGTCAAAACACAATCTTTATGACACTCACTTCTCAACTGGTGCAATAATGATTAACACTGACATTACAAAGCTTAGCCTTTACTTGAGTTTTCAAGCGAAGCACATTTATTGATTGTTCTTTACAGCAGTTTCAACAAACAGAAGTCAAACAGCGGACATTTAACCCATCTGAAATATCTGAAAAGACGGTGAAAGACTATCTGACGCTTTCCATTTCTGTCAGAAGCGGGGCATGTTTTAACTGGATCTACGCTGCTGCTGTAAGCACAGTTAACACCTCAGGAATGAGCGAGGCTTTTAAACATATTCTCAGCAGCAGTTTAACTTTTCTTCACTGCAGTAGCGCTCTCTATGTTTTTAAATGGTTACATATTTTCATTTTCACATAACAAATGCTGTCCTTTAGTAAAATGGGTGTTCCCCTCATAAGTCAACATCTCTTATTGTAGGCTCATTCAGTAGAAAGGATCTTGTCGGACTCTAATTATTAGGATCTATTTCAGCTAAAAGTCATTCCCCACCCAAATTTAGTCTTTTGCAAACTGCAACTGTACAATTACTATACCATTATTTTTTTTAAAGCTGACTCATTGTTTTACAATGCAACTGTTAACAATATAAGCTGAAAGTTAATGCTTTAAACAGGCGTGTGTTTAATAGAAAATTTGGAAACATGTTTTGTCTTCATGCACCTTAATTTAAAAAGTATTCGTTATATAAGCCTATTCCCACTGCAGTTGTGACTAAGTCAAGCATTTGAAAACTAAAGATAGGCCTAAATACCTTACTAGATTTAAAAAGTCTATAAGAATATGAAATAGATGCATAAGCCGCCTTCTTAGCCTCTAGTTCCAAGAACATTGTTCCTCATAAATATAACATGGCTAACACGGACACATCTGTCCTCTATCAATCACATAAGTATTAACCAGGTAGGCTGTATTTAAATGTCATTCAAGGAAGAACCTTATTCATACTCCTAGCACCCAAGCATGTTAGCAGCAACACTAGGACAAGAAACGAACACAAAATGCATTCTTTTATTTTCAAAATTCTGTATTCAAACAAGTACATAAAATAGCCTATGTTAAACTAATCACTTAGTACACAAGATCTACAAATGCAATACACCCACATTCAAGAAACACACACACACAAAAAAAAACATTTGTTCATAACAATTATCTTCAACGAGTAAAATATTTACAAGTAGTTTAACTTTAACAACAGTATGTACAGTATTTTTGATCCATCAGAGTTCCCATCATAAGTGAAGGATATGTACACAAATAAAAAGGAACTTGAGAACTTTCAAGCATTTATAAACTGCAGTCACCACTAGAGCACAAGATGGGCCTCGAGGGCAGTACAAAAGGCAAATGCTACAATGTCTTCAACTAATATGAATAATTTGTTCTTGGGAAAAGTGAGAGACTTATGCACTTTCTTCATTTCACTGAGATTTTACGTGACAATGCTGCATTTTTTATTTTTTTCATGAAAAACGCATGTGAATGGCTAATAATCTTCTGGAAATTTGGCACACAATGCTCAAATGCTTTTGTAAGCTCATTTGTCTCATTCATCAGCATTTTTTTTCGGTCATTCAAAGAGCCAAAATGTCAAACAGATGACGGATCTTTTAAACACAGTCTCGCAAAGATCTGTATCCATGGATACACAACTGTGAGAACGGCAAACATTAGGGTTACTCTTTTTTTTTTTTATTGTAGCATTTTACCTAAAAGCAAACAACTTCTTGTGAGGGGGAAATTCCATATAAATATTGTGTTAACGTCATTCAAAATGAACAATTAACTATTACCTTGGAATTAATAAATCAAACTTTACATTTCAAGTTATTGGGAAGACAGTCTCAAAGGAACATTTTCAAATTTAGACTGGATGGAGGTCAAGTATAAAATTCATAACATCTTTTCACATTCATCTACAGACATACACGCATACAAAACATATGTACAGTAGTATACATTCTGCTGGAGCTCTGTGCTGTTCAGGTGTTGTGATGTCCAGTCCTCTTCATGACAATCTAAATGTTTGGAGTGCTGGTGGCGGACGGCAGAGCTTTCATTAGTTTGATCTTCATACATAAGTGACTGTGAAATATTCAGAACAATAAACTGCTATAAAGCTTGAAAAGTAAGGATTTGAAGTTCATTAGTTTTGATGGCGCTTCATGTGCAGTGCGAGGTGGTCTGAACGAGAGAAGCATCGACTGCAGGCGACACATTTGAAGGGTTTTGCGCCGGTGTGTTTGCGGTAATGCCGCGTCAGTTCATCCGAGCGGGCAAAACGCCAGTCACATCCTTCCCAGCTGCACTGGTATGGCTTCTCACCTATATATGATAAAAATCACAACAAAAGTTAGATCATGTTGATTTAGTTAAAACAAAACCAAACAGTTATCTATGTATCGGTTTTCTGTTGCAGTGTAATGAATTCCTGGGATGGCAAAGCTGAAGTTTCAGCAGCCTTTACTTCGGTTTTTAGTGTCACATGATTCTTCAGAAAGCATTCTAATATACTGATTTGATACTCAATTATCAACAATTATTTTCGGCAACCCTCATACTTTTTTTTTCAGGACTCTTTGGTGAATAGAAAGTCATTGAACAGCATTTACTTGAAATAAAAAATGTTTCTCTCAATTATAAATGCCTTTACTGTCTCTTTTGATCTATGTAATGCATTCTTGCTCAATAAAACAAATAAATAATTTATTTTCCTTTTTTTTAAATCATAACCCAAACTTTTGAATGGTTGTGTACCATGGTTTCCACAAAAATAAGCATCAAAAACAATTTTTCAACATTGGTAACATTTCTTGAGGACCAAATCAACATATTTGAATCATTTCTGAAGAATCATGTGACTGACTGGAGTAAAGATACTGAAAATTTAGCTTTGCCATCACTGCAATAAATTACATTTCACAATATATTCAAATAGAAAAAAAAACAATACTTTAAACTTAAACAACTGTTAAAATTCAGAATTACTCCAAACTTTTGGCAAACAGAAAACTTTACAAAAATAAAGGACTGTCATTATTTTAATCCACGGTGACGTTTCAAAGGCCAGGCTCATACAAAGGCCAGCTTGTGTCGTGACATTTTTAAATGGCAGTTATAGAGGAATTAGACGTGTGTGTGCTTGTGGTTTTGAGAGTAATACAACTCCTATGTGTAAACACGGAAGATATTTCCATGGTGCTTAACACACGCTGATAAGATCTGACATTGTGTGGTTTGCCACAGCACTGAATCCCGAAGAGCCAAGTTCAGAGAGAACAGATCATTCATGTGCCCCTAAACTTTTGAAACGACCACGATTCATACCAAATACAGTACAGTAACAGTGTGTATCTGTATGTTTGTGCACGATGGAGAGGAAAAGTGAAGGGAAAAGAGAAAGTTTCATGATATTTCATGACAACCAGAGTTTGACTGACGGATGTAAGTGTGAGTAAATGTTCTTGTTTGCTCACTTCTCATGTACAATAGGTTTGTGTTCAATGCTTGAAATAAATCTTTATTTAGTACAGGTATATTGTTGTGCATGTCCTGAATTATTTTAAGAAGGGCCTTTTTTTTAAACCACACCTTCCAATAGTATAATATTTTCTCATCCATAAATATTTCTTACTGCTCACGTTTTCAGCAGCCATTACTGTTCCTTAGTGTTGCATAATTCCTCATAAATCATTCTGATTTGGTGTTAAAGAAACATTTCTTCTTACTAGAAAGAAGAAATTGCATGCTAATGTTAAATTACATGCAGCTTATTTTTCCATGATTCTTTAAAGTATAAAAAACTCAAAAGAACAGGATTTCAAATAGAAAGAATTTGTTACATTTGAAATGTCTTTAATGTTACCTCTGATGAATTTAATGCATCACTGCTGAATAAAAATTAAAATTTCTTTAAACAAAAATCAATAGTGCCTCAGTTTCTCATGAAGATTAACTTTCAATTGTCTATTTTGGACTCTGATTACGTTCCAATCAACAGCTGTTCAACCACAACATTAAACATTTTTTTTTTTTAAACAATGTTCCAGTTCGACCTACTAACTTCACCACGTAAAAAAAACTACACAGCTATCAGAAATGACTGAAGAGAGCACAATTTTAGCTCTTTGAAAAGTGTTGAAAACTGGCTCTTTTAGCTTAGTGCTCATCCCTCCCCCTTTTCTGTATTTGATACCAGAATTCAAAATGAGATGTCCTTTTAACAATTTGAAAAAGGTCTCCAATAGCTCAGGGATTTAAGTTAATGCCCCCCATCAAACACTTCAGCTTGTGCAATCTATGGTAATGGGCCAACAAGCTCAAACAAATTAGATATTATTTGGTTAGCTGGAGGTTGTGCAACGGCTAACCTGTTATAGCTAAAGCATTTTACTGCACACACACACACACACGCACACACGCACACAAACCCATTATAAAAGACAAAAAAGTGGAAGTTGCATATTGTTAATAACCTATTTCACCATCATAACAATATTAAGAACATCAATCAGTATTAACCAGATTAACTTAAATCCATTAATAATACTAATCATTAACAACAATCAATAAACAAAGCAATTAGTTGAAAAATCATCATGTCCATGTACTTTTGCATCCATTAATTTTCCGTAAAAAAGGTTCTAAATTAGAACCATACACACAAAAATGCTGCCTGAAAAAGTAAAATATTTACTTCTTTACATATTTTTGTTTGACTTTTTGCTAAACATTTTCGAAATGCACAAATATAGAAAAATTTTGATTTTACAAGATTTCTTTGGTCAAATGATAAGCATTGCTTTTCCTGCACATTTGAGAAATGTAACCGTCCCTGAAAACAATGACGAGACCTAATACATTAGGCCTAAATACTTTATCGTCATGAAATTATATATAGGGGTATAATTTTGTCGTAATTTTTGTACTATCTGTGTCACCGTATCGAAAAAGACCATGCATGGTCGCTCAAAGCATGTACAGTACATCTTGTTAGAGCACAATAAAGAAGGCTTTAATATGGTAACAATATAAATATAATATATACAAAATTACAATTTCTCCCACTTCTCCAGATACAGCCAGGCCTGGTTCCAGAATCAAATCACAGAGACTTCTGAAATTAGTGATGAAGCTCACTAATGTTTAGCCTACTTTGAAAATTTTGTCCATTGTTATAGTTATAACTATCATTGCAATGATAGTGACATCCACATATAAATACAGCAGGTAACTCCTGAAACTTTGTAGCATGGGAGCGGTCACTGATCTTCTTAGCATCATGAAAAACAAAACTTATTCAAATTCCGAATGGATTGTAACCGAGAAAGCGCACAAAGATCACTCAAAGATCGCTTATAATCACAAAGAAGCCTCACTCATTTCAGTTTATCGCGATGTCACAAAGTTCTGTTATAATCAATGAAGCTGTACACTGCTCAATGAATCTCTTATTTACATCATGTTACACTGTCTGTTATAATGAGAGACTCTAGAGCATGCAGCACTGAACAAAACTGTGGGGTTTTGAGCAGTGAGTGGAATCTAACTTAAACGGCTGGCCATTGAATTCAAGAATCAACAAAAATGTCAATGATTGGCTACAGTGATCAATGCTACAAAATCATGCTGAAAATAGAAACTGTCAAGAGTTCAAACACAAATAAACACTGGAGTGTTTGGAAAATGTTTTGACAATCTTCTATTTCTACTTAGGGATGCAAAAAGTTGGAACGTTTCCAGAAAATTTCTGAAACATTCCAGAAATTTTGGAAACTTTCCAGGATTTTTGGGAATATTTCAGGGATTTTGGGGAAATTTCCAAAACTTGTCCACCCCTTTGCAATCCTATTTCTACTATTTCAACTGATGTGCTCTTGCTTTTGTTTAGTTCCATGTAGCACTCCTGTAGAATTAGCCCTATTTACAATTAAATGAATGAAATGCGTAACATTTTCATGTTTTTAGGCATGAAAAATTATCAAGATCTTAAAAATACTGAAGCCAAAGGTTTTCATAAAACGATAATTGTAGTCATGTGTTGACCCGCCAATGCTATATGCACCTGCCTCTGGACCTGTCACTGTTTGATCCACCTGCTTATGTGCCGCATGCTCCATTATGAATTAAAAGGGTGGAATAAAGCATAAGATAAGTTGGCAAATAGGTAAATATGAGTTTACAATTGCACAGTCTGCTTGCTTATGTGCATCAATCGGAGTGTACACAATGGGAGATATTGTGGCAGGTGCAATGCTAAGTTATGGCTGTCTGTCTGTTCTCGTGCATCAGCAGAAATGTCTGGTAGCTGTAAACAGTGAGAGATGTTGAGGCAGGCCGTAAGTTTGGTTAAATGGTGATAATTGACCTATTGCTCTGCACCTTATTTAGAAATGACAAAATTACATATTATGTAAGATGCCAGACACTAAGGATATATATATATATATATATATATATATATATATATATATATATATATATATATATATATATATATATATATATATATATATATATATATATATATAGCCGAGACAGGTACAATCATAGATTATGTCCGTGATGGTCCTGTTGCAGGTGCATACAGAAGTGACTGGTCGCGAGAGAGACATGTATAGCAGCCACTGGATGAATGAATGTGTATTTGACAGTGGCAGATCCAGAGGCAGACGTATAAAGCAGTGACGGATCAAGAGACCGGCGCACATGACGGTGTTGGGTCAACTGGCAGGAGAGGGCGCCGTGTAGAGATGCTAAAAAAACTAGAAATTCAATTAAGCATTTACATACCTTCAAAAACAACTATTTTTTTATGAAATATGAATTTTGAATAATGATTTTTTTTTGCATCTACTTATTCTCTTAATCAGTGTCTGAACCATTCAAAGAAAAATCCAGGATTTCCTGTCAGGATTTAAACCATATCATAGTACTAAGACTGCTCTCCTTAGAGTTACAAATTACCTACTCTTATCATCTGATCATGGTTGTATTCCTCTATTAGTTCTATTGGATCTTAGTGCTGCGTTTGACACAATTGACCACAACATTCTTTTGCATAGACTTGAACACTTTGTTGGCATTAACGGAAGTGCATTAGCATGGTTTAAATAGTACTTATATGACCGCCATCAGTTCGTAGCAGTGAATGAAGATGTATCATATCGATCACAAGTGCAGTATGGAGTACCTCAAGGCTCAATACTAGGCTGCTACTCTTCACGCTTTATATGTTACCCATGGGAGATATCATCAGGAAACATGATGTTAGTTTTCACTGTTATGCTGATGATACTCAGCTCTATATTTCTTCTTGGCCCGGTGAAACACACCAATTTGAAAAACTAATGGAATGCATAGTTGATATAAAAAAACTGGATGACGAGTGTTTTTTTTTACTGCTAAATTCTGAAAAAACAGAGGTGTTCAGTATAGGACCTAAAAACTCTGCTTGTAATAACCTAGAAAACTGTCAAAGACTTGATGGCTGCTTTATCAATTCTTAGTCATCAGTTAGGTGTGCTATTTGATCGCAATCTTTCCTTAGAAAGCCACGTTGCTAGCATTTGTAAAACTACATTTTTTCATCTCAAAAATATATCTAAATAACGCCCTATGCTCTCAATGTCAAATGCAGAAATGTTAATCCATGCATTTATGACCTCAAGGTAAGATTATTGTAATGCTTTATTGGGTGGTTGTTCTGCATGCTTAGTAAACAAACTACAGCTAGTCTTAAATGTAGCAGCAAGAGTTCTTACTAGAACCAGGAAGTATGACCATATTAACCTTGTCCTGTCAACACTACACTGGCTCCCTATCAAAATCATATAGATTTTAAAATATTGCTTATTACTTATAAAGCCCTAAATTGCAAATACCTCAGTATTTGAATGAGCTCCTTTTACATTATAATCCTCTACATCTTAAAGGATTTTTAGGCTGCATTAATTAGGTAAACCGGAACCGGGAAAACTTGCCATAACACCCAATGTACTTGCTACATCATTAGAAGAATGAAATCTACATTAATATTAGTCTGTTTCTCTCTTATTCCGAGGTCACTGTAGCCACCAGTTCCAGTCTGTATCCAGATCAGAAGGTCACTGCAGTCACCCGAATACAGTACGTATCCAGACCAGATGGTGGATCAGTACCTAGAAAGGACCTCTACAGCCCTGAAAGACAGTGGAGACCAGGACAGCTAGAGCCCCAGATACAGATCCCCTTTAAAGAGCTCGTCTCAAATGACCACCGAGACAAGACCACAGGAAACAGATGATTCTTCTGCACAATCTGACTTTGCTGCAGCCTGGAATTTAACTGCTGGTTTCGTCTGGTCAGAGGAAAACTGGCCCCCCAACTGAGCCTGGTTTCTCCCAAGGTTTTTTTCTCCATTCTGTCACAGATGGAGTTTCAGTTCCTTGCCACTGTTGCCTCCGGCTTGCTTAGTTGGGGTCACTTCAACTACAGCGATATCGTTGATTTGATTGCAAATAAATGCATAGACACTATTTAAACAGAGATATCATCACTGAATTCAATGATGAACTGCCTTTAACTGTCATTTTGCATTATTGACACACTGTTTTCCTAATGAATGTTGTTCAGTTGCTTTGATGCAATGTATTTTGTTTAAGGCGCTATATAAATAAAGGTGACTTGACTTGACATTTTCCATATTTCATTTCCATTTTAAAAAATGAAAAATAAACGGACGCAAAAGTACACGAACTGCAAAAGCTGTTTAGGTAGGGAACACAGGATGAGGCTTCTAGAATATATTCTGTGACTTTCCGGTAAAGCATGTTTAGTTATGCTCCCCCAAACTGGCAAATATTTTTTTATTGTTTTTTTGAAGAGCCACTAGCATATGCTAGCTGCTTTGATTACTGCTTACATTACAAAAATGTTTTGCAGGCATGTATTTAATTGCTTGGTTAGAGCACATCTTGTACATCCTGACATACTTGTATCAATAAATGGAACGAATAATTAATAAAGACATCAAAATTACAGGTGTTATCAACCAGTTCTGACTTTTATCTAACAGCACAGAATGTTTTAGAGCTCTTAAACTGTTTGAGAGCTTTCAGCGGTGGGATCATTCCCAACCCCCAACATCTTTTGAAATACAACTCAATACATCACACCAAGTCCACCTGAGGAATGACTACCTGTGACAACACACATACCATGCAGATGGACAGAGGGTTAAACAACCAGGCTCATCAGAAAAAAACGTGTTGCTTTTTGCATCACGTTCAGTTTTATCTGAAACAATATGAACATGAATCTGGCAACACGTTATTATGCTGGTTGTTGTGCATATCGCAGCAGGCTTAAAATAAAATATCTGCTCTAAAAACGCTGTGTTAATCAATTAATTAATTAATTTTTAACCCAAATGCTGGGTACAGCTATTTAGTATTAGTTTTTAGTATTTTTTTTGCAGGTGCTGGGTATTTTTTACTCTCAATACAAATGAAGAACACCCACACAAAACTACCCAGTGCTGGGTCAGTGTAATGCAATGTTAGGTAAAACCAGTTCAAACTAGTTATATTTGGCAACGGTTATGTTCTGTCCTGAGAGAAAACCTGACTGACAAGAAACTTCCTGAATGAAATTAAAGTTTGTGTTTGTATCTGATTGTATCCCCCTTAATAAAATTAACAATTTTTTTTACGACAAATAAAACCAAGAAAAAATGTTTACTATAGTTAAACCATGGTAACCACAAATTAATGATGGTTTTGCTATACTAACCATAGTTTAACCATTGTATTTGTAGTAAAACTGGTATTATACAAATGGTAATCAATAAAAAAAAAGAAAAGAAACATGGTTACTACTTAATTTCGGAAAGGTAATCAAATTATTACTTTATAAATAAGAAAATATCTGTAATCTCACAATTTTAACAAGGTAAAGCAGGGTTTGATGTAACTTTTCAAACATGAATATAAGTCGTGATAAGTAATTTAATTAATTGGAACAGCCAATTGATAGCAGTATTCTTCCCACAGATTCCCATTGGCTGCTCTTGTCGCTCCAGTCACGTTCTAAAAATGTTATGATTGTAAAAGATTGACTTGACATGGAATAAAAAGATATTGTATATCTTTTATATATACTACCATTATCCACTTTCATCCAGTCTTTGTGCTAAGCTAGGCTAGCGGTGGGTGCGTCAAATAACACTTACAGAACGCACAGAAATGAGAAAAGTATGTATGGACTTATCTAACTCTGAGGGATACTGTGAATAAGCTAAAGTCCCAAAATGTCGGAGTGTTCCTTTAAGTAGAATAATTGAAACATTAATAATATCAAGCATCTACATTCACTATATTATCCTGTCTCTGCTGTATAGGGATGATGTACTGCGATTCCCAAAAAATCATAAGAAATCATTAAAGCTTTTGGGAACGGCAGCCCTGAAAAATGCTTATCAGAGTAGAGAAAAAAGTTAGTTCACAATAAACAAACTGAAATTAGCCTACATAGTTTGTGCAATTACATTTACTGAAATTGAACATTGGAAGATAATATTGATCATATTCTATTCTGTAATGTTAATATAAATCATACACTGTCCAAAAAGGTTGCATTTTATGCATGCAACAGCCCATCACTGGCAGACCCTTACGAAAATGACCCATGGTTTTAGTAAAGTGACCAGGGTTAGGGTTAGGGTAACATATCTGAACCATGTGTTAACAAAAATATAAACCAATAATTTACAATTAATTAGTATTGAATGTTAAAATGCTTTTTAAACAAATTATAATTACCCATTTTACACTTAATAATTTAATAAATTTCATAATTTAAAAGTTTAGTTCAGAAGAATAGTATCAGTATCGGTATCGACAATACTGCATTGAAAAATATCGGTGTAGTATCGAAAACAAAATAAGTGGTATCGCCCATCCCTAGTCATAATCATGAGAAAAGAAGAATGAAAATAATAATAATGCATGGCTTCTTAGGATTTCCGTAAAAACAGTGATGTGTAACATATTCTATGCTTTAGTTTGGCAAAATAATGCAATGTTTTAGAATTACCTTAATTTGTGGAGCTTTTCTCAGTAAATATTTACATATAAGTGTATTTAATTTACAGTGATAATCATGAATATATATATATATATATATATATATATATATATATATATATATATATATATATATATATATATATATATATATATATATTAAACAATGGTGTTAAACAATGGTGTTTTTTTATCAATAAACCACACAAGTCCATGTTTTACAGTGATTTTACCATGGTAGTTTTAGGGACTCTGGTTTGTGTCAAGCCTAAAATGCCCCTTAACTCTGATTAAATTAATGTAAGGCCCAAATCACTGTAATGCTTCAGTTTCATCCATGCTAATACTTCTTGCACAGCTGCAACATCTACTCGATTTCCCAATATATCACATGGGAACATATGTGTTGTACAAGCCTAAAGAGTTACGAAGATACCTGTAGGGTGCCAGTGAGTGATAGTACAACAATGATGATACCTCAGGCTACAGGCAATCCCTCTACATTCTTAGTGATTACCCCAAAATTATTAGCAAAGAATAAAGAATGTGGTGACTTGACGGAAATAGGTGCTTTTATCAGCTTAACGTCATGTGAAGAAAATTACACCCCATGGAGTTTCATTCTAAAGTGTAGTAGGAGGATATGCAGTGGGTTTCATCTTACGGCTAGCTGAACACACTGAAACTGCCGTGTTCTTTTCTCCCGGCGGTGCTCGCCTGCCCCCCTCCCTACCCCCTGGTTGCAGACAGAAAAAGCAGGAGGAACAGGTTTTTCCTCCGCCACTTGGCGATTTCCCCCTCGGGAAAGCATGCAGGGCTTGTACAGGCATGCAGACACAATATGTATAAAAGAATGAAAAGAGAGTCAATTAATCTCTCCCTCCGCCCTGTTCTCTGTCTTTTACATCTCTTGTCCTTAGGCTGTCATCACTGTGCGAGCTGTTGCTGTATTTGTAGTTTTTATGTTGATGGTGCATTGCAACTGGTCAAGCAGTAACAACTGCTTCTAACTTTAAAAAAATAGATAACTCAACCTTATGTTATTCCAAACCTGTATGACTTTCTGTCTTCTGCAGAACACAAAATGAGAAAGTATGAATAATAAACACTGAAAAAAAACTGTCATTCAATGAAATATGACAGTCTTCTGAAGGCATAAAATTCACTTTGAGTGAGAAACCAAATGTATGTCATTATTCACTAATAATCTTCCCTTCCAAAGAGCTATTAACCAATGCAAATATTTATTTGTTAGTTATATTTTTTAGCAATAGCCAAAAAGACATTGTATGGGCCAAAATAATAATAAAAAAAAAGTATGGCAAAATCATAAGGGTATTAATTAAAGATAATGTTCCACAAAGATATTTTGTAAATTTCCTAACATAAATATATCAAAAACTATTTTTTGGATTAGTAATATTTATAATAGCTTTGCTAAGAACTTAATTTGGACAACTTTAAATGAGATTTTCTCAGTATTTCGATTTTTTTGCACCCTCAGATTCCAGATTTTCAAATAGTTGTATCTCGGCAAAACATTGTCTTATCCAAACAAACCATAGATTTGAGATGATGTATAAATCTCATTTTCGAGAAATTGACCCTTGTGACTAGTTTTGTGGTCCAGGGTCACATATACAAAAAATATTATAGAATGCAAATTACTGGTAATTGTTCAGCAGTGTATTTGATTCCTTAACCAATTAAAACTAATTTAAAAGTAAATATATTTTCTAAATCGGATAATAAAATGGTGCCATGATGCATATGCTTAGATTCAAGCAGGCATTCTCTGGTTCTGAACGGGTCGGACAATACACATGCGCAGAAGTTTTGTTCAGAATGTGTAAGGCACATGTAAATGAATATGTAAAGCAGAGTGCAACATGTAGAGTTCATATAAACAGATCTTTTAGAATCTGAAATCACATTCAATCCGGATGAAGAAAACTAGTGAATGTAAACATACCTACTGAGTGAGCGAGCTGAACCAGCTCAATTTGGATTAATTCACAAACAAATCATTTTGACTGAATTTGCAAACCGTATCCATTGTTCAAAATAACTTTTTGTTCACAAATCAGGCACGAAATGTCAAGATTGTGACATACGGTACATTTTGTCCGTTCCTCACACAAAGCAATTGTATAACATCAGAAGACTTTTAAGATACCTTTAAAGTGCTTTTGCACTGTCTATGAAGCTTTAGAAGTCTCCATTCACTGTAATTGCGTGGAAAAGTTCAGCAGAAGAAAGAAAATCATATGGTTGCAATGACATTAGGGTGAATAAATAATATAATTTTCACTTTAGGGTATCTATGTTAGAGTTTAAATTGATTTCTTACCTGTATGAGTCCTTTGGTGTGCTTTCAAGTGAGAGCTCTTAGTGTAAACTTTGGTGCATCCTGGTACAGAGAAAAATTTGTCAGATGTTAGTTCACAGACGTCCCCGATAGTCTCTGCCAATCTTCAGGATGGCATGGCACATGGAATACAAAATTATTTACTGGAACGGCACACTAACCTGGGAAGTCACAGTGATGAATCCTTCTCTTCTCTAGCTCAGGGTTGTTCCGTCGGTTGTATCTGGGTCCCGTGAGGATGCCCTGACCGTGGGCCATTAGAATGGAGTGAGGGGTCATCTGTCCAACCTTCATTCCAATTCTAGACTGGTATGGTGGCGGAGGGTGAACAGAGCTAATGAGCTCTGCCTGGTTCTCGGGACTGCCAGGCTGGGAGTTGGGGGGTGACGGAGGCAAACTGTGCGGCTGGGGTGAAGTGTAGAATGGCTCGGGCATGACAAATTCGCCAGATTGCGTTGTCATGGCCACAGTGTTCAGGTTGAGCATGGTCCTGCCAGATGCACTGATTCCATTCATCGATTGACTCTGGGAGAAAGTCATTGTGGTAAGGTCGCTAGTGCTGACGGCCATGTGGTAGACTGCCGGCTGCTGAGGGCCGATATGGAGCTCATCTGTGACGTTTATTTCAGGTTTGATAAAGAGGCTGTTGACTGTCTGGGGCACGCTGAAGACGGAGGTGAATTCAGGGAGTGTCTGAATGCCACAGGGTTCGTCCACCCCTGGCTCAGTTTTGATGTGATGCACCTGAGGTTTGTTTGGGCGATAAAGGCCCGTGCGAAGGTGAGTGGTATTAGGCAGGATAACGTTGATGTTGAGACTGTAAGGGGCTGGCTTTTCATCTGCAAAATACTCATCTACCACTGAGGCACTTTCCCGACGGTACTTCTTATCCATCATGCTTGGAGAAACCAGCGGGCTGTTCTGGAGCAAATATTTATCCATCTCCATACGTGTCTGAAACAAACAGAAGATGATTATGATACAGTATAATACCTTTAAACACTCTGTAAGATTTGCACATTGAAATTGTGTAATTATTTCCTGCCAAATTAATTTTTTAGCAAAAGTTAATGTCAATGGGTGGAATCAAATTGAATTTGTAACATGGAAGTTACTTGATTTGTTTTAATAATTTCCATTAGCTATAACCAGATATACAATTGACAGGAAATTGATTTGTGCATTACTCTTATATTATTTAAATAAAATAATGTTTAATTTAGCAATTTATTACATAAAAGTTTTTTTATTTATGACATCTTGTCAGAAATTAGCCAATGAACCTCGCCAAAATGCCTAAATATTTCTTGTTGCAGCATAACTTATTTTCATTTCCTTTGCATCTGTTAGGCATAACTAAATTATTTTGCAAAGTTGTAAATTTTAGTATTAAGTTGTAAAACAAGCCCAGAACTGAATATGAAATCCAAATTATGCATTAATTTAATTGCATGGAGAAGTTTTTCTCAATTTAATAAAATTATTTATATTATTTTAATTGCATGCATTCTATGTTGATAGATTTTAAGTGTGTTTTTGTATTTAATTTGATTAGCTGGAGTTAAACTTAGATGTCTGCTCTGCCATTTTAGACTTTTCACTTCACCACAGCTGTTAAAATATTTCATTTGAAAAATCTGGCAAGCATATACTGTGTTATTGTCTTTCACAATTGTTTATGATAGCAACGCCTGGTACAAGCAGTGGGAAATCATTCCTTGCTTAAACCGTGCACACAAAGCCAAGTTCAACAGCACAGCTCTGCACAGTGCTCCAGTGCAGCACGGAGTAAATAGAAAACTCAGGTGTGGCAGCCATGAAGGACTGGAACACAAAGCAAAAACCAAAACAGTGACATGTGATAGCAAGAGGAGATATGGGCACAAACAATGTACAAAAATAGAACTCTAAAAACGAGAGTACCCTGGAGAGCCATTCAGGTGCAACGGTGCTGTAAACTCCCGAGACTGATAAATGAGGGCTTTTGTGCGATAATGAAAAACCAGATTTACCAAACCAGTCAATTGGCAAGTCAAATGTGTGATGATGAAATGGTTAGCACATGCAAAAACCTGAACAACCTAAATACCTGTCGTAAACAAAAACGTCCAGGATGCACACAATCTGTAATGACTGCACCATGTGCTAAACAAAATAACCCCCCAAAATAACCAGAAAGCATGTGGGACCACTAGTGAAAATACTTACATTTAGCATATTTCTAATACACATATTACATACCAAATTATGCCTATAATATTTTATACTAATATATATATATATATATATATATATATATATATATATATATATATATATATATATATATATATATATATATATATATATATATATAGAAAGAGAGAGAGAGATAAATAAAACAACAAAATAAACACTGATATCATTTAGAAATGTATTAATATAATATGAAATAATTTTATTTGTGGTGTGTACACACACACACACACACACACACACACACACACACACACGCATATTTATATATTTTTTACAAGATGTTTTGTTAATGTTTCCAAGAACTATTCCGAGAACTTTTCTTTAAAAGACTTTTAATGTCATTGCTGACATTTGGACCCCACTTAAAACACACAGCTGCATTTATTGTTGACCTTACTGCAGTCATTATATTTGCCAATAAATATTTCAAAAGCCCTGTAATGTCCAGCTGTCTGAAGTGGCGGCTATGTCAACAGTAAGCCATGTATTGTCAAAATGCATTTCCTTGGCAACCCACTGATGTGGTTTCATGTACAAATATCTCCATCCTTTCAGGTAACTCATACCCTAACATGTGAGGTCATGTACTCTCTGGGAATGTACAATGAACGCTGAAACTTCAGCAGCTTTTGATATCACTGTGGATGAGCCATTTATTGCAGACAATCGTACTCTCAGCGTTAATGTCAACAATTCCACCTTCATCAGGCCAGCTTCAGAAAGTTAAAACCAGGTAATTAATTGAAAATAGCTTTCGATTTATCTCCAATTCTGGCAAGCGTACCGCGACTGCCTTTAGTCCTGGGCACAAACAGGCCTTGTGTTGTGTGGTACTGGCAGAGAGGCAAGTGCCATTGGCTATAGCTTCCATTGGCCTTAGAGACCCGGTTCTGTTCACTGGGTTTGTGTGAGGGGAATGAACAGCAGCTGAACCCTGGCCCAAGAACTGAGTTAATGATTGGAGGACATTTACAACTGCTAAGTTATGTATTTTAGGGACCGATAACGGCTGGGAGCTGAGTTAGACATAAAAATAATCTTTGAGATAAATAAGCCAGAGGTTTCCGTATTGCTCAGTATCAACGTTCGTTGGAACAATGGTTCACTTTCCAAAAATCTCATTCACTCTTTAATGGCATAGTTCACCCAAAAATAAAAAATTCTGTCATTGAAACTCTCACCCACATGAAAGAAAATGCTGATAGAATTTTTAGTTTTTGCTGTTATCCATTACAAAATCTTATTATTTGTAAATGAGCACATAAAGCTCAGAAGACTCAGAAACGGCATGATATGAGTCTTCTGAGCCATTTCTCCAACGTTAGATATCACAGCTCATTTCAGAGCCCAAGTAGCCTGTTAGCCCAAAGACCTTTTTCCTAATTACAACACAATAGGTCTTTCCCTTTGAAATAATAGTTTTATTTGGCATAAAGGGAATTCAAAAAGATGTATATTTGCCCACAGATCCCCATAAAATCAGACCGATAGGCTTCTTGTCAGTTTGCTGGAGGGCAGCAGCAAGAGAAAACAAAACCTTTGAGACGAAAAATTATGTTTTATGGCATTGGAAGGAAATAGGTAACCGCTGTTTTGGCTTTTCAGGACCATGACTAGTGAAGGAACCATCTTGGAACCATCTAATTAAATTTACACTATGATCACGACTCCTTTAATAGAAGGTACTTTTCCCCCAAATTACTGGAGGTCAAGGGGTCAGACATGTGCTTCTCATCACCAACCAAAAACAAAGAGACCATGCAAAGGCCCAGGCTACATCCTTTGGTGAAGCCGACAACCTACATGTTCCCTGTGGCCATACAAACTTTTAAAGGAGTACAACGAGGTCATCAGTCATTGGCTCAATTAGTCATAAGCTAGCCAAAGCCAAAGAGCAAACTAGAGAACTCTGATTCCATAAAACAATTATAAAAATATGGATTCAGTTGAATTTTCTCTGTGGGCAAACTAAATATTAAACTTTTGACTAACATTGTCTCAGTGTAAAATGATCTTCTACATAACTTCAAACTGTGCACTGAAGTTACTGATCATTTGTGTATTATTGTACCCATAGGAATACAAGAAGGTAATACAAGTAAATTGTTATTCTTTGATTCATTTGCAATTACACTGTACATAACGTTCATTTTACTCTTATAATGTAAGTTATGTTAAGGGCCTAAACTTGTATTAATGTCATACTATCAATGTAAAACAGGTTTCAATTATCTCTCATTCATCTCAGATATTATAGTCATGAAGTAAAGTATAAACTAGACTATTTCAGAGGAAAACGTGATGTTAGTGTTTATTACAAAACCTACAAATTTAGAGAAATGCGTCATGTGTCAAAATAAAGAACTGTGTTAAAGGCATTTTCTTCACAATAATATAATTCTGATTATTTTCAATATTTCATCAACAATTCATCATTTAAATAAATACATAATATCCAGATACTTGAATTACTGAAAGCCTTTCACGAAGATTTTGTGTTACTGAGCAAGTGCTTTCTCTTAAAGTGCATCTGTTCTCATATTCTTTTGGGATGTGAGGACATCGAAATATTTGTGTTTTCCAGTTAAGTCAGACACCACAGAGCGCCTGCCATACCTGAGCCATTTCAACAGCGTTTATTGCTAGTCTCACCGCGGGTTTGACGTCTTCAAAGACAGACGAGTCCTCCGGCCCATCCGCGCTACACATCCGCACGGGTTTGAGCTGCGTGAAAACCGCCCTCTCTTCTGTAATCGGAGCGCCAACGGCCAGTCCTACACTTGCCATTTCTATTAGCAAATATCGAATACTATATTTTACGCTTATATTTATTTACGAATACACATATACTGGATTATGGTAAACGTCCTTGTCGGTACATCCAGACGTGCGGTGTATCCAAAACCCTCCCTGTGTCCCTCAGGTAGCCTCACCTGTTGTAAAGTATCACATTGTGAACACGTCGAACATGAGTGACAGCTGCTTTAGCCATTCAGAGCGAAGGTAAGAGCGCCTTCTCCAATCACAGAACAGGTAAACACCTGAGAGGTGTATAACATGGAGACGTTACTTTACTGCATATCCATCAAGAAAATTATACTAAGTCTATCGTATTGTATAGTTTATTTCTTTGCTCACTATAAAAACGATCACCTTATTTATTTTTTATCAATTTGTTTTTGTGCTGAGATACCTGTTTACCGGTAGTTTATTAATCAAAATATAATGCTATATTTTTGGTCTTAGCAGGACTATCAAGTCTGGTTTGTTGGCTGGTTTTGGACATCAGCAAACAACTTATTTTTCCTTTTTTTTTTTGCCTCAGTTGACAAGTTGCAAGTAAACTTATTTTTGTTTAAATACTATATAATTTATTTTACATTATTCATGATTAAAAATAATTTCAATTGAACTGACTAAAACAATATAAGCATAAGCTCCCAGAAATGAATATCCTTTATTTCTGCAATGTCTGGCTCTCTCAGTCATTAACCATAACACCGCAGCTCCCACACAGACATAAAACATTAGTGAATACTGTAACATGCCCATGTATAGTGATTCTATTAAAGCAGGCTAATTTACAAATGGAAATCTATAAATCCCACTTCACCTGTAAACTGTTATTGTTTTGTCTGAGGCATATCTCAGGCCGAAACAAATCTGAGCATGAATCAGTTTCCATCAGATGCCTCACACGAAGCACCAAACCAACCTGTTTTATTTATCATGATGTACAGATTCAGTGTAGCCTTTCTGTTGCTCCATGAATTTCTAGACATAGCAATGTGGATGAAGGATGAGAAAAAACTTATGCGTCGGAAACTGGACTGTGTGCATTCCTCCTGTTTTATCGAAGGGCCTGAGGACAGACGGGGGCAGTCAAAAACAGATGTGGCCACTCCAGTTGTCACTGTTTATGGCCAATTCGGAGGGAACTGTAGTTGTGGGAGAGGTTAGACAAGGTGAAAACACCTGTTTCTGGGTTTAAATGGGGTTGTTGCATCATGAAAGTTACATGAAGCAAAGATTCACTGAGCTGGGTGCAGTACGCCAAAACACGCTATGCACTGTGTAATGTGCACATAATATAATGTACATTATGTAATGCCAAAAAGGGTAATAATGTTTACTTTTTATATAAAATCCAGTTAAGATAATACAGAGTTCTACAAGAAACTTTCTTAAAAACAAAAGGCTTATTGGTTGCCTTTTTTATGTGAATGTTCATGAATGATATGGGCATACAAAGTGGGGCAGGGAAGGACCTTGGTGACAGAAACGTCTGTTATAGAGTCTAATTATAACAATTTTCTGCAAAATGACAGTTGTCAGGACTCAACACTTCACAGTTCAGAACATGAAGTGTTCCGTGTCCATCAATCTTACATCACTTCTGACATTCCACAGCATTCTGTGGAATGCTTTGCATAATGTGAACTCATACATGACGAAGAAGGTATTTAAAATGCTTGTGTGGGTATATGTGTATGATTTGTATTTCTCACGTTATTGAATTTGAATAGAAAAACTTTAACAGACATATTTTGCTCAACCCTGCTCTTCACATGATACATATGACATGTATGACATATACAGTATGACACATTTTAACGTACATGAGTATTTTACTAAGCCTCATGTCATTTCAAACCATATGTTATTGTTATCTATTAAACATAAGAGGAATTTTTTTTAAAAGAACTGAATGACAATTATTCCTAATATCTCCTTTTGTATTACACAGGGAAAAATAAAGCAAAAAATAAGTAAAGCTTAAAAATTCATTTTATTTAACTTTAATATAAATATTGCTTTAATCATCAGTCACCAATCAATCAATTCAATCATCCACAGAACATCCACTGAACAACATCGCTTTCAGTCATTGTAAAGAGTAAACACAGGAACTTTTGAAACATTTCTGAAACCAACAGTGGCAAAAAAGGTAAAAAACAAACAAAAACCCTGCTACATAAAATCACCAGTGTCCTGAAAACCTTTTGAAAAAGAATCACTGGGATACTGAAGGTCTGCTTGGGCAGAATTAAGTACACTAACTGTGAAAGAATCTCACCTGAGCACCTTGAGATCGGCATGTAAGCTTGTGTAATCAACAGACCTGTCTTTGCCTGGCTCGTATCAAATTTGCATCGGCGATTGGTTGATGGATTGCGGTGAGTTTGCTCACCTTCCTGAGGTCAAATTACAGCAGCAGCTCTGTCTCACACACTCCTGAACACGTGTGCCATGGGGCAATACACACGTATCCACTCGTGCTGTGCTTCGGTGCTGTTTTGTTTCCTTTTTAATGGCTCATTTGTCAAATTGCAGTGTCAGACAATATGACAGGTATCTCAACACGAACGTTCACCATTTAGCAGCTTGTTTTTCACTGTTTTTCACTCCTCTCAGTTAATTTTCACAGTCAACAGCACAAAATTGGCCTCACAACAACTCTGTGAATGAATATCTGAGCATTGAAAGTAACTGATGCATTCCGGGGGCCGGAGAGCCGGTGCTGGCTATGGATTTGAGAGCCAAATGTTGACTGAGGGAGGGTGTCCTTCAGCCCTGAATAGGCCCTGATTGTTCTCCCCTATTACAGCACTGCAGCTAAAATGTGTACTTTTCAATAAGGTAAGAATCAGAATTGATCCAAGAAAAACGTGTAGCGCTAACCAACCGTGTACACACCCAGAATCTCATTGTTAGATGACAGAATGAGTAGTATGACAAAAGGTGAAAAATCATTTTTTTGTTCCTCAAGTCAATACAAACCATGACCACTTTCTAAAACACAATGCTTGTATGTAGAAATGCATTACAGTGTCCTATAAATCAAGGTTGGGGATTTCTGCTGTTGTACACTAAGAGCATTCTCTCTCCCCCTCATGCTTTCTCACATATATATAAATACACAGACAGAACAATGTACGTCAAATCTAAAATATGACCTCCTATTGCTTCCAGCTTTGAAAGTCCTGAGTGACCAGATTTAAAAATATTTAACATTTAACATGTTGAACATTTTGGCAAATATTTGTATTAATTTATTTAGTACATTTCTGAATTCATTTCTCGAGATTACCGAAATGATGAGTACTAATTGTAAATATGTAAGAAAATATAACTATATTGTTTTAAGTATGGCACATTAGTGTTTACAGCATGTGTCTGCAGCCTGTCATAAATCTGACAAAAATAATTTTGTCTGGTTTAGTAAGATTAGTAGATTAGCAAGGGGCGAGAATTTTGCTTGAATATTTCATTAAGGAGGCAGACAACTTCTGACATTCATTGCAGTTCTGAAAAGATACACCTGGATAAACAAAATGGGCAAAATCACAATAGTGGAGAAGGACTTCATATGGGTCATTTGAAGCTTCACAAATACATAGCAAACAATGAGTGCTGTTGTAAATCTTGAAATGAATGCATTTGTTGCAACATTAAGTAAAGAAAGTTTGTTTTAAACATTGTGATATATCTTGACTGTTAATTAACTGTTAAGCTTTGGTTGTCTTTAGAAACTAGTTTTATTTTCACATTTCCAGGCAGTCTGCTTTTTACCACCTGAAATTTTAACCATTCTGCCCCCCCCCCCTTTTTTTTTAAAGACTTCAAAGATCCTATTGATAGAAAGATAAAGACTGAGTAACAATACACAGAAAAGAACTGAATTCCCACAGACCTTATATGAACTATTATATGAATCACAAGGAAACCAAAGGGTTAATGAAGACTTGTTAGCTTTATGCTCTAACAGAATGACGTATGTCCTTCTCACATAAAACATCTTTGAGATCATTCAGGATGTTGAATGTTTCATTAAAGGATTAGTTCACTTTGATAATTTACTAATTTACTCCTTCCGTCAAAGCAATTAAGATTTCTTTATATTAAAAAAAAAGACCTTGCCCACCACTGAAATTCATTATATGAAAAAAAAAAAAAAAAAAAAAATAGAATGTTTCCCTTAAAAACATTAATTTCTTTTCAACTTATCTTGGATGACATGAAGAAGAGTAAATTATCAGGCAATGTTTATTCTGGAAGTGAACTAATCCTTTAAAGGGGGCAGTTGCACAATTCTGAGTCTCGGAAGTCAGTGGGAGGTGACCATATATGGGCCCAGGAAATGTTGGAATTCCTTCAGGTGAGATATGGGAATGACGTTTCAATGTAATGGGGTCAGAGAACGAGTAGTTAAATAAAATATGCAATTTGAAGTCTTTTATCATTGATACGCCCAGTCACATTGACTTTGCGTGAGAAAAGGCAAACTTTACTGTCAACATGTCTCAATCTAACAAGCCAAATATTTTCTTCAGGCAACTTGTTGTGATAATGGATGATGTAATATGCGATCTTCAATGCATATTTGAAAAGGATATGCAAATATTTTTTTTTAGTCTAAGCAACTTGTCACCAAATTTATACAGTGGTGTTCAAAAGTGTGAGACCACTAATGCTTCTATTTTTAAATATTAAAATTTACTTTTTTTCCATTATAAATTATACATGCATTATATTATAATAAATTATATATGTAAATTATATATTCAAAAACTTTGGGGTCAGTAAGATCATTATTGATTGATTGATTGATCGATTGAAAGTAATACTTTTTTCAGAAAAGATGCACAAGCTTTCTATTAATCAAAGAATGCTGAAAAAAGCATAATGGTTTCCTACAAAAATACTGAGAAGTACAAATGAATTCAAAAATATTTAAGAATGTAACCAAACTCAAACTTATGAATGGTATTAAATTATTAATATGCACAGTACAGACCATAAGTTTGGACACACCTTCTCATTCAAAGAGTTTTCTTTATTTTCCTGACTATGAAAATTGTAGATTCACACTGAAGGCATCAAAACTATGAATTAACACATGTGGAATTATATATGGAATTATATACATAACAAAAAAGTGTGAAACAACTGAAAATATGTCATATTCTAGGTTCTTCAAAGTAGCCACCTTTTGTTTTGATTACTGCTTTGCACACTCTTGGCTTTCTCTTGATGAGCTTCAAGAGGTAGTCACCTGAAATGATCTTCACCTGAAATGACCTCGGAGTTCCCCGAGAGATGCTTAGCACTTGTTGGCCCTTTTGCCTTCTGTCTGCGGTCCAGCTCACCCCTAAACCATCTCGATTGGGTTCAGGTCCGGTGACTGTGGAGGCCAGGTCATCTGGCGCAGCACCCCATCACTCTCCTTCTTGGTCAAATAGACCTTAATGCCTTCAGTGTGACTCTACAATTTTCATAGTCATGAAAATAAAGAAAACTCTTTGAATGAGAAGGTGTGTCCAAACTTTTGGTCTGTACTGTATATATTTTTGTTTATTAAAAAGTATAAATGCATATTATTGAAAGTTAAATACTTCCAATTTTCTTTTGAAGTAAACATTTTTATTTTAAATGTTTTCCAAATCCTAAACCTTCCTTGTTATTGGCAAATTACAGTTTGAATGTGATATATATTCAATGTATTTTGAGACTTTAGGATCCCACTGTTTATGTCACCTCTTACATCAGCTGCCTAGTTTGCTGAGGTCTTTTAAATGGTATTCTGTCCTTGTACAGCCATCAAGTTTTTATGGCATAACTGGTCAATATTGTGATGTTTAACCTTACAAACCTGCTTCACAAGGACCAAAGGAGAACAGTTAAATCTTTTACAATACTGTTACTACAATAAGTCTTATTTAAATGTAGAACGTATAAGTTAATTAAAAAAGAGCACAAAAAAAAAAAAACTGAACATTCAGATGGTTTGCTGAAGTTCGTTGAATTGATTGACTGATTCAATGTAATAATGATATTTTCATCAGAAAATCCATTTACAAGTGGAGTATCTCAAGCGTCTGGCTGCTCATAAAAACAAAACAAAAACAAAAAATAACCACAACAACAACAACAACAACAACAAAAAGATAGGTAGCCTAACTTATGATACTTTTTTACTTTCATGAAAGGTATGTGTGTGTGTGTGTTTGTGTGTGTGTGTGCTTGCATTTGCTTTTTTGGTCCCACTGTGTCAGGTTACCTTAAGTCTAGATTGAGAGAAGGCTTTGGGATCAACTCTCTATTGTTACTCCATAAACCAATAACAATTGGGCCAGGAGATTCCCACACTCTATGTCTTAAAGAACTCTTTTATTTCCTTTTTTCACCTGCATCCTCCTGCCTCCCACATCATCTGGACGAAATTCCATTTCTCTGAATCCAGAACAGTTCTGAATTGCCCCAACAGGAAAGAACAATACCACTACTATAATCAATGTGGTTTATTGTCTTCATGCCTGGTTTGTCTTGCACACTCAATGTGATAATTTCAAGGAAGTTTTATGTCAAATGGCAGTGTTTGTATTTTAAAGAAGAGTTTTAAAGATCATCTGATGATAGGAGAGATTTCATCTGAAATGTCATTTCTAAATAAAACAGTATAGAGAATTTGCCAGGAAATCCACAGATAGGAATTATGGAGTGTGTGTGGGATAAATGACAAAGGTATCTATGAAACATGGCAAAAACAAAAAATAAAAGATCATTCTTGTGATATATATTCAGGATGACAGTGGAAAGATTAATTGCATCAACACATCAACAATAGAAGAATCCTATTGTTTTTTTTTATTGATGTTCTATAACATTCAAAAGCCTCTAAAGTAGGCTGTTATAATCTCATTTTAAAATGACACTGCATTAATCTAGCATGCCAAAAGGAAGTGTCAGAGAGAAGCAGTGTTGTTCTCTGTCTAAAATAAACATCCCTGATAAAAATCTGACTTAAAAAAAGACAGATTCAAACAAAATTACTTATTGGCCATTTGGTACAAACACGTATTCCATTAATTAGTCACACTGTGAAAAATAAATACATACATTTCTCAGTCAGTATTTTTGTCTTGTTTTCCTTTAAAATACCTAAACCTATTTTACCTATTTTATAAAAAAAAAAAAAAAAAAAAAAAAAACATTATTAAAAACATAATTTTACTCAAGTTGCAAATCAGTTATTATTTTATAAGTTGTTTTCTTTGGGCAAATTGTATTATCTTGTTTTGAATTTAGTAAGGTTTATGCATTAAAAAAAAAACTGTTTTAGATTTTCAGTGGAATATCACAGACTCCATTTAACATAGTTTCTCTAAATATCTCATGCTATTTAGAATAAAACAAAAACATTAGGAAAATTACAGAGGTGGAAGACACACAAATGACCATACAAAATGATTTCCTGCTAGAACATGGATTTAAAGATTCTAGAAAGTACTTGTGAAATGACAGATAATGTGGCGTTTCCACTGAACAAAGAGCAGTCTGTTGTTTCAGTATGAATCATGACTGAAGGTAAACTATTACAGTGAGTGTAGTATCAGTCAACTGGATCTCCAGGGATGGAGAAATCACAAGAATTAGACTATGATCTTTTTTTTAATTAAGGATATTTGAATATAAGAACAATTCTAAGCAGTATTAACAGTAAAGCATACAGTCCTGGATGCCAGTTGGTGTAATGTTTGAGTAATGATAAATTACACATAATTGTGACATGGGGCAAACTCCTTTTCACCCATTTACTGTGTACTGTATGCCATTACTCAGCAACTGTATTCAGGCCAAATACTGACTTTAGTTTGCATAGTCAGGCACTATATCCTTAAGTAGAGTGTTGTCACTTACTGAATGTGCCTTATAAAAATTAGGGTTTCTGATATTTTTATTAGGTAACAAAATGTATTTTAAAGACAATGAGGCACTTGAGGTGTATATGTGAATATGGTATGTATATGGCAAGTAATGCACATTTCCATAAAAAGGGGAGAGTGATGTATAATTAATTAAATATTGCTTTTGCAATCAATCTGAGTTTTACCTACCTGCAAGGTTCTAGATTATGGTTCTACACTAGAAAAACATGATTAACAGGATTTAGAGAGTGATAAATTCTTGCAATCAACAAAAACACTGAACTATCACATAGTAAGATTGCATTATCAGCACACTTTAAAATACAAAACAGTTCAAACCTGTTATAACCATGTAAGATAAAACATTTAAAACCATTAACTAAGAAACGATCAATCATCAGTTTTTTTTTATTTTATTTAGTTTAAGTTAGTTTATTGTGCAAGGTACCCATAACAGTGGTGCAATACAATGACTCAGTCTCACTGAAGGACTTTCGTGTCAATCAGAGCTTAATTCAAGAAGTTTCTCACAGCTGGAGGTATGATGGTCCGCCTACCTACTTACGTCAAAAGACTCCATTCAGAGCTATTAGCTGTGGGCGGGAACAGTTGTACATTCTTGTGGTTTTAGTTTTGCGTGTGATTTAAATGTTAGGATGTCCTTTTTCATGGTTGTTCATGGCAACGTGAGTAACACAGGCTCAATGACAGTGTCAACAGTTGACTTGCTGAGTAAATGGAAAAAAATACTTTGACGTAAAAGAGGAGGGAATTGTTTGTGGCGTTTGTTCTTGTCTAATTCAGCTGGATATGCCCATTGATAAATTAATTCATAAGAACAATTGAAGAAACAAAAATGATATGATTAAATGTAAAAACATACAAAACACACCCAGAGTAATAATTACTTTTAAAGTTGCAACAGACCTGTTAAAACCAGCATAAATTGTTTTTTTTTTTTTTACCCTAAAACAAAACACAATTATGTCATCATCTTCTCTGCTTAAACATGGCAACATTATCTTGATATGGTAACATCACACTACCCTGCAACAAAACAGCCGAACAAACATGACATGTACAAAGCGTGAAGTAAACTGAGGGGACAGGCAACATGTGACAGCCAAACAACGTTTACTGAAGAGTCAGGACCTAGAGGAGCTGCATGCATGGCAATGTAGTCCACTAAGCAGTAAAAAGTGTGGAATTTCATCTGTGTTTTTGTCTCATAGCATGAGTGGCGAGATGCTGTTTCCTCACTTAGAGCCTCGGGTCATTGTGATGCTGCCACAAGGTACCAGAAGTGATCAATTATTTTGTGCATCTGTAGGGTCAGCTTTCCCATTGGTACCACAAAACACAGTAAAACAAAGGCTCTAACGGCAGAATGTGACACAACGCCAAACTGAAATTGAGAAGGGGTCTGATTTGTGCCTGAGGTGTCGTTTTTCTCCTTTTAGGATTTGGTGGGATTTTAAGGTAAATTAACTAAACGGTTAATAGTATAAGACTGCTGGGATCAATATATGTCTTTTATCATTTCCCTTCTTATGAGCTTTTTTTATGCTAATTGATCATGCAATGTAGAGGAATAGTTTGAAAATATAACTTTGAGTTGACATCTTTCTGGACATGAGGGTCTTACCAAAGAAACATTCATTTTCTCAGTAAATGACTGCTTTAAATGAATCTTCCTGTGCTGACAGATCATGACAAGAGAGTAAAGACAATTTAGGCCTGCTGTATGAATATGCACCCTTTCCTGTAGGAATTAGCTACGACTAGTTTGGACACGAGGTTAAATATTTCTCTTCAGGTTCAAAGAAACCACAGTAGTCTCTGAAGTCGTTGTGTCATGTGAAGACTTTGATATTAAGGACGTTTTGTCAGGTAATACAGCACATTGGATGTGTTGGTAGAAGTAATAGGTTTCCCCTTTGGCAGCAGATTTATGACAATTATTTATTATTATTTTTTTAGATGAGAAAAAAGGAGATATATAATTTAAAACATTTAGCCTATTTATTCAGCCTTTTTATACTGAGAAAGAAGTGTACTGAAAAAAAACTATAACATGAAATTTACTATGTCACAAACAAAATACAGTAAATCAGCATATAAGAATGATTTCTGAAGGATCATGTGACAGTGAAGACTGGAAAATGATGCTAAAAATAACTTTGCTATTACAGGAATAAATTACATTTTTACATATATTAAAACTGAAATCACTATTTTAAATACTTCACATTACTGATTTTTACTATGGTATGTTGACAATGTTGTGGCTCAACAATGATTTTCTGTTATTTTTTAAGACTCATAATAAATAATGTTCGCAATGGATACAGGTCTTATTTATGAAGTTGACTTTATGTGGTATCAGAACTAATATGGTGGTAATTAGCCTAGGCTTTTTCGTAATGTAATTAAAGCGAATTGGCGATCAATTTTTTATAATTAAAATCTGGCAAACAATTTGGCTCTAAATGGCTAAGATCTATAAATGGGTAATCATGGTTGTGTCCAGTAAGCGACCATATAGCGATCCAACTTGTCCTTGTATTGAAGACGGAGCCGGACGCGGAGCCATTTAGTCCAACTTAAGCCCTTCTGACATTTTTCCTGACGTGGCTATATAAAAAAAAAATTTGCCTCCCAAGACAACTCTCATTTCTAGTCTTACTTGATCTTAGTGCTGCGTTCGACACCATAGATCATGACATACTCATAGATCGATTACAAAACTATACAGGTATTCAAGGGCAGGCTCTAAGATGGTTTAGATCCTACCTGTCTGATCGCTAACATTTTGTTTACTTAAATGGGGAGTCATCTCATTTATCATCAGTAAAATATGGAGTGCCACAAGGATCCGTCCTAGGTCCCCTTCTATTTTCAATATACATGTTGCCCCTTGGTAATATTATTAGAAAATACGGAATTAGCTTCCAATGTTATGCTGATGATACTCAGCTATATATCTCAACGAGACCAGATGAAACTTCCCAATTATCTAAGCTAACAGAGTGTGTTAAAAATGTAAAAGATTGGATGACAAATAATTTTCTCTAATTAAATTCGGATAAGACAGAGATACTAGTCATTTGACCAAAAAACACTACACAGAATCTTGTAGATTACAATTTGCAACTAGACGGATGTACTGTTACTTCCTCTACAGTCAGAAATCTGGGTGTTATATTAGACAGCAATTTGTCTTTTGAAAATCATATTTCCAATGTTACAAAAACTGCATTCTTCCATCTTAGAAACATTGCCAAGCTACGAAACATGTTATCTGTTTCTGATGCAGAAAAGCTAGTTCATGCATTCATGACCTCTAGACTGGACTATTGTAATGCACTTCTAGGTGGTTGTCCTGCTTCGTCAATAAACAAGCTACAGGTAGTCCAAAATGCAGCAGCTAGAGTCCTTACAAGGTCAAGAAAATGTGATCATATTACCCCAATTTTACAGTCTCTGCACTGGCTACCTATAAAGTTCCATATCAGTTACAAATTATCATTACTTACCTATAAGACCCTAAATGGTTTAGCTCCTGCGTACCTAACTAGCCTTCTACCACGTTACAACCCATCACGCACCCTAAGGTTGTCACACCTGGACTCATTTAGTGTGTTTTTGCCCGTGACCCAGTTTGTGTCTTCGGTGTTTAGTTTGATTAGTTCCCAGGTGTGTCTATCTTCCTCATGTGTTCCATGTCCCTGTTAATTTAGTTATTCCATCCACCTGTGTTTCCCCATTATCCTCTGTTCATAAGCCCTGTCCTTTCAGTTCTGTGTGGTCGGGTCTTCTTCACTTGCTACTTACGTGTGTCTACCTCTGTGCTCCATGTTGGATATCCCCTGTGTTGGATATATTAAAATACTTATTCCGTTTATCCTCGACTCCGTGTTCCCTCAGGCAGCGAAAACCGTGACAGAAGACCCGACCCTAAAAAAGAAAGTTTAAAACTGCGTCTTTCCCTCCGTTTTGCTTTCGTTTTTTCTCAGTCTTTTTGTTTTGTAGTGTTTGATGGATCCCCTCTCTAGCCCCGGATTCCTCCTCCTCATGCTGGAGCAGGAAGGACGCTCTCTCGAGGTCCACACCAGACGGTTTCTTCTATTAGCTAATGCCACCAGCTACCCGGACGACGCGCTCTGCACCTTCTACAACACCAGCCTGAACTCCAAGTGCAGAGCGTTGTCGCCCAAAGATGGTCCTCGGGAGGATTTCGCCGCATTCGTGGAGTGGACTCTGGCGAGAAATGGCTCATCTTTCACCATCTGCCCCATAGAGGACCTCGCCAGCCCCACTCCCGACCCAGAGACCAGCCAGCCACCATCACGCCGCACGGAGCCAGAGCCCACCGCAGCCGCAGAGCCCGAGCCATCCACTGACAGGGAACAGGATCTCGAGAGCGCGACTGACCAGGTGTGTGAGCCGGCAGCACCGTGCATCGTGGGAGTCCTAGTGGAGATTGAGGGCGTGGAGGAAAGCCCTGCCCACACTCCTGCGACTGAGGGTGAGCTGTTTGCAGTCTCTGAAGATCGTATGGAGCAAATTCTGGATCTGATGGACTGGTCTATGGTGGTAATCCCTAATTTTCCTGTTTCCCCGCTGGTTCCGTCCAGCCCTGATTCCCCTGTATACCCTCTCAGTCTCCCACTCCTACCTCCTCCAGTCATTTCCTCTGCTCCATTTCCGCTGGTTCCGCCCAGCCCTGAGTTTTCTGTTTCTCCGCTGGTTCCGCCCAGCCCTGAGTTTTCTGTTTCTCCGCTGGTTCCGCCCAGCCCTGAGTTTTCTGTTTCTCCGCTGGTTCCGCCCAGCCCTGAGTTTCCTGTGTCTCCGCTGGTCCCGCCCAGCTCTGAATCTTCTGTTTCTCCGCTGGTTCCGCCCAGCCCTGAGTTTTCTGTTTCTCTGCTGGTTCCGCCCAGCCCTGAGTTTCCTGTGTCTCCGCTGGTTCCGCCCAGCCCTGAGTTTCCTGTTTCTCCACTGGTTCCGCCCAGCCCTGAGTTTCCTGTGTCTCCGCTGGTTCCGCCCAGCTCTAAATCTTCTGTGTCTCCGCTGGTTCCGCCCAGCTCTGAATCTTCTGTGTCTCCGCTGGTTCCGCCCAGCCATGATTTTTCTGTTTCACCACTGGTTCCGCCCAGCCCTGAATCATCTGTGTATCCGCTGGTTCCACCCAGCCCTGAATCTTCTGTGTCTCCTGTATTCCCTCCCAGCCTCCCTCTCCCGCCTCCTCCCAAACCTGCTGGTCCCTCTACTCCTCTTTCGCTGGTTCCGTCCAGTCCTGATCCTCCTGTCCTTCCTCCCATCCTTCCTCTCTGTCCTCCTCCTAGACCAGCCAGTTCCTCGTCATCCCTGCTGGTCCCAGTCAGTCCTGCAGCTCACCCTCAGTCCGCGCCATAGGGGCGCGATGGTTCGCCGCTGGACTGCCAGTCTCCAGCTCCGCCTTGGCGCGTTAAGGCCCTGTCTCCGCCTCCAGCCTCCGAGCCCTGGACTCCTCCTCGGTCCTTCGACCCAGCGGCTCCGCCTTGGCTCTTAGCTCCCTCGTCTCCACCGTGGCCTGTCATCCCACCTGCTCCACCGGGCTCCCTCGTCCCTCCGGCTCCACCTTGGTCAGTCGTCGACCATCCGCCGCCTCGGGACTCCACTCCTCTGGTTCCACCTCGTCACTCCATCCCTCCGGCTCTGTCAGGCTCCTCCTTCCCTCCGGTTCCACCTCCATCCTCGGTCACTCCGGCTCCACAGCGGTCTGCCAGGACCCCGCCTCCACCTTGGTCGCCTGAGCCTTCAGCTCCACCTAGGCCCTCCGGATCCTCGTCGTCACCCTGGCTCTGCGGCTGTGCTGCTCCATCTTGGGCTCCTCACCCACCGGTGCAGTCTCCGCCTGTCGGCCCCCTGGTGTCGTCGACCCTTCCTTCACCATGGCTCCTCCCGCCGTCGACTCCACCTTGGATCTCCGTCCTGGCTGGTCTCTGGTGGACCATCTGGCTCCTCCTGTTCCTGTCTCCTCCCTGGCTCCTCCCTCCGTCGTCTCCTCCCTGGCTCCTCCTCCGTGGTCCCTGTCTGCTGGCCCCCTCCTGGGAGTCCGTCCTCCACCGGAACCTCCTCCCAAGTTCCCACCCACGCCTCCCTCGGTTGTTTCTACGGTGCGAGGACGCACCTACCGGGAGGGGGGAGTTCTGTCACACCTGGACTCATTTAGTGTGTTTTTGCCCGTGACCCAGTTTGTGTCTTCGGTGTTTAGTTTGATTAGTTCCCAGGTGTGTCTATCTTCCTCATGTGTTCCATGTCCCTGTTAATTTAGTTATTCCATCCACCTGTGTTTCCCCATTATCCTCTGTTCATAAGCCCTGTCCTTTCAGTTCTGTGTGGTCGGGTCTCCTTCACTTGCTACTTACGTGTGTCTACCTCTGTGCTCCATGTTGGATATCCCCTGTGTTGGATATATTAAAAGCCTTATTCCGTTTATCCTCGACTCCGTATTCCTTCAGGCAGCGTAAAACTGTGACAAAGGTCACAAAACGCTGGACTTTTGGTAGTTCCTAGGATAGCAAAGTCCACTAAAGGAGGTAGAGCTTTCTCACATTTGGCTCCCAAACTCTAGAATAGCCTTCCTGATAATGTTCGGGGTTCAGACACACTCTCTCTGTTTAAATCTAGATTAAAAACACATCTCTTTCGCCAAGCATTCAAATAATGTATCTTTTAAATTGTGAGTGTAGTTGCATCTGATCAAAGGTGCATTTTTATTCATTAGCTTGGGTTAAACTAATTTTACTTTGTTGGATCAGCAGCTACGCTAATGATGTCTGTATTTTGTTTCTATGTTTCGCCACGGGATTTACATCCCGTGGTAACTAGGATTTACACAAACTCCAGTCTGGATCCAGAACACCTGAGAAGAGATGATGCTGACCCTCAGAGGACCTCAGATGATGCTAACCCTGAATCAACAAACAGAACTAACAATTATTGCTAAATGTGTGACTTAATCATATAATAACTTAATTAATAATATTGATAGTTCATCGTCTAGCTGACTACGTCTTGTATTATTATTATTATTTTTATTTTTTCTAAAATCCTGTCAAATGTGCACAAACTACTAGCTACTACTAAATATTGTAGAAACATAATTTTCTGTAAAGTTACTTTGTAACGATTTGTTTTGTAAAAAGCGCTATACAAATAAACTTGAATTGAATTGAACTCATTATGGAGCTGCTGGACCTTCTCAGACCTGCGCTTGCCAGTCTAATGCAGCAGAATTTTGCTTTAAGCCATGAAGTCCAGCGCAAGGTTTTTTTTTTTTTTTGCTACAGAGAGATTCATCGAGGTCGTGGGAGAGGGCTACGGCTTAATCAAGACCTCGGTGTGGAGGTGCGTTCACACTGTCACCAATGCTCTTCTGCGCCATGGTGGGTATTACATCCTGGTGGATGGCACACTCATCCCTATCGCCAGTCCATCAGTGATTGATCAGGCGTAGGCTACTCATCGCGAAAGGGAGACGCGGCCATAAACGTGCAGGTTATAGTGGACCATAAGGGTGTGATATCTGACCTGGTGGCAAAACTTCAACTTCCTCTGACGAGAAGCTTGGTGACCTTTTTTACGTTGCTTCCCCATCATATTCTGTATCTAACTCTCTCTCTCTCTGTGTTCATTGTAGATATGTTGCTTTTTATTTAAAACATAAACCAATTGCAATCAATACCGCATTAAAAAGAAAACTGCAGCTGCTTGCCAATCAATTCTGATTGTAAAGTGCCTTACCATTAATCTAAAAGTGTATTATATAATTTTTATGAGTCGTTAAACCCATGTCAAGAAGCGGCACAAGTGGCACAATGGGATAAGGAGTGTGGATGATTAGCGAGGGATCCCCGGTTCGTATATCCTTCACAACATATCGTGTGAACATATTACTGACCATTTGATAATTAAATTTATAGTCTATATTCTACTGATAACCTAAACTATGTTAAAATTAATGTTACTATAATAATTTGAGGAATGTTTCATTTGCATAGAGCGTGTTGTCTTTCTTAACGCTGTATTGCACCTTCGCGTGAAGTGGAAAATCGATTCATGAGCAATCGATGCCAACTAATTCAGCACCCTCACTTTGGAAAGCACTCTTGTTACGTCGGACGTAAGAGGCAGCGTGGTATGAAGCTTCTCAAGGGACACTTCGAGGAACACACTTAGAAACATAAAAGTTTTAGACAGCATAGGAAATATGCTGATCACCCCTCTTCCATCATACTCTGACATGTTGTGTTTCGTTTAATGCTACAGTATAATCATACTGTATGGAAAGATATAATTAGCCTCTGTGTGACTTTTTGGTATTTAAATATGATCATATATGCAGTCTATAATATGTTAATAAAAACACAATCAGAGATCTAAGATTGGCAAAGATCTAAAAACCTATAATCAGCTAGACATCATTAAAACATAACATTTTAGGCTGAGAGAGCTCTGTAAATGATGGAAAAAAAGAAAAAAAAAAAAAGATTTTGTCTGAAGGATAGAATCAGTATATCAAGTAATAACGAATCAACACTTAGCTAGCAATCTTTGGTTTCTGGAATGTTTTGGGAACATGCAAACCTGACCCATCATTCCCACACTTCTGGGTTATCGCTGTGCTGTCCAGGCATGTAACGCTTACCCTGATACTTTTATGCGATACGCTCCATCACTGACAGAAAGACACAGTATCACATCCTGTCATGAGAAAACACATCGATAATGCCTGTTCTCACAGCGCTGTGCTTTCACATCCTGAGTCAATGCGTAGTAAAGATGGAGCAGATAAATACAGTCAGTGTCTAATATAGCAATTTTCTCATTTTTAATAATTTGTACAAGATTCAACTCATATTTTAAAGTCAGTTTAATGCAATTTAAGTTGAAATGACGTAAACGGCAAGTTACAAGTTCACTGTACTTCAAAATTTAAGGCAGCAACTTTTATTTAACAGTGTAAGTTTACATTTCTTAAAAACAAAAAAATTCAGCGTGGAAGCAGCTGTGCTGTAAATCTGTCAAAGCTATTTTTACTGACTCATAAATAATACGTTTGAACATTCCTTTTTCATTTTAAAGCAATGAGACTTATGTGATGATATAGAAAATTATTTTGCCAAAGTGAATTACACAGTATGTGATGTGTTGTTAGAACTATTCAAAATATTACACAGGAAAGAATAACCAGTACTGCAAATACTCCGAACATACCAATATAAAAAAAAAGAAAAAACTTTTCGTAATGTACTGTATTTTGGAGACATTGTGATTTTCTAATCTAATCTAATCTAATCTAATGTAATCTAATCTAATCTAATCTAATCTAATCATTTATTATTATTATTAAAGTTTAATCGTTTTAGTAGTGTTTTTATTTTATAATTTTAAAATA
The DNA here is from genome assembly GCF_003368295.1 of Carassius auratus. Taxonomy (NCBI): domain Eukaryota; kingdom Metazoa; phylum Chordata; class Actinopteri; order Cypriniformes; family Cyprinidae; genus Carassius; species Carassius auratus. The sequence continues at coordinate 843,169 of NW_020523497.1, forward strand.
ATATGTGGAGGTGTTGGTGCAGTGGATAATACGCATGCCTTTGGTGTGAGAGACTTGGGTTTGAATCCACTGTGAAACACAAATGTGTCCCTGAGCAAGACAATTAACCCCTAGTTGCTCCAGAGGAGTGCGACCTCTGACATATATATATATATATAGCAACTGTAAGTCACTTTGGATAAAAGCATCAGCTAAATGAATAAATGCAATTTAAGATTCATTATTTTATTAATTACTGTTTACTGTTAACTTCTCAGTGTCTCTGATGTGAAATACATGTTTACGTTTATATTTAATTAGCAAATTATAATCCATTATTTACAGTTTTCAGTATTTTTTCAGTGTGACACAAATACTTCTATATAATATAAAAATAATTTATATAACATAAAAATCTAGATAATATATATAATATAAAATAAATCTCCAAAACATATTGCAATGGAAAGTTACTAAAAATATCTTTAAACATTTTCAAATGTAAATATACAAAAAATATCGCACATATCCAAACTGTGTATAAATTTATATGGTTGTATGACCTTATATGTTAAAACTACTGAATCCAAACTCCATGTCCATCATTACTACACCCATGGGTTGCACCCATCTACAAAAATGTGGCATCCATTCAGGTACACAATGTAAAGAACAATAACAAGTTAAACATTTGAGCCACACCTTTGAATTTTATGAAACAGTTTCATTGTTCAAAAATGCACAGCATTTATATTAGTGAAAGGTAACGCCCAGTACTATAAAAATTACTCCTACAGTTCATGATAAAGGACTTAATTTAATAGTGACAAAGACCTGCATAGACCTGTATTAAATCTGCCCAATTCAGTGGTTGACTACATTAATTGATCTGACAAAACTGGTTAGACTTACTATTAAATGTGCTGTTTATCAGTGTTCTGTTTTAATGCACAATTACTGTTATGACCGTAGAAAATTTCCTGGTGTTAAAGAATTGTGTTACAATAACCCCTACAAATACAACTCATCATATACACTATAAACACTTTAAAGGAGACAGACATGTAGATACTTGTGAAAGATGTTTTCTCTGTCTTGGAGGAATAATTATTTTTAAATCATACCCTATTGCATCGAAAATTTGTAAATACGTTAGTATATTTAAGGGTGGATAATTTTATTGGGTGTTTATTATTCATGCAACAATACATAAATACAATACCTTTGTCTAGTGCTCTTATGAAAGTTTATAGCATGATTTGTGAAAATGTAACTATACTGAATGACAAAGCATAGATTTCTTCATTTCTAGTTTTTGCGTAGCCTATTTAATTTAATTCTGTAACCTACCTACTTGTTCCATAAATCTGTGTGTACTAATGTTAAATGCTAGTGTTTTTGACAATGTTGATAACGTTTATGACAAATAGCATGATCATTTTTGTGTTTCCCTTACTGAATGTCGTATCCTGTCAGCAAAAACCTGTCCATGAGCTTTTTTGATTGTTGATGTCAGTTTAAGTACCGGCGATCGCAGTGTTGCCAGATATTTGCTACTAAAACAAACAACTAAACAAACATTATTCCCAATCTTTTGCAAATAAGATAAGGTAAAGATATTTCTAACTTTAAACTGCAACTTTTTTACTTTATTAAGTTTCCGGATTTCCAGCAGAATTGGGTTACGTTAACACAGTTGCGGTGGGTTGTTTTTAATGTCATTTAATGGGTTGAAGTGACCCCAATAACGTGATACTGTATTTAGCGCCTGGAATGTGAATTTAGAATTTAACTGGAGGAAACTTGACACTTCAAAAACTACACAATGTGAATATGATATTAACTCATACAACCCTGTTGATGAATCAGTATCTTCTTAGGCAAAACGATAGACATTTGTAAGAAAAAAAAAATAATGCTAATATTTGAAACTTGACCGTCTATTTACACTTTGTGTGGTTTTTGAAGTGGTCCTGTGCCCTTGCATTATATGGACTAAAAAACTTTGCTTGTGTTCAACTGATGGAAGAAAGGCATGAGTGAGTAAATGATGAGAGAATTTTTTTGTGTTGTCTATTCAATGTTACTGTCTAAAGGGATAATTAAACTTTTAATTGTTTATTTGGGGCAATTAGAGTTTTTTTCTCAGCAAATATTAGTAAGTAATTAATGAAAAAATCATGTAATTATTAATATAAAAAATATTAATTGGCAGGCCAAATAGCTATTCAATGACATATTATGAATAAAATGTATCCACTACCTGATAATAACATCACTAAACATGAATTACAATTAAATTAACATAAAATGTACATTTAAACTTTTTTTGGAAATTTGTAACATATTTGTAAAAAAAACAAACGTATTTAAATTCTCATCACTGATCTTATTTCCACTCAATGCATTCAGCAAATGTACAAACCAGATTCCAAAAAAGTTGGGACTCTGTACAAATTGTGAGTCTCTCAGAAGTTAAGATAGGCAGAGGATCACCAATTCCCCCAAAGCTGCGCCGAAAAATAGTGGAGCAATATCAGAAATGAATTTGCAAAGAGTTTGTAGTTATCATCTACAGTGCAAAATATCATCCAAACTGGAACAATCACCAGTTGTCCATACTGGATGCCTGTGATCTGCGGGCCCTTAGATGGCACTGCATCACATACAGGAATGCTACTGTAATGGAAATCACTCAAGAAGCCTGCATCTCTGATGGTATGGGGTTGCATGAGTGTGTGTGGCATGGGCAGCTTCCACATCTGGAAAGGCACCATCAATGTTGAAAGATATATCCAAGTTCTAGAATAAAATATGCTCCCATCCAGACGTCGTCTCTTTCAGGGAAGACCTTGCACTTTACAACATGAAAATGCCAGACCACATACTGCATCAATTACAACATCATAGCTGCGTAGAAGAAGGATCCGGGTATGGAAATGGCCAGCCTGCAGTCCAGATCTTTCACCCATAGAAAACATTTGGTGCATCATAAAGAGGAAGATGCGACAAAGAAGACCTAAGGCAGTTGAGCAACTAGAAGCCTGTATTAGACAAGAATGGGACAACATTCCTATTCCTAAACTTGAGCAACTTGTCTCCTCAGTTCCCAGACATTTGCAGACTGTTATAAAAAGAAGAGGGAATGCCACACAGTGGTAAACATGGCCTTGTCCCAACTTTTTTGAGATGTGTTAATGCCATGAAATTTAAAATCAACTTATTTTTCCATTAAAATTATAAATTGTCTCAGTTTTATATATTGGATATGTCATCTATGTTGTATTCTGAATAAAATATTGAAATTTTAAACTTTGGTTATTATTCACAATTTGTACAGTGTCCCAACTTTTTTGGAATCGGGTTTGTATCACACAGCTAATAGCTCTGTCAAAACAGAAAGAATAGTAACATAATAACTTTTTGTTTGGGGTGGGGGTGGGAGGGGGTGCTTCCTCAGATTTGATGGTGAACGTTTGAAGCCAGACATTACCTGATGAAAGTCAGAACTGAAGTAGAAATGTGTGTGTGCTTGTTTCATGAAAACAAGGATCACTGGTTCACACATCAAGCACGCACATTTGAGCTTCCGTTTACCATATTAGGAGTAAAAAGTACTGTTTTTTTTGTCAGAAATGTTATCAAGGAAAAGTACAAGTTTTAAATCTATCTTTTGAGTTTGTAGTAAACCATTATTAGGACATCACATCATGTGCCATTCTATTCATATAATAATATTTTTTTAGATTTTAGTTTCATGCATTTAGTTGCACTTTTCTTCCACTGAAAAACTTGAAAGAATACTCAACATTGTGTTGTTCTTTAAGGCTAACACTACCCTCTGCTGTAAAACAGAAAAAATGTACAGGTATTTGCACAAGACTGGTTATTGCCTCATTCCCATTGTGTGCTGAAACAAAAATCCATTTCATCATTTCAAAATCAACTGACACGCAACATGAAGATCAGTGCCAAAGCTAACTTGAAATGTTTACTTTTTTCAACACATGCCACACAGAAATTTCCTCAGAATTTCTGTGCAGCACTTTAAACAATTACTACGTCCTGCATCACTCAGTCAGATAACATGCCACAGTTCTGATCAAATGGCTTACAGACATATAACTTGTAATTTGCATGAAAAATAAAACTGTAGTAAAAAAAAATTCTGTGAGGAATAATTCATAACCTGCAATGTAATAAATTACTGAATGTAAGAATAAGGAAGTCTGGAAAAGGGACTTTGACCTAGCACTGGATCTATCATCCGGACAAAGAGCAATGATGAATGGAAAACAGACATCGATAATATAAACAGATCTCAAAAAGATGAAGAAAAAATTACTAATTTGGACTCTATTCCAGTCTGAAGTGAAGAACAAGTTGGTGTGTTTAATCTATAAAATGGCTATTACTCTCATAAAGCCAGACTTTTGACTATTGGCATCAAGACTGGTCCACTTTACATCTTATTCTGTCCAAGAGCTCTCCCATTATACAGGAAGATAACTTTTTTCATTTTATTTTTTTATTTAGATGCATACTTGCACCTCTGATGCAATATTTGTGTGTTTGTGTTGTCTGAGATGTGTATTTTAAATGTGTCATGAACCAAACACTAAGTCAAATTCCTACAAAAATAAAGTTATGGTGAATAAAGTGACTGTGGTTTTGACAGGCTAAATTACCCACAGTTTATGCTTTTGTGGGACATTTCTGATGGGTAAATCTAAAATAATTTACTCCAGCCATAAGGTTTAAATTTTTATGCAAAAATTTGTGGAAAATATCTGAATAAATGTCTTATGTCCAACCTAAAGAAGGCTACAGGTAATTATGATACAGGTAATTATGTAAATTATTTCATATAACATGGTGAAAATGCACTATAAACCTATTTATCAATATAATATTTTATAATATTTGCTTTCATGAATCTAAAAAAGATGTTGTGTACAGAAGGTGGATAACCAAAATGCATATTACTGCTGCCACAGGGCCACAGCGTTAACTGCAAGTCAGTCGCTTGTTAAAGTTATTAGAGAAACTACTGCCAGGTGGCGCAAAAGGATGGGTTGCAAACTGACTATTCAGCTAAAAAACAGACCAGCTGTGAGGTACAGATTAATATTGAAGTCGTTAAATTCAAGTTCACATAAACTCTTCTTTACGCTGTGGCTGTCTGTCATCACTCATTCAGAATGAATGAATTTTTCAGTAATCAAACTGCGTGTTCCGTTCAGTTACTACATTCAAAGCGACAAAACTCTCTTCAAAAGCGCACAGTAACTGATGTCCGGTTCCCGAACAAATTTTTCTTTTTATCCGCTTCTTCTTAGTGAACCGGTTGAACCAGTTCACCAAATCGGACTGAATCATTTGAAAAAGAGAGAGAAGAGAGAGGAGAGCCGCTTCTGAGAGAGTGACAAAGAAACTGATGAAAGAGACGCGCATCTGCCAACGAGACAACTTTTGTTCTTAATGTATAGCCTATGCTGCTTTGTACTATTTTCAGTTTTAATTGTATACGGCAATGCTGCAGTAGTTTTGGCAATACAAATGTAAAAATATATTGCAGTAATAAGAAACATCATGTAGGCCTAATTACTTTTTGTTTAATTATTGGCCAATTCCAGCGTTACTGATGGTTCAATATACTGTTTTTCTAAATCCCAAAAAGAATCCAGACATCAGAAAAGTATCCATCTATGAACATGTTTTATAGTCTATTTTAGATTTTGGAAATACACATGCATTAAAGAAAAGGGGAAAAATAAGACCTGAGTTTTTGGGAGATAACATATTTCGTAGACTTTTTGAGATGTACACACATGCACAGTATCATCAGCTCCTCGGTTCTCGAATCAGACGCGTCTGACAAAAACATTGTTTTTGGACCAAAATGTATTTTCGATGCTTTAAAAAATTCTAACTGACCCTCTGATGTCACATGGACTACTCTGATGATGTTTTTCTTTCTGGACATGGACAGTATACCATACACAAAGTTTCAATGGAGGGACTGAGAGCTCTCGGACTAAATCTAAAATATCTTAAACTGTGTTCCGAAGATGAACGAAGGTCTCACGGGTTTGGAACGACATGAGGGTGAGTTATTGATGACATCATAACCCTTTAAATGCCAAATACAATTCAGTTTTGTTAAATGAGTTGTTGATAATTCAGTTTTACACAATTCAAATTCAAATAGTTTTGACACATTATTAGCTCCATACAACCGAGACAGATGCAGTAATAACCTGAAAATTAAAGGCTATTTGACGTTTTAAAATGATCTAATGGCTGCTGCTGTTCCAATTCGTTGATTTTGATTGTTTTAATAAATCTCTTTAACATTAAATAATAAATATACAAAGCAGGTTAAGTTAGATATTATTGTTCAAATAATAATAAAATGCCATGCGAATAAGATTGCAGTTTCACATTTTGCATATTCATTACAAAGTTCATTATTTTTACATCCAGTGATACAAAATAAAACCAAAAAAGATTTGTAAAATTGTAAAATATATAGACAAATGAGAAAAAATATTGCGCATTGATATTTTAAAGAATAGAATAGCCTACACTAGTGCATTAAAATTTGGCTGCATTTTTTTTTTATTAATTTTTATTAATCAGTCCATTCTTGATTGAGCTAAATCATGGCAAGGTTTAATTTATTTGTTTCTTGTATTATTTAGGCCTTAATAATTGGAGTGAAATTATTCATTGCCTCACATTTTAACGTTCCATTTACTAAAATAATGGAAATAATACAACACAACAATATCTTAATCCATGTACATACAGATATATTTTCCCCAAGTAGTTATCAGTCAAAGTTAAGGACAGGCAATGAATAACAAAGTATGTGCTGTTTTATTCTGTTTTATTCGTTCTAAGAAACAAACAACTTCATAGGCTACTAAATCATCTGTGAATATTAAATATTTTAAATACAATGTTTTTCTTTACTTTTTTGCAGACTGCAGCTGTCAAATGTAACACATCGGTGAGGCAAGGCTGATGACTTTTTGCGAAAATGTGCTTTGATGTTTGTTTGATAACTTTGTGGTTAAAGCGCCACTGGTTGGCCACATACTGTAAGTTCCACATGCATACACACTCACACACACACATTTTCTATTCAGGAAATTTGATATGAACCAGATTTATGTGATTTATAATCCTGTTCTGTGATTAAATTTCACGATGATCAAATTTGTAATAATTCTCAAAGCATCTCTCAGGACGTCTGTCAGTAAGTGTATTTGCATGCACTATAAAGATTCACTTTCAGTTGGACTAAAGCAACAATTTGTCTTTTTAAAATATCCCAACATTACACTAAAACTAAAAGTTGATTATAATGTCGATTATAATTTCTTGCTTTTATCACTAATCATATCGCTTGCAATGCACCCTCATTGATAGCATGCACACTTCAGCTTTCAATGTTCAGTGTAGACACAGGGATAGATGTGAAAGAGAAACACCCCCAACTCCAGGACACACATGCACACAGTACTTTGGATTCAGTATTCAGCAGTGTTGTCACTGAAATGAGGGGGTAGGGAGAAGTGCTCCCTAAGGGTCAATGGATCAGACACATTCTCTCTGGAGGGGTCATTAGCCCACACTGATTATCTAAAGATCCAATGTCCTACCTCCTCCTGCTCTGGACACCCTTCGCCCTCCCCTATACATATTCAATCCCCCATGGGGTTCAGGTAAAAAGAGCAGGGGGTCCGTCATCTGAGAAGGGATTTAGTTTTTACAGCTTAGACTGAAAAATTAAAAGCAAGAAAAACATGGCCGATTAATAAGCAGTAAGAATTATTTATTATAATATTAAACACAAGAACGGCATGATAAATACAACATAAATTGACAAAGGTAATAATAACTGAAGAATCAAAAGGTGTTATTACAGGCTAAACTATTATTGCTCATATTTTTTTAACAAACCTCTTGTGCAGTGGGCAGTTTGTGGTGAGCTCTTTTCACTTGAAACGATGAGCAACCACCAGAAAACCACTAGCAAACGTATATGCTTAACACCCACAACACTGTAATGGACTTCAGAGACTGTGATTTGTGATGATGAATTTCCTCAATAACTAACTACATAAAAGTATCAAATTACATGATCATACTTTTGCAATAACTCTGGTATTAAAATAAAACACTAGCCTTTGTTATATGGTTTCCAATACAGTTTTTCAGGGAGTGATTGAAAGTCTTTTCTTCTTGCTTTGGAGGAAATGGAAATGCAAAAAAAAATATATTTGCTATCTATAATTAAGAACACTCTACTATAGTTAACTTGAACCTGAACTTGTGAAAAGGGTCCATGCATGCCTTCATGTATGTCACAAGCAAACACAGACATTTTCTTCTGAAAATGTAAAAATGCACAGATATGACTTTATTTTTTTAACATTAATTAATTGGGTATCATTAACAATTATGTTTTCTTCAGGATTTATTAATTTAGATTAGACTCTTATGCTCAATAAGGCTGCATTCATTTGATAAGAAATACATTAAAACAATATTATTGATTTAAATTATATTTTCAATAACTGTTTTCTATTTTGAGAACAGTTTTACATTTTGTGATGGCTGAATTTTCAGCAGCCATTATTCCAGACTTCAGTGTTACTGTTATTATTATTTGTATTATTATATTATTAATGCAGAACAGGTTTGCTGCTTAATATTTTTGTAGAAATGGTGAAACCTTTCTTTCTGGATTATTTTGAATACAGAGAGTTCAAAGGAAAAACAGGCATTTGAAATAGAAATATTTTTGTAACGTTATAGCTACATTTCTTTTTTGTCATTTTTTTAAATCAATTTAATGCGTCCTTGCTGAATAAGTTTACTTATTACTCATTATAGTGTATAATTTTAGATAATTATTCATATGACGTTTTCTGAACTTACTGAACTTTTGACTGGTGTTATAGGTTCAACCGAATGCCCTTTTGTTGCATTACCAGCATAACGTCTCCAGGGGGCAGTAGTTGACCAGAATTCAGTTCCTGGCCCGACAGCAGAAAGTTGCCCCGTTTGTCAAAGATGCACTTGGCAAACAGCCATTTTCATATTAGTGACATTTAATGTTGGCTAATTAGCACCTGATGTTCTCTTCATTAAGATCACTAACGCAGTCCCACTGAGATACTCTGCATCGAATTACAGATTGTCAACATTATGCCAAGCTGCGTAATGAAGGGGGGTCTTCATCACCACACACATACACAAACACGCATAAAAACAAACACATAATGCGTCATACTACCGCTTGCATTGCTCAGTGAAATCTTGCCGCAATTATAAGGCCTACTAATTAGTGTGATTTGAATTTATATGCATTTATACTGTTTGTGCTTTATGAAAAGATACAGTCAGATAAGCGCTACCGCACTTAGTCTACCTCCCTTCACGTGTGTGCAAAACTAAGGTATGCTTAATTAAAATAAATAAATAAATAAAAATTGGGATTTAAAAATGTGAGCATGCGCTGTAATTCACTCCGAGCTCGATCTAGCTGCATGGCACGCAGTCAGAGAGGGTCCATAAAGGCTGGAAGTCCAGAGTCTTTCCTGCTCTAATCACTCCGGCACCATTAGCGAAAATCCATTAGAGCACTCGTTTATTCTCCATTTTCCTCGTTCCCTCTCTTTAAAGCACCTCTGAGACACTCACAGACCTCTATAGCTCAGTGTGCAAACAGGTGCGCGAGTTTATTTTCCGTTGCACGTGTCTGTCCAAAAATCATTCTTATATTTATTTATAATTTAATACAAATGTTATGTTATACAAGTCACAAGTGCCATATATTATCAGTAGCCTATATGATTCTGGGCAGTAGGCTAAGTGTACTTAAAAAAATCGAATTATTTTAAGAAAACCTAAGTAGGCTAATATTTGGTTTGCTTACTGCATGAACTCTACAAGTTTGTAAAACCTAGGTTTTGATGAACATATTCTCTAGCATGATTTGGGAATGATACATAGAGCTGTGCAATTAACATTAAATTACTAAAGTAATTTTTTATTTGATGTTCAGTTGGTAACCTATAAATATTTGTATAAATAAAATGTTTTAAAAATAAATAAATAAAAATAAAAACATATATATGAGATGCCACTGTGCTTTTTTTTTTTTTTTTGGCCTATCTGTCATTGATAAAGTCAGGGCCATCCTCAGTGGGGTTGCATCTCTTACTACCACACCGACCTTGAGGGGGCCCTGCTGCAAACACACGGAGGGGCTCCCTGTAGTCATGAGAGGACAGGAAAGAGAAGCTAAGAAAAGTTACTAAAATGTTACAAACTTGTGGAGTCTGAGAGAGCATCACAGCTTAAAGTGTCAGAGCGTGTGCGCTATCCACCACACTTATGTTTTTTTTAGGGTCTGCAAATCCCCACACCTTTTATATCTAAAAAAAAAAAAAGTGCCTGCTTTGTTGAAGCTGTCTATAATATTGGAATGTATACAATAATTTGAAAGGAATAGGCTAATTAGGGAATTACTGTTATTATTTTAACAGTTCATTCATTGGAGTCCATGAGATGCCAAAGATCAACAATAAAGTCAATCTCAACAAACCAGGAGCATTAAATAAAGTTGTTGACCAGAAATGACAAGAAAAAGTATTCTTTTAGACATCCTTTCTTTTATCAAGATATTCTCCCTTTCATGATAGACATCACAGCTTTGTCGGCTTTTAACAGCGGCATCGGTGAATCCTGAAGCACTGAATTGAGTTTGAAAGCTTCCCAGCCTCTGATCGAATGCTTCAAAACAACAGTTTGTCTTAAATATGGCTGCAGACGTAGATGGAGATAGAGTGCTTCTTTGTTCCTGCACAGTGGGTATCTGATGTTACATAAGTTTGGCTCTACACCTGTGCCAGCATCCCACGTATTAGATCCTGCTATGGCACAAAGCCAAGGAACCATATTTATTTAATCGCAAGATCAAGCCTGGTCCCTGTAGTAAAATTCCCATACAGTGTCAGCTTCTGAAGATACATTTTTCATAGGGCACCATGTGCCTTTCTGTCACTCACAGCTGCAGGGCATTGGAACCGCAGGATTATATGAGGGGAGGGCAGAGGGAAGACGAAAAAGGGAAAGATTAAATATTTAAGTCTCACTCTTCCACAACACCAGGAGCCACTTGTTTGGCAGTCTCAAAAGGAAGGGGCCGAAGCCCCAAGATCAAGGTTGGGTGCCCAGGTCACTGCCCTGTGGACTTTTGGGATAGAAAATCACATTACCTGTCCGTCATCCCAAGCCTAATGATCTCCTGCGATGTCATTATTCTCTGCGGTTTGACAGTGATATTGAAAAGCCTGATTGGGAAGGAGTGGATCAACATGTGCTTTAGTGAATTTGTCATGCCGATGCTGCTGAATTGAAAATGGAGGCTTGTCACATCACACACAACAGCCTGTCAAAACAGTGACACTAGAGTGAGCTCACTCACTGAGCATCTTTAAAAATAAATTGCTGCGTGAGCTTGATATGGTGCCACACAAATGCATTCATGAATTTTTGGACATAGTGCTTGGATAGATGGGGCTCAAACTGTGGCCTGTTGTGCCACACTGGTCGCACTAACTTTGTAAAATCTACACATTTCTTCAAGGAACATTTGAGGTTCAAAATAAGTTAAACTTAATCAGCAGCATCTGTGGAACAATGTTGATTACCACAGACACACACACACATACACACACACACAATTTAGCCCATCCCTTGTTTTCTTTATAAAAAATAAATCATCATGGTGTCACAGTGAAGCACTTGGAGGTAAATAGGGCCTTTGGTTTTTGAGGGTTCAAATGCAGAAATGTGAAACTTACAATCTTATGAAAGCATTAATTTGCAACTTGGACATTATTTGATCCACTGTTCTCATATTTACATATTGTATACATCTTGTGGCTATTCTATTGAAACATTATTTTTATCTTTTCAAATTGTTATTGTCTCACTGTAACCCATACTTGAAGTCAAAATTCATTTGCATCATGCTGTAAGTGCTGTCAATTAAGATTAACCTGTATTGAACCTGAAATGTTCCTTCTTCATAAAGGTTCAGTGCAATGTTCATTTTGAAACCTCATTGTTTTCCACCTTATTTTTAATGTAAGATCAGGAATGACCCATTGTAACTTCCGGTGTCATCCGCTTACAGTCAGCTGTACAAAATCAGTCTATTATGTTGCAAACCTGGTATTATTTCACTGATTATAGCATAGATCGTTTTTCAGTTTACTGCACTTCTAGTGATTTATCTATAGGGGCTAATGAATCAGAAGCTTCACGCAATCAGCTTACTTCTGCATTGCAAAATAAGGTGGATAGCGCTACCTATTTTAAAATACTTAGACCAAACACATCAACAGACAGATTGCATCCCACAGGAATCATATAAGCTGCAACTGAGACTTAAAATCAGCCAGTAAGCAGAATACCCCCTTCACTTTCACACTGAAATAGTATTTTGCCCTAAGTCCTTGCTCTGCTTTTCATATGGGTGAAAAGGGAATTAATGGATTATCCATATGATACACATTCACTATTAATAACATGAAAAATCATTTTCTGCCACACCAAAGAAGCTGCAAAAGCTGCTGATCCCTCCAGTCTGGAGAGATGTAAATGTAATTCATGTCAGAGAAAGTGTTTTTTTTTTACTTGAGTGAGAGGCAGAAAACAGCAGCGAAAGGGCTCCATTAATGGGACCCAGGCTAAGGGCCTTAAATATTGCATAGACAGCAGAGTGAATCATTTCCACCTCTCTGCAGTAAGCCCCATGAGTAACAGCCACACAGGTCCAGACGTCTCAGGTCTTGTTAGAAGGCCAAACCTGACCTCTATAATACTTATTTTTTTCAGTGCACTAGATATTTTTCTCTTTGATTTACCCTAAAAAACCATGTGAAGCTGTACTATGTTGTTTTGTCAAAGAATCAGTTCTTAAAGGTTTTTTTCTTCAGTGTTTCAGTATTCAACATTCATCTATCACAGGGCATCTATCACAAGAGGGCATGGTCTCTTTAAAAACAGTTATTATTTATGTTATTTTTACTAATTAATTTAATGTTAAAGAAGAAATTAAGGCAAGAGACCACAGGTGAACAGGGTTAAAACGACGACAACAACAACAACAAATCTACATATATATATCACTATACTTCCTCACTTGATTGATTATATTAAGAATTGCAGACATTCCAAAAAAAGTTTTCTGAAATGTTAAATATAAAGTTAAATATGCAAACGAGGAATTATCTAATTAAATATGCACTAGTTTGCATACATATCCTGAACAGAAATCTGAACACTAGATAAAGCCAGTTTGAAAATTCTTGTTTAATTTCACTTAAACATTAGATTTGCAGAGGGGATTTTGGTATTCTCTTTTTATCATTCCATAAATCAGAAAATACAGCCAGGGGGAAAAAAAGAATAAGACGTTATGAAAGAAATGCTGCATAAAATCAGGCAAATTATGTATCAAAAAACCTCACAATAAATAGGAATAAAACTGTACAATTTGTGCATTAATGTTCTACTGAAGAGGAATTTTTATTTAAAAAAAAAAAAAGATGCTAATAATAATTTTGAGAAAAAGGCCTTTTACAGCTATGCATGGTAATTGAAATAGTCAAGTCAAGTCACCTTTATTTATATAGAGCTTTAAACAAAATACTTTGCGTCAAAGCAACTGAACAACATTCATTAGGAAAACAGTGTGTCATTAATGCAAAAAAAAAAAAAAAAAAAAATTATATATAAAATATACAGATGCAAATCGATAAAGTGCAATAAAATAAATACTTAAAAGTGATTGACCAGTGCATGAAGAAACAATGTTTTTGCCTAAAGTGCCTTTAATAAAACATATTTTAGCAAATGTCACCTTGACGTCATGTTGTATTAGTCTGTCATGCATTAGGTTAATGAAATATCACACCAACTTTAGACTAAAACAAAACAACAACAGTTTGAATTTGTTGAAACTTTAAGTTTGTTTTTGTGTCCATATTTTTATATGAAGCCTTAAGTGAATGTTAAGAAACAGAGGTTAGAGACCACAGCCGTTTTTTTCAAATGAATATGTTTTTTTCTCCCACCAATACACCAAAACAGACTGTTGATGGTGATAACAGAGAGTTTGGATGAAGGTGGAACAGTTGTTGGCAAAGAGAAGGACAGCCATGAATAAAAGGTGTGTCAGATAACCACACAAAGCTGACAGACAGCAGCTCAACATATGTTTTATTAGCCCCAAACTGTTCTTCATGCCTCACTGGTGTTTGTAGCATTCATTGAAGTCATCAGCCTCCTGTGAGTTGTGTACTTAACCCCACTTTGTTCCTATTGTACACACACTCAGTAGGGCTCTACATCAATCCCTCATTATTAAGCCACTTGTGTAGTTCACCAACCATGAGTTGATCAATAAAAGACAAGGAAAATATTTCAAATTGACTACACCAGAAAGTTCTTTGTGGTTTTTAAACACAGATGTTTACGAAAAATTAGCTTTGGAATTAATTATATGATTTCGAGTAATAATTTTAGCAAGAATAATGCTTTATAGAACAGATAATTCTTGTACTTTTCCAGTCATACCTTCCAAATTAAAAACTAAAATTAATAATTAATGTGCATGATTATTATATAAAAAGAGCCCCATTTAAAGATGAGTTCAGTATAGTTGAGTTGCACTTTCCACAGATGATTTGCTTTGAATTGAACACTCAAACATCAGATATGCTACACCTCAACAAACTGCAACAAAGCAAATTATAACCCAAAAACCGTTAGTGGCCAACATATTTGCATGAACTGCCAGGGTGTTCTAGGGAATCACTGGTTTGTGGTTCCAGTTCCTCTTTTAGTTCCTCTGCAGGATTAATATCAATTCTTTATCAACTTGGGTTACTGGCATCGTCCCACCTAAGTTGACATGACCATATCAACCAGCAGCTCTCACGCTGTTGTTGCACTTATAGGGATTGACTGGCTTCAGGGTTTAAACATGCCACCCTGAGCTCAGGCTATTCCACACCTGCTGTGGTGAAAATGACAATGAAAATGTTGCCTTTCCAGTGAGGCACAACAATGAGATTATAACTCCCATTTAAAATCTGTCACTGGTTTATTATTAGGCATTTGTTAAAAATATGGAAAAACATTGAATGCACTTGTCTTGTTCACGCAATGCAAAGAATGGGACTGTGAACAAACATAATATTTATACGTATACAGACACAAATCTACATGCATTTTCTTTCAGCTAGACTAGAAACAGATCATTTTAGTCTTTAATATTTTGTATCTTAGTTTTCATATAAAGAAAATATACATTAAAAAAATCAAATAAAACTCAAACAAAGCTCAAAACAATACACAATTCAATGCAGAGCATGGTGCTATGAACGAACATGATATTTATACCTGCACAAAGTTTTCTTTAGCTAGTCTAGAAATATTTTTTTAAATTAACATTTTAATAAAATAAAATAAAATAAAATATTTTGAAACTTTATACGCCATTGCAAAAGTGCATTTATTTACATAGAAATATTTCATAAATACTAGTTTACTGTTAAACAAAAGACAAATGGTATTTCATATCTACTGTAATGCAGTGGCATTCTGACATTTTCAGTGTCCAACCAATTTTTAGGATACTGTATATTACAGCTAAATGACTGTGTGAGGATCCATTTATGAAGTGTAGAGTAATCTATGAAGTGTAGAGTAGAGAAGTGTAGTTAGAGTAATCTGACAGGGTTTTAATCACAAATTCATTAACCTGCAATGTTCCAAATATGACCTCACTACTTCCAGCCCCATGTGCAAATCATACCGTATATTACTTAAATCAGAGTTGATTAGTTCTATCACTGTCAAAATTAAAATTCTTTAAAAGTGTTATATGACTGCTATGTGATGGTGTCTGATCAGGGTCCCAAAGGATCTTGCTCTGTGATCCAGGTAATTCCGGATCATGGCTGGATGACAGAGTCTCACTAACAAGAGGGGACTGTGTGATCCATCTTGGGAAGTGCTTCATAGATTTATTGATCCGGCAAAGGCGCAACTCCCATGAAAGCTGTTCCTTGACAGATTTCTTACCAAGGGCACGTGGCGACAAAGCTCTGGAGATGTTTTTCCTTGTCCCAGAGACGACGGGAATGCTGTGGCACTTGGAGGAAGGTTTGTAGATGTTTTTCTCATGTCAGGTCTAAGCACCTGCTAAACATTTCTGAGCCACAAACTGGAATCAAAGTGGACAAATTGCCAGTCAATAGCAGTCACAGATGCACAAGTACTTATTGAAACAAACTTCAATAAACCTGCATGAGAGAATTTGAATAAAATACCACCATTAATCAGCATGCTTTATCACTAACCACAGTCTAGGACCAGTGCCAGTCTTTCTTACAATCAAAGACGAAATGAATCTCTGAATTACAATAATAATCACTTTTGGATATGGGCCACAGGGAACTTTTTTTTTTTTTTTTTTTTTTTTTTTTGCATTAGCAATTTTTGCTAACAATTTGATGTATTCAAACCAATCTGGGAACAGCACTGGGCATTAGGGAATGGGGCTGAAACAATGGGTAATATCATGTATGAAAAGAAAATAAAAAAAAATTATCAAATGAATAACTGATTTTTGCTGATAATAAACATTTTTGTATTAAATGAGAAAATAAAGCATTTGAAGTTACTCTTAGGTTAAATTAGTTAACGTTAATGCAGATTATAATAAATAACAATGAACATTTTTTTTACATCATTTGTTATTCTATGTTAATTAATATACACCATATTATATTAAATAAATATACTGAACATAAAGTTTGTAAAAAATTCTAAAGTTTGGAATCACTACCATTTTTAAATGTTTTAAGCATATTACAATGATTTCTGAAGGACCATTTGACACTAAAGACTGAAAAATGCTATAATAAATTATTTCTAATTTGTTTTACTGCAGCCATGGTGAGCATTTGAAAGTTCTTTCAAAAAAGTAAAAAAAAAAAAAAAAAAAATTGACCAGAATTGTAAATCTAGAGGGAGAATTAAAACCCCTTTAGGCCTACCAAATGTTTTTTTTTATTATTATTTTTTTTTTTAATTCTCTGATATTTCAAAGATAATGAAAGATATTCCTTAGAACATTAGCATCTTTAAAAGACGATTTATCTTTCCAACTATTGTTTCTGTTGACCAACAGTTAACTCACCCTGAGGGCCAAACAATAGTGAAACAATGCATGTGACTGACTTTACAAGCCAGCAGACAGAGGGCAAGTCCTTGAAAAGTGCACTTCAAATTGCCCACCAATGCTTCAGTAATTGATTTGCCGATCTCACAAAAGAAAAAACAAGACAATGCTACAAGACAAGCCACGCGCAGCAAGACAGAGGGTGTAACTTTGCAAACTGTCCGTTTGGCCACACAAAGAGTGACAGACACAGAAAGAGAAAGAGAACAGCAGGAAAAGGGAGATGACTCTCTTCATTCACTTTTGGGCTTCAAAGTACTCATGCATCTGCAACAGCTGCTTGCCCAACAAGCACAATGTTTTCAGACAGATTTCAGGGAAGACATTTCTGAGCTCATCGAATTTAGATTGTTTTGTTCATTCTCTCTAATTGTGGAGTTCTTTCTGTTTTCTCCAGTGTTTGAAACCAGCTGCCTGAGGCAAGTTAAATAAGAAATTTGAATAGAAAATGAAAATATTTGGGATCAATTCAAGGGTTATTGATCAAGACTAAAGGGGCTCTCAGCCTAATTGAACTTTGGGAGTTATTATAAATATGCTATATGACATAAATCAAAGAGAAACGTCAGTGTCTAGTCTATGTTGTTCAACACATGTATAAGTGAAAAAGTTATTTTTCACCCCACTTTTTTTTTTTACACTAGTTTGAGGTTCTGCAGTGCATGAAAACATTACAAATCCAGCATCCTTTTTTAAGCTGGCTACACTTTTATCTAAACTGATCTGTTTCATTTTGGAAGTAAATTTAAATAGTACTATGGTTAAACTGTATCTGATCCACCCTGTAAAAGGAATGCAGTACAAAGTTCCTCCTACCTCAATGTGACCTGTAATTTGTAAATATTTTTACATATGCAGTATAGTTAAGTGTGTAAATTGTAGTTTTAACACACATGCAGTAGATTTATATGTAAAGTATAAACAACAATGTATGGATAGCTTCTAAAATGTTTGTGCAAGTTTTTGAAAGCTGTTAAAAATCCCACCCAATATACTTAGTTAATATAAAATCATGTTCTGTATTGATTTTAGACAGCAATTTTTTTTTATCTATATTTTGAGTTACACATTGTATTGTGTTGTGATTTAAGGTTAAAGGAAATGTCCATAAAATTAATTGAAAATGTACTGCTAATTTCCTGCCGGGATAATTAAAATAAAGTTTCTTGCGGTGTTTATGAATTCTCTTTTGGTTCTAATATTTAATTCATTGAATGCATAGATCATTTTAATCAGACATGTAATTAATGCAATTGTGCAATTTCATATGTATAACATGTATACAATTTTTCATTTTTATTTTACTTTTATTTCATTGTTTCCATGACATTTACTGTTAAATCCATTACATCGATGCTGTGTTCACTAGTTAAGCTTAAAATGATAATTAAAACATCACCGTAAAAAACCTACAATTGAGTTTTCTAATGGAATATTAAAAGTCTAAACATGTGTCTGAATATTAATGCTGTTCATCTGTGGTGGTTATCTTGTGAATCCTCAAGACTTTTCAAATATAACTCCACACATGGAGTTAACAACAACAACAAAAACTTTACATTTAAGAATCATTATAGGGTTTGCAATTTTGTATACATCCACCCAAACGTAAAGAAAGGTATTAAAAAAAGTACTGACACAATTCATTCAGTTTGCCTGGTACCAAGCAGTAATACAAAGAAAATTAGACAGATTGAAATTACTCCATAAAAAAACGTCTGAGGTCTTTAGCGCAGTAAACGCAACTCTGAGCCTGAACAACAGCTCCACATGGACTCCTGCGGTGGCCTTTTTGTAGCTGGTCACAACGGCACATGGGTCGTATTGTATCTCTGTTCTCACTGTTGAGAAGTGAGAGCCTGGTGTCAAAGTTAAAACGAGACTTGCAAAAAAACACTTGGCTTCAAAGCTGACCTCTCTCACACAGTTTCCATTCAGAGGAGACCCAAAGCACAGTGACACACAACACACTTTGTTCTGTGTCAGCTTAACTGTAGTTTAATGACTGGGCTAAGCATCTAATTAGATGGGGAGAAAAACCACCCGGATATGGTCGATGCTTCACCACTTTGGCCAGGCAACTGGTGGCAGGCTTCCCAGCTGACAGGGCCCCAAGTGACCCTATTTGGGATGGCCCTGGGCGTAGTAGAGGCCCCCTGGACGCCCATCATATGGCAGGCCTGAGGGGAGTGGAGGAGGAGGTGGTTACTTGAGGGGCAAGCCAATAAAACTAATAGAGATAGTTACAGTCAGACCCTTTTCTCGAATTCCCCTTCTTTGATCATCTCTTTCTCTTTTACGGGACTCACTCTGTTCGGTTCAGCCGTTTGAGATGTGTCCAACTGTGCTATTAGGTAACACATTAGGATCTCCTCTAAAAAAATAATTTCTATTAATTCCCCCAAAAATAAAAATAAAATTCCAACAGGATTTAAACATTCTGTGCATGTGCGCTCTCTTCAAAAGGACGTAAAATGCTTTCAGATAGAGATAACGTATCACAAAAACACATCATTGGTTCCCGCCGATAAAACAGGTATGATGCAACCATTTCAGCTCCCCTGAAATTCTTTTATGAAGCTTTAGATGAACTGCACCCCATATAACACAAGCCTTTTCATTCAGATGCACGCTAATACAGCTAAAACAGCCTAGTTCTACTGAAAAATACATTTCCAAATTTAACATTATTTGACCTGCCACACAAATTATCATGCCATCGCCATGCAAACTTTGCTTACTTTGAGGTTCAAATCATTTTCCTCAACAAACACAGCCGTTGAGGCAGTGTGGTGCATGTTTATTTGTGGACGTTTGCAATGTTTGTTTCTTTCTTGAAGTTTCGCAACCTTTATTGGTTCTTATTGGTTAGAACGCGCTGTGTTGGTTCCCAGGCTGTAGAGAAGTCTCAAAATACTGACAGATGGATGGAGAATATCAGTTTCCTCTTTTCTCTCAGCGAAGAGGATTAGGAAAGGATGAGAGCAGGAGGTGGAGAGATTAAAGACACAAGAGCGACAGAATGACCAGTTCTTAGAGAAAAGCATTCCACAACACAAATGTCCCGAAGATAGGATCTGCAGGACATTAATAACTAATTGACACAGAGAGAGGAATTTCATATATAATGGGTAGATAGATATATAGATAGATAGATAGATAGATAGATAGATAGATAGATAGATAGATAGATAGATAGATAGATAGATATTAATATACAACAAATCCTTTACCAACTACATTGAACCCTATTCTGAATATTTTGCATAATTTTCCAGATCAAATATAAAAAAAATCCTTGAAACCAAATACATTTTCTTGAGCATCAACACTGCATAATATATTAAGGCTTGTTTTCATAGATTGTACAGTTTCATGAATATGAGTGTATTTTGTCTTCCAGTACTGGAAGATTTGTTCACTTATGTTTAAATAGTTTATACTTAAAACAAGCGGGGAAAAAAAGATACATTTCCAGAAAGCAAGTGTTCTTAAGCAGAGTTGCTTCCCAAGTACATGCATCTTGTTTCAAGGATTTTCAGATATATTTTAACTAGAAAATTAGACAAAAAAAAAAAACAAAACATTTTTTGCACTGTATAAAGTGCTCGACAGGAAGTGTTTGATAGCCATAAGACAATATGATAAAACATAAAGCATTTCAGTCATTTTTTTTTTCTTGAGCGTGTTTATGTCCAGCACATCGATAATTCCAGAAAACGTAAAACACTAATCAGCCAATTCAAGATTGACACTACATTGAAGACTTTTATTCTTCACCTTCCCTGCACTTGCAGCATATTTGATATATATTGACAGTATATTTACATGGTCATCTCCTTTAGACATAGCACTACCAATAGTCCAAATCCCAGTGCGGGACACAACAACAAGGTTGTTGGTTCTCGGCCCAGGTGCCCACATTTAAACAGAGCACTGGTTAGGCATGTGTTGATGATGTTAGCATGCTGGAGCTCACAGCGTCCATCCCCGACTGCCCTCTGGAATGCCCTCCTGATTGTAAGAATGTGTAACGAAGCAGTGCCATTTATTATACATCAACAGCATCACTTATTCATCTGCCCTGTCTGTCTGTAAACACTTCAACAGTCTCTGATCGACACAGGCCTAACCTGTGTGTGTAAGTGTGTGTGTGTGTAGGACAAAGTGGGTGAAAAAAAACACTGTTATACACATTTTTGTTAAATGTCTGTTGTATTGTTTGAGCTACAGATGGTTCAATAAGTTGTCAGCATCTTCTTCAACAGATATTTGTGCTTGCCAAGATAAAGTCTTGGAGTTAATGGCGCATTATTTAGACAAAACAACAAAGTCACTGTTTGTTTACTCCTTAAGCTGAATAGTATTACTCAATGTATGTGCAAAAACATGGCTAGTTCAGTGGGAAAGGACATACAAAAGATAACATGCAGGTAGACTCATTTAGATGCTCCTCCCTGGAATAACCTCGGGTTAAGTGGTTGAATGAGTGGAAATCTCAATCATTTTCAGGTTGTCTCATCAAGGGAACTGCGTTTGTCTTCAGTCCACTGTCAGCGCTTACCTGTCAAATCCAAGAGAGCTTATCCAAGCTTAGTGTAGCTGATTGTGCAATAAATGATACAGCTTGCTTAAAGACCATCTCATTCTTCTCTTAGACTTGTAAACATTGTAGTACCACAAACACACTTTGCCACTCATTGAACAATAATCTAAAAAGACAAGAAATACTTGTAAAATGTCTTCAAAACAAAAAGGATGGTTCTTTGCTGTTTACCGGTGGTATATGTCACATGGTCCATGTTTACATTGCTAGTTAATCCTAAATTGTCCATTTTTGTATGGTAATGAAATTGAAAAGCTAACACCTGTCTGCTCAGCTACATCTGTTTTGAAAGTAGTTCATTTTTTAGATTTCAAACATATTTCAATACGGTATTACTGTAGAAATGTAGCAAAATGCTGTCTTATGTTTTATGTTTCGAACTTACAGTAAGTTTAACAATTTTGAAAAAGGATGTGGTTGTGTCTGCGTGAGAAGATTATATATGCTATGTTAAAGAAATAGAGTGTAGTAGACTGCTATTTTGCTCACTGTGTGAACAATTTTGAAAAAAATTTAATTGAAAAACTGTAAAAAAAATCTTCTTTTTTTTTCAAAAAGAATTTAAAGAAATGTCATCCTTTTCCTAAGTGTTTGTTCTCTACTGTAGCCAGGACTTGCAAATGATTTGTAGAAAATGACAATTAAAATACAACATTTGAAACAGTGTTCTCAAAAGATTCCATTTCCTTCTTATATATTCTTGGATCTCCTGCAGCGTACACACATTTGAATACCTTTCAGTCCAAATTTTAATCCTTATACAAATAACCACCGTTGTGTCACGTGTTGTGAGTGTTTGATTATTATAATGTTAATATAATTGCTGTAGTTTCTTCCTCATCTTTTCAGATATATGATCTTTTTATGATGTGTTACAGAAGAAAATAAACAGTAGAAGAGAAAACTCATGGGTGGTGAAACAAACAGTGAGAACAGAGAAACTATAGACCCTCTGTTCCTGTCTGCCCCTCTGCTTCTGTCAATGCCTTCCTTCTTAATGGTCTCTGAAGTGCTGATACAGTATCGACAGCATTTTAATGTGCTAGTGAGTGAAGGGGCTTGAGCATCATTGTGGATATTATACAAATCAACAATATTCAGTTTGTGAGAGCGACAGATATCACAGAGAGACCATTAACATAGGCAGCAAGTAGATAGATAGATGGATAATTGTAATACTAATTGTAATCATTTGTGTACATAATGCACATAGCAAGTGCCACACTGGCAGTAGCTCTGTTAAGAATAGAAGGTTTTTCTTCTGTTTTCTCCCTTTACCTTGCTCATCATTAAAAATTAACAACTCTTCCTTCAACTTCCTTACTAATTATCCAATGTCTCCATTAGTTCAATGGAACCTTGTTGGTTCATGAGAATAATTATTTTTCTCACTCACTCTCTTTCATTTGCTTAAGTACAAACACTGTTGACAATTATCAGCAACCAGTATCTGTGTTTTTTTTCTCTTCCCTTTTGAAAGTTATTTATTTAGTATGCTCAATGCAGTCATTTACTCATCTTCATGTCATTCCAGACCTAGAAAGTCAATGGGCTCCAAAAACATTTTTCAAAATAAAGTAATTCAGGTTTGGAACGATGTCTGTAAAGTACAAGGTTTTTATATTACTGTTAACATCAAGTTTTGTAAGTACAATCAGTGTGTCTGCTTTAACATCAGACATCTATGATGTTTTCTGTCATGTTCATTCAGATACACGTAAACTGGGTCATATCCAAGCACCCTGATGTGTTACCCCCCACTATCTGGGGAATCTAGTGAGCTTATTCAATTGCAGTTTATTGTCACTGATTATTAAACGAGACAGCATGCCACTGTGCCACTGCAACTCCCTCGACATCAACACGCAGAGAAAAGAACAACAACACAGTGACAGAAGTGGGAGCATGCACAGCCTTTGATAGACTAGCATAGCACAATCACTCACTCAAAGAGGAAACAGATCTATGTCATCCCAGCTGAGCTCAATGATTATATACTGACAGGAAGAAATGCCCTACTTAATCCCCCCTTTAGCCAGCCTGATAGAAGAACCCTTATGATGGTCGTAAGACAAGTGACCATTAAAGAGGACTGAGACAAGACCATTACACGAGTCACTGCGGAGCTGACATGGTGCATGTACAGATATATACAGTAAACTGTATGTACTTTTCCTAAGCTAAGATTTATAAATCTTTGTGATTTTGGGGGACACGTATTCACTATTTCACCTAGGAGTTTTCCCTCAATATACTCCTAATTTGCTGCTTATTGATTGTAAGTAAGTTAGTTATGTTAGGTATGGGGTAGGGATCTAAACTATGATCATGCAAAATAAGGCATTAATATATTCTTTATAAGAATGAATAAATAGCCAACATGGCTATTTATTATGCATTTATTATGTATTATGCATGCTAATAAACTACTAGGCTGCGGCTATTTGGTGTTTGTTTGAGTGACTTGACACCTGACGCCAACATCTGGCTCAGCAATTAGCTGTCTGGGGTGCTACTACCTGTCTATCCAAAAGTCTGGGCTCCGCTTGTGGTGCAAAATTTGCATTCTATTGTAATTGCTTATACTTTAGAAAAAAAAAAAATGCTACAGCTTTCATAACAGAAATGTCTTTGCTTGACGGCCACACATGAAAGGGGACAATAAATGTGTCACTCTTCACAGTATTGTCACAGGGCTAAACAGAACCCTGGTCTACTGACCTGTTTCCTGATGGTCCAGGGGAACCTGAATTCAATAAAAATATATAAATATATATACCTGCAACTAATTAAGCCCCAACCTCATTAGCGTTTGCTTTCCTTGTTTTTTTCTGACTTCAAAATGTCTCTCTGCTGTATATTCTCTGAGTTTTATGAGTCAACTCTGTTGTGGTGAGTGGGTAAAGTGGTTAAATTTGATAAATGAGGCAATCTTTAAATATTAATTATGCATTAATTACATTCATAAGACAAAACAAACTCCCGGTTAAAGATTCATGAGGCGCTAGCTTGGCTTACTTCCTATTCTTTTGTCCAATGCCAACACTGCGAGGAACTGAAGGATGCTGTTTTTCAGAAGAATAATGCAAAACAGATTTAGCTTCTTTGTCATAAAATAAAAATAAAAGACATTCACGAGTAAATAAGAGCTGGACCCTGTGCAATATTGTTCTCTGACCTATGACCCCCGTCTTGAATTACAGCACATGGTGCTCTCCATGACCCCATGACCTCAGACAGACATAAAGTAGCAGTGAGCGCTTTACAAAGAAAAGTTAATACACCAGGAACTCCAACATTTTGTATGTGTGTTGAGGTTTATATGACTTTTTTTTTAGCTAACCACCATTTGCCGCTTTACACAACATCGAAACTAAGCGTATCTTTATAACTACTGCTATCTCAAAGAAAGAAACAAATTTAAACAGAAACTCTGCAGCTCATCTTGTAATGTGCCCCTCCATCCCACATATCTCTCTTGTTCATTAGTTCAACCTTGCTTCCTTCTCTAATAAATATTTTACCGGTGAAAAGTTCAGTAAACAGAGTCATGAATGGGTGTGAGTTGCTGGAGAGAGGAGTCGCATAGGGAACATTTTAGGCAGGTGGATCGGCCCCTGTGGTAGCATTAGAGCTGCTTGGGAACACCATAAGATACAAACTCCATTCTCTCCCAGCAGCATCATCTGTCACTCACTTCATTTTAAATCACAGTTGATGCCATACAGGAGTTGAGCATACATGTCTGGTTTAATACGGCAAATTGTTGTTGCTCCTCCATTCTCCAGTAATAGAAATGATCCTTATTGTTTGTTCAGTTGAAAATATGTATGTCAGCATGCATCCCCTCTATTTTGAAACTTGTCTTCTGTCTGATGAAATGATCAAAGGCACAGGGTCTTAATGAGAACATATCTCACAGTATGTTCGCCATTCAGAAGTTAGTTTTTTAGCCCATCGTTTTATCTTTAGATTCTGAACGCCTTATAAATCCAGGTCATTATTTGATGAGTTTTGTGTTAGTAAACTCTATTGTACTATTGCGCACTTGTAATGAAGCTCAAAGGTTTTGCATCATACTGTGTAATTATGTGCTAAATCATAACATTTCGTATCTTATATGCATCTTCATTTTTGTATCTTTCCATATAAAATAACATTCCATCATATAAAGAGCCATATAAGTGTCATATAAATCATAACACAATGAAACCATTAAGTTAAATATTTTTTTAATTTTAATTTTAAATGCTACTGCTACATGTATTAACATCTGACAATAAATAAATTATACATAAATAATACTGAAATATATTATTGATAATATACTGTAGGTGTTGGTAAAAAATTGTAGCAAGAATGAAAAAAAAATGTATTCATAATATTGTTATACTACTAATAATAATATGATTGTTACTATAATAAGTTTACTATTTATTGTTAATTTTATTTTTTATAATAATTAACATTATTATTGGTCTTATTATAACGATAACAATAGTAACAAGAATTACAATAATAGTAAATATGATGGTACTGATAATGATGATAATGATCATTATTGTTATTATAATATACACTATAATTAGATATTTTTATTCTAATAATGACAATAATCTTCAATAATCATATTTACTGTTTGTTGTTTATATTATTATTATTATTATTATTATTATTATTATTATCATCCTCATCATCATCATTTAAAAAAAAAACATATAACAAAATTAAAATAAAATAAACATTTCAGTGAATGATTCGTTAGGTTAGCAAATAATTGTTATTTAGCATGCTGGGGGGGGGGATGGGGGGGGGCTGGGTTCAATTGCTATAATTATTTAATTTATTTAATAATATAATTTATTTAATAAACTAAGAAAAGAGCAGCTTTGACATTTTAATAAAAACTGTCAAATTAGTTATTAGTTGGATAAAGTAAATGATGACATAATTTTCAGTTTAATCAAACTCTTTAAGGGGACATTGGATGTCCATTTCCCACAAGTTGATATGATTCTTTAGGGTCTTAATGAAAAGTCTGTAACATATTTTTGTTAAAATTTCTTGATGGTAGTGTAAAAAACACCTTTTTACCCTGTCAAAAACAGCTCTTTTCAGAGCAAGATTTTTGGTAGCATTTTCCTTTAAATGCAAATGAGCTCTGCTGACCCCACCTCTCTCTTCCTAGGGACTGTTTACTTTAGACTTTAGGCACATTTATCTTAAAAACTAGCTAATTAGCTAATTAACACATTATTAGGAAAGGCGATTTGCAAAGATTAATTAAAAAACCTTATACTCCTTCTGTAGGTGAAGCAGGATCACGAATGATTAGTGCGAACATAGACACATTTATGTAAATCGGGAGAGCATCCCATTCAAAAGTAAATGAGTACTGCTATGTTCATTATTACATTCAACAACAGAACATGTCAGTCACTTAAGGGTGTACTCACACTAGCCAGTTTGAACCGTGCCCGAATGCGTTTGACCACCAAAGCGCGGTTCGTTTGACTAGTGTGAGTGCTTGGAAGAGGCCCGCTTGGAAGAGGTGGGCCAGAGCACGGTTCAGTTGGACTCGGGCGCGGTTCGCATGCAGTGTGAGCGCTAACCACGCCGGAGCACGGAAAAGGACGCGTTGCGTCACGGTTTTGAGACGCTCCAAAACCAACATGGCAGGGAAAGGGTCGCTTTGGTCTACGGCAGAGGTGCAAAACGCATAAAAACTCAAAAATGCAAAGTCCTTGCTGCACTTCAGCTGGTACATTGCAAACATCCTCATACCAGCAGCACGATAACGTGAAAATTTTCGCGCCACTAAGGCGACACATGTGTTTAACAACAGGCTGTGAGAGGGCTGTGGACCAAACGACACAAAATTATCCACAAAGAAAACAGAGCGATGGACTCCATTGTGTTCAGAGAGCGCCGCTCTTCCTGTTTATCCCGAAACCGTTGCACCATAATGACGTAAGCGTGCTCCGGCACGAATGCTGAAACCCTATATGTGAGTGCAGGCCAGAGGGGGAGTGGGGAGGGGGGACAATCGTACTCGGGCCCGGTTCATGGCAACCGTGCCTAGTGTGAGTACACCCTAAGAGACATTCTTGTCTACATCTGCTCTGGGGGTGAAACAATGCTGGAATGATGACAGCTCACTCATGGGAGAGGCCTGTTTTTGTGAGATCACACTGACAGACATCTGAGATTGGCTCGATTTGAGAAAGGGGATAAAAAAAAAAACACTAAGTGGATTTTTATCATTATAGGTTGTTTTAAAACTGAATTTAGCATCAGATGACCAGATGATTTCTACATATCCAAATCTCTTTTTTTACCATTTACAATAACCATTCAGCTTAATTAGCAAAGATGCAAATAACACATTTTTGGAAAACACATTTAAAATCGCTTCTGGCCACCCAAATTAATATTCACGTCAACTTTAAAATCTACTTGTCTAACTTGTCATCTAAATAAAGCCCATGTTCAGTTCAGTGGGCGCTGATGGGGTGGAAGGGAAAGACAGAAAGAGATATTTATGTGTGTGTGTGTGTGTGTGTGTGTGTGTGTGTGTGTGTGTGTGTGTGTGCGATTGTGGTCATGCTGGTGGGTGCGTGAGTCGGCCCGCTCTGGGTTCAAGCACGGTGACAGCAGTGAGAGCTGTGCTGAAACAGTAGCCGACCCCGGCGGGCCAGCCACACAGGCTGAGAGTGGGCCCTTGCTCCAGGGAGGACAATTAGAGCAGTGCAGGCAACATATGGCCTAGCAGGGCAGCCTGCTGCTGCAGCAGCTGTGGACTGGTGCGAGAGATCAGAGACACATTAAAGCGACTGTTCCCCACCCCTTCCCCCTCGCTCTCCATCTCTTTCTCCTTCTATTGCTCTCTCTCTGCCTTCCATGACTCTGGTACTCCTCCCCCAGCTCTCTTCCTCTCTCTATAAACGCTTATTTAAATGACAGCTCTTAACCGACCCTCCCTCCCCCAGCCCTGCTCGCATGCCCCCAGGCAGCTCTTAATGCAGAGGAACAGGGGAAGAGAGACAGAGAGAGACAGAGAGAGAGAGTGAGGTGTGCCGCTAAACTTCTCTTTTTTTCCTATCTCCCTCTTATCTTGCTTCTGAGACGTAACGAGGGCAAAAGTGGTGGTTTGTTGTACCTCTGTGTGTCTGTCTTCACCTAAGAGGCACCATCACAGCAAACAGGAAATGTCATGCAAAATACAGAAAGCTTGTTCTTGACATCATAAACACATCAAACTGGCGGTAACACCGAGAGAAGGGGTATGACATCAGTTAACTGCGCACATAAACATTTTGACAGGATTGGCCAACTGTGGTGTTTGCCTCAGGTGAACTTCACTGGGAATAGCAAGGAACGCAAGTAGGGTGGCAAGCATGTCTGACCTCTGACCTTTGATGTTACAGTAGGAACAACACCTACAGTATTTGGATTTTTCAGTCCAATATATTTACATAGAAAAATATTGAAACATAACGTTCAAATGTTAAAATATGCAGAAGTAAGATTTAACTAGATATTTATATTTCCCATCTCTCTGGGGGAATTTAACATGAGACTATTAGTTTTTTTTTCTTTTGATGTTTTGATAATATGACATATTAGCAGTCATATTAATTATCAACATTTTGAATCACACATAGATGCACTCTCTAGCATTTCACCATCTCCAGTTATGCAGTTTCAATTATTATTTTAAAATTATTATTTTTTAAAATATAATAATAATGTATTTTTCTTTAAATAATATTTTTAATAAGTAGATTATGCTTGTTTTTGTATAATATTTTACAAGTAATAAAGCTTTCTAATTATTATTAAAATAATAATTGTATCAATTAAAATGTATTATTTTATGAAAACATTCATTTGTAACGTTTGTTGCAAAGACTTACATAATGAATCATACAATAATAGGGTACTTTTTAATCTTTTAGCTCAAATCTTTCACATTTGTTCTAAAGACTTGCATTCTGAAGAGTTTATTGAAGTGATGTTCTCCATAATATATGCTTGCATCATCACTTTCAGTGAGTATTGTGCTGGAATTCATCAAGCCATTTAACAGGGGCACATTTCTGCCCCAGGAGCATTACTTACCCTGCTACCATATCAGCTGTCTCACCATATATTAATCATGTTTTAGGAGACAGAAATGATGGAACAGAACTATATACAAGTTACCCCCACTTCTCACGACACACTGACAATAATGTGCCCCAAACAGAAAGCAAAAAAGAGAAAGCGCCTGCAATACTTTCTGTGAATGGGAGCATGGGTAAAAAGAACAAAGTCTGATATTTAAATAATTGATAATGAGGTGATGGTTAATAATTTACATGAACAAATCAGGGAAGGTGGTAAGTTATTAAACTTGTAGCTGCATACCTTGGCCTGATGGGCTGATGCTTCCTGAAAACAGACCTTAGTGCGATGGCCCGGCCTAACGCCGGAGGGGATAGGAGACCCGACATTTCCAATCCCGACAAGCTGCTGAACTACACTTACTGATAACACACCACAACAAGCCACGGGTATTCACACTAACTGATAATCAGGAGTTTCTGAGCACCATGAAAAGGGAACAATGTCACACATCACTGCATTGATCAGTTCTAGGAGTCATATATGCAAACGTAAATGTATGCTTGCATGAGTGAAGACTTTACTAGTAGTTTATCTTCAGGAGGACAAACAAACTGAAAATGTAAAGATAATCTTTATTTACTTGATTTCGTGCCAAACACGAAAAAGGCATTTGAGAGGGAAAAAGGGAAGCACAACAATATATTGGTTTTTATATAATTATTATCCTTTAAATGTCAATTTGTAATTTTATAAGTACTGGTTCAAATATTAAGCAGATCAATTGCATCCAAAGTGATTTTCTTTTCTGTCTTTCCTTTCTGTATTTTTTAATGTTTATTTATTATATATTTATTTCAAAGGCTCATAGTAGGCCTAATTTTATTATCGCCGTGTGATAGGAAAGATACATTTTTTAATTAAGAATTTCTATAATACTTTTGGTTTCATTAGAAGCACATTATGATATGGACATTGACTGTTTAAAAATTATATCTAATAGTAGGCAATATACCCTGTTTGTTATTGGCTTCAAAACATAATCTAATTATCACATCAGTCACAATATTTTCATTCATTTTTTGTTTTGTTTTGACATAATCACAATTTTACTTGTTTAATAGTTTATTGGTCCATAATGCAGAGACATCTTCAGCGTCCAAAATTACCTAAAACATATTCAGCACCTATACAGCACCTAAAGTCAGTACATGTTATATCTCATAAGATGCAATACATCTGAATCTTTTACCAAGCCTATGAAACTCTGAAATATGCACTGCACAAGACATTACACATTTGCATAATGGTTTGGGAGGTTGATAAAGAGGGCTTACAATATGATTAAAAGCCATAATAAAATTGTAAATTTAATTTGGGCTGAGATGAGTGTGTCAGCCGGCCCTTCATATGCGATGCATTACAGTGCAAAGTAACAAAGACCTTCTCTGTTGCAGCTGAGTGAGCAGGAGGTGCATCTGCTCGATACACTAGTGCTCTCCCAAGCCAGGATCAGATGAACGGATGAGAAAGATGAGAAAGAAGCCGAGCACCTGCAGGACTCCGCCCACTGCACCCACTTTCCCCCGTCTCCCAACGCCGCGGAGCTTCAGAGGTTGCCAAGCACCAGCCATGGTGTTGCCAAGCAGGCGCTGCATTATTTATGATGCTGCGTTTGCACGCTCACAACCATCGCCCATGCAACTTCATCGCTCAGGACGGACACAGCAGCAAAAAACACACAGACACAAATAATACCCCACAAGCTTTTGTTGCCCATGTTAAAAAGTACTCCACAAGTAGGATGAGAGACATCATTCAAACCCTTCCACTAAGCCCTTCCGGCAAGCTAGAAGACAGCACTCACCTGCTTTCTGTTCGTGTGGCTGGTCTTGCTGCAGTCTTGTTGTTGTTTTCAATTCTCCAAGCATCAGCCTCCACGACTGAACAGGGCCTATGATTCGGCCCTCCGTCTGAGGGCAGCTTGTTCCACATTGAGTAATCGCTTGTAGCCATGAACCCATCAGAGTATTGACCGCTTACTGATGAATGAACATCCTCCAACTGGCACTGAGCAGACTGCAATAGTCCTTTGAGACAGTTAGGGTCAGTCATGGCTACATATCAGAGACAAAGTCCAAGCAAAGCATCCCAGGGCCTGGAGAAATGAAGTAGAAAATAGTGGCAGGAGCAAGCCACCGCTTTGAAAGGCAGACAGGAGTGTGTGCATGGGGAAGAGCATGGGGAAGTTTATATGTGTTCTCCCTGAACCAGGGGACTGAATAAATAATACAATAGATATTCCTCTGATGAAGTCTCGCAGCAGCATTCATAATTATTTCATTGTTGTGGTAATGAGAGTACTGTCCCGCTGCACCGAGCACAGTCAGGTACGAGCACTGTGCCTGCATCAGGACTACCGCTGTTTTGCAATGGATCAACAAACCTGATCACTATCAATACATATCAAAAACTGGTTAAAGTAGTAAAAATAGTAAAAATACCAAATAGACTAAAACAGCTAACCACAGAATTTGTTGGGTTTGGGTTGAGGTTAAAGGGTGAAAGCTAGAGGAACCTCTATAATGTGTGTGGTTTCTGGTGTGAGAAAGTGATATGGAGAGTCTTTGTACTGTGGTGACATGTATGCCACACTGCTTGGACTGCTGAAAGACATGTGCTGAAAATGATATCTTAACCATAGAATGCATAAACAGGGTCAAATTGATCCAATATGCTTTTCAGATTTTTTTCTATAATAATGTTGAACTTCTTGACATGCTTATTAGTCACAGGTTTGAAAACAACAACAACAACAACTATTTATTAGAACCCTACTCCTTTTTAGAGTTTCTTTTTTTTACACAGGTTCATGAATTTGTCCTATTTTTTTCTTTTAACAATAATAATAAAAATAGTCTGTCTTTATCGCAAAAGTTAGTTCATCCCTTGATGGGCCTCTTTAAAAATGTATACTACCAGTTGAAAACACGTGCATGAATGAATGTTCTTATGATCCAAAAGATCATAACCAAATTAAATCTGACTCAACAACATTATAGTTATAATTAGATTTATTGATTTTTTTAAATTGTATATGCATATGGTAAGTAAATAAATAATCATTACTGAAACATTTAAACTTTTGCATATAATCAAATTTTATAATGATTTAATTCAGACTGAGAATATATATTAAATATAGGTTTTTGGGTCAGTCGGTCTCCCAGTTAGGCTCATCTGACGGGTTGCTTTAAACTTATTGTATCAGCCTGACATCTTAAACCAGCTTGAACCAGCAAACCATCCTAGGCTGGTTTAAGCCTCCTTTTTTTTTAGCATGGCCATGAGTCATGATTAAGGCTTGGACCATGCTGAAAAGCTGTATCATCCATATGTCATCTTCATATGTACCTTTAACTTGTACCTCAGATAGAAACTGAAAGGCTCCCTCAGGGACGGGTTTCTGGTTTTTGAAAGCGTGACAAGAGGATCCTTAAAACCCCAGATCAGACAGGACATGCGAGGAACAGTCTGGGGTTTTGAGGAGAGGGTGCTCTTCATTGCTTAATCCTGTTAGCATTGGAGGAGGAGGGTGGTGAGCACAATGGCACCCCGTCCTACACCAGCTGGGGTCCCGAATGCTCCTACTCGATGCGATCCCACCCCCTGTTCCCCAGAGGCATTCCAAATCTGCTCTTCAATGTTCCTCATGGTGTTGAGCTGCTCAGCAGGCCACCTGCAAAGATCATCAATGCCATTACTCAGAAAAAATACTACATGTGGACTAGGACAATTAGGCAACTGTTCATATCAGTATAGAGAAGTCTAACTGTCTGCTAAAGAACCCAGAATACTTCTAGCCATCTTTTTTTAAACCACAGAAGTCAATTACAAGATGGGTCAGGGTTACAAAGACCTCCTCAGTTCATAAGATACAATATAATTTGATAAATACTTTGTCAAAGTGAGTCAGAAACAGCAAAACATACATAAAGAATACATTTATAACGTTACAATCCCAAAACAAAACCCAAGTCCTTCAAGGTATGTTGCATCTGAAAGTAAACTCCATATTTAACTTTAAGATGGACTGATGTAAAAATGAGTGCTTCCGTTTAATCTCATTAAATCAAAGATTTTCTATCTCTGCATTGATGGTAGCAATATATAGTGATTATTCAGGACATGAGCAGGATCAGCGAGAATAATGTTGATCATTCTTAATATATTAATTACTATACGAGGTTGATTCATTGAGTTTATAAACAGGTTGGAATACAAACTTGGACCAAATTCTTATTTGATGGCACAACTTCCTCTTTTAAAGGAATGGATAAACACTTTTATCACAATTCTGCGATACTTTCTCTAATGGGAGAAAACTACAAGACGTATATGTTTTCTCATATTCACCAGAGCTTTTGAAAGTACTCTTCCTCTATTTATACCCTTATTTCTCGGCTCATTACTCACATCATAAAGATTCCGACATGTCCACGACATCCCTTACACACACTCTGCTACAGTCAACTGCAAACAAACCAACAATTGACATAGCCATCCTTTGAAGTGTCTGACACACAGAGTTAAAGCAGCACCATTTGAAGAGTCTAATAAGAGCAGATGAAGCAGAGGAATGGGGCCAGGACTTAGAGGAACGCATGCTAAAGCAGAGGGAGCAGGAGAACGGGTGACTGGCGGCCTCTGCTTAGACAAACACACCCACAACGAAAAAAAAAATCAATGAGAGAGCATCAGTCGGCATTTCGGTCAACGCTCCAAGCGGCATGCATAAACACACTTGGCCTGAAGCAAAGACATTAATATTTCAATAAATAAAGAAGAAAGGAGAGCCAAGACAAATGTTTCAGCTTTTGGCCCTCTTCCTCTTTTCATAGCTTCTTATTTTGCATCTGAACGAGCGGCTGACTGTTATTTAAAAGTCACACAACACACCTGTCTAAAAAATGTCACATGTGTCCTGTGGAAAACAGTCCCTGGTATGCATAGAAAGTCTCTCTAAGATCCGTTTCTTTCTTTGTTCTCTTCTAAAACACTGTGTGCTAAAGCTACATTGAGATTTACATATCATGAATATGCCTTCACTATCATATTTACAGCATTTTGCTTGTTTATTTTTTCCCTCTTTTGTTTTTACTGTTGTAGAACCAGAAAAAAAACATGAGTGATGCCAAGTGTGATTGTATGCAAATGTAAAATGATGTGCGCGGTGGAATATTAGACTAATGATATTGCCGTAGCTGTGTCCTCGAGGGTTTGATTCTAAAGAGAGTGACAAGACACAGAGAGCAAACTCATGTGCTGCCTTTCAACAAGACTAAAGTTATTGTAACACATGCATGCTCAAGCAAACCAGCCTATAACTAGTTAATTTTTTATTTTTCCAATTGAGTCACTGTCAATACCATCACACTGTTTTTACTTGACTTAGGTCCCAGTGGTCTTGGCTAAGGAGGGGGTCTTGAAATGCAGCACCCAGCATGCCAGGGAACAAGTAAACAGGCCTGTACTTAGCTTTTACACGCCAATTCAAGAGCACAAGCTCTTTACGTTCAACTGCTGTAGGGCTCTTCTGCATAATTCATAACCACTCAGTTAATCTATTGATCCAGACTTAGTGAGGCCCATCCCGTTTGGACAGCAAACGGCAGGTAACAGCGGATGGTGCAAAGAGAATGACGGGGTGCCAAGGAAAGGATGTGGATCACAGTATGTGCCCACAGGAGGGAATCCAAGAAAGAAATCGAGGAAAGGAGTTAGAAATAAGGCATGAAAAGCGACTACAGCAAACAATTTTACACGGCCCAGAAAAGGTTAGCAAGACTCACTGATTGTGTCCTTAAAGAATCGAAAGTGAAAACAAAGATCAGTGCTACAGGGTAAATAGTTTTATTTAATTTAGAATGGCGAAAACGGAGAGAAATCACTAGGGAGAAAAATGCCTGGATCTGAGAATTTGTTCTTTAAGTGTGGAACAGAAAAATACAAATCTTCCCACCAACGTTTCACATCCCATCCAGGTCAGCTTACCATCTGTGTCGGCTGCCATTCATATTTAATGTCTTTTTGGCCACTGCCCCATCAGGTAATGAAGTTTTCCTGTTCACATTCTGTCCCATCTTTCTGCTTACTTTCATCTCTGAATGGCAATGTATGAGTCTCCCCACCTGCCCCTCCTTTTTTTCATTCCCCCAAAATCACTTAAATCAAGAGCTCTTTCAGCCTCAGTGAACGGAACCAACACAGCAAACCCCTACAACCATCTATGCACAGCTCTCAAAGGTGTGTGCTTGCTTCTGTTTTTATTTCCCAGCTGAGTATAATACTAAAGTCGACCCATCATCCAGGTACCCAAAAACTTCAAGTCAAATGACAAGCAAAATGACATCTTCTGCAGAGCTTAAGAGTGTAGAATCACCCCGTTTCGGTAACTT
Organism: Carassius auratus; assembly: GCF_003368295.1. Taxonomy (NCBI): domain Eukaryota; kingdom Metazoa; phylum Chordata; class Actinopteri; order Cypriniformes; family Cyprinidae; genus Carassius; species Carassius auratus. The sequence goes on from NW_020523497.1 coordinate 879,659, forward strand.
TGTACCTTTAATTTGTGCTGGCAGACAATAAAATATTTACCAGGAACCCTAAAGGCAATTACATTAAAGTGCATGTTTAGACACTCCTTCCCTTCGGCAACCGCACAGTGTGAACCCGTTGATTTGGCGAATGGTCACATATCTACGATGTTACATTTTACACGCTATCAATAATTCACCAATCACGAGATGGGGGAAGCTTGAGGGGGCAAAGAATGGGGAAAAAGGAAGTAAGGAGAAAGAGGAAAGTGAGGTACATGCGCTCATGTGCACATTGAGCAGTTTGTCCATTTGCTTAACGTACCAGAAATATTTACCTGTGATGATGTCTTGATGTCTCTCTTCAGAGCTCTAGCACCACAAACACACTCCCATTGCATATGCACAAATAAAAAGTCTGGCTGTATTCAAATGGTCAGTGTACAGATACAAAACAAAGGGTTAGGCAAGGGGCAGCAGAAATGTATCTATTTTTTTATTTCAAATTGTCATTATTTACTCACATCACTTCAATGTTGTTTGGTTTGTTTATTAAAAAAAATACGATATTTTGAAAAATTATTCAGTGAAAGACAAAGGGTATTGTTTTGATATTGACTTTCACTGTATGGGAAAACAAAGACAACAACAACAACAACAAAATTATTGTGTTCTGCAGAAGAAACACTGAGCTTAGGAAGAGGAAATAATGCTAGAATGTTCGTTTTTGGCCGATCCATTCCTTTCGTATACAAAGATCAAAAAAGGTGCCCAAAGTGTAGTTGCATTGGTAGTAATATAGTTCAATGAATTAGTGTTTCCTGAAGCCATAATAATTCCAATAAACATTTGCAAACAGCATTGCAAAGTTATGTACAGTATTTGGAACTACTGTAATGGACTAATGGTAGAAGCGTCGTTTTTTGTTAATATAACATATTTCAATGGATTTATATAGGAAAGTTGTCTATATTGTTTACATTTCAATATTTAAACATGTTTGGTTCAAACAACAGATCTCCAACAAGGAATAACACAATGTTTTTTGTGGGTTTCGTCATTGTATGGGAAATGCACCCTAGATCTGTGTTGTTGTTTTTTCGTAAACTATATATGACAGAAAATATCAAAAAGAAATATCAAACAGTCTCAACACCTCAACTTATCATCTAGAGTAAGAATCCTAACAGCCAATATCACCAATTCCCCATTTCAGCATTAATATTAATTGAGGAAAATATTCCATTAGCAATAATCATGCACTTCCCCAGGCTTGTTTGCAGAAAACTCATCAGGAAAATAACTGTGACTCAGTGTCGGTAGTCTGTCAGATAAAGAAGGAATGACAGGAAAAGAGGGAATGACTCAATAGATTCAACAAGTATGGCTTGTAACATCTCGGCTGCATGTCTGTCTCTCTATACATGTATATGCTCACTCTTTGAGCCCTCTTCTCTTTTCCAGACTGCCTCTCTCTGTTCTGTCACTTTTGCTGTGCCTCTCTGTCCGTCCCTCAGCATTTGGAGTCCCCAGTGACAGTGGTTGCTGGGGGAGAGATGGCAGCATTGATGCATATTTGATGAGCGGGTGCCAAGGCCTTGCCGGAGAGCAAGGCACGAGGGGACGGTGTTGCTATCTGTGTCTGCATCTCAGGTTTCTGAGTCACATTCGCAGAGACTCCTTCTTCCATTGTGGGCCTTTATTGTCTGTGTCTGGGGTTTCAGTACCAATTAGAGTGATAGATATGTTGTATTTATACAAGCCAAACCAGAGCAGCTTGCATGCACTACCAACAAAACCTGTGCAACACACAACCCACTTTAAAGAGGTGCTGATCAAATAGTCAAGTTCCAATAATGAAGTTCCCAAGTTAGCAGCATCACTGTGTGTAGTGTAATGTGATGTATTCACTGAACCAAGACTTTTTATCTACTGGAAGCATTTCGTTTTTCTTTTTAACCACAGTTTTTCTTTAATTCGTTCGTTCATTCATTCATTCATTCATGCAAAAGATGGTGGTTCCAGAATTTCATTTGTCAGAATGAGGTCTTTGATTGACTCTTATTTGTTTGTTTTTTATCAATATTTAATTGTACATGGGTTCTTTTCATCCCATCCTGTTTATGCTCTATTTGAGAATCCATATTGCGGTGCATACCACAAAGTAAATGAACAATAATTAATTAATGTACCAAATTGTTAAGGCTGGCCACAAAAGTCACTTACTTCACTCAACAAAATGCACAAAACGTGCATTTAAGAATGACATTTTCTCAGTTTGTGTGACAAACGATACAAAATGATATAAATTAGTAAATCATTATAAATATGATCAAATGTATAGCTAAAAAAATTTACAATGACATTTATAAAAAGTTGGCAATTATAAATCACGAGTAGGCTATTTTTTATTTATATTTAAACTATTGTTTATAAGAATCATATCAATTAATAGATACGGTGATATTTAAATGAAAAGCATGTGCACAATAAAGATCACACTGTTCAATAGGCCTACAACCAATCTAGGGCAACCTGTCAAAATCACAGCACCAATGAAAACACACCATAAGAGTCTAAGCTCTAAAGTCACGCCTTCTCTGGTCAAGAGCACATGATGGGGGATGAAACTCCAGAGGCGTGTTCACATGGCAATTTTACCAATTACATTTAAGGGTACTGCAATAGTAGTAGGGCGGGACTTGTACCTATCTGGGCGGGGCTAAAGAAGACCGCGTTATATGTTAGTTGCCTGCGTAAATTCCTACTGTATCATAGACATTGACAGCTCGCACCTGGCTACAGCTCAGCCAGAAAAGAAGACTCCTCAGGCATAGCTTTTCACTTTTACCATCCAGATTATCCTGGTTCTTCGAGGTAGACACTGCTTGGGCCAAAACGGAGGTAAACGAGGAAGACGACAAACGACCTTCTCTCACCTCCGCCATAATGATGTCCATGAATAGCAAACAACCGTTTAGTATGCATCCGATTTTGCACGAACCTAAATACACACCTCTACATTCCAGTTCTGAGGCTATCCGACGAGCATGTTTACCCACGCCCTCGGTAAGTTCAATAACAAGGCTATTTCATCTGTGTTTCTGGTTTGCGATTCATTATCACAGCAATCATTTGCATTGAAATCGTAATGTTTAAAACTTTTTCTCTGCGTGAAAAAAGAGAGAAGTGCATCGGGGTTTTTTTTTTATGTAAAGGCAGTCTGTCCCCCAAATAACTCTTGCACTTATGCATTTATTTTACATAATAAAAAATTGACATTTTACAACACAGAAGCAGCACTTTATTTCGAAATTATTTGCATAGCCTGGCCATTTTAATGCCGCTTTAGATGGTTTGCAAAAAGTGTCTCAATTTGATTCTATAAAACTTTATAACACGGTAAAAACTAAATGCAGGCTGCGTGATTTATTTATAGCCTATATTTTCTTTAAAATGATTTGGCAACTTAAAACTGGTTTGCTGGAATTTGGCATTGATACTTACACTTGCTCTCTGTCACATAGCTGCAGGGTAACATCTTTGCTGGCTTTGACGAGACCCTGCTCCAGAGAGCCGAGGCGCTGGCGGCAGTGGACATCGTCGCTCAAAAGAGTCACCCGTTCAAGCCAGATGCCACCTACCACACCATGACAAGCATGACAGGCATGACCTGCACGCCCACGTCCTCTTCTGGGCACCTTCATCACCCGTCTGTGCTGACTTCTCATCACCATCATCCCCACCACCAGCCGACGCAGGGCCTGGAGGGCGACCTGCTCGACCACCTCACCCCCGGCATCACTATCGGAGGCATGCCGGGATCCGACGTTTGCTCCACCGCTTCTCATCCGCATTCACACATGTCAGCAATTAATCACATGCAGCATCACCACCCGCAAAGTATGAACATGCACCACCACGGCCTGGGCTCGCACACCTCTATGGGTGGCGGTGGAGACTCTGAGCCTGATCCACGGGAGCTGGAATCTTTCGCCGAGCGCTTCAAGCAGAGGCGGATCAAACTCGGAGTCACGCAGGCCGACGTGGGCTCGGCGTTAGCCAATCTAAAAATCCCCGGGGTCGGCTGCCTGAGCCAGAGTACTATCTGTCGGTTTGAGTCCCTCACTTTGTCCCATAATAACATGGTAGCCCTCAAGCCTATTCTGGAAGCATGGTTAGAGGAAGCAGAACGGGCTCAGAGAGAGAAAATGGCCAAGCCGGAGATTTTTAACGGCGGGGACAAAAAGAGAAAACGCACTTCCATCGCTGCTCCAGAGAAGCGCTCGCTGGAGGCTTACTTTGCCGTCCAGCCCAGACCCTCGTCGGAGAAAATCGCTGCCATTGCCGAGAAACTGGACCTGAAAAAAAACGTGGTCCGCGTGTGGTTTTGTAATCAAAGGCAAAAGCAGAAACGAATGAAGTTTTCTGCAACGCACTAGTCCAGAATAAGGCATTTAAATAAACTTAACCATGAACAGAGCCGACAAAACTCCTCGAAGCTGAGACGAAACGCTTCCCACACAGGAATGGGAGCTGGGCGGCAACATCCCAGAGACAGAAAGTGTACCAAAAGTTTGTCATGACAATATGTCAAGAACAACTCGCTCTGGAAGACGGAGGACGAGAGGAAAATCAACACCACCGAAGCGTTGCAATTATTTTACAAATGGAGAATTGAATAATGATTCTCTTAACTCAAAACAACTCTTTTATATTCATCTGTACATATATGTGAATACACTGCACCCGTTTGTGTGAAGAACGCACCAAAATTCTTTTTTAAGGATGAAAAGAAAGAAAGAGAAAAACACTGTTGTGCAAAAGATGCCCCATTCGAGAATCTTTAGTGTTCTTTTATATGCGCCAGAAGAAAATCATGAAGGTTCTGCTGTGATCCATTGCATGGTTTACAAGGCATTAAGTGTTCATTTATTGGTTGAAATTTCCATTCATTTTGATGTAGGCTATTGCAATAAGAGAGAACACGCACAGGCGAACGCACGTACACACGGGCAGACTTAATGTACGTTTCTGTGTCTACCTCATGATTCCTGACGTCTTGACACATTCATGGTCATTTTGGAAATAAGGCATAAAACTAGAATTTTCATTTCACTTTTTTGTCACATTTTGGGTAAAATAGATAGAAAACACCAAGCCTTGTGTGTTGCAACTAATTTCACTCCAACGATGCTTTGACAATCAAATTATTTAAGATTTATTTTGTGACTAGCCCCTTCTACTGTACGTCTTCACTTAATTTATTATTATTATTATTACTATTATTACTGCTACACTAAGTTTGTAGATGGGAGCATTTCATAACATATTCAGAGATTCATTGCACTTTGTAGATATGATTCCGATTCCTTATTTGTTTGGACTATTTATATTTCTACTTTATTGATTTTGTTGTTTATTTATTTGAGCTTATTTATTTTGAATACCACACATGTTTCATTTGTGAAAGTGTGCTTAACTGTGTCTGTGTCTGTGTAAGCGACAGAATTTTTAATAAACCATGCACGTCTTACCTCAGTTACTGCAGTGTGTGTTATGTCCCTGGACTTGAATTATTATTCTGAGTTTTTATGTATTTTGATTAATAACACTAATTATTATATCGTTCTTTAAATAAGATAAATGCGTATTATATATTTTCAGGCTTATTGTAAACCAAACATTGTCATGAGGATTATGATTACTAACGAACTTAATTTTAGTAACTTGCATGTAGTTTATTTAAATAAACGCTAGTTTCCTATAGCTCGTCCATGATGTTAAGCCCTGCTTGAACAAATAATAAAATACCCTTAAGATCAAGTTTTACAAGCACGATTAAATACATCATTTATGAATGAGGAAACTCTGAATGCTATTAATGTTTCTGGTTTAGATCTATGTTACGCAATTTGTTGGACATAACAGGAAGATAAGTTCACTTCAAGGAGTTGTAAAGTCCTGGCTCTCTGGCGTTCAGCAGGTGGTTTTGAGTCCGTAAAACTCGTTATTTATGAATAATAAATATGTGTTATGGTACTATTGATTTTGCAAGTGTTTGTTAAGAGGAAGCAATCCTATTGCTGAACGGATAGTTCATGTTGTACAACAACGGTTCTCATTGTTTCCCCCTTGGACGTTAGTAAACTCAATTATCTTCAAATAAACTGGAATGTAATTTCTACTAAAAGCTTTAAAAAGTCGGTTCGAATCAGTTTCAAACAAAGAATAGACCTTTTTTTTTGTAAAACATTTGTTAAAATGATTATTTCATTTGTAAAACAAAATGATTCTAACAAAAACTATACCACAAAAAAAAACTAAAATAGATTATAGGCCTACATTTCTGAAAATATATATGAAGATTTTACCAGTAGCTATATATTAAATAATTAATCAATAGCGTATATAATAAGACGCTTACGCAAAAAATAATTAGTCACATAAAATCACAGGAAACAGCGCTACTGTGTTCGTTCCTACGACAGTGTGTGCGTCAATAGTTTGATCTGAATTATGCACAGACATAGCTACTGGTGGTCACCGTTTGTTTTTGTTTATCCGGCTAAATTTAACAGGAAAGAGACATGTTACGCAAATCAGATTCGCCCCGCCCCAAGTCGTCAAAGGTTAAAGGCAGTGGAAAACTTATTTGAAATACTTATTTAAAAACGCATTTAAAACGATCGATTGTTTGTTTTATTATTATATAATACAATAAGAGCGACTGCTACAATATCGCGATATTCAGTGAGTTTTTATCATCTTAAATCATTGTTAATTCACAGTTAAAGGAAAGCACATTGGTTACAATTGTTTCTCGCATTTGGAAACATTAATTTCTTGAAATGTGCGAGACAAATCTGGTTGGATTATATGGTGTTCAAATGTGCCCAAAATCAAAGATTTGCATACCTCTCACCAAATCATGTACATAATTAATCAGCCGTGGAAACCATGGAACATATAGGCTACACGTCAAATGTGAAATAGTAATACTTTTAATGCGGCACTGGTTACTTTATTTAGTAAAATGCAACTGGAGTGAAATATATGTGTAAGTGTATACAATTCCGCTCTTAGATTTACATTCCTCCCCATGGTTCCTTACAGTCTTGGGTTTTCCATGAAGCGGAAAACGCATTTTCATAAACAGACCTTGGCCAAGCGCTGCGTATAAAATTTTAATGAAGCCAGAGAGTCTTGAGTGCAGCTCGACTGAGGGCCTTGGAGAATCAGCTCTCTGGTACATCACCATGGCTCCCTCTTTTCTCACAAACATTGCAGTAACAAGGCTCGTTCGACCGGCTCAGTCCAGCTCGTTGACAGAAGTAGGCTAGTCGCGAGCGTTAGCAGAAAAAAAAGAATTGCTGAAGTAACGTTTCATATATTACTTTAAGACCCTGTCTTGTGGCCCAACTGTGAGCGCGGTCAGCGAGTAAATAAACTTCCTTCTGTGTTTCCATCGTTGCGCGCTCCCCATGTTTTTAATCCGCGTGCGCGCGCTTGACTATCAGATCACACCTCCGGCACTGGAAGCTCTAAATCAGTATAATGCAATATTTATCAAGCGCGTTAATATATTATCCCAACACAGCGTTCAAGATATCAGAGTTCTCACGTTGAGAGAAGCACAGCTTACTAAAGCGCCTAACATGTAGTCTGGGTCTGAGTTTTTGATCGCCATTTGTTGTGGATTTTGCTCTTATGAAAATAAGCAATGCGTGAAACTGAAAGTCAAAATGAAGGTGCCAAGGAACTCAAATTCATCCTGACAAGGTGAACAAGGTGACAAGGGAATCTTTACAATTGCTGTCTTTGCTAGAATAGCAGCGGATTCAAATTAATAAATATATGACTGTAGAATTTGATCTCTTAAGAGCATGCCATAGGGCAGACTGGAATAATGCATATTCAACAAGTATTAACACATGGGTGTTGTAATTAAGAAACTTGTATACTTAATAAAGCATAATGAACGACTGAAGCAGATGGAGATTATCAAAAGAGACACCGTGAATCTGAATATTTGGCACCGAGACAAAATGACTGACAGGCCATCAAAGCAATCAAAGCGGAGTAACAAAAATATCTAACTCCCAATGTAATTGGGCTCTTGTCCAACTTGCCCAAGAATGCTGTCATTAGTGAAAATTAATTATCAATTTCATGCTATTTAGATTTTCTTCATTTAAAATATGTTGGTCATCCCATACATTATTTTTCATGGCAGTGTCATTTAATTAATTATGGATTTTAAATTTTTATACATAAAACATAATAATATTCTGCTTAAATTTGATTCTGGAATTTCTTATAAATACACTTTGTTATAGTTTTATTATAGGTGTAATATGCAACAGCACCAGCAACTATTGTAAAATGCTATCTTTTTAAATTCGTGCTGGATGTGTCAGATGCAGATCGTGAATGTAAAAGGTGTTTTTTTTTTTTTTTTTACTCAAAAACAATAAACACATTTAATAGGGGTATATTCATTCAAACCCCTTGGGATAGAGGGCGAAATGTGAGATTCTTGTAAATGTTTGATGGATTTTGATCAGTTAGAATAAGATTTATGAAATAGTGTTAAGAATGTCATGACCTTTGGGTGTAGGGACAAAGTATAACTCTTTATTCATCAGAAAAATATTTAGGATTTTTTTTATCTTATGTTCTTCGCTCTGCTAAATAGCTTGTAATTCAAATATTCTATAACGGATCAATCCCCATGAATCTACTGTATATAAACCTAAACCCATGAGCCTTCATCTTGTTTGAATACGACGAATATGATGTTTCACAAGAATTTAAAAACAAAGGAAACATCAACACGTATAAGGCTAAATAAAATGATCCATCTAAGACAAGTGTATACATCCATATGTCTGCTTGGGAATAAACTAAATAACAAAACATAATCTAATAAAAAATTCTTATAGGTTAAGATTTATGTCCTCATTGACCCATGATGGATATTGGAGAATTAATGAGAACATTCTAAAATCCGAACGCCAGCATTACGAGTGCTGAAGAGTTAAACCGTGGGAAGCATGATTTTTTAATGACAATATATGCTGCTCCTCCAAAGCTATCTCCGGTGCACGATGCTTCACCACAACAGAACGCGTGCTCATTCCGACACACAGTGGAACAGTTAGCAGAGAGAGAGAGAGAGAGAGAGAGAGAGAGAGAGAGAGAGAGAGGGAGAGAGAGAGAAAATAGATAGATAGATAGAGCTACTGTAACGTCGAAGTGCAATTCGGATATTACAACTCAGTTGCAAGTAATATTAATTAATTACAATTAATAAAATAAGATTCTTTCCTTAAAAGAAGAAAAATACAAAATATTGTTACTAACAGTTTATTCATTTAGTTATTTATTTGAGTAGTTTTCTTTACTGCTGCTGCTTTATTTCTTCAGGACCACGGACAGCTCTTCGTTCAAAGCTAATTCCACAAAGCAGTGTAGAAAATGTCTCAGTTATAACATTGTTCATTTTGTTCAGTGATAAAACAAATATCTCAAGGTAACCTTTCTCTGTTTTATACTTAGCCTAGGTAAATGCTTTCTAGTATTAAAACAAATGTCACGTGTAGTGTTCTTAATAAATATAAAAAAACAACAACAAAAAAAGAAATATGAATATAACTACACAATTAGCAAATTAACAAAAAGAGGATTAACTAGAACAAGTAAGCATTATAATTTATTTTCTGATATACATGAACATGGATAAATAGGCCTAACTGCATTATAGCCTATTGTTAATAATCGAAGGTGACAACGAGAACGTCTAGAAAGTATACAACATTTATATTTTCAAGATAATGCTAGTATGTGTATTGATTTGAGTAGGCCTAATATTCAAAATTTACTCAAACGTCAAAAAAAAAAAAAAAAAAAAAAAAACAAGGAGATCAATTATTAGATCCATGTGTCTGATGAAAAATTTCTCATTTGTAAATCAAAACAGATAAAATGAGTTTCTCACATTTAATTCAAAGAAATATGTTCAAAGTAATGCATATAAGCTTCTAATCATGTCCCATACATAATTTATCCTAAACTGACAAGATACTCTAGCACGGTCCGGTATACAAAATAAAATCCAGTTTGTAGCCGGACACCAGTTAAAACATTCGTTTAGCTGAGGTACAAAATTAATGGAATGAAATACACTGACGGTGGATAATTTTGATGATGCACCCCAAGCACATGCTTGGCAATAAGTTCATCCAAGACACGAGTTTTTTTTTTTTTTTTTTTAATAGGGAAATAAAGAGTTAGATAAAAAATTGAAAAAATAGGCCTCCTATTTTTTTTTTTGTAAGATTAAGGTTGCCATTTAACACACACAGACTTTGAATTAAGTATATAGATTCTTTACACACACATATAAATGATCAGTCTTCATAGACGAGGAGTGAGTTTGAAATAGTCAGCGGCTGAGTATGCATGGACCACAATTCTCTGCCCTACATTTTTGCACTTCATGTCCGCCTGCTGCAGAACCCCGACTTGAAGTGCAACGTTTTTTTTGTATCGGCAATGAATAATGCAATGCAAGAAGGCCAACGAGTATACATTTAAATACCAATTTGCTTAACCAGTGTTTTCACCCTCCGCCAGCTCCACTCAGCCCAGTTATGGGGAGTTCGTGCTAATTAAGACTGAGGAAGGCAAACACCTTAACATGAGAAATATAATTAACGCAACCACGTTTGCTTCAGCAGCGCAAGATGTGTGCTTTCAGATTTACAGCATTTAAACGTAACAGCTTGTTCGTTAACTGCAATCATATTTTTAATATAAAAGACATTATTTGCCTCAAATTTGAGATAAAAAAAAAATAAAGGTAAAAAATTAAAGCGCTGAAATTAGACCTAGGCTACATTCAATTTGCACTATTTTCCTTATGAATTACACCTAACTTAAGACTTAAGACAGACAGACAGACAGACAGACAGACAGATAGATAGATAGATAGATAGATAGATAGATCGGTTTTCATTTGATTGAATAACTGACCCCAATATTGCCGTAACTATAACGGCAACCTTTTTTGAGTTTAAATAAACAATTGCATAAATAAAGAAAAAACCCCAGGGAACCCTAATTGCCAGGCAGTGACAGTTTGATTATCAAAAATGTCATTCATTTTAAGAATAGCCTATACTAAACCGCATGACGGCCAGTTATTTGATCGTTTTAATTCCGGATGTATGTAGAATGAAAAATAAGAATTTATCTAAATCGTCATCAAAAAAGTCAAATCCATAATATATCCGTCTGTAAAATTTACAGTTCTTGAACAAAATAAATGAGTCCCTTGTAATATGAACGTCAAAATAAATTGTATGTGCCTGCTTATAAATAAATGCAGACTATACAAACTATTCTGTAACAGCGTCAAGCCATCAGGCAGAAGGTGCAAATGCGGTCCTAATTATACATTGAAATAACACGCAAGCTTTACAGGAACGGTGATCAATTTAAACTCTGCTCTACTCTTTCACATGTCTTTCGATCGACTCTGCCAACAGATAGGTGCAGCCAAATGTGCCATACACAGAGTAAACACAGCCAATCATCCCTAACCAATTGTTATTCATAGAACGAATAAATATTTAATTCCTTCTAAGGATACCTTTTGTTAACAGAATTACCAACAAGCGTCCCACAATGAATTCTCATTTTACCCGCGGCATTGTGGGGCTAGTGTGTGCTTATCCTGTCAGTGTGTGAGGACAATATGCAATAATAACGAACTAAGTCGTGGGGGTTCCGTCGGTCCAGCTCTGGCGGTGCTGGGAAACGTAGTTGTAGGAGAAACAGAGCTCGAGGACTTTAGCTGCTGGCCGCGTTCTCCCACACAGGTGCGCGCTCCTGTATTCACTCAGGCCATGCATAATGAATTGATGAGCGCTAATAAGTGCATCAGCAGCCGGATTAATGAGCACGCTTTACTTACTTACTCGACCTATGGGCATGTTTGTAGAGGAAATCGTCAGCCTTCATTGTTTGTAAAAATGTAGCTACACAAGTCCGTGGATAGGCTACACTGGACAGATTGAAAGGGGTCATATAACGCGGAAACCGGGCCCTGAATCGTTTGAAATGGTTTGCATCTCCAATACGCATTAATCCACAAATGACTTAAGCTGTGAACTTTTTTAATGTGGGTGACACTCCCTCTGAGTTAAAACAAACCAATATCACTGAGTAATTCATTTACTCAAACAGTACACTGACTGAACTGCTGTGAAGAGAGAACTGAAGATGAATGCTGAGCCGTGCCAGATAACGAACGAAAGATTGACTCGTTCATTATAATCAGTAATAATGTCCCCACTGGATGCTACAAATGCCTTGTTTGTAATAGGTTTTACTGGTTCACCCTGGACCCAGCATCACTTTATGTTAAGGGGCGTAACCAGCGTTCATGCTTGAGGAATTTTGCCAACAATGCACTGGATAGCCAACCCTATCTCATGGTGAATTCGTACTGGCCAATCAACAAAATCCTCACTTTTCAGAAAGATGAGCTTTGTAAAAGTTGATGCGTTTTAGAAAGGCGGGGCATATAGAGGAGCATCAGTAATGTACATTACTTGGAAAATAATTTGTTTTATGAACCTTTTACCGAATAAACACTTTGCATTAAACGAAATACTCAAATAATGTTTTTTGTAGCATAGTCATATTACCCCTTTAAAACAGACAAAACATGGCGTAGCCTAAACTAGTGACAGAAAGTTCTCTAAATTGAATGCTTGGATTGAGAATTACTCTATGAAAGAACGCAATGTGGATATAAAATCTGAAATGCATACCCTTTAAAGATTTGACTGGACAGGATCCAGTTCATTTCAGTATGTATTTGCTTGGACATCCACTGGAGATTTACTCAACGACCTGCTGAGGCCACGGAGAGTGGAAAATATGTTGGTTTGCCATGAAAATTTAAACAGCCCATGGCACACCTTTCCTAGATTGTGTGCGCACTACAAAAAAATCACTCCTTTGAAAAGACTAGGATCAGGTTTGCGGAATTCCCTTTGCATGATGGGTATCATAGAGGAGGAACCCCCCTTCAAATATCATGTAGTTTATTCAATATGGAGTTGAAATTGAGCATTAATGGTCGCTACAGCACAGATTCAGTTTTGCTTGCCCATTGCGTGCCAAACTCATTGAGGTAGATCAGTCTATTATACATATATTAGACTCAGCAAATTACAAACATTCCATTTGACCAATTTGGGAATTATTCAATGGGAGATGACTTGGAATTTCTGTTATTTTCATCTTAACTATACTCAACTTGGCTTTTTGAGCCTGTGGAATGTGAGCTCAGCTAACCAAACAGGCTATCCTACAGATGTTTTAAAAACATTTATGTTTTTGCAATTTATTTTCTGCATTTATAATATATGCATGTTCATATTTACCCTATGTTGAGTAGAAGCATCGCCCAATACTGTTTCCTTCCACAGTTAATGCCACTGTGAAAACGTGTGCATGCCAATCAGCTTCCTAGCTTGTGAATCAGTATATCGAACAGGCTACACAAATTCAGTGACTGAAGGTCTTAGGAATTTATGAATTAACCACTTGTTTTAAAATCCTCACGATTTACTGACATTTGTTATGACATCTGCTTTGAACATTGCACCGACAGATTTCCTTTACTCACAGAGATGTATAGTAACGAAGTAGAACTACTTCACTACTGTACTTAAGTACTAAAAGGCGGTATCTGTACTTTACTAGAGTATTATTTTTTTCTCCTACTTCCACTTTTACTTCGGTACATATTTTCGCTGAGTTTAATACTTTTACTCCGATATTTTTTTTATGTGCTGCATCGTTACTCGTTACAATTATAATAATGTTACGAATCATTCCATTACAAACCACTGCCAGAACTGTAGATGGCAGGTTTGATGAAGCTGGCACATCATTGAGCGAATCGAGCGAGACTGCGCGTGCTGACTGAACTGCTGTGAAGAGAGAGATGAACACCGAGCCGAGCCAGATAATGACTCGTTCACGAGTCAAGAACCGGTTGCATCGGTTTTCGGATGACCAGTAACGTTAGTTCTTTCTGACAGTTCGATTCAATAAACCAGTTGAAGAAAACAGTTCACCGATTCTTTTGCGCTCGATGCAATGGCGTCATTGGCGTTGACTGCACATGGGCTCATAACATTAACACAGAATCTGTTCAGAATCAATCACCAAAAGAATCTGTTCGGTTCCAGACGCTCTGTGTGTCGGTTTGCTTCACGCTAAATCACACATGCGCAGTATCATCAGCTCCTCGGTTCACGAATCGGACGCGTCTGACAGAAACGGTTCTTGACTCGTGAACGAGTCATTATCTGGCTCGGCTCGGTGTTCATCTTCAGTTCTCTCTTCACATCAGTTCAGTCAGTGTACTGTTTGAGTCAATTAATTACTCCGGGATATTGGTTTGTTTTAACTCAGAGGGAGTGTCAGACACATTAAACAAGTTAACCGCTTAATTCATCTGTGGATTAATGCGCATTGGAGACGCGAAATGTTTAAAACGATTCAGTTCGATTTGGTGGACTGTTTCAAAAAGATCCGGTTACGAATGATTCGTTCGCGAACCAGATATCACAAACTGCTTTGTTTTTAACTGTCTTACAACAGACACGGAAGAGAAGACAATGCTGAATAAAGTCGTAGTTTTTGCTATTTTTGGACCAAAATGTATTTTCGATGCTTCAAAAAATTCTAAATGACCCTCTGATGTTTTACGGGTTTGAAACAACATGAGGGTAAGTTATTAATCACATCATTTTGCAAATTGGGCTAACTAACCCTAGTAACCGTTTTTTGTTTACAAGAAGTTACAGTCAAAGGAATTGTAATTGTCCTTTAGGTTAATCATTTGAAATAGTAAAAACAATATGTTCAAACTTTTGACTACTTTCTTTAATAGCTACATAACACAATACTTCTACTTTTACTTTCAGTACTTGAGTAGTAAATTTTAAAATAGACTACTTGCAATACTTAAGTACAAAAAATGTTGAATACTTTAGTACTTGTACTTAAGTGTGGTGCTTAAAGAGCACTTCTACTTCTACTCAAGTCACTTTTTTGATAGAGCACTTGTACTTTTACTCAAGTATGGTTGTCTAGTACTTTATACATCTCTGTTTACTCAACAGTAAGTAAATTCACTTCACCAGCTAACTGCTATAGCAACTGCAAAAACTGAATTTCTAAGACAAGATTTTAAAGATGGCTGCTCATTTGTTTCTCTGGCATAAGGTTAATGGCAGGATGAACATCTTTAGAGGTACATGGGAGACAATAATGAACCATTAGATAACAATTTTGTCATTAATGTTTACATTTCTTTCTTTATTTTAATATTTGTTTGTCCTGTTGGTAAATTTGTAATAATTTAACATAGAGATTTGCAACTTGTACTGTAATTTAAGGAGGAGGTGATGTATGATAGTGATTATACCCTTTTAAATGTATAATTGTTAACTAATGGTGTTATATCTCACTCTGTGTTACAACATCTCCCCAACCTTCTCTGCTGAAATCAGCACCTCACAGAAAAAACACATCTGTCAAAAGAATCTGGAAAAAGCAATGTTTTTATTTATATTTATTTATTTTTATTTAAAATGTTTTATTATCGAATACTTAAGACATTAATTGGAACATCATACAGGTATAGCACAAATTCCTAGTATTGAAATGAATCGCCTCAATTAAACCTAGGAATACTTCTGGTCACAGTGCCCTTTACATTGACAGCAAAAGCAGGACCTCCATTACGAGAGCAGAGGGTGCGTATTATAGCGGATTTAATATTAATGGATTTTATTAGCTTGACACTAGCATATTCATGAGAGCCTTTTAATGGAATAAAAAGAAAAAAGAAAAAAAAGAGAGCTAATGCTCAGTGACAGTACTGATAAATGGATTCACCATATCTTTCATCAGCTAATGTGGAGTCAAAACTGTTTTCGATATATTTGGACAATAATATGTCAAAAATCAATCAATCAGTCTGTCTGTATGTCTGTCTGTCTATCTATCAACATTATATGCAGTTATGATTTTTAAAAAAAGCAATTGTGTAATCATTCCACACAGAATCGAGCACTTTAAAGTGTAATGAAAAAAAATAATCCCACCACTATTCTTTAGTCTCTTTTGTTCTCAAGATATACTCAAGTAACCTATAACTAGGTTAAAGTTTTTGAAATTGTACAGGATGTGGATGTAGAGCAGGAGCTGTCTTTATGAGTTTTGTACCTTTGCTATGCCATGAGATGGGGCTGCTGAAAAACACACATCCATTTTGATCATCACAGGCCCCTGAGTGCACTAATGCATTTGACTATTAGCATGTTTTCCCGGATGCCACAGGCTAACACCCTGCCTTGCCTTTGACATGTCACAACTGATAACAGTCCGAGCTGGTCCTGCTATACAAGTTTGTGTGTGTGGGCACTATACACTTCATGAGGTCTCACACAGGAATATTTCAGCACGAAAATCCTGATGGAACTGGAGTCACACATATTTATTGTAAGCTGGTCTGTACAGAGAAAATATTTAATTTACTTTGAAATATACCACTTTAATAGGTAAGTTTATTAAATTTCATTTTTAATTAACACAAAAATATCTGCGTGAGGTCAAAGACTTGCAGTGCTAATTCGGAAATTGAGGGGAAGAAGGGAAGATTTCCTCCTGCTTCATGAAGTTATGCAAGATTTATATTTGCTGAGAGTCAGCTACATTTTCAGTAAATATTTAAGGTCTCTTAGCTGGAGTGATACTTTTGACAAATTGCTTATTCAGATGAAGTAAAATCAGCAGAAATGTTACAAGATTTATAGATTTTGGTCATAATTTGAATGTAAAGGTTAATTTAAAAAATACACCTACAATGTCTGAATGTGTTGCAATTTTGCGGATGAACACAGTGAACATTCTGCTTTACATTTCTTACTTGTATTGCATGTAGACACTAGTCCTAGACAAACTGGAAAAAAGACCCTGCAGGTCTGATAGCGGGTGAACCGCCAAGCAATGAGAGAGGGAGCATCTGGCCCTGTGAACACCCATCAGTCTTTCAAGCTTTGTTACTCCACACCAACGGCCAAGATGTAGGTGCACAGAAGAAAGTGAGGACTGTAAGCTTCAGAGAAGGTGGTGAGCAAGTCGTGGAGGCTTCAGAGAAAATGCAGAGCGAGATTATGAGTGAACCAAATAAAAATTCCCTTTACCTTCCCCTTGTACTCCCAGCCCCATTATTTCTCCTGAGTTACTTTCTGCTGAAATCACCCTGAGGCTGAGCACTCTCCTGGGTGTCTAGCCTGAAGCCAGCCTTGTTTGCACATACTGATAATAATTTCACTGGTGGAGAATGAAGGCTTTTAAAAGATCATCCCCCCTCACCACCCCTTCATAGCCAGAGTCTGTTCGGTGCAGCTCCGCATGCTTCAGACCACATTGCACGTGCCTTTAGATGTGAACCCGCACCCCCTGATCTGACCGACTCTAGCCTTGTGCCCTCACTCCAGTTCTCATTTAGAACGTGATCAGTCACTCCTCAGCTCCATGAGATGCTCCTCCAAAACCCTTCATCAGAACCGTGGCTGCTTTGTCCAAAAAGAGAAACCAAGACAGGCAGTCAGGGGGGTTGATCTTGGGTCTTCAGTGGATTCATGCATTTTGTAAAGATACAGCAAAGTCTGCTGTCCAATTTGAAGCTGCTGCCTTCCGTATGCGGTTTTATGCCTCTGCCTGCACATCAAGTCTTTTCTCCTGACATGATTTTTTAATCTTATCTACCATCCACTGCAATCTAGGCAGAGGGAGTTTGAGTCCTGCAAACTGGAATGTTCTGTAATGGGCTCAGCTCCAATGGCTAATAAAGTGGAACAGTGGCTCAGTACTACTTTAAATTAAAGATCTTCCAACGTACACTGATTCTTCCATGCTCATTGAGAATTTGATGGCTACAACACTGGATATGATGTTAAAAGTTATAAAATCTGTAATTGGCTTCATAGCTAGACAATTGCATTTCCTTCACCTCTAATCGAGGAACATCAGGTAACAGAGGCCTTCTGCGATTGAAATGTGAGTATTTTTGGCATCCTAGAGAGGATCAACATTAGGGACAAGCATTGGGGGACTGATCACTTTCAAAACACACAGTCGACTGAGCGATTTGTGTCACACAAATGTGTATTGATCTTCTTGCATGTTCCACGACACTCTAGCTAGCAACACAGACAGGTATCTGCAGCTGTCCTGCCATGGAAAGAAAGATCTTTTATTTAGCTGCTGCTGCAACTCGCTCCTGCTCATGAATTATGCAGCCGCATGCCCCTGTAACAAGCTTCAGCTCAACTCTACACCTTGTGTGTGGCTTAAAATATAGATAAAAGCTGAACAGTGAGCTACAAACGTAGTGTTTTTTTCTCTACTCAGGACAGAAGAAAGCCAGTGGAGGGAGAGGTCCACGGCAATTAGAGGGGGCTTGAGAACAACACGATTCGATTCTGATTCGCTTCTTTACCTTGTTTGCTTCGGAAGGAGTAAATATGCTCACTGAATGAATCAAATGAAATCAACAACAGCAGGGGGAAGCACTATATGTCGGTGATTTGACTCAAATCATGTTCTGCAACAGCTGCCGATTATCAGCTTCACAGAAATGTGTGAGGTCTTAGTAAACATGCTGTGCCTAAAACAGGATATAATACATTTTGCAAATGAAGAATGCCAGAACAGGGGAGGCCCAGACCTAGTTTCTTTGATTTTGCAGTTTGGAAACACTAACAGCACCATTTAAGTAGGTATTGTTTTTTTAATACCACCAGAGGCAAAACAGTGTTGTTTGCTAAAACACATTTCACAGACAGTGACTTGTTATTAAAAAGATGCAAAAGTCTTACTTTTGTGGTGCACTTCTTTTTTTTTTCTCAATTTAAACAAGAGTGTAAACAAGTATTCAAACTTCTGGTCATGACAGCTAAGGGTTGATCATGATAGCTGATACTGTTAGGGCAAAATGGTCATCTAATTCTTATATTCAAGGCAACCTGTTTGCTGATGCAAACATTATATCTGCAAAAGTAGTTCCATTAGGATCATAGATCGAAGTTGTAGAATGAACATCTACAAAAAGACAAACAAAAAACAGACACACAGATAATGTTAACTGACACCCAGACACCAAACAAGTCTGGTTATCATTTATGGGTGTTCACTAAATTCTCAATGAATAATGCAAAGTCCCCACAAGGTAAAAAAATTACCAACCTGATCTCACTGCAATTTTTACATTTTTGTCAAGATGGCTAACTCATACAAATTCATGTGACCTTACTCACACAAATTCATAAGATTTGTGAAAAATCATACGTATTTTATGAGGAGACAAATACATAGGAATTCGTACAAAGGACAAAACTAACCCTGCCCCAAAACTTAACAGTCATGGAAATCGTACAAAATATGTAAGAATTCATAGGAATAAGCCACCTCGTAAAAAACATAATTGGCCATGAGATAGCATTAAAACTTATTGCTATTACTATCCTTGAGGGGACATTTGGTCCCCATGACATAGGGAATATCAGGTATACATACTTTTTCAACTCTACTGAGCTTCATTATAAATAAAAAGGAATTACATATTTGTTTTTACTAAACAGGTAAAAATTACTATTTGTTTAAATCAACAGAATGACAGAGATGCTATCAGATGCTATTTATATATAAATTAGTAATCTGCTGTTGAGCTGTTGAAATCAAGCGAATAAGTAAGAGAAACTATCAAAAAGCTTGACCTATTTGTAGTATAAGTTATGTACAGGGTACCTGAAAGGGTAGAAGTCTTCTCATAACTTTAGTGAGGAATATTTCCTTTGCTACACTCTTCCCTCAACTTGATAAACAGCACTGGGGATCTTCTCTTCATAAATGAATTCTGCGGATGAATAATGCATTGCTAAGCAATTAATTCACATTGATGACTCATTTATTTATTGATTACCCCCTGTGTAATAATGGAGAGGGTTAAACGTCAATCAGACAATATCAGAGGCCCTCACAAGCACATCAGAGGAAGTCATTAATTTATTAAAGAAATAAACTGTAGGGGCAAACCTACCAAATTTGCTAGGGGGAAAAAAGTGAATTACATTTATCCAAGTTAAATGGACATTAAAAAGTGAGGAGAATACATAGCATTTTGTAGAATCATAGTAAAAAGCAATGCACCAAAAAAAAAAAAAAAAGTCTTTAACACTGAATGTGAAACCATGTGATTTTAATGTTTTATTTTATTCTATAGAATGTGACTAATTTATTTGTATGAACTATATTCACAGAGCTGTTAATAGGAGAGACAGCAAATTATAGAAAAGTAAAATAATTAAACAAAATAAAAAAAATGTATTCCTATTTTTTTTGTGCAAAATAGTATGATGAGTCAAGACCAACTTGTCAAGCAAAACTTTAGGATTGTGTGCTTTTAAAACTGCTATAAAAAAGTATTAATTTCCACCCATCTCTCTCCAAGTCATTTCACATTTCTCCAGCACTGGTTTTCACATGCAGTCATAACAGTTCAGTACTAGAGAAAGGCATGTTCAAAGGCAAAGCAATATCATAGAGACACTGGACTGACATCATTCGATCAGCATGACAGCAAACTTCCAGTGAGATGCTCTAAATCAATTGCTAATCCAAAATCTGTGCTACCAGCTTCTTCACCAACCTAATTGTATCATACAAGCCTGATGTAAGGGTTGTCACTTTGGGCAACATCATAGTGCACTTAAAGCATTTTCTTCTATTTCAAAACAGCCAGAAATTGTCCAGATGTTGAGCTCCACTACTGGGACACCGACCAAACACCAGTCTGTCATTGACAGTAGAGCACATAAGTGGGTTCAACAAGACAAGTTCAAGATCCTCCCGCTGTGGGCCGAGCAGACAGCTCTGATGCACTGAATCCATTAGTGTGGGCTTTGTGGCCAGGAGAGAAACAGTCACTGGCCTAAAAATGTAAACTAATATTATTACTGCATTTTCACACTTTGTGCATGATGCTTCATTCACACCACTAGGTGTCAGAATAAATGGCAAAAAAAAAAATCATTATGTAGAACAATTAAACATAAAAAAAATAACTGTTAAATAAAATAGTAATAATATGACAACACACTGTCCCTTGGTCACAGTTACTACTTACTTTACTTTCAAGATTGACTTTTAAACAAATTTTGGTAGCACTTTATTTTACAGTCCTGTTCTTCATGTACATACTATGTACTTATTATAGTAATTACAATAACTATGTAATAAATAGGTACTAACCCTGAACCTACCCCTACCCCTAAACCTAACCCTACCCCATGTAGTTACCTTGTGTTACAAGAACTTTCCTAGATAAATACACTGTAAGTACACTATAAGTACATGTTAGTACACGTACTGTAAAATAAAGTGCAACCCAAATTTTAAACAACTGCTCCCTTTTACTGACCACTCCACACTGTGTGGTCTGGAGTGGAGGCACGGCCAGCCCAGTCACCTGAAGCAACACTGCTTGTGCTGAATTATTAATTGCTAATATCATTATGTAGTCACTACTTGTCATAACAATCTAGACAGGCGGAGAGAAACTCAATCTGCTGTGGCCCATACAGACAATGCCTATTAATTATTGATACAGACTAATTGGCTACAGGATTTGTGGGGCACCGTTACTTTAGTTCCTCTCACTGCTTGTGCTGCTCTTTCAAGAAACAATATTATCAGAGGCCAACCTCACCATCGCCCCCATGTCAGCAAATTAGTTGCCATGTCGTTCCCTCTCCCCCTCCCAATCGTCTTTCGTCTTATGCTTTTTCACAGCATTTATGATTCATTTGTCAAACTTCAGCCACTCTGTGGATGTCTAGGCCTAATACAGACAAAAATTATGCATTTGTGTGAAAGGCAAGGACAATCTTTTTAACGTCCACATACTAAAATATATTTAACTCTATCATCTGTATGTCAAATATATATATATATATATATATATATATATATATATATATATATATATATATATATATATATATATGACTCATAAATAGTACTGGACAATTCTGTGAGCCAAATTCATATTTTGTTGTCTAATTCAAATGTGTTAGCATTTTACTTATTCCATAGCTCTAACTTGTTTCAATATTTCTAGTATTTTAAGCACCAATTTGAACACATTGATTAACTTGCTGTTCTGAAACAGAGTATTTTTACAAACTCTGTATAGAACTAATTTCCTACAAGCAAAGTTAGTTGGTTAATGTTCTTGAGCACGACGCATGATTATCAAACCTTCAAAATGGCACAAAATGTTAACACTGGACAGTTGTATGTTTATTACAAATAAAAAGCACTTATACTAAATATATAGTAAAAACTCTTTAATTTTTAAATGTAATTAAATTTAAGACAGAAATAGGTTTTAGTTTTTTATGGAACTTAACAAAACTTTACCAATTCCAAAAAAGCAGCAATTCCACTTCCTCGTCTTCAAAGGCATGAGATATTGACCTTCTGGCTTCCTCAGCAGAAAAATTTAATATTCTACACAATACTTGCTTTCCTCCACATGTTGTTCAACGAAGCACCAGACATGACCAGCCTGGCCAATCAGACATCCAAACCTTTTGGGAATGATCCTATGACAGAGTGTAGGAAAGAGATTTAATAGTATAGAAAACTTATAGAAATAAAATTATACAATAATGACACACTCATTCCTGCAACTAACCTTTATAGCATTTCCTTTTATAAAACTCATCTTAGTAAAACAAACATTTCTCAAATTTCTAAAACTTTCCCTAACTGTCCACATTATGGATGCCACAGGTATGAATGTAGTTCATGATATTGACTAATCTTGTACCTTCATTATTTTCTGACCTTTCTCTCCACATTCTAATGAAATACAATACAAATACTTTAATTTCATATGATGTTCAAGAATTAAAGCAAAATGTAATAAAATTAAACAATTCTTAGACAAAGCATAAAATGTATGCTGTTGAAGATAAAATAGAACATATTTAAAAATAGTGAATATATATTCATACACAGGAACACTTTCCTTATTATGACCTGAGAATGCAAGACAATGACAAGATGTCTTTCAAGACAGTCTTTAAATATTGTTACTGCCGTATATCAGACTGCATGTCACTGTATTGTGGTCCACTACTTGGAGGCTATTTAACCCAGGGTTAACGGGAGATTTTTCCTTGGCGTCTTTCCCACATCAGCTCCTGCTTCTCAGTATCTGAGTTCTCTTCTTCATCTATTGTCGGTATTGTAAAGGCAGCCTCTCAGCAGGAGAGTTTTGATCCACTGGTGACCACAAACTGTGAATCAAGCACAGTTAAACACTGACCTGATCTGACATCAACATTCATGGCAGTGAGTAAATAATCCATGTAGGATTTCAGTATCATACAAAATGAAATATGTTACTCTCTATATTTCTATATGTTAACAAAACTATATGTCTGAGTAGACATCCATGATGTGTGGAGTCCGACAAGGTTCAGTTCTTGCACCACTCCTGTTCAACTTATATGGTCCCACTTAGCAAAATAACTAGAAAGTACCAAATTGCTTACCACAGATACCCAGATTTACATCTAATGACTCCCTGTGCCAATGCATTGATGGAATTAACAGTAGGATTTTCCAAAATTTTATTCAGTTAAACAAAGAGAAAAATGTAAAAATTCTAGGGGTCTAACAAAAAAAATAAAAATAAAATAAAATAAAAAAATAAAGATTGTGTATGTTATTTTGGAGTCAGACCTTAGTTATAATAGTCATGTCAAAGCATTGACTTAAATTGTATTATAGTTTCAAAAGTGTTGCAAGAATCTGATGTTTTGTTTCCAGTCAAGACTTAAAGAAACTTGTCCATGCTTTTATAACCAGCAGGGTGGCCTCTCACAATCTAAAAAGATCATTAGAAAGCTGCAGCTCATTAAAAACTGCTGCTGCTGCTAGGATTCTGTGCAGAAAACCTGAGCATATCACTCCAGTCCCCAGGTCTTTACACTGGCTTCCAGTTATATTTAGAATTAATTTTGAAGTAATACTGCTTATTTATAAATCAATCATTGGCCTAGAACCTCAATACAATGTACTGTACATATACATGTCGACATCTAATATAAACCTATGGACACTGAGATTATTAATATCAAGTCAGTAAGAAAGAGTTCAAAACAACAAGCACCTAAAACAAGGCAAGTATTTTTGAACTATTATGCCTCTCGAGAAGGAACCAGCTTCCAGAAGAGATCAGATGTGCAGTAACCATATTCAAATCCAAATGATACATTTAATGAATGAGATCTGTGCTAAATCTGGCTGATTGCACTTGATCTTATTTATGTATCCATCTCTTTTTATTATTCACTGTCCTTATAAATGTGAAATCAAGTATTAATCCTTTTTTTTCATTCAGTGTTTGCATTTAATAGAGTTAATGGAAGTTGGAGACTAATAGTACATTTGATATTGTATTGAAACAATGTCTGCCCTATTGAATACTGATATAGTAAGACTCCTTCAATGGGAAGTTGAAGCAGTCCTGTTGTGCACTCATGCCCCGCCCCCTTAAAAAAAATCACAATACTTCTCTTCCCAACCAGACTGGGCAAACATAAGGGACCCCCCCCCCCGACAAATGCTGTGCAAATTCCACCCTCTGTTCCCCAATGGAATAGCCATGTCACAATAAAAAGCCATTCCTCTAGCTAATCTGCTTTTTAGAGCTCTGTCACAAATGCTAATTTCCATAATCGAGTCGACAGGTGTGGAAAGGGTGAAAGAGCACAGGCCAGGGTATAGAAGAGAAAGGCACATGAGGGGTGAGAGGAAATGGATGTGGCAGTGGAAAGTGAGCGCTCTATTTTAACACTTTTTTCCTCACTGCTCCTGAAGGATCATGGGTTTTGGGCACGAGGGCTTGATTAGAGTTGACAGTCACACCTGCCACCTCCCCTCCATCAGTCTGCAGTTATTACTCAGGTCCCGGTCCCAAGGAATTGGTCCCATTAAAAAGTCTGGATCAGCCTGGTCTAATTTTTTTGCATTCGGCATGTCAATCAAAGAGAAATATAGCAAACCGGAGCCTGCATTAGCGGACGCATGCAGAGTGAGTTCACTAACAGCACTCTCATTCCATCAGGCGCTTTCTTAGCTCACTAATTGAGGTCCTTTTAGATTCTCTACATCAGGGATAGGCAACTCCGGTCCTAGAGGGGCCACTATCCTGCAGAGTTTAGCTACAGCCCTCATAAAAACTCACTTGCCTGTATCTATCTAGTAAACCCGAAAATACTGATTGCCTTGTTCAGGTGTGTTTAATTAGGGTTGGAGCTAAACTCTGCAGGACAGTGGCCCTCCAGGACCGGAGTTGCCTATCCCTGCTCTACATAGTCCAAACATGGAGTGCAGAGCACAGGAGAAAGATCATACATTTCTCTTCAGGGACTGTAACTGAATGTGTCTGGGTCACTACCTTGAGTAAAGCCATATTTACCGCGAAACACAATGTCCCAGAAAAGACAAATAATAGGTCATGGGGTCCTCTTGAACGTGGACACACAAAACGTATATTCCAGTCCTGTTTATTTAATAAATCATAAACAATAAGAACACATTTTGCATCATTAATGAGCCCTGCTGTCTCCCAGTGCTGTTTAAAAGTTCAAGTGAAACAGTGAATAAATGGAACCACACATTTGACAACCTTTTAAAACCACCGGAAGTTACAAATTAGAACACTGGCAACATTAATTCAAATCTCCACTGAATTAGAGAGCAATGATTGCAAAGAAAAGTCTAATCAGCAGACGGTTCCTAAAACACAGCCAATGTCCTTGATATGGTTTATACCTGACGCCCACTCGTGCATCCTTGACTCGGGCATAGAAGGTTGGCCCTCTCCTCTCTTCCCAACTCCAAGTGTTCTCTCATCTACCATCTACAAACATTATTTTCCTTCTGCGTTCAAGAGGAAACTCAAAAGGAACCGGAGGCCTTTCCCAGCGGGACATATTAACAAGCCCATCTAGTTAAATTGAGCTCCTGCATTACCTAATGTGTTCGCCAACTCCAGGGGTAGGAGACAGCACATCCATAATTGATCACATGTGCATCTTTTTTTCTAAAGCAGCTCTGGCTGACAGAAAGGGTAGCTTTGTTGTGAGCAAGCCAAGTTAAAGAGATGTTTATTAGAGCTTTTTCCCCCTTTTTTCAGGGATTTGCAGGTTTGCAGGGATTGATTTCCATCCTGTCAAACTGTTGGGTGTTGTATCAATCATCCCTGTGAATGGCAGTCTGCTCCATCTCTTTTGCTTGTAGGAATGCATTTGAATTTCACACAAGTCACTAGAGATTTGATGAAGTTTTTCCCTCCACTACAGCTACACAACCCACAATCCCAACTGATAAATCCAAGGTCATAGAAAATCTTTTGCATGTTGAACTATGAAGGATGTTCGGTCCCTTTACACCTTACTAAAATGGACCTGATGTTAAGTATTTCTAGAAAAAATCTGAAAAATTACCAAGATATCTTTGCTTTTAAAAACATTTGAATTGTGAAAACACACACACACACAAACACCCCCCCCCCCTCCACACACATCACAGAACCTCTTCTGATATGAAAACAGTCTAGTCTGTGAAATTGTGCAGTAGTCTCTGCCTAAAACTGGACCACCCATACAACAATATGATACACAACTTCCAGATCAGTTTGCCTGGAAACAGTGTTTACAAGGTTTAAAGATGATACAATAAACTATTTTAAAGATTAATCAATTACTGGATTTGACAAAGTTTGCTTTGGGTTAATGCCATCAGTCTTTTATAAGTGAGTTTTGTTTAAAACACTTCACAATTTTCAGATTTGTGTATTCTATTGTGCTTTCAGAATTATGGCTGTAAAAAAATATTTAACTTGAATGCAGTTTGAACCAAATGATATGCTATACAGCCAGGTTTAGCCACCAGAGACTAGTAACATTTTGATTCCAGTTGTCAGACTCTTTTCACTTTGGATTTTCCAATGCTGTGTATACAATTTAATATTTTTATAAACTGTAGATTTACTGTTACAATGACTACTATGATTAATACAATTTGCATCAGAAAAATGTAAGGGCTACAATAGTGCTAATAGCTTGCTTGGTCAGTTTTCAATTTGTTGATGTTAGTTGAGTATTAACCTCATTCCTTTGATTTTCTTGTGATTAAATTTGCTTGACTGACATCAATCCTCTTTTTTATTATGTCTTTCTAGGTTCCAGGTAGCTATTGGATAAATAAAGAAAGCTTGTTGCCAAAAATTACACTCCCAAGCCAAACGAGATGCAAATGGCTGTCCTGCACAGATTGTACACTTTTCATAACAAAGACCATGTCCACTAATCTAACATATAATCTTTTTACAATAGCCTGTTCCTGGTTATATCTGGGATGTCTCTGGACCCCTTTCAAATGAAAATGTATCACTCTTTTTAATTAATTATCATTATTTTTTTATTTCTAGTCACATTAATTAATAACATGTTTGTAAACATTTACTTAAATGGTAAGTTCACAAAAAAATAAAAGAATTTAAAATAAATTAAAAAAATATATATTTCTTAAATTGCACTTTATACAATATTAATTGTGTCAAAGCAGCTTTACAGCGTCAAACAGGAAAATAATTTGTCAATAATGCAAGAGGACAGTAACAAATTGTAATTTTTCCAACTAAAGTCAGTTGTTTGATGATTCAGTGATGTCATCGTGCAGTTCAGCTCTTTTCCAATAGTGTCAGTTCAATCAGTTAAGCCAAAGGCAACAGTGACAAGAAGCCAAAACCTTGGGAGGAACCAGGCTTCAGGCTGCAACACAGGTCAGGTTGTGCAGAGGAATTCTCTGGTTCCATTGGTCTGTAGAGGTCGTCTCTAAAGGCAGACGTACACAGTGCGATTTTAGCTGTCGTACGAGTTCACATGCGATTTTTTTCAATCGTGTGGAAATCGCGTATTCTCGTATGGTCTCGGCTCGTATCATTTGCGATGAATTACGAGCCGAGCAGAGTGGCTTACGAGCACTTCCCGACCTCCCGATCATTTTTAAACATGTCTAAAAAGTTTGTGAGCTATCGGTTTGAATTCGTGCTATTTGTGCGGTCCGATTTGTTGATTTATCTGAAGTTGACCAATCACGAACTAGGAAAACCACAGAAGAAGAAAGACGAAGACAGCAGTGTCACGGCGAATGTGGACTATTGACCAGGAGGATAAACTCGCTGAAGTCTGACAGGAACAGCGAGCACTGTATGATGTTTCTAGCAACGTGTACCATGCTTTTTAATTCTCTCTCCCCTCGCTCTGTCTCACACACACACATATGTAGTTTACAGGGACTCTCCATAAACGTAACGGTATTCTATACTGTATATCCCCATACCTCTATCCATCACGGAAAATGCATGTTTAAAATTTCTATTAAACACCATATAGTATTTTTTAAAGCCATTTGGTCTACGAGGGCACAGGAATTGTCCTCACAAACCATGTTTACATTGTAATACCTATTTCAGATATTTATTAATCATATACAAGAACACACACACAGGGTAACCAAACGTCCCAGTTTCCTATTGCTGAAAAATAACCTGTAGGTGTAGGAAACAGTCACGGCTCGTATCAATATTTTATATGCAGTTATGAGAGAGGGAGAGCAGTTAGGCACGTTCCACTTGAAGCACCGCTGTACACACAGAATGATCACCTGTATGACATCAAAGTACCGTGAGAGCGATTCGAATGCATTGGATATGTTTGCTCTTTTATCGCTCTTATCTCGCTGTACTTTAATGTCATACAGTGATCCTTCTGTGCGTGCAGCAGTGCTTCAAGTCAAACGTGTCTACCAACTTCGTGCGATTGCTTCTGGAATTTGCAGGTTGTAAAATGGTGTCGTATATCATCTTGTCCATACGATTTTCAGATAAACACACTCGTACCGTGTGTGTGGACATACGATCTTCTGACCATCCGAATTCGCACTGTGTACGCCCACCTTAAGTGCTGACCCACAATCTGGTCTGGATATGAACTGGATTCGGGTTGCTATGGGGACAGTCTGATCTAAATACAGAATGATCCGTATGGCTATGATGACCTCAGAATAGGAATGAAAAAGAATAATATTAGCATAGATGCCATTCTTATTACGATGTAACAAGTACATCGGATGTTATGGTACTGTAAGTGTACCCGGTTCGGGTTTACCTAATTAATGCAGCCTAACAATCCATTAATGGATTTGAATTATAGAAATGTAATAGTGAATTATGTGTATGTCAGCGATGCATCTTTAATCTAGATTTAAACTGACAGAGTGTGTTTGCCTCCTGAATACTGCTAGATTGTTCCAGAGTTTGGGCACTAAAGAGGAAAAGGATCTGACACCCAATTATGCAGTATGATCTTACTGAAGTACTGGGGAGCTAAACCATTCAGGTAAATAGCAAGATATAGAACAACGATGACGTGAGACAAGCCATTATATAGTGGATGAGTAATGAGTGGCAGCTGTTGCTGATACAATTAACGGAGACGCCCACAACTAATCAGTGCAGACGCGGAACACAGAATTCACCACAAAATGTAAACAACCCGAGATCACGGTTTACCAACCGTGACAGTACCCCCCCCCCCCTCTAAGAACTCCTCCTGGAGTTCCCAGAAGGGCCTACCTGCTCATTGTATTCATCAATAAGGGAGTGATCCAATATGTCCCTAGCAGGTACCCAACTCCTCTCCTCCGGACCGTAACCTTGCCAGTCCACCAGATACTGGAATCCTCGTCCCCTCCGTCTCAAGTCCAGAATGCGATTAACCTAATATGTCGGTTCCCCATCTACGAGATGCGGCGGCGGGGGAACCGGAGTAGGTGGATTAATACGTGCATAAAACACGGGTTTAATTTTGGACACATGAAAGGCAGGGTGTATCCTCTTGTACGCAGGAGGTAGTTTCAGGCGAACTGTCACTGGACTAATGATTTTGGTGATAGTGAACGGGCCGATAAATTTGGGAGCTAATTTATTGGAACGGATCGCAATGGAATGTTACTGGTAGAAAGCCACACTTTTTGACCCACGACGTAGACGGAAGGCTTTGACCGGTGGCGATCGGCCTTGGCCATAGTGCGCTCCCTCACCCGGAACAGAGTTTCCAGGTGCAGTGACACCTCTGGACAAACGCGTGAGCGGAGGGGACCGCGACTTCAGATTCCAGACTGGGAAACGCTTGTGGCTGGTACCCTACACTACACTGAAATGGAGAGAGGCCCGTAGCTGAAACTGGCAACGAATTGTGGGCGTACTCCACCATAGAAAGTTGTTGACTCCAGGAAGAAGGATTCTTGGAGACCAAACATCTCAACGTCCTCTCTAAATCTTGGTTGGCTCGCTCAGATTGTCCGTTGCTTTGGGGATGATAACCCGACGACAAGCTAACAGACGCTCCTAATAATTTGCAAAACTCTTTCCAAAATTTGGATATAAAATGAGATCCCCCGTCTGAAACCACGTCTACCGGGAGGCCATGAAGCCGAAAGACGTGATCTAAAACAGTAACCGCTGTCTCCTTGGCTGTCGGTAATTTGGGCAAGGGAATAAAATGTGCCACCTAAGAGAACCGGTCCACTACGGTCAAAACGACCATCATGCCATTAGAGGGCGTGAGGGCGGTAACAAAATCTAGAGCGATATGGGACCAGGGTCTCGAAGGGACAGACAGCGGTTGAAGAAGCCCATCAGGAGGTCGGTTAGATGACTTACCACTGGCGCAAACTGAACAAGCCAAAACAAAATCGCGGACATCGCAAGCCATATGTGGCCACCAGAATCGTTGTCTAACCAACCCATTAGTTCTACTTATCCCTGGGTGACAAGCCATGTTGGAACAATGACCCCACTGGACAACTTCGGACCTTAACTCCTCCGGCACAAATAAGCAGTTCGGTGGGCAACTGGACGGAGGCATTACCCCTTCTAAGGCCGTCTTGACCTTCGACTCGACCTCCCATACGAGTGCTGAGACTACTAATTTCTCATGCAAAATACACTCTGGAGTAACGGGACGGGCGGAGGGATCAAAAAGACGTGACAAAGAATCGGGTTTGACATTTTTGGAACCCGGGCGGTACGATAGGGTAAATTCAAAACGACCGAAAAAAAGTTCCCACCGAGCCTGCCTGGAATTGAGTCTTTTGGCAGTTCTGATGTATTCTAAATTCTTGTGATCGGTCCAAACAATAAAGGGAACCCCTGAACCCTCTAACCAGTGGCGCCACTCCTCCAACGCTAATTTGACCGCCAACAACTCTCTATTGCCAATGTCATAATTACGTTAGGCAAGAGAAAATCTATGCGAGAAAAACGCGCAAGGGTGTACCTTATCGTCTGAAGCAGTTCGTTGGGACAACACTGCTCCTACCCCCACCTCTGATGCGTCAACCTCCACCACGAACTGCCGTGTGGGATCAGGGGCCACAAGGATGGGAGCCGAAACGAAGCAGTTCTTGAGGTTAGTGAACGCAGCCTCAGCTGCATCAGACCACCTGAACGGAGTACTGGGAGAGGTCAAGGCGGTCAGAGGTGAGGCTAGTTGGCTGAAATTGCGAATGAAACGACGATAGAAATTGGCGAACCCCAGAAACAGCTGTAGGGCCTTACGGGAATCTGGAGATGGACAATCTATCACAGCCTTTACTTTGTCAGGGTCCATTCGAATTCCCTCAGACGACACAATATACCCTAGAAAGGGAACCGACTGTGCATGGAATACGCACTTCTCCACCTTGACAAAAAGCCCATTCTCTAGTAACCTCTGGAGCACTCGTCTGACGTGTTGAACATGTTCCTGGAGAGATGATGAAAAAATCAGTATGTCATCCAGGTAAACATATATAAACTGATCTACCATATCTCTCAACACGTCATTCACGAGTGCTTGGAAAACCCCGGGTGAGTTGGAGAGCCTGAACGGCATCACCAAATATTCAAAGTGCCCTCTAGGGGTGTTAAAGGCAGTTTTCCATTCATCCCCCTTCCTGATGCGGACCAAATGATAAGCATTACGTAAATCCAATTTTGTGAATACAGATGCTCCCTGCAACCTCTCGAAAGCTGAAGACATGAGTGTTAAAGGATAAGTGTTCTTAATAGTGATGTTGTTCAACTCTCGGTAATCAATACAAGGTCGCAGCGAGCCATCCTTCTTACCCACAAAAAAGACCCAGAGACTAAGGATTCAGAAATGTATTTCTCCATGGCCTCAGAAGCAGCCCAGGACTTACTGAACACTTCCTTCAGGTCCAGATACTAAACGGGCACGTTTGGCAAAACCATGGTCTCCTTCTGAAAAACAGAAACAGGAACAACAGGACAAGCAGAAACCAGACAAGACTCATGACAACTTTCACTCCACAATGTGAAAGTGTTAGAACCCCATTCCACTCGTGGATTATGTTTGAACAACCAGGGGTGACCTAAAACAATGGGAGCAACAGGGGAGTCCATGAGGAAAAAGGATATGGTTTCTTGATGGTTTCCAGATGTGATCAGTGTGATGGGTTCAGTATGGTGTGTGACGTGAGGCAGTTCCTGGCCATTGAGTGCGGTGACATGGATGGGGCGAGACACAGGAAGGACAGGAATGTTCAGGTGATGTTCAAGTGAAGAATCAATGAAATTACCTTCGGCTCCAGAGTCCAGAAGGGCTTGACATTCATGATGTTGATTGTTCCACCGCAGTCTCACCGGAAGGAGGGTCGATGATGTAGGTGAGGACTTCTCAGCGGTGATCCCACCCGATAGTAGCCTCAGATTTACTATCGGGCTGACTCTTTTACCGAGCAAGAGTAGGTGTTATGGTCAGAGCCTCCGCAGTATAGACATAGTCCTTGGGACCTCCGCCGTTCCCTCTCCCTCCGGGACAGCCGAGCTCTACCCACCTGCATGGGCTCGTGATCATCGACAGAACCGACCATGTTCTCTCGACTCAAGCGCCCCCTACCAGGAGAGAAGGAAGGCCTGGAAGGACTGTGTTGGCGGCCCAGACGATTAAACCTGGCCTCCACCCGTAACGCCAGGTCAATGAGTTCGTTGAGAGTAGGGGGCAGCTCGAGGAGGTAGATCTCCTGCTGAACACGGTCGGATAACCCATGCAGGAATCTATCCCACTGCGCCGCCTCATTCCACTGGCACGTGGCCGCCAGGGTACAGAACTCGATGGAGTATTCGGTTACGGATGAAGATCCTTGATGGGCGGCCTCCCTGCCGGTCGCGGCCCGGTCGAAGACTCTCTTCATCTCGTAAGATAGGAGGTGGAACGAGGCACAACACGGGTGTTGATTCTCCCACACTGCCGTTCCCCATAAGGCAGCCTTGCCAGAGAGAAGTGTGAGCGTGAACGCTACTTTGGATTCCTCCGTAGAGAAAGTGCGGGGCTGCAGAGCAAAATGCATCAAGCATTTGTTAAGAAATGTTCTACAAAAGGTTGGCTCACCCGCATAGTTCTCCGGCGCCGGAAGTCGTGGCTCTGGCCGGAAGTGGTCCTGGGGAATCCCCGGAGGAACGGACGGCGCAGGCGGTGCGATGGGCGCAGTGGGAGACTTGAGCTGATTGATCTGCTGGGTGAGCTCGGACACCTGTGCCACCAGTGCTTGGACAGTGCGTCCGGTGTTTGAAATACTCTCCTGTTGCTGATCCATTCTCTTGACACTGTGGTGCATGAAGTCAGTGAGGGTATTGGTGCTCGCTGCTTCCATGATTGGTGAGATCGTTCTGTGATGGCTGGTGAAAGGACAGTCTGGAAACAATAGCGAGTTTAAAGTTTTAATGAGAAGATATGGCGATGGTACATAAACAAACAATGACGATGAGACAGCGATACTCTGAGGGGATGGTGTAGCGGTGAGAAGTCCAGACGGTGGTGGAGAGAAGGTGAGGAATCCGGAAGTTGACGGCGTGAGGAAGCAGGAGAGAGTGGCACAAGAACTGCGGGGAATAGAGCCGAAGGTAAGTGTCCGTGGCTGAGTGAACGTGCGAAGAGTGGATGAGGTTCTGGGGAAACACAAACATCCAAACGCAAAACAACACTGAAGCCAGACAGGGGGTAAACACATCGACATAGAACAACGATCTCACAAACACAAGACGTGAGACAAGCCATTATATAGTGGATGAGTAATGAGTGGCAGCTGTTGCTGATACAATTAACGGAGACGCCCACAACTAATCAGTGCAGACGCGGAACACACAGAATTCACCACAAAGTGTAAACAACCCAAGATCACGGTTTACCAACCGTGACACGTACTTCCTGGTTCTGGTAAGAACTCTAGCTACAGCTAAACAACTAAACATTTAGTATCAATTCTTAGCACATTTGTCAGCACTAGTAGAAATAATTATTACACTCATAGAAGTAAGGACAAGCTCTCAGCACAAAGTTTGGAGCACTCTGTGGTGTCTGTCCACATTGTAAAACAAAGAGCATAAGGGGGAGAATAAAAAAAATGTAGAAATATTTGTGAGAAAAATCATTGGCTAAAGAAGCAAATTTATAATACCACTGCTAGATAGTATTGCTGATTTTACATAGATTACTGAAATGTAATATTTTAAAACAGTTTTGAAGATTTTGGTCTTTCCCCATGTAACCTGTTAAATGTCACCCCGTCCCGTATACGGGACGCCTACGTTGACTATACTATTTTACAATCAAATTTAATCTAATCTTGACAAACTATATATCGTTGGAAAGGTCTAAGACTCCCAAATATATATTATAACAATATTTTTTGTTAAAAATTATGTAGGAAAAGTAATAGATTAATTTATGACAAGAGTGCACCCTCAGAAATCTACATTACAAAAGGAGCTTTGACCTTTGTTTAAAAAAAAGACTTCCTCGTTGCCTTTTTCTCTATCACTTTTTAGAAATCATCAGAAGTTATATATCACTTGAAAACATAAAATCTCAAAATTCATCCTTTAAAACCCATTTTAAAATCAGACATTGCATTACCATGTAAATGGCACATCAAAATCATGTTACAAAATGTTTTCAGTCATGAATTATAAAAATTTAGGTTTGTATCATGCACATTCAAGTTTATTTTCAAGAACGTGAGTGACAGTTTAATAAGATAGGAGCCATATCCTATATTTATAGAAAACAGTTGCCATGTGGCATTACAAGATGACTTCAGAATGACTGATTCCCTGTCAAGGGAACTTCGAACTGCATCCTCTGAAGGGACACTATGGGGAACACCTCGTCGTGACCCTGACACTGAAGTTAGTGCTCAGCTGGGTTCTACACAGAAAGAGCAGGAGATGTCTGAGAGTTGCGAAGAAGCTGAGGCTGAACCTTCTCAATCCTCCTGCCCTGTGTATGAGGAGCCGTTAGAGGTTATGGATCGCGCCACGGCAAAATTAGACTTGCCATGGAAGCGTGCCAGAAAGGTAACGTCACGAGGTCGCAGCGATGAGCGTTATTTGTCTGGCCATAGCCCTCCAGCCCAGGTGAGCCTTCCATTCTTGCCTGACTTGCATGCAGAAGTCGAAAAGGAATGGAAGAGGCCGTTTTCCTCTCGCATCCAGTGGTTTCAGCATACGAGTTATGCTAATATCGAGGGCATGCACGAAAACGGCTATAAGACGATGACCCCTGTAGAAGAGACGCTGGCTAGCTATCTCTCTGTGGGGGAAATGTCCTCTCTTAAATCTCCCTCTTTGCCATCTAAGCCCCTCCAGGATACATCCCACTTAAATGGCAAATAATACGCGGCAGCAGGTCAGGCTTTGGCTTCGTTGCACACGATGGCAGTGCTTCAGGCTTACCAGGCTGACCTGCTGAAAGACCTGGATACAGGCGAGGGCCTTTCACCTAACCAGGTAGCCGAGCTGAGCCGCACCACAGACCTCTCTCTCCGGGCTACCAAGCAGGCCGCATCCACCATGGGCAGGTCTATGGCGGCCATGGTGGTATTGGAGAGATATCTGTGGGTGAACCTGGCAGACATTGGGAGGGAAGAAAGGAGGTTTCTTCTCGATGCTCCGGTGTTGCCTTCTGAGCTTTTCGGTACCTCCGTCGAGATGGTGGTTGAAAAGTTCAGGGAGGCAAGGGCACGCTCAGCTGCCTTTAAATCCTTCATTCCACGAAGGTCCAGGTCCGAGTCCGAACAACAAAGGGGTCCTGGCCCATCTTGATCTGAAGATCATAGACGGGCGCAGAAGGCTAGTGTCGCGGCTCGCGCTCCTCCCACGCCTAAGGGCAGGGGCAAGAGGAACCACGGGTCACGGAGAGGTAAGCAGGGTCTGAGGGATGTGATTCAGACGAGGCAGCGTCCTCGCCCGGATCAGAGCGATACCTAGTAGCTCTGGATGTTTTTTACCTCTGTTTTAACTTCTGTTTTTATCCTCCCCTGCCTAATTCCCCTGTAGCCACCAGCTCTCCACCTTATCGAGGTTAGGTGGAAAGTTTCTCACATAACAGTCTCCTTTCCTGGACCTATGATGTTTGGGTTGGTTCTATGTTCATAGTAACCGCCTTACTGACGGTCCGGACCAGAAGGGGGTGCCCCGCAAGCGGGACTCCAGTACAGGAGGGTGGGTGAGTACATAACCCTTGCTTTACCTTCTTATGGGTGTTATGTTGCTGGTGGTTATATGTCTACTAACAAACTCTGTGAGCTTCCTTTACAGAGCCTGGCTGATCATCAGAATTGGCACAGCACTGCAGGGAATTTCATGGATGTCCGGCCAGGTCACACTGAGGGGCCGCCTGGCCGCTTGGCGCATCTGGGGAGGTAGTTACGGAGTCCTTCTGTATGCACTGCCTCAGGTGATGCTCCCCTTGCTGGAGGGTCGGAGCACGCCTCTCCCTTGCAATCCAGCGCCTCTGCGATGCTTGGGACCCTTTCTGTACACACGCTAAGCTTGTGTACTTTCTCAAACCCACATGGTGGTCAGTGTGCACGTGAACACTCTGCGCAATGTCTCAAATCCACGTAAGTGGTAAGTGTGCACGCAAGACTCTGCGCACTTTCTAAAAACCTGTAAGGTAGGGGTTACGCTTTCCGCTTCGTCCCCTTTCTGATAATGATTAGCCCTGGGGTCCACGGGCTTCATTCAACCAGTGTGTATTTGTTATACACCTCAAGCATCGCTTCCCTCAACATGAGGGGCTGTGTGGATTTCCACATATTGTGGTTATCAGGTAGTAGGCTTCATCAGGCCTCTCTGATGGTGAGCTCCCACATACTGTGGTTGCCAGGTAGTAGGCCTCACCAGGCCTCCCTGGAGATTTAGCTCCCTCATACTGTGCGTTTCCACTAAATAGCATATTGTGGTTTTCAGATAGTAGGCTTCACCAGGTCTCTCTGAAGGCGAGCTCCCACATACTGTGGTTGTCAGGTAGTAGGCCTCACCAGGCCTCCCTGGAGATTTAGCTCTCACATACGGTGCGTTTCCATTAAAAAAAGAACGAGCTCCCACGGTTTGTGGTTGTCAAGTAGTAGGCCTCACCAGGTCTCCCTGGAGTCAAGTTCCATATTACTTTCAATTTCCAGTGAAATGGTTATCTGGTAACAGGTAGTAGGCCTCTCTAGGCCTCTCTGTAGGTGAACTCCCACATATTGTGGTTATCAGACAGTAGGCTTCACAGGTCTCTCTGAAGGTGAGCTCCCACATACTGTGGTTGTCAGGTAACCTTTCAGTACACACGCTAAGCCTGTGTACTTTCTCAAAACCACATGGTGGTCAGTGTGCACGTTAACGCTTTGCGCACTGTCTGAAATCCACGTAAGTGGTAAGTGTGCATGCAAGACTCTGCACACTTTCTGAAATCCTGTATGGTAAGGGTTACGCGCTCCCCTTCGTTCCCTTTCTTAAGATGATTAGCCCCGAAGTTCCTTGGGCTTCATTCAACCAGTGTGTATTTGTTATATACCTCAAGCGCCGCCCCTCAACATGGGGGGCTGTGTGGGCAGTTCTCGTGGTAGTTAGCAGCGCTCCCCTTTTCTGATAGGGTCGCCTATGAGCATGCTGCTCTGAGCTCGGACTCCTCCTCTCAGCAGGAGACTGAATTCTCTTTTTTTCATCAGAGCGCTCCAATACTACTTACTGTTTTCAGACGCACTGTGAGAGCAGACATCCTGCTGAGGCAGGGGCTGAGGCTCGGGAATGGCGCCTTCGCACCAAGGTGTTGAAGCAGAGTTAGAAAGGTTGGCCAGATTTGGGTGGATCGATTTTGCGGCTCGAGAGAGCATCGCACTATCCCCTCTGGCTTCCTCTGACTCATCCAGCTCCATTGGGGCTGGACGCCATGGTACAGGCGTGGCCAAGGCTTCATCTGTACATTCCGTCCTCCAATTGCTCTGCTCCTGCCATTCCATTTATGAGCTGCTCTATCAGAGTGCCACGAGAGCCCTTCCTTTGTGACAGGCAAGACTTGGTAATAGACAGTGCTAGGTTCTTAGCCGTATCCCTTTAAAGGAATCTTTCGTGATTCCAAGCCTTCAGCTCTACCCTTTGGCCATAAGGGATAATGTCATGGACAGCCGTCAAACCGTCCCAGGGGCGACTCCCGGTGAAATGGTAGAGTTAGTACTTAGTGTTTGCCATGATTCTGGCCTGCACTCCCCTCAGCATGGCGGCGTGGGTATACTGTTCCCCATAGTGTCCCTTCAGAGGACGCAGTTTGAAGTTCCCTTGACAGGGAACGTCTCAGGTTACTGTTCCCCATGGTTCCCTGAGAGGGAATGAGACACTATGTCCTCTAGCTCCCTGCCATGCTTCGGACGCAAGCTTCACGAAGAAGATAAGTGACGGGTCCTACGGGCGCGTATTTATAGTCACGCCGGTAGTGACGTCAGAGGCTGTCGCCGGCCAACACGTTGGCGTTTTTCAAAGTATGCTTCAGACACGGGTTACGATGAGGTGTTCCCTATAGTGTCACTCTCAGGGAACCATGGTTACATTTGTAACCTGAGACGTTTTTCATAAAGGAACTTTGGTTCCAGTGCATTATGGATTGGTGTACTTCCGCTTCCGGAGTGAACGCTGGCGCTGTTAGCTGCCGCTGCTCCTGTGATGAAATTTTATTTTATTTGCTTTTATTAAGTATTTGTTTCAATTTGTTTTAAATTGTGTCTAAATTATTTGACCCTGCAAATTTACTATAAGCCAATGAGTATATTTTAGCTACCCATTATAGCAATTTTCTGTCTCTGCCGCTCTGCTGTCTCTGCTGCTCTGCTGCTCCTGGTCGATGGTGTGTGTACCTGTTGACTGTCTGCACCCCTAGCGCTTCCAGCTCGGAAACAACTATCATGAAGATTGCCAACTTACTTGGCCGGATCATTTGTCTGTGGGCCATGAAGATCTCCATTTGTTCTGCCTTATTCCATCCCGCGGGGTCGACACTTCAGTACTCGGCGGAGGAACTTCTCCAACTTCGGTTGCGTTTTAATGATCCTCCATCAACACTACGCTTTCATCCAGACATCACCGGCCAGCACCATAGGAAATATCTTCACCGTGGATCCCGTCGATCCTACAGCATTAATGACTCGTGTAAAATACGGTCAATTTTGGTCGCAGAAACCTCGTCCAACACGGAGGTCAAAGCGGATTGTTGACCACAGCGTCCTCTCCAATTTTAAAAGATCGTCAGGTATTGATTCCAGTAAAAACAACCTGTCATTTGGATTGCTTAACATCCGCTCGCTCTCTGGTAAAGGACCTCTACTACATGACGTGTTGTCTGACTGTAAGTTGGATTTTTTCTGTTTAACTGAAACCTGGCAGTAACACGGTGACTACTTTAATTTGAATGATTCTATTCCTTCAGTTTATACTTTTATTTGTAAATCCCGCACTATTGATTCTCTATAAGGAGAAATGGAAAGTATCACAATTAACTGTGCCCACATATTCCTCCTTTGAATGCATTGCCATAAAAATAAACGGGGCCATACCGACTATTCTCATTACTGTTTGTCGCCCCCCTAAAAATAACCCAAGTTTTATATCTGAACTTTCTGACCTTTTAACTGATCTGTGTGCTATGTCTTCCAGTGTAATTATGTTGGGTGATTTTAACATTCATATGGACAATTTGAGAAATGCAAGTACATGTGATTTTTTATCTTGTTTGGACAGTTTTGGCCTGCAGCAGTTTGTGAATTCTCCTACTCACTCTAAAGGTCATATTCTTGACCTTATCTGCTGCTCTGGTTTAGCACCATATAATTGTATTGTTTCTGACCAGTCTCTATCAGATCATTTTCTAGTCTCTTTCTGTGTTCAGTTGACAGTTTTTAAGTTAAAGACGGGCCATAGTATCACTTTTCGGAACATAAAGAACATTGATGTCTCTAATCTTGCTGATGAACTGGCCAGCTTCTCAAACAAAGTGAAATTCTCTACTCCTGATGTTCTGATTTCCATTTACAACAGTGGACTAACTGAGATCTTGGATGGTTTTGCTCCTGTTAAAACTCGGACTGTCTCTTTTAATGTTTCTGCTCCATGGTTTACCCCTGATCTGCGTCTACTCAAAACTAAGGTACGGAGGCTTGAACGTTTATTTGCTAAATCTGGTTTAATGGTACACAGAGATATGTTGAGTGATCATATGTACCATTATAAGGAAGCTCTGCTTAAAGCAAAATCAGATTATTATACTAATATAATTGGAGCCAGCGAAGGAAACTCTAGATCTCTTTTTTCTATAGTAAAGGTTTCCTGTCCAGCAGATGCCATGCCTTTAAGCCTGTGTTCTACAGAACAATGTAATAATTTTAAGACTTTTTTTGAGTCAAAAATTAATAAGATCCATCAGCAGTTGGCTATCAGTAATTTAGCTCTAAATCCTCTGAGTCTCTTAGTCCCACAAATGACTGTACATTCCACTTTTAATTCTTTTACCCTACCACTTACAGCAGAGATACGGGATCATATTCAAAGATCTAATCCTCCACTTGTCAGCTCGACCCAATGCCTATTTGCTTGGTTAAAGCCTGTGTATCGCCACTGTCCTCATTATTCACTAAAATTATTCATTCTTCGCTTGATACCGGGCATGTACCGTCCTTCATGAAAACCACTGTCATTACTCCGATTCTTAAAAAAATAGGGGCTGATCCATTAAATTTTGAAAATTATAGACCGATTTCTAACCTGCCATTTATTACTAAAATTTTGGAAAAGTGTGTCAAAGCTCAAATTCATGAACACCTGTCCAAGAATGCATTATATGAACGTTTCGTTCTCATCATAGTAATGAGACGGCCTTGGTTAAAATAACTAATGACTTATTAATAGCAGCTGATTCTGGTCTTCTGACTATACTAGTCCTACTTGATCTTAGCGCAACATTTGACACAATCTCGCACAAGATACTTTTGGACAGGCTAGTATCTATAGGAGTCATGGGTACCCCCTTGTCCTGGTTTAGATCATACCTCACCGGTCGTAATAAATATGTCCAAATAAAAAAATATAAATCAAGGTCATATAGAGTTAACTTTGGAGTTCCTCAGGGATCTGTTTTAGGGCCTCTTTTATTTATGATCTACTTACTTCCTCTTGGTTTCATTTTTAGGAAATACGGTATTAATTTCCATAGCTATGCTGATGATACCCAGTTGTATTTATCTTCTAAACCTTGTAGTTCTTCTCCTCGACCTGTTTTGAATGAATGTTTATCTGAAATTAAAGCTTGGCTTTCAGGTAATTTCCTCAAACTAAATAATGACAAAACCGAAGTTTTATTAGTAGGTACTAAATCAACTTTGGCTAAATCTGATTGTCCTTCTTTAGTTATTGACAATAATGAAATTTATCCTTCCCAACAGGTCAGGAGTCTGGGTGTCATCCTGGACAGCACACTCTCCTTCGAAGCACATGTAAATAATATTACACGCGCCACATATTTTCATTTGCGTAATATTAGCAGACTTAGTCCTTCTCTCACTAAGAGCAGCACAGCAATTCTAATTTATGCGTTGGTCACTTCACGAATTGACTACTGTAATGCTCTTCTCTCTGGTCTTTCTACAAAACTTCATCGTAAACTTCAACTGGTTCAAAACTCAGCGGCATGTATCCTGTCTAGGACTTCTTTACGCGAGCACATCACTCCAATTCTTCAACAATTACATTGGCTTCCAGTTGAGTACCGTATTGATTTTAAAATTCTGCTTCTTACATTTAAGGCTTTACATTATTTGGCTCCTCCGTACCTCACTGATCTTTTAAACATTTATACTCCTTCTCGCTCTTTGAGATCGTCTCACTCTATTTCCCTTGTGTCGCCACGTATTCGCTTAACTACAATGGGAGAGAGAACTTTTAGTTTTGTGGTGCCTAGGCTGTGGAATTCGCTTCCCCCAAACATACGGAATTGTGACAGTCTTCAAACTTTTAAATCCCGTCTAAAAACTTATCTTTGTACTCAGGCTTATGTGTGAATTGCAGTTTTCCTTTCTTTGTGTGATGGATGTAATTATGCTGTAAATTTTATGATTTTATTTTTATATTGTTATTATTTCACTGGTTGTTTGCTGTAAGGTGTCCTTGGGTGTTCAGAAAGGCACCTTTAAATAAAATGAATTATTATTATTATTATTATTATTATTATATCTGCAGAAATGTAGGAGATATGAAATGCATGTGACCATTTTATTTTCAATTCCATGCTTAAATCTGAAAAAAGATCAGGATCAGCTAAAGTTCAGTTTCAGTGCAGACCAGGGGAAATTACTTCAGTGAGATCTGATTTGGAAAATATTCATGGTCTAAAGTGCTTACAGATCCAAAAATACAAGCAAAATTCCAAAAAAGTTCCAATTCCACTGTAAAAATTGTGAATAAAAACAGAACGCAATGCTGAATGAATTTCAATATTTTATTCACAATACAACATAGATTACATATCAAATGTTTAAACTGAGAAAATGTATCATTTTAAGGGAAAAATAAGTTGATTTTAAATTTCATGGCATCAGCACATCTCAAAAAAGTGTAGACAAGGCCATGTTTACCACGTAAAATGCGTGGCATCCCCTCTTCTTTTTATAACAGTCTGCAAACATCTGGGAGATATAGAGTACCACAAGGATCCGTCCTATGTCCCCTTCTATTTTCAGTATACATGTTGCCCCTTGGTAATATTATTAGAAAATACAAGATTAGTTTCCACTGTTATGTTGATGTTACTCAGCTATATATCTCAACGAGACCAGATGAAACTTCTAAATTATCTAAGCTAACAGAGTGTGTTTAAAATGTAAAACAGTGGATCATTTTCAATAATTTTCTCTTATTAAATACGGATAAAACAGAGATATTAATTATTGGACCAAAAAACAGTACACAGAATCTTGTAGATTACAATTTGCAACTAGACGGATGTACTGTTACTTCCTCTACAGTCAAAAATCTGGGTGTTATATTAGACAGCAACTTGTCTTTTGAAAATCATATTTCCCATGTTACAAAAACTGCATTCTTCCATCTTAGAAACATTGCCAAGCTATGAAACATGTTACCTGTTTCTGATGCAGAAAAGCTAGTTCATGGATTCATGACCTCTAGACTGGACTATTGTAATTTACTTCTAGGTGGTTGTCCTGCATCTTCAATAAACAAGATACAGGTAGTCCAAAATGCAGCAGCTAGAGTCCTCACCAGGTCAAGAAAATATGATCATATTGCCCCAATTTTACAGTCTCTGCACTGGCTACCTATTAAGTACCATATCAGTTACAAATTATCATTACTTACCTATAAGGCCTTAAATGGTTTAGCTCCTGCGTACCTAACTAGCCTTATACCACGCTACAATCCATCACGCTCCCTAAGGTCACAAAACGCTGGACTTTTGGTAGTTCCTAGGATAGCAAAGTCCCCTAAAGGAGGAAGAGCTTTTTCACATTTGGCTCCCAAACTCTGGAAAAGCCTTCTTGATAATGTTTGGGGTTCAGACACACTCTCTCTGTTTAAATCTAGATTAAAAACACATCTCTTTCGCCAAGCATTCGAATAATGTATCTCTTAAATTGTGACTGTAGTTGCATCCGATCAAATGTGCATTCTTATTCTTTAGCTTGGGTTAAACTAATTAATTTTAATTTGTTGGAACAGCAGCTATGCTAATGATGTCTCTATTTGTTTCTATGTTTTGCCACTGGATTTACATCCTGTGGTAAATAGGATTTACACAAGCTCTAGTCATGATCCAGAACACCTGAGAATAGAAGATGCTGACCCCCTGAGAGGACCCCAGATGATGCTAACCCTGAATCAACAAACAGAACTAACAAATATTGCTACAAGTGTGGCTGCATCATATAATAATTGCTGTTAATAATGTCCATCATTTGGCTGACTACATCCTTTATACAACAAT
The DNA here is from genome assembly GCF_003368295.1 of Carassius auratus. Lineage (NCBI taxonomy): Eukaryota > Metazoa > Chordata > Actinopteri > Cypriniformes > Cyprinidae > Carassius > Carassius auratus. The sequence continues at coordinate 924,253 of NW_020523497.1, forward strand.
TTTTCTAAAAAATCCTGTCATATGCGCACAAACTGACAGTCACCACTATTAAATATTGTAGAAATTTAATTTTCTGTAAAGTTGCTTTGTAACGATTTGTATTGTAAAAAGCGCTGTACAAGTAAATTTGAATTGAATTGAATTGAGGAGACAAGTTGCTCAAGTTTAGGAATAGGAATGTTGTATAGGCTATACAAGCTTCTAGTTGCTCAACTGTCTTCAGTCTTCTTTGTCACATCTTCCTCTTTATGATGCGCCCAATTTTTTCTATGAGTGAAAGATCTAGACTGCAGGCTGGCCATTTCAGTACCGGATCCTTCTTCTACGCGGCCATGATGTTGGAATTGATGCAGTATGTGGTCTGGCATTGTCATGTTGTAAAGTGCAAGGTCTTGCCTGAAAGAGACAACGTTTGGATGGGAAAATATGTTTTTATACAACTTGGATATACCTTTCAGCATTGATGGTGCCTTTCCAGATGTGTAAGCTGCCCATGCCACATGCACTCATGCAAACCCACACAGTGAGAGATGCAGGCTTCTGAACTGAGTGCAGATAACTTGGGTTGTCCTTGTCCTCTTTAGTCGGGATGACACGGTGTCCCAGTTTTCCAAAAAGAACTTTAAATTTTGATTCATCTGACCACAGAACAGTTTTTCACTATGTCACAGTCCATTTAATGAGCCTTGGCACAGAGAAAATGCCTGCGCTTCTGGATCATGTTTCGATATGGCTTCCTTTTTGACCTATAGAGTTTTAGGCGACAATGGCGAATGGCACGGTGGATTGTGTTCACCGACAATTTTTTCTGGAAGTATTCCTGAGCCCACGTTGTGATTTCTATTACAGTAGCATTCCTGTATGTGATGCAATGTCGTCAAAAGGCCCGAAGATCACGGGCATCCAGTATGGTTTTCCGGCCTTGACCCTTACGCACAGAGATTGTTCCAGATTCTCTGAATCTTTGGATTATATTATGCACTGTATATGATGATAACTTCAAACTCTTTGCAATTTTTCTCTGAGAAACTCTGATATTGCTCCACTATATTTCACCGCAGCTTTGGGGGAATTGGTGATCCTCTGCCAATCTTGTCTTCTAAGAGACACTGCCACTCTGAGATGCTCTTTTTACACCCAATCATGCTGCCAATTGACCTAATAAGTTACAAATTGGTCCTCCAGCTGTTCCTTATATGTAAATCGATCTTTTCCGGCCTCTTATTGCTATCTGTCCTAACTTTTTGGAATGTGTAGCTCTCATGAAATCCAAAATGAGCCAATATTTGGCATGACATTTCAAAATGTCGCTCTTTCAACATTTGATATGTTATCTATAAAATCTATAAAATATAAGTTCATGAGATTTGTATATTATTCCCTTCCTTTTTTACTCACAATTAGTACAGTGTCTCAACCTTTTTTGGAATTGGGTTTGTACATAAAAGTCATGTGCATACAGAGTTTCACAACGGCAAATCAGAGCTGGGAAGAGTTCATTGTTTCAGAGTATTGGCCTGTCTGAGGATTAGAGGAGCACTGAGAACATTTGCGATGGGGCTTTATTGATTAGTTAGCACAGTCTTGTCTAAGCCTATTCTGGCTAAACGGGGAATTAAAGCTGTCACATTTCTTGTGAAGAAAACTCATTTATAATTCAGTACATTCCACAATCATCCCCAGCACCACATATAGCGGCCTGCCTCCCTCCTCAGTCGCCCCGTCTCATTACGAGCCACTTTGAATGTGATCCCAGTGTGTCATATAAATAAGCACCTCCTCAAAGTAGAACACAACATCCTCCTGCTTAACCGCTAACTCAACCCTGGAAAATGAAACATCCAGGGGTCTCAGTTAGAGTAAAGGGATCTTTTCTTACCTGAACTTCTCAGTGATAGCTCATGATGACCTCACGATTAGTTGCACATCATAAATCACTTGATTTTTAAATCATATCCCTCTTGAGTGGCGTTATATTCTGGAGAAAATTTAATTATGCATGTTAATGAATGTACATCCAAGGAAGGATCAATGCTATGTGAAAATGGTCTGGAAACAAATGGATGTTGCCTTATTTACTCACATTAAACGTGGTTTCCACATCATTTAATCTGAAAAACAAGCAAACCAGCAGTATGAATATTTAAGAGCTAAGCTCTTTGTTGTGGCACTTAGAATGAGACACTTCAAATGGACCTTATTCAGATGTCATCACAGTTGAGTAAAGTTCTATAGTGGTGAATGGAAAACTACAGCAAGTATGATTTTTGTCTTACCATTATGTCAAACAGCAAAAGAAAATACAGAGTGGTTGATTACTGAAAAGGGAAGGATGTCATATTTACCTGTCGTTGTTTTAGAAGTACCCCTCTCCAGTGTGAACTAATGTTTGTAATATAATTATAATATATTATATATTTTATATATATTATTATTTTTTTCTTGATGCAAACCATAGGACATAATACTAAAACATATTATGTGGAAATGACGGCGGACAAAAAATAATATATATATATATATATATATATATATATATATATATATATATATATATATATACATTTATATATATATACATATGTGTGTTTTTTTTCTGATGAGCTACACCCAATGACAGGGGACTTGTAGTGCTTAGCCTGTAAACATCATTCTGCATGGGTCATATGGGAAGTTATAGAAGTGGCATTTACACACACCCTCCTGGCATAGTGAAGAACGTTTTTATTTCTACTGGTATACTTGTGAACTGATAATGTACTCACCATTTGGTCAGTGAAGAGAAAAAAAGAGGAGGGAGGAGAAATAATATTTCATCGGGATGCATGTCTTGAGAATTTTTCTTCTTACCTAAACCCATTTGAGAGATCCATATTGATTTTCTGACAACCTAGATGCAGTATTGCACTTTCCCTTTGCCACCATTAGAGCCATGCTCCGATACAATATAGCAGGCCCACGGGTTCTGCATGTTGAAAACATGCTTCAGCAAAAATCCATCAAGCCTGTGGCCCTGGGTTTCACTCAAAAGAACAAGCAGAGCACAGTTTATGCCAAATCAGCAATTTTATTCTTAAGACTATCACCACACACAGCCCAATTTAAATAAAATAATAAAAAAAGTTACTGACGCCATAACTCCTGTTTGAAGGCAAAGGTTGTAATAGTTTGGAATGGTATAGGCTGGTATTGTTACTGACATATTTTCTCTTGTCAGCTGGAAAAGGAATTTGCCTGTGAAACTACGCAGTAATGTTAGGCCTCAGAGATACATTGACAGTGGAAAAATAGCCCTGGATCTACCTGCAGCATACTGTATATTCCCCCACCACATAAATCACATTTTAGCAATATAATACAAGGCATGAGTATTGCTGTATTATCTACTTCAAGGCTATCAAACCTGCTCCTGGAGGACATTGTCCTGAAAGTCTTAGCTCCAAACTAGTTCCAACACATCCTATTAACTGGAAATATCCAGTTGCAAAAATCCAACCTTCTACGTGGTTTCACACCCATCCAGCAGGAGTCACTAGTCAATGTCTATAATGCTCTGCATCATTTGTGGAGCACTTGGAGATGTGATGTGAATCAGAGTGTTGACAGCAATTTTGTCTCTCGGCTGCTCCCAGATGACTGGCCGAGGGTGAGTCAAAGATGAGGAAGGAAGACCAGAATCCACAGAGGGACGGAGTGGCTTCAGAGTGCTGCTTAATGGAGAAATCAATGCGCCTCAGAGCCCAAAAAGGTGGAATTGTGTGTGTGTGTGTGTGTGTGTATGTGTGTTGGGCGGGTTACTAGATGGTTTGACCAAGGTGGGGAGGAATGGCCAGAAGAGGTCTATGGATAGGAAGGGGCAACCATAAAGATGAATGGTCTCATGAAATAATAATAAGCTAATTATCACCAAAATGAGGAGTTTTTCTGTGATGTATGGTGATGTGATGGGGAACCTGAGTAGGGGAGATGAGGGGTGCTATGAGGAGAGACTACTCAATGACTATGGCCACTTTTTTCACTCCACTGCCCTCTTGGCGGCAGTGGCGCAGGAGCTGAAGGCTCTCCAGGTAAAGAGCGACCCAGAAAGAAAGTATTTTCAGACACTGGAGAGGAACAACAGTGTATGACGAGCAGAGGCGGACAGAGTACACAGCTTTATTACTTGAGTAAAAGTAGAGATACCCCTTGCTAAATTTTACTCAAGTACAAGTAAAAGTACTACAGTCAGTTGTGTACTTAAGTAAAGGTACTGAAGTACTTGTTTTTAAAAGAATAGAAGTACAAGAGTGAATTTTCTAAATATTGCATTAATACTGCCACAGTGCTTACATTTATGTACAGAAACGAGTTATGGAAAATGTTAATGTTAATACCTTGGAGAATGTAAAAGGAATTGAAAGTAAAATCACACATCTTTATTTAACATTTCTCACTTGCCCACAAAAGGCAATAGCACAATGGCAACGCTCTGACAAACCTCTGCTAGAATTTTAATGGATTTTTTGCACCCACATTTGAACCTGACTGTATTAAACACACCGTATACTCAAGAACATCAAAGCAAATGCTCAGCTTACATTAATGTGTAATATCAGAAAAGAAAATTCAGCTGACAATTGTGTGTATGTGAGTTTCTATTTTTTTTCATCAATCAAATCAATAAACCTAAACCAGCAAAGAAGGCAATATAGCAATGTAGCATAGAATAGAAAATAATAATGATTAAAGAAAATCACAAAGAAGGACAAAGTGTACAAAGAAGGAAACAAATTATTCACCTCATTTGAGTGACAGTATTAAGCCCCTTCCTCTCACATTGACATACAGGCAAAGGCAGAAGAAAATACTTTCAGCTGAATTAATTGTTTTTGTGTGTGTGTGTGTGTGTACGTACTGTCATGAAGTCTTTGGCATGTGATTGCTGTCCCAATCAGTGGCACCTGCACAATCCAATCACGTTTGAGAGGGAAACAACATATTGAGGGTTTCTGATATTTTTTCTTTTTTCCTTTTTTCCATCCACACGGAGACACGTTTCTGTGAATATGCACAAATTGTTTATCGGATAGTCGTTTCGTCCACACGGATCCGCCATTTTGCGTTTTCGTCTGGACGGCGAATCCGTATATTTTCTGAAACGATGACGTCATCAGCCCACGTCTCGCCCCTAATCAGACACCGATACGTCACGTAACAGCAACAAAAACATTAACAAACACTGAAAAAGATTGTCTTTTTATTAACTAACATTAACGCATATTAATGTTCCATGTTCGTTTGTGTACCACGTGCAAGGTTTATGAGCATAGTCCATGTCTTCTTCTCCGTTTTAAATGTATCTCTGTGCCAGAATTACAGTGCCACATGCTGGTCTGGCATGTGTACTACATAATGTGGTTTCGTATAGACGCGGATATTTCTTTAGACGAGGAAAAAAAAGATCGGATGGGGGTAAACTCCGTCTCCGTGTGGACGGGGCCGATGAAGTAACGGATACTTACAGTTATGGATAGAAATGTAGCAGAGTAAAGAGTACAGTATTTGCCTCTCAAATGTACTCGAGTAAAGTCATGAGTACTCCCCAAAAATGATACTCAAGCAAAGTACAGATCCCTCAAAATTGTACTTAAGTACTGTACTCAAGTAAATGTACTCCGTTACTGTCCGGCTCTGATGACGAGGAGCAAACTCATACTCGGAATTCATGCTCTGCATTTAACCTATCTAAAGTGCACACACACAGCAGTGAACATACACACACACCATGAACACACACCCAGAGCAGTGAAAGTGGAACAGTCCCTGCTAACGGCCTAAACAGTGGCCAAGCCAGAGCTTGAGGTTATATTCAGAAGCAAAGCATTTTTTTCAATTTCCACAAAAACAGAATGCACTGCAAGACATGCTAAAATTCGCAAAAAATGTAGTCAATTTGGTTGTTGTTTCCAGGTTGAGGATTCGTATTTAGGTGAAGAACTGAAGTGATATCATGCAAAGAAGTCAAAATGGTTTTCTATGCTTCAAGGGACTTAGAGACACTATTGGATACACCATAAAATACATCAAATATAACAGTTCCAGGAGACTGGGCCACCACCAAGTTTTTTCTAGTCTATTATTCTTGTATAATTCAATAAAAATGTACACTTTTTTAAACTTTTTGGACAGTTGTTTCACGTTAGTCAGATGGCTATTTCTTTCTAAGTAAGGCTGTTCTTGGCCAGAATAATCCACAGTGTGGCAGAGTGTGCTTATGTGAGCTAGGCAAACCTACTTGTTCAGGCAAATATCTAAACAACTTAGCAAACTGTTCCACAATCCAAAGTTCAAAAATTTCCAAACATAGATAGGAGGTTTAGTTGTTGTTCAAACCAAGCTCAAAGTTACTTCAACCCTAATTAAAGAGCCACACAGATGGGAAATCAAAAATTGCCTGTATTACAGTGTATGATGTAGCTGTCCATCAGTGTGAACAATGTGCAAAGTAATTAAACCAAAAAGTACACGATTTATAAAGTTATTGGCTTCTAAAGTAAGGAGTCGACTCTGAATCGCTGAAACAAGTCGTTATAGATTTCAAATCTTTTGCCCATCTCTATGTACGTCACTAGGAACACTTTGCATAATAATCTCCGCCTACCGCCTTGGGATAAACGGAACTCTGACCTGCCCCACCCCCCACACAGACGCTCTGGTTGGTGTGATAGCATCATGTCGAGGAGACAGCGTGTTTTTAATTGTAAAGGCAAGTTTGTTTTATTTTCACTGCCAAAGAATGAAAATCAGAAGAACCAATGGCTAAAATTCATTTTTACCACAATACCAGAGCAGTACAACAAATCACTTTTGTTGTGTTCACCACATTTCACTGATGACTGCTTTTCTAATCTCGGTGAGTACAGCGGGATTTTCAAAGCGTTTGGTCATAAAAGACGGTTCATTACCAACTTTATTTAGAACAACGAGCATCTCCGAATCACAACGCGAAGTATGATTATGAAGTTATGTGTCTGTTTTCTCCCGAGCATCTTATCAGTATGTGTGCTGTCTGCAGCCTGTCTGCGCTGATCGTCATTTACAAACACGTCATTAAAATGAAGTGTTACTCCATGAATACTCAACGAAGAGACATGAGAGAGATATCTATAGAAAGCTTGACATGTCTACTTTAAAACTAAACAAGTGCTGCTGAAAACAGATATTCTGTGATAAAGTAATCCATATGAAAACAACGCGATGTCTGTTTTTCATGTCTCCCTTCGTTATATCTAATGTGACCATGCCCCGCGCTGAACGAGCTATTCAGATTCAAACTGAAGCGCGCAGCTTGAATACACCCACACAGAAGAAAAAGCAGCGAGACTGTTCAAGTTTTTTATTTTACTGTTTGCTTCGCGGTGAGAGGAATAAGACATAATTCACCCCAAACAGATGCTAACGCATTGTTTACCGTGGAGGTGTGTGCGGAACAACAACAATGTTAGTTGACCAATCAGAACACAGTATGCTACAGAAAGGTGGGGTTTAAGGAAACTGAATCTTTTGAACAGCTTCGCGCGAACCGTTTAGGCATCTCTGAGAATTGAGGTAATTTTAAAATGATATTTTGACAAAATTACAATGTTTTTTAACCTTGGATGGATTTAAACCTAATGTACAGTACTTATAAACAGTGATAGGAAGCTTAGAATTTTCATCTTACTGGCTCTTTAAACACAACTGATCCAGCTAATAAAGATCATCAGGATTACCTCAAAATTACAGGCCGATGTGTCGAAGCAGATTGATGTAAAATGGCCCTTCAGTTGCAGGACTGGACAGCTTGCTGTAAAGTCTATGGAGAAAGCTCCATAATTAATAATAATAATAATAAAACATTTGGTAAGTAGCAGCTCTTTTGGTGAAAACAACTTGGTAATTAGCACAAGAGAGGTCAGAGGAGATTGGCCAGGCTGACCCAAGTTAAAAGGAGCATGACAGTACCTGACAAGCATGCTTTATAACAAGCGTTATACAGAAGAACATCTCTAAACCCACAACTTGACAAGTGGATAGGCAACAGCAACAGAAATCCACATGAGCTTCAACTCCTGTCAGCCAAGAACAGGAAACTGAGACTAAATTGGGACTATAACTGGAATGTAGGAAACTTGAAGTTTGTTGCATTGTATGATGGTTCTTGATTTCTACAAACATTCAGTTGGTAGGGGTAGAATTTGGCATAAGCAACCTGAATCCACAGATTCATCTCACCTTTCATTGTCTACAGGGCTGGTTGGAGGTGGTTGCATCCCTTTATGATCACATAAGCATGGCATACCATCTCACAAACCATAAAACAAGATGTTCTGGTGGCAAAGGGGCCCCTGTATCGAAAACCTTCAGACTCTTAAGGCCAATTCACACTTCATCGACAGATGCTGACAAATGGCAACAGACACGGTGACTAATGCAGTTGTTCAACACTTGTTTTCGAGGACTGAACATGTTGAATCAGCGTTTCTTGTGTCTTGGAATGTCTGAGAAGTGACATACTGTACTTGGTTGGATGTCGTTTGACCTTTAATCATAATTTAAATATTTTAAATCCCCCAAAAGTTAAGATTTGAAATTAAAATTTGAATCAGTTTGAAGGGGTTAGATAGAGCTATAAAGCAGGGTGCAGAGAACAGTCTTAATCTAAAGTAAAGCCACAGATCTGGTGAACAGAGCTGGTGCCAAAGTAAACATCTTTCTTTTTTTTCTATCTGAAGCCCAGAGCACTCAGCCTGGAGGTGGTGAAGGAGCAAAGGGCAGGTGGAGTGGAGTGGTGCTGCCGGAGAAAGGCTGATGGGTGGGGAAAGGAGGAGAACAAGGCCTGCTACACTCAGCTACAGGAAGGCTGCAATCAATAATTCACATCATCTGTCACCACACGCTCCACTGGACCACTCAACAAACAGCACTGACAAATTAAAGTAAAAACACGCAAGAGTCAAGAAGCATGACTCGTCCATGTCTATGCACTGAGGAAGACATTGTACACAGATGGTTTGGATAACGTAATCACATAAGAACGAGTAGACCACTCGAGTGAAAATGGAGGACACAAATGCAAATACACTTATAACTGATCAATTATTTATCAGTTATGAGTTTAAAAAGATAAAAATTCTTAAAAATCTTTAAATGTTATACTATATATATATGTATGAATATATATATATATATATATATATATATATATATATATATATATATATATATATATTAGTGACCACTTTTCCTTGTCAGTCAAAAAACAAAAAAAGTTTAAAAAAAAAAGTCTATAAAAGCAACATTACCCTTTTGGTTTTAGAATTATTACAATTCACATTAGAATAAAGGTTGAATATTAAGTTACATAAACAGAAATATTTCTTTAAAAGTTTAACTTATGGGATTAAATATGCAATTTATAATAACTGACCTCCCAAACAAACATTCCTTAACTGACCTTCACATGTCACTGGCTGCCTCATGGAGGTATTTGAATATAATTCTGATGGTGATTTTAGGCTCATGCAGATATGAGTGTGCAAACAGCGAACAGGTGTAATTTCACACTCCGTCGAGTGGCTGCTCGAATACTCTTTAATAGCCACACGCAAGGCTCTGTCAATCAGCATGGTTCTGAATTTTAAACACAAACATATGTGTGAGTCAGATCAGATATACATGGTAATGTATACATAAATTAGGTCTGGGAGTCCAGAAACATATATATGTATATATATATATATATATATATATATATATATATATATATATATATATATATATATATATATATATATATATATACCGTTTATATATATATATATATATATATATATATATATATATATATATATATATATATATATATATATATATATATATATATACCGTTTGGTTATTTAAAGTCATAATTTGGAAAACTCACTATATTAAAAATTGCACCCACCTAACAGGTGTGCTTACACACCATCAAAAAAGTCTGATAATATCAATACCTAATTCCGTTTACTGTTGTGAAACTTTAACACAAATTTTAAATTGCAACAATTCAAATTAGTTTCATTTCAAAAACTACGACAAAAAAACGTCTCATTTGAGCAATGTAGGGCATGGCAACTGTTAGAAAATCATCTTTATGGAGACCTCCAGTTACATTATCCTCTGAGGCTTCTGAACAGTAGATGAGCACTTTCAGGGGGGTAGCTAAACCTCACTGGTCAACTGTAACTTCATGCATGCCCCACCTCCTGACCTACACAGACTCATCAATATTTGAAGTGGTACTTAACGGACAAAACAGTGAAGAGCATGCCAGGGGCACCTGGGGCAGACATGGAGGGGATCTCATAAGGACAAGATGGGATCTGTCTTACCAATGGGACCAGAACTGGCCCAGAAAAACATCTGAACCACAGTCTGTACACAGCTTAACAACAAAATATAATATAAAAAACAGAATTTTTATAAATATCTCAAAAAAAAAAAAAAGGCTAATATCTTAATTTCCAGCATTGTAAATATATAAATAACCTATAAGCAAAATTTGAAAAGACTTAAACATTGATATCACACCAGCATGCTAAGATCTCGTTCACTACAATTACACATTTGACAGGTGCTATTAACCAAAATTACATACATGTCTAACCAGTAAAGCTACAGAAGCTATCCTAAAGGTGAGGTTGCACTTAAAGGGTTAGTTCACCCAAAAATGTAAATTATGTCCTTAATGACTCATTCTCATGTTGTTCCAAACCCATAAGACCCCCGTTCATCTTCGGAACACAGTTTAAGATATTTTAGATTTAGTCCGAGAGCTTAGAATTTCTTGAAGCATTGAACACTGCACTGCACTACACTGCAGTGAATGTGCTCACAACAGACCAGGAAGAGAATACAATGCTGAATAAAGTCGTAGTTTTTGTTATTTTTGGACCAAAATGTATTTTTGATTCTTCAAGAAATTCTAACTGACCCTCTGATGTCACATGGACTACTTTGATGATGTTTTTATTACCTTTCTGGACATGGACAGTATACCGTACATAGATTTTCAATGGAGAGTCAGAAAGCTCTCTGACTAAATCTAAAATATCTTAAACTGTGTTCCTAAGATAAACGGAGGTCTTACGGGTTTGGAACAACATGAGGGTAAGTTAATAATGACATCATTTTGCTATTTGGGTGAACTGACCCTTTAAAGCCCTGATTTACTCATAATAAAGTTTTTTTCGCTCTTTGTTTAGGGGTAATAAGAAGTTTGAAATACCTCTGCAGTGAGAAAAAAGCAATTACTGTAATAAAGCATCTGATCATAGCAATGTGGATATCTTTGCACCAGCTCTGCAAATCAGCACTCCAGTCACGTAAAGTCATATCATGTTTATTTATATGACACTTTATACAATAGATTGCTTTAATCCAAACACCTTTACAGTCTTAAACAAGAAAAAAGTCTGTGTTGCTTTCAATTAGAATAACAGCTTTAATGTCTACTATAAAGCAGCTCTCCAGTGTTTATGTTTTTATTCGTGGATGTCTGACCTCGCCAAACTCAGGAGAGGAAATTAACTAGAAAAGATACACCTATCTGTTGCATAATGCCAAAGGTGTTTACCAGCCGGAGCGAATACTTTTGGAAAGTTCATTTTGGCAAGTTCTTTCAAACTCCTGCAGCAGCAAACTTCAAATAAACTGTTTTAACCTGATTTTGTTCAATTAACCTTTTTTATCGGCAACATTTCACTAAAATGTTTCTAATGTACAGGTAACTACACTCTTATCATGACCATTTGAAACTCTCTATGTAGGTTGACGCATTAAAAACAGGGCAGTGCTGACCTGTACTGTAAAAACCTTCACATTCAATTGATATTTAGGAAAGCTGGCAATGCTAGGCTGTGTTTATGCTCCTCACTTGACTGAATGGTCTCAGTTAACATAATCAATACTAGCATGCATGTGAAACCAGCCCTACAGGGGGTGTGTCCCAACTCCCCTGGCAGGATGATGCATACACATCCATTATTGAGTGGTCTAGGCACATGCAATGCTGTGAAAAGTTAAAGGTCAAACACTAGCACATAGTGGTGCTCAAGGTACTACTGTATACTCCAAAACAAACACAAAGCATCAAGTTAGCAAAGACTATAGTGACCTGGATATCACCCATATTTACCTGTAATAATAGGCTGGATATTTATTACATGCTTATATAATATCAATAATATAAATAACTGTTTCTACATTAAATGTTAAATACCTTTAGCGATTTGAAAGCAAAACTGAAAAAGCTCTTGCTACAGCAACAAAATTACTAAATTATGAGTTCTGAATTAGAATTACACCCTGATAAGATTTAAAAGAATACTCCACCCCAAAATGAAAATTTTGCCATTAATTACTTACCCCCATGTCGTCCAAACTTGTAAAAACTCTGTTCGTCTTTGGAACACAATTTAAGATATTTTGGATGAAAACCTGGAGGCTTGAGACTGTCTGGGAGCATACGCAGCATGGTGATATGGACTGACACAGAGGAGACCGTTGACAAAGGAATTATTGAATAAAGTTGTTATTTTTGTTTTCTTCGCTAACAAACAGTGTTCGTGTCGCTTCATATAACCCAGATTGCATGTCTGATGGCAGATGGAGTATTCTGACAACGATTTTTCATTCCTTTTATGGACTTTGACACTGTTATTTACTTGGCAGTCTATGGGACAGTCACAGGCCTCCCGGTTTTCATCCAAAATATCTTAAATTGTGTTCCTAAGACGAACTGAGCTTTTACGGGTTTGCAGCGACATGGGGGTAAGTGATTAATGACAAAAAATTTATTTCGGAGTAGAGTAACCCTTTAAGGGACAAAGGAAGTTACTGCTGGATTAGTCACAACACCCAAAAGGCTTCATAGCCTGAGCTGAGTGTGTTTATTAACTTGGTCTGTTGCCATCAACATCACAAAAGTGCTTCATTTTAACATACATATGAGTAGCAATGCAAGTATTTTGGATGTAAAAGCAAGGAACTGTAAGCTTTTGAGTTTTATACACTTCTGTTCCATTCCATTTGCTTAGCATATACATTTTGTTCAAGCCAAGCCATTTTGTTCAATTGGTCCCAGGCAGCTTTCATAAGAAAAATGTTCATGCCTTGACATCTTGTATGCCAATGTCAGGATAGATTAAAGACAGCTGTGAAGGTAAAAGTACTGAAGTTAAATATATTAGAACTTCTTTTTGAGCTCATAACCAATGACAATCCTGCAGACATCTCACTTTGCTCTTACAGGTGTTGAATTTTCAGTCCTTTACTGATTTCCTTTTTTAGTATCTGGCATTTATTTGAAGACCTTCTAGCCTGCCATATGGATATATCAGAGTCTGAAGCCATGGATTGATACATACATTGCTTTCGCAGAGTTGAATTTGTTCCCATAGCAGCCGGTGTAGATTATCGTTTATGTGATCTATTGTATTCTTAAAAACAGGGTTTCCCATGACCACAGCCAAGGTTGAGTGGGAGCTTTACAGCAGGCCGTGAATTCCTACGCTAGTCTGCATTAATGGTGCATATGAGCTGGGGCTTGGTGCAAGTCTGAAATAACAAATATTACAGTAAGTATACGACAGGGATGTGCAATTTCAGGCAAGTAGGAAGTGAGTCCACGATTTGTCTTTAAGAAGCTCCTAATAGACCATTAATCACAGTTTCAGGATTTTCACTTCTCTAAATGTTAATGCTCACAGATGTACCACTTTAATTCTATTCTAAGTAAGCACAAGGTAATTGTTATCTTCTTTGGTGTGTAGTTTTGCCTGGATACCTGCTCCTCTATTTACTTGACCCACCCCCCTTCAACATTCGTACCCTATCCTGCCCCATTCCAGCCCCAACCACTGGGTCCATTAAAGGGACGTCTGATGCATGTAGTGTTACAGGGAAGGCAGCCCAGTTGTGGGCCCTATGTCTGGGCCACGACTGGCTCATGAAATATTGAGAGGTTATGTCCCTTCTAGGAGCTGGCTCACTCATTCTTGGTGGAGGGAGGCTGATTAATATTTCAGACTGCAATCTCCTGCTTGACAAACTCTCCCAGATGATTGGGCAAGAGCGTCTCCGCTCTCCCTCGCTCTGTCGCGCTGCTCCACCACCACCAACTTCAGTTTTTTTTCTTTTTAACCAAATTTCATTTATGGGGAAATTAATTACGCCCAGTGATTTTGGCGAGCTGACCCCAACAACCTCCTCGCATATGGGGCCCCTTAGGGCCCCGGTGGTCCCATTGAATGAAGTACCATCCATTTTTTATGAAGAGCAGGTTATCATATTTAGTTAGATTAAAACAGGCAATGTGGAGAGGGTTCCAGAGAAACAAGCAAAGCAGAAAATACATGTTCCCAAGCTGCCCCCTTTTATACCCAATTCAATTTAAACTCATCTTTAAAATTTACAGTACAAAAATAACACTTTTCCTACAAATACAGACAACCCTTGCAGTGGGAGTCTTCTATGACAATGAACTAGATTAGCACTGTCTGTACATCTCTGTTAACTGTCAATGCTTCATTAGCAATCTTAAATAAATCCTTGTTCTATTAATTATATGTGTTAGGGATAATCAAACTGTCATAATTTCATTTAACACACCAGTCTAATCTGACTTGCATTTGAAGTTTATATAGTTATAGCTAAACAGAACATTCAAATGGCACACTTGAAAGCATCTTTGTGAGCATGTACAATTGCTACACAATTTCCTTTATTCAACACATGCATAGTCATACTATACTAAAATGTGAAACAAAAGTATTTAAAAAAAAAAAAAAACACAATAAGTAGGTTAGGTAGCATAATACACTAAGCAAACTCTTTTTAACATAAAATTAAAAAGGTTAATATATTTAATATAGAATTTAATATAATATATTAATGTAATTTCACAAATAAGTATTTTTATCTGAAACTAGAGAATGTGTGTTGAATCATCTATAAGTCAAATCACAGATATAGGGCAGCATTTGATTGATATTCAAACTATATTCATTAAGATGTGAATGATTTTTAAAAAATACTATATGGCTACTCTTTTTTTAAAGCTTCATTTTAATTCTATTTACTTTCTGCATTGTTCTCTTAGGATCTCCTCCCTTCTGGTTGTTCCCTGTCTATAATTCCATGTCCTCTTTCTTCCACTAATTTCCCTCCCTCAATTTTTCTGTCTCAAAAAAAAAAAAAGTTTAACTTTATATTATCTATATTAAATTATATAGAATTTTATACTTATTTTCATGACACGTTGTAATAGTACAAGTTTTCTGTAGGAACATCAGAAAATATTTTAATTAATGTAATTATTGCATTTAAGAACACTAAAAAAAAAAAAGATTAACAAAAAGGAATTCAATAAATCGTATTTATTTCAAATTGCTTTTTAAAGAAACATTGTCCTCTGGTGTAACTTCTTTCTCCTGTTGTGTGACATTTTCTGTCACACCAAAGGACATTTCAGCCTTTTTATGTCAATTAATGACCTTGCTATTCCAAGATAACCTGTCATCAGCAGTAAGCAAGACACATTTGGATAATTTTTCATGATTACATAATTTAACATGCAGTTTTTAATAATAATAATAATAATTAATATATATATATATTAGGGGTGTAACGATACGCGTATTCGTATTGAACCGTTCGGTACGACGCTTTCGGTTCGGTACGCGGTACGCATTATGTATACCGAACGGTTCGTTGGAGTAATTAATTATATTTGAAAAAAAAAAAAAAAAAGAGAGAGAGAGAGAGATAGAAATATAATGATATGCGTTCAACAAGGTAGTCCCATAACCCAAACAACGTAACAGGCAACGCCCCTGACACTCCCGAAGAAGAAAAAAACACCATCTTATATGTTTATGTTAGGCTACTCAGCAGGCGCTCGCTCACTCAGTACGCGCTGAAGGCTCGTTGCAAAATATCTTTCTCCTCCTTTCCAAAGCTCTCGGGCAGAAGCGCTCATGAGGCGTCTGTCTTTGCTAAGCAACAATGACGTGCTCTCTCCATGAGACGCGGAAATTTCAGCGAAGGATAAATGGATTTGCAGCTCTAAAAATCGCTTGCAGTAGCTCTGCTACTAAATTTATTTCAAAATTGCAATCCATATACAACTATGATCAGCTGTTCCTTCATCTTGGCTGAGCTCTCAACCTTGTTACGGGAAAGGATGAAGCTGATTGGTTGGTTCTTGTCACATGACCCGCGGTGCGCTTGCGGCATTCTGAAAAGTTGAGATGTTTTTACATTTTGCTGTATCTAAAACGTATCGAACCGAACCGAACCGAACCGTGACATCAGTGTATCGTACCGAACCGAACCGTGAATTTTGTGAACCGTTACACCCCTAATATATATATATATATATATATATATATATATATATATATACATACATATATATATATATATATATATATATATATATATATATATATATATATATATATATATATATATATATATATATATATATATATATATAATTTAGGGGTGTCACACTAAAGGACAACAAAAGTTAACACACTTGTAGTGGTTTCAAAATAGTAAAATATTTAAACAATTCTGAGACAAGAATTCACCATGTGCTCATGTCCTGGGCTCCACATTCAGTAGCATGACCTTGAATGGGGTTCTTCAACTAATTAAGTTTTCTCTGGAGTTGCCCAAATTAAAATCAGGATATAGTGTCACACCAGAGGACATGGTTCCTATATTTTCAGAAATTAATGGATGAAAAAAAAATGATTGCCATTTACAAAAATAGACACTTGTTAAATCATGGCAGATGTATTTATAAAAATGTTTATGCTTTTCATTTCATTTATAAAAGTTGTCATTTATTGAACCATGCTTGAGACAGTCACACCATAGGACAATTTTGAGATTTTTTTTTTAATAACACTGCAGCTTTTATAATGACAGCTCTATATCAGACAAAGAAATGTTTAACCATTTACTGAATTTTAAATAGTGAAAATATTAATTATATTCATTTTTATCTTGTGGGACAGTGAAAATGCCATGTCATGTCAACAACCCATATATGTATGTATCTACAGTATAGGACTTCAGGACAAGATGTAAGGTAGTTTAAAAACTGAAGTGGATAAGTTATTTTAGCATGTTCTTAAGTGTCTAAAGTTGACAACTACTGAGACAGAAAAGTAGCTTTCAAAAAAAAAAAAAAAAAACTTATATGTATGTTTTTTTATAATTTCCAAAGATAACAGAGTAGACAGAGAAATGAGTCTTATTTAGCAAGCCCTGAGTGCAACTGCAGAGAGGTGCCAATGGTTAGATGACGGGGGGCATTAACATGTCAGGACAGTACCTGGTATCCTGTTGCTGCTACAGCCTGTTAAATGATGCAGAAGCTACCAAACAGTCCTTTTACATGAAAACAAGTAAGCAGGATGAACATCCGCCTACTCAGCAGTGCCAGGACAGGGGCCAAGGGAGGCTTTACCTCAACCAGAGCAAAGTTTTGTCAAGACAGAGAGACAAAAAGAAAGAGAATGACAAATTGAGAGGTATTTTCTGTGTACACGATAAGATGCAAGCAAACAGAAACAAATTCCCTGCAGGTCCCCAACTTCTACACATATTCTAATTCTCTACGCACACCTGATATGACCTGCTAAACGCACACATACGGATCCAGTCAGGCATTCAAAATCATGGCTCTGTGAACACACATACACACAAGGTAGGAAAGAGCATTCATAACATCCATGCTTTAAAGGACAAGGCCATAGGGAGAGTCAGTGAGCGAGAATCGATGAGAAAGCCGTGTCTCTGTCAGGGAGGTTAGGATCCCCACTAAAGGGGCAGAAGGAAAACTCAGTAAAGCGGAAAGACAGCAGCCATCCTACTGCTTCACTCCTCTGGGCCCAAACCATACCCCAATCTCCACCTCCAACTCGCAAATACAAACTAAATATATCAGAAGTACTGATACCAAAAGATGGTATCAGTACTTCTGATATATTTATGATTAATTTGTGCATTTATATTTTGTCCTGAAAATGTTCCCATGGATTACATTTTTATCTTGTGACAACTATTCAAGTCAAAGCCATTATAAAGAAAATAATGAACTGAACCTTAAACTGTGTAAACACATTGCATTACACCAAATACACAAAATAATGTTTCTTTTTTAGCAGCATCCTATGAGCCCTTTAAAATAATCTTTCATATGGTTTTGAATGGATTTAAATACTCTAAAAACGAATTGTGGCACATATCATAGTCAGCCATACCTAAACTTACAAACAGATCAATAGGCGCCATTACAGTTTCCATTAAAACGAATACAATTTTCATTATTACCAATAAAACCATTACGAATTATGTGATGCTTTCTATATTTTTTTCAACAGAGGATTGAAATAAATGTATACTGTATGAACTAAAATACTTGAAATCTACATAAATAGAGCAAAATGCAAAATGTATATGACAATGATAAACATAAACCTATAGGAAGAAATATTCATGCCAGACATTGTGGATTGATAAATAGCAGAGGTCACTTGGACCTGGAATTTTACTATAATGCTATAGGCTACATGCTGTGTATAGTGATAGAGGTGTGCAAAGCTGTGTAACTGTGTGTAACAGGCCTCTTAAGAATGTCCAGATGGATAGTCTGCACCTGCTTCACAACTTCCACAGAATAAATGTACACTGAAGTTTTAGTCACAGTAGGTCCTGCTTGCACATCTTAGTTCAAAATCAAACATAAAGTATCAAGGCCACAGAAAGCATAAACACATGAACATGAATGACCATTACTTTAACGGATAGACCATGAAAATACCAAACAAACAAAGTGCCCTTGGAAGCCTTCATCTGATTCCTGGCATTGGGAGCAACAGAAAGACAAAGAGCCCTGGGCTCCCAGAAGTCCACGCTCTATAAATGCTTCTATGTCTAGAACTTCAGTACCAGAATACACCATTAATGGAACTGGTCCTATGCTATACTAGTAAATTATGAATGGAGGTTTATGTTTTCCAAGTCACTGCCTGCTGTCCACACAAAAGTGCTGTGATAGATTCATAATGAAAAATGCTTATGACATAAATGGCTCCAAGGCCAAGAAAAACCAGGAGGATTTTTTAACCTTTGACATCACTTACCCAATATGTCCTAATGAATAATCTCCATGAAGCCATTTAAAAAACAAGCCTCTCATATTTATGATGAACTTTTTATAGATTCAATGAATTCAGATAAAGCAAAAAAAAATAAAAAAAATAAATAAATAAATAAATAAATATATATATATAATGCTATACTGTTACACAGAAAATCATGGCAATTGTGCATTCGTGGGCTCATGGATCCCGTCGTCTGTTGGCCTCATCGACATCGCTAGCAATGTCTTCTCCCGCTAGGCACCTGGGAAAATATCCCCTTGCACGTCGAAACCATCCAAGGAAGAAGAAGAAGAGACATGCGGCGTGTGGGTGGACTCTCTGCCCAGCTTCCCTCACAGTCAGGCCATGGTTGAGGACATGGACCACCAAAGTTGCTCTGATATCATCAGAAATAGGGGTCCGTGCATGGCCTCTTCAACCTCCTCTTCTTCATCTTCCTCCTCGTCATCTTCCTCCTCCTCCTCCTCTTCCTCCTCCTCCTCTTCCTCATCCTCCTCCTCCTCATCTTCCTCTTCCTCTTCCTCTTGCTCTCCCTCCATCCATGCTTGCAAAGTTCTTGAAATGGCTAAACAGAGGGCTTTTTGTAGCTGGCTGATAGATGTTCAGTTTTGCAAGTAAGTGCCTTCAGTTGTGTATTTGAGTGGTAGCAATTACCCAATGTGTTTTGTATAAAGTGAAAAGAGAAGTGACATTCAGCCAAGTATGGTGACCCATTTTTTTTTTTTTTAGGAAGACCAACTACTCTACCCTCTGGGTGGCTAATAGCCCTGAGGCTAAACAGAAATGAGCGGTGGCCCCCCACGCATATAAAATGTTATGACAGGAAGGCCATCACATACTCAGCACAGAAGCAAAATCTTCTTTGAGCTTCTTCCTAATTCGTTCTAGCCACCAACTGGGGGAGGCTTCAGGGCCCTAAAGTCCATACTTTAATTGCTCCTCTAAGAATGACCCCCTAGGTCTATACAGGGAACAGGGTCTGTAGATAAATACAATCAGTGTTAGTTATACACACAGAATTTTACAAACCAAAAGTTCACCTGCGGCGTGCGGAGTGAAGACTCGCAAGAGAGTTCTCAATGAATCAGGGGTCCACCACTTTTACATGCCTAAAAGAGGCGCTCACATCAACCAGTTGCTACGGTGGGCCATCAGAACATAGTTCTCATCATAAGGCCCATCCCCAGGGCTGGTGTAACGTAAACGCCTGGGGAGTCAAGAAGAGGGAGAGGGCTGGTAGAAAAGGCCCTCCAGGGAGATCAAACCCTATTTCCGCTGAGCGTTGCAGCGCTTGTGCTGAATGACCTCCCTTAAGTCCCTCTTTTTGCGGGAGGCCCGCCTCCTCTGTGTCCTACTCCTCCATGGAGGGGGGGCACGAGAGGCGACACTAGACCTCTGGTCCTGCCTACGGTCCTCAGACCAAGACGGACCAGGTCCTCCCGCCTGCCTGGGCTGGGGCCCGGATCTCAGAGGTATGCAGGTCTTAAATGCAGCTGAGCGCGCCTTCGCCTCCCTAAACTTTCCAACCACCGCCTCAACGGAGGTGCCAAAAAGTTTAGCAGGCGAAACTGGTGAATCAAGGAGAAGGGATTTTTCTTTCTCCCCGATATCAGCCAAGTTGAGCCACAGATGCCTCTCTGTGGCCACCATCGCCACCATCGATCGGCCGATCGCGGCAGCAGTCTGTTTAGTGGCCCGGAGGGACAAATCTGTGGTCTGGCACAACTCAGCGACTGCCTCAGGGGACAGCCCTGCCCCCTGGTCAAGATCCTGCAGCAGGTCAGCTTGGTAGGCTTGGAGCACTGCCATGGTATGAAGGGCAGCACCAGCCTGACCTGCCGCCGTGTACGCTCTGCCATTCAAGCGAGCCGTGGCTTTAAGGGACTTGGATGGCAGAGTCGGAGCTTTTAGTGTCGACACCCGCCCAGAAACGAGATAGTTCGCAAACGTCTCTTCAACGGGCAGCATCGACACATAACCGTACTCACCGATCCCCTCAACATCAGCGAAGTTGCCCCGCTGATGTCGATGAATACGGGCAGAGTACGGTTTCTTCCATGCCCTCTCGATCTCTGAATGGAGATCAGGAAGGAATGGAAGGCTCTGCTGAGCTGGTGGTCTATGTTCTGGGAGAAACTGATCATCCAAACGACCGCGAACGATCTCTCCCTGAGCGCGCCGCCATGGCAACTGAAGTTTGTCAGTGGCGCGCTCCATAACTTCCACCAGCTCTGCGTACACGGGGCAGGATGGCTGACGAGGTTGAGGATCTAAATCCTCTTGCCCGGCCTAAAGAGCACTCGCTGCAGTATAAGTAGGATAAAGGTCTCCGTCATCCACCTGCAGCTCACTCTCGTCAGCCGATGACGCGTCCGAGAGGTTAACGCCCCCCTCGAGACTGTCAGCGAGCTCCATCTGGGAGCCCCATGAAGCGCGTCGCCGCTCTGCCTCGGCACGAGCGGGACCCGATCCGCGAGGACCAGACGCTGAACTCTCTTCCCTCGAGAAGAGAGCCAGACGAGAGCGGAGCGTTCTCATAGGAAAACGCTCACAATTTGCACAGGACGCTCCCTCAAGAGCATCCTGTGCATGCTCTTCACCCAAACAGTACACACACATCTCGTGAGTGTCACCCGGCGACAAATATCTTGGGCACGGGTCAGCACATTTCACAAAACTTTTAGGACTTGCCTTAGATGTGCGTTTCATTTCTTCGCTGTAAGCAGACGTTTAAATCAGACAAAACAGTCCCTGAAGACGAAAAGGATATTGTCATGGTTTCAAGGCGCCCTTTTTATATCCAGGTCGCGCGCTCATCATTCAAGCTGATGATTCACGGCTGTCGCCGGTCAGCATGATTGCTGTGAGTTGATATTTGATTTCAGACACCTGTCACACCTGAGGCGTTCCCCATAGTGTCGTTGACGTATTGTCGAAGTTCCCTTCGAAAGGGAACTGTAAAATCAAAAGTGTGCAACCGTTGCACCAGTCTCAGCCTCAGACGTCATGCCCATGGACTGCTGGCTGAATGTCTGATGCATATTGCACACAAAATTGGAAATGCTTCAGGAGTTTCAAAGTCTTTATTAGATTGGTTGAATTACACAGGATTTCCAGGAGACGTCTGTGTCGTGTTCTTTAACATTTCACATGGAAACAAAGATGCAGTGATGTCAAACTCCCTCATGGAAGAAGAATGCCATTGTATCTACAACAGTGATGATGAGCGCTTATCAGGATCAACTAAACGCTGGATTTTCAAAAGTATGTGAAATATTTAAAGTTTGTAGAATAGAATCTTTAAAATATGTCCAAGAGTTTTATACACTGGTCTGTTATTGTGAGCACATTCCCATGCCCCTAAACATGATGCGGCACAAAATGTGCTTTACCTGCCAGTCATATGGCCTCATGGGCAGTGCTTGGCCATTCAGAGTGGTCAATAAATGCATATAAAACAAGAATAATTTGTCTACATCCACTGCAAAGGCAAAACTTCAACAAGATAATTTGTTTATTTCTACAAACTGAGGTATTGTGCAACCCTCTGTGGTTTTTGCACACTACAGACCTGGAAAATCCCATTAAGATGCACAAGAAAAAAAAGGTACTGCATGATGAAAAAACATGAAAAAAAAACAAAGTAAAAAATTGTAAAAAATATATCCATTATGCCAAATACACTGCTGATCTCAAATTACTGGCCACATCAATAACCCTTATAGGTGTATCTCAGTAAATTAGAATGTCATGGAAAAGTTCATTTATTTCAGTAATTCAACTCAAATTATCAGAATCAGAATCAGAATGAGCTTTATTGCCAGGTATGTTTACACATACGAGGAATTTGTTTTCGTGACAGAAGCTCCGCAGTACAACAGAATGACAGCGACAGAACATAAAACACATAATAAAAGAATAAAAAATACAAATAAGTAGATAGTGAATGACAATATACAAATGACAATTGTAGGCAGGTATATTACAAAATGAAGTTATGTATGTACATATATATTGTGTGCAAAATTTAAGTGTATACTAAGTATGTGTGTTAGATAAATAAAGTGTGTGTGTGTATATAAATATAAAGTGTAGTGTGTTCGCCGTTATTATCAGCTGTTCATAAGATGGATTGCCTGAGGGAAGAAACTGGTCCTGTGTCTGGTCGTTCTAGTGCTCAGTGCTCTGTAGCGTCGACCAGATGGCAACAGTTCAAAGAGGGAGTGTGCTGGATGTGAGGGGTCCAGAGTGATTTTGACAGCCCTTTTTCTCACTCTGGATAAGTACAGTTCTTGAATAGATGGGAGAGTTGAACCGATGATTCGCTCAGCAGTCCGGACTACTCTCTGTAGTCTTCTGAGGTCAGATTTAGAAGCTGAGCTGAACCAGACAGTTACTGAAGTGCAGAGGATGGATTCAATGATGGTGGAGTAGAACTGTTTCAGCAGCTCCTGTGGCAGGTTAAACTTCCTCAGCTGGCGAAGGAAGTAGAACCTTTGCTGGGCCTTTTTCACAATGGAGTCAATGTGAATGTCCCACTTCAGGTCCTGAGAGATGGTGGTTCCCAGGAACCTGAATGACTCCACTGCAGTCACAGGGCTGTTCATGATGGTGAGTGGGGGGAGTGCAGAGGGGTCTCTCCTGAAGTCCACGATCATCTCCACTGTTTTGAGCGTGTTAAGCTCCAGGTTGTTGAGACTGCACCAGACAGCCAGCTCTTTTACCTCCTGTCTGTAAGCAGACTCGTCACCGTCCTGAATGAGGCCGATGAGTGTGGTGTCGTCTGCAAACTTCAGGAGCTTGACAGAGGGGTCCTTAGATGTGCAATCGTTGGTGTACAGGGAGAAGAGCAGTGGTGAGAGAACGCAGCCGCAGCTGCTGGATGTGTATTTTCCCAGCCTCACTAGCTGCTGCCTGTCTGTCAGGAAGCTGTTGATCCACTGACAGACGGAGGTGGGCACGGAGAGCTGATTTAGTTTGGGCAGGAGGAGGTTTGGGATGATCGTGTTGAAGGCCGAGCTGAAGTCCACAAACAGGATCCTCACATAAGTCCCCGGTCTGTCTAGGTGTTGCAGAACATAATGCAGTCCAATGTTTACTGCATCGTCCACAGACCTGTTTGCTCTGTAGGCAAACTGAAGAGGATCCAGCAAGGGCCCAGTGATGTCCTTCAGGTGGGCCAGCACCAGTTTTTCAAATGACTTAATGACTACAGACGTTAGAGCCACAGGCCTGTAGTCATTTAGTCCTGTAATTTTTTGTTTCTTAGGGATGGGGATGATGGTGGAACGTTTGAGGCATGAAGGGACTTCGCACAGCTCCAGCGATCTGTTGAAGATCTGTGTGAAGATGGGGGCCAGCTGGTCAGCACAGGATTTCAGACAGGCTGGTGTAACACAATCTGGGCCTGGTGCTTTTTTCCTTTTCTGCTTCCGGAAGACCTGGCGCACCGCATCCTCGCTGATCTGAATTGCAGGTGCCCCACCTGAGAGGGGGGATGCAGGAGGTGTGAATGGTGAGAGTGCTTGATTGGAGAGGTGTTCAGGATGGGTTGCAGGAGCTGTTAATGGTGTGAACGGTAGTTTGGAGAGGCATTTGGGGCTGGTTACAGGAGTTGTGAAGGGTGTGAATGGTTGTGTGGGGAGGCGTTCAGGGCAGGTGATGGGTGTTCTTTCAAACCTGCAGTAAAACTCGTTCAGATCGTCTGCCAGTCGTTGATTCTCTACAGTGCTGGGGGGTGGTGTCTTGTAATTGGTGATCTTCTTTAGACTTTTCCACACTGATGCGGAGTCGTTGGAAGTGAACTGAGTCCTTATTTTTTCAGAATAATTCCTCTTAGCCACTTTGATCTTCTTTTCCAATGTGTATTTAGCCTGTTTATACAAGACATTGTCCCCCTTCACGTAAGCATCTTCTTTGGCCTGACGGAGCTGTCTGAGTTTTGCAGTGAACCACGGTTTGTCATTATTGTAAATTAGTTGAGTCTTTGTAGGAATACACATATCCTCACAGAAACTGATATATGATGTTACGGTCTCTGTGAGTTCATCCAGATTGGTGGCAGCAGCTTCAAAAACACTCCAATCAGTGAGGTCAAAACAAGATTGTAAATCCTGCTCTGCTTCATTAGTCCATCTTTTTACAGTCCTTGATACAGGTTTAGCTGATTTTAGTTTCTGCCTGTAGGACGGTATAAGATGAACCAGAAGGTGATCAGAACGTCCCAAAGCTGCTCGTGGAACAGACTGAAATGCATCCTTTATTGTGGTGTAACAGTGATCCAATATATTACCGTCTCTTGTGGGACAAGTAACATGCTGTCTGTATTTTGGCAGTTCACGGGACAGATTGGCTTTATTAAAGTCCCCGAGAATGGTTAAAACAGAGTCCGGGTGTTGTTGTTCTGTCTCTGTGATCTGATCAGCGAATTACTGTAAAGCTGAGCTCACATGCGCTTGCGGAGGGATGTAAACACTGACCAGAATGAACGAATGAAACTCCCGTGGCGAATAGAACGGCTTGCAGTTAATGAAGAGTGTTTCGAGATTTGAGCAGCATGTCTTCTTTAACACAGTTACATCTGTACACCACCATTCATTGATGTAAAAGCATGTCCCGCCGCCGCGCGATTTCCCAGTTGATTCTGCGTCGCGATCCGCTCTAAACAGCTGAAAGTCCGGCAGATGGAGCGCGCTGTCCGGTATGGTGTCATTCAGCCAGGTTTCCGTGAAACACAGAGCAGCAGAGTGTGTGAAATCCTTATTTGCCCGAGAAAGCAGAAGGAGTTTGTCCGTTTTGTTGGGTAGAGAGCGGAGATTTGCCAGATGGATGCTAGGCAACGGCGTTCGAAATCCGCGCTTCCTGAGTCTGACGAGCGCTCCCGCTCGCTTCCCCCGTCTGCGCGTCCTGAAGCGCTTGATCAGCGCCGCCGCTCCTCCGATAACAACGTTCAGTAAAACACCTGAATAATTGAAATCCGGAAAAAAATCTTGTGGTGCGTTCTGCCGAATGTTCAGCAGTTCTTCCCTGGTGAAACTTATGTATTAAATTTTTTTAATGCACAGTGACTGAAGTAGTTTTTGTCTTTGTTACTTTTAATTGTGATGACCCACCAATTCTGGAGGAAGGGTGGAAAAGCTCATAGCCCAAGTTTCCACAGTCTGTGATGATTTGGGGTGTAATGTCATCTGGTCCACTGTGTTTTTTGAAAACCAAAGTCACTGCACCCGTTTACCAAGAAATCTTGGAGCCCTTCATGATTCCTTCTGCTTTTTGAAGATGCTGATTTCATTTCCCAGCAGTATTTGGCACCTGGCCACACTGCACAAAAAGTTGGTTAAATGACCATGGTGTTGGTGTGCTCAACTGGCCAGCAAACTCACCAGACCTGAACCCAGAGAGAATCTGTGGGGTATTTTCAAGAGCAAGATGAGAAACAAGAGGAAAAAATGCAGATGAGCTGAAGGCCACAGTCAAAGAAACCTGGGCTTCCAGACCACCTCAGCAGTGCCACAAACTGATCACCTCCATGCCACGGTGAACTGAGGCAGTAATTAAAGCAAAAGGAGCCCCTACCAAGTATTGAGTACATGTACAGTAAATGAACATACTTTCCAGAAGGCCAACAATTCACAAAAAATGTGTGTGTGTGTGTGTGTGTGTGTGTGTTGGTCTTATGAAGTATTTTAATATGTTGAGATAGTAAATTGGTGGTTTTATTTTTTTTAATGAGAGCCAAAATCATCACAATTACAAGAACCAAACACTTAAACTACTTCAGTCTGTGTGCAATGCATTTATTTAATACACAAGTTTCCCAATGTGAGTTGAATTACTGAAATAAAATAACTTTTACATGACATTCTAATGTATTGACATGCACCTGTACTCCAGTCCCAAGAGACATCTACCATCAGAGAGTAACAGGACGTCCCTTTGAAAGTCTTTGCTGCCTGTGGCATAAGTCTCTGTAAGCGCTGTCCCCTTCCCAGAAACTGTGCTGGAGACACAATTAGTCTCATCAGAAGGACTTTGAAAGTGTTTACTGTAGATTAATTGAATTAGCAGCAAGCTAAAAGATTTCCTTCCTCCAGATGATCCCTTCAAAGCATGGACTTGAAGAACATCTTTTACAGGGCATAGAAGGATCCCAGGAAAAAGTTGTTAAAAAAATGCTACTGTCTACAGTGTGAATATATTTCCACCAAATACCATGGGAATAATCATGTTCTAATTTAGCTGCTAATTTAATTATCCACTAAGCTGCCCCTGAGCCTCCCAGAAGCATTTTTTAATGAGAGAGCAAGGAAGGGAAAACCATATTTCCTTTAACAAGGTATCTCAGATAGCAAATGTCAGCTTGCAAATGGCAGCCCATAATCCTGGTTCCATTACTAGGCAATGACATCATTAACAGTGAATATGAAACACAATTAGCCTGCAAGCCACCATTTAACAGTTTAACTATTTACTAATATGTGAAAAGTTAAGGTAAATAAAAATAATTTATACAACAATGACCTCTAAATTATTATTTATGAACTCAGCTGCCTGCATGACCTAGCATGCAACTCGCCATTCTGACTGATGGTGAATTGGAGAGGTCTACAGTATGTCTGTTTGGAGAAGAACAAATCAAAGGATTGGGTGGCTGGTGTGTATGTGCGTGTACTGTTCGATGTGCTGGGCTTCAGCAGTAACATAGGGACGTGTCGAGTAGGAGGTGAAACTAACACATGCCACTCAGTCGGCAGGCGAGGGGGCCGGGGGCTTCATTAGAAGGAGCCAGAGGCTGACCCTGGCTGCCGCAGGGCACAGATCGGGGGGTGTAGGAATCTCTGGATATCGAGGGTTGGTGGGGGCTGGGGGTGCGAGAGAGATGAGTAAACCTCCAAGGAGTCTTTCCCCTGGGCCCCCCTCCTGCCTGACCTCCCGGATCTCTGGACGGAGCAGAAAAATCAACAGCGTTCCCCTTTGAAGCTGTCTCCTCCTCTGTTTCTCTTTCTCCACACTCCCTTTCTCTGTGGACCTCATGAATCATGCATGCAACACACATCATATTTTTGCTCTTTCTTTCTGTCTTTCTTTCATTCTTTCATTTTAAGACAGACTGCCTTTCAAACAAGGCAGAAAGCAAGCAAAGGATGGGAGTCTATATGTGTAGTGGCTCTCTGGTACAGTCCATTATCTGGCAAGTTTGACAAATTACTTAACATGAATGCACTACTGATTCGGCAGTAGTGGAAAATTGATGGTGCATCCACAATCCTGAAATTTAACAAGCTACCATTAATAAGCAAATGCTGCTCAAATGAGGAAAACAAATTACCATACATAGCAATAAGGAAACAGCGCTATCCAGAAAAATCAATTAGAGAAAACCAAAAAAGAAGGTTCTTTAGATGAGGTGGATGATTATTTTAATGCAATAATTGGCATGGAGATAAAGTAGCTAATTGCCATAATGAAACCGAGTTTTTCACATGAAAGGCAAGTAAATGAATTGAGAAGCACATCTTGAAAGGGCACTGGGAATCTTGGGAGACTCTCAAAGATGATCTTTTATTCCTTCTCTTCAGAGTGCAATTCTGATGTGGAACGTCAGAAAAAAAAAAAAAAAGAAAAAAAAAAAACTAGTGGTGTCAAATCAGTATAAAGCCCCTTCTCTCCTGCCCTTTTGGAAGAGAAGAGGTGGGAGGGGTAGAGATACAGAAAACATAAAAAGTTATTTGGCTCAAAAACATCTTTGAACGTGGAAAAAAATGGTGTGTCCCCTGGCATGAAACTCAGATCAAAGTGAGGGAAAATTAAATAATCATAAAGAAATATAAAAAGACAAAGTTTTTAAGAAGGGGCAGATAATTTTTGGTGGGAGACACAGACCTACAGTATTTAGCTCTAACTAAGATACTTATGGAGGACAGCACACATATAACACAAACTAAATGTCTCTATAACTAAATGTTAAAAATTACATATGGTACTGGTGCGATCATGGGATAATACTATATTATAGGGATGATTGAGTTTACTCAATTGTTTGACAAACTGCTTGAAATCAGGTCAGGAATCTAAAATTATAGAAGATGATCCATGTCTATTTCAGTCTAGAAATCTAGGTCTTATAGGATTGATAAACTCTTTGGCATTAAAATAGACCTTGTAACAAAAAATTGGGGGTTTGTATGGGATCCAGAATAGGCAATGAATAAGCATTCGATCCCCACCACAAGTCTCCTAAAACTTTAGTTTTTTTTATATTGCTTCAACCACCACAAGCTTGACAAGATCACACTGAAATGTGAGAACAGAAGCTGTACTTGAAATGCTGAAAAGACAACTTTAATCTGGTGAAACACAAAGAAAATCAAATGTGTGCACATGTTAATCATTGCACACACTAAGACTGAATTGCTTCCTAGAATGTCACATGCCCCACATGCAAAAGTTATGAATTCAGACTACGTCCCAAAAGGTTTTTCTCTCAAGTGCTTCTTAGGCTCTTACCATCTGTTTTCTTCCTTTCTTCAGGAGTCAGAGCAGGCTTTAGCCTGGCCTTGAATGAAAAGAGACCCCACTGTAAAAGAATGTGGTACTACAGAATATCAACCAAGAAAAGCACCCTCTTCCCAATCACAAAGACTTTCAGCAAGTCAAGTTTGAACCGCTTTCCAAGATGTGGCAAGATATCAAAATTAAAAGTGATGACCAATCAGTTACAGGCTAATTATAAACCCAGAAATGGCTGTCAAGCTCTACCTCAGGGGAGCCAACTTAAGATCTTCTGACATGAGTGGGATGAGCACCATCTGTCTCTGGCCTGTTTATTACAAGATGTGTGTGTGTGTGTGTGTGTGTGTGTGTGTGTGCTTAGAGTTGAAGTCCTGTTTAGGGTTTCTGACTGAGATGATGGTAAGTCCAGTGGGTTCATCTAAGACTGGGGTGCGGCAGCTCAGGACACCACAATTTGGCATGTTGTTTGCTCAGGGCAATGACAACGTCCCTGGTCGAGGGAAATGGAGCTTTTAAAGAAAACTCTTTTTGACTGATGTGCTCTTATTTCAATCTTATGATCAGAGATTATATAGGATAAATAATTTAGGGTACTAAAAACTTAATACAGAAAATACGATGAACTTCATTTAATTAGAAGGCGTGTTAGAAGATGGGAGGGTTTTGATGGATGGATGGATGGATGGGGAGATGACAGAATGGAGGAGTCATCAGTGGGGAAAGAGAGAGGTTTGAGGGGACATGGACAGAAAAGGTACGTGGGAGGAGGTAGAGAGATCGGCGAGGAGAAGATGTGTAGTAAAAAAGACCAAGGGAACCAGGCCCCTAATTGGTACTTAAACACTTGTGCTGCTCCGAACTGTTGCTATCATAAGAAATTGATGAATTAACTGAGAGAGAGAGAGAGAGAGAGAGAGTAGGAGAGGCTTCTAAATCTTTTAGGAGGATAACTTACTTGGGCAAAACAGCTGTTTATGCATTATTTGTGCCGAGAGCCATTTACCACCGTTTAGGAAGAAACCAGGGTCCAGGACTGAGAAGACACCCATTGGGAGTAAGATCTGGAAGGACTTAGATAAGATCATATACAGAAAGAGAAAAGATGAAATATGTATCTACTAATAATTTTATAAAGGCCTAAAGACCTGGACTTTCAGTCTGTTTAGTGACGCAGAGCCAAAGAGGAGAACTAGACACATCAACATGTTTTAATGAAGAACAACATGCCCTACTCTAACTTGGTGTCTAATAACCCTGCAATCTTGACTTTGATCATCAATGACGATGTTGATAAAAAACATAATTACAAAGTAAGTCTATTTTACTCAAAACTGTTAGCATGTGACAAGATTTCTCTTTAAGAAGGCTTTGATGGAGAATTTTAGTGAAATGTGTCATTTTAGACTCCAGATTTAAAATTTTATACAGTGTTGTGAGATTAATTTGTGTTATCTATATGTCTGTAAAAATGACTTTACCAAACAATTTCTTATGACTCCTGGTAATGCATGTGTGTCACCTGAAGCCCCCTGCTGCTCCTCCACTTCCTAACTGTAGCTCTGTTGTGCCTCAGGGTAACAGACAGATCCATTTCAGTCACCGCTGACACTGATTAGGTCTGAAGGATGAAAGTTTGCCCTCTGTTTGTTATCTAACACATCGCTTTGTCCGTCAGATGCCTCCAGGTGACCAACCAGTGACAAGCCTATACCTCTGAGATTACATCTGTTACAGCAATAGTGCTGCATTCTGGTCTTTACAAGGGGGAAATTTGGAGCAGCTGCATCTATAACGATGTGAAAGACTTTTCATTCATAAGGTTTCTGCCTGAAATTAAAGGTCAAAGTTATATTTGATGTATTCACGCCTCATTCACACCCAGAATGACAGAATTTATATATATATAGCCACTAGCCAGAAACCTTGGAGTTATGATTGATGATCAGCTAACTTTCTCAGATCACATTGCTAAAACTGTCCGGTTCTGCAGATTTGGGTTATTCAACATTAAGAAGATCAGGCCCTTTCTTTCGGAAAATGCTGCACAAGGCGTTCAAGCTCTTGTTCTGTCCAGGCTGGACTATTGCAATGCTTTCATGGCAGGTCTTTCAGCCAGTTCTATCAAACCTTTACAATTAATCCAAAACGTGGCCTTGAGATTAATTTTTAATAAGCCGAAAAGAATACACGTCATACCTCTGTTTATCAATTTGCACTAGCTACCAATAGCTGCTTGCATAAAATTCAAGGCATTGATGTTTGCCTACAAAACCACCACTGTCTCTGCACCCCTTTAACTAAATTCATTACTTCAGACTTATGTGCCCTCTAGAAGCATGCATTCTGCAAGTGAACGTCACTTGATTGTTCCATCCCAAAAAAGCACAGTCACTTTTAAACACTTTTAAATTAAATGTTCCTGTTATGCTTTCCGATTTTTTGATTCTTTTTACTATTTCGAATTTCCCGTACAGCACTTTAGTCAGCCGCGTGGCTGTTTTATACATGCTATATAAATAAACAAAAACTTGAAACTTTCTGAGGAGGACAATGGTTTGTCAATTCTTCATTATGAGAAGAAGCTAATTGCTCGCTACCCAATACCTTGAGAGTCCACTGATATGCAATAATATCAAATATGTTTCCCTGAGAGATATGCTCCCACATACTCCCTCTCATTTTAAGGCATCTTTGAAAAAAGGAGCTTACAACCTAAAACATGCTGGAGGAAAACAAAAATAAGTAAGAGGAATGCAGACCAGTAAGATTAATTTAAAAATATAAATTTCTGATCAGTCTTTCTGGATGCCAAAATCAAGTTGCAAAAGTTTTTATTGGTCTATCACAGGGGTGGCCACCTGCTCACCAGCCTGTAGGCGTTTCTCAATGTCAAAGATACTTCCTTGGCAGGACTGGTCCTTCCAAGTCACTTCCTTCAGAGGCTAGGCGAGACTCCTCTTTAGCATTCTGAGAACACGTAAATGGAACAGGCTAGCAAGTGCACGTAATTGCTTCATTACGTCAGTGAAAAGGTCCGTTTGAATAACGCTGTGAATGGTATCGTTAAATTACTTTGGACAACTTAACTAGTTATTTATAAAATAAATGCCGATGATGCAACCAAGTTAACAATTGTTAAAGGAGAGGTCCGGTTCAGTTAACCATTTGTATTTGTAAAATTTACAATATCAATATGGTAGTAATTTTTACTGGCATTTAAATGTTAAACTTAACTTATATTTACTACAGTTATAACAAATGTTTGGAAATGTAAATAAAAACCGTTAACGCCCCGACTCCGCTTACGTTCTACATTTTTAAATTTTTTAAAAAGATAGCAAAGCTGCGTGATTGTGGGTGATTTGAGAGCGCGAAGAGCGCGAAGAATACACATATGCATCCATTCCTGTGTATGGCATATTTTTCGAACGAAGGACTGTCCTTGGTTGAAATTCCGAGGATCCTCGACATTGGAATAGTCCTTCGACAGATGTCGATGACGTAGCATCCTCGAAATACTGGCTTCCGAGGATCCTTCCTTGACATTGAGAAACACCTTGAAGCTTTCTAGTAACTTTTAGACCTTGATTAGCTCGTTCAGCTGTGTTTCATCAGGGTTGGAGCTGAACTCTGCAGGACTGTGGCTGTCTAGGGGCCTCATTTATCAACAGTGCGCACACACAGATGTGTGTGTAATGAGTGCCTAAGAAGAGTTTCATGTGAAGTGCGGGACATACAAACTTGAATGTTGAACTCTGAGCAAACTTACACAGAGAATCTAGTGGTAGAATGGCGTGGCCACAAACAGCTTTTTAATAACTTGTACCCTGTGTACAGTATATTGCCACATTATCGTTTTGACTTGTGACATTTCTCTGGAGGAATCTTTGAGACAGATCAGTTTGCTCATCATTTGAGGTTCTTCCTCTCCAGCTGCCCATATTCCACAATAATACCCACATAACCCTTAGGCGGCCCTCTCACCAGTAACATCATCATGCAGGTCTGTGCTCGGACAGGCCGGGGGTTAGCCATGATTAGCCAGCAATTTATTCTCTACCCACAGTTGAGAAGCAGGGCACCCACATGGTAATGTGTTTAAAATGTCAGTGGAGAGGTAAGGATCTCATCAACCTTTGGTCACCCGGCCTCTTTGAATATTCTTATTGGCATCATACATTAGTAATGCGTTTTTGAAAAGTAAGTCAAATTTAACCTTCCCTGTACCTGGCCCCTGTCATGAATATTAACCGGGCCTATTATGTGTACATGATCTGAAAGAATTTAACCCCATGGCGCCAGGCTCCCGTGCCCAGCCACCTGGGCAACAGAGGGGGAGAGGGGAGGGTGTTTACCATACAGAGATGGTGTTTGCCCAGGCTCTCGGATGCCTGGCCAGATTAATGGGTTATCAAGGAACAGTGCACCAGAGATGGAAAAAGCATTGATGGGTCTATTGGAGTGTCAGACAGGGTTGCACTTGGAACTGTTTGTTCAGGCACTGGGAGGTGCAGATGCTAATTCAAAGACTAATCTACATTGTAAGATGAAATGGGTGTGGGTGGGGTCTTGCGTATGATGCATACTTGTATTCACACAAACAGTTTCCAATATAATTGGAATGAATCGGACATAAAAATAAATAAATAAATATACAGGGAGCAAGGATAAGCGGGATCATACTATACAGTTTATGTTATTAAAGAGTCC
The DNA here is from genome assembly GCF_003368295.1 of Carassius auratus. Classification (NCBI taxonomy): domain Eukaryota; kingdom Metazoa; phylum Chordata; class Actinopteri; order Cypriniformes; family Cyprinidae; genus Carassius; species Carassius auratus. The sequence continues at coordinate 958,716 of NW_020523497.1, forward strand.
AGTGTCCAATGTGGAGAATGTCTCCAAAGGTTCCTGGGTAATGGAATCTTTGTACTGTAATTTGTCCACATACTTGGATGGCAAATGACTGTAGGCACTAAAGAACCCCAATTCCCATGGGTCTGCTCAGGCCTTCTTATTTGAGATAATGTGGAACAGCTTGGGTCTATCCTCATAAAAGTCAAGCTGCTCTGATCCTGCTGGAAAGCTTAAATGAGCCAGGTCTTATTATGATCTGTCTATTGATTTGAAGAAGAACAAAGAGCAGCCGTTCCCTCATTAGCAGTAGATGAAGTCATAATCCACTTGGCTGGCTGCCGTCTTGCTCTGGGTATTATTATTCTTCCTCATCACTGCTGGTTCACTGAGGTGGCGGCCAAATCTTCAACATACTGAATCAGTCATTCAGTATACTGTATGTCAACATGGCATCTGCATTCAGTTGCCAGATTAAAATAACCACAAATGTATCAAGAACACGCAAGCACAGTCTCGCTGTGGAAAACGTCACAAATGTTAGCATTTATACCCAGCACCATACGCCGCTCACGACCCAGAATCTGAATTTAGATGATCTATAAATCAATTTCCCTGTCAATTGCCTTTCCTCTCAACATTCCTGCTTTTCCTCTGGTGTTTTAGCTGTGCTTCATTCAACCAGGGATTTCAGCCTCCTCCTCGGTTCGAGTTGCGTTATCGATCGACGAGGGGCCGCACTCACAATGTAGCCTGGGCCCTGATCGGCCCTGCATCTTTCAGAGGGGGAATCGATCCTCCCTCTCTTTCCCCCTCTCTCTATCTTTTTTTCTCTTCAAAGCTTTTTATTCAGTGAAAAGAGTGGAGTGGAGGACATGAGAAGTAGAGGAATGGATAGAACAGGAAAAGTGCTTCGTGAGGCCAAGCATGCTGCCTGGGCCCTAGATTGTTAGGAATATTGAGAATCAAAGAACTGCACTTGCCCATTGGTCATAGCTATACAAGAATGTGGTTGCTACTCCCAAGGTGGGAATCCATTCAGAAGACCCCAATGTAGACAATTCACTGAGCCTCACTATCACAGTCAGTTTTCTTCAATATCTTCCCACACCAGTCGAAGGCTGAGGCACAGTCGGCACAAAGAAACATATCTCTCAATCATGTCTTTTTTCTTTGCTCTCTCTCCTGCCTTTGAGGCCTATCTCAACCAGTATGACAGAGCATGGATCAAACAGTGCTTTCGAAATCCTCATGTCACGTCTGTTTAGCACTGTGTACAGCTGTTTGTACTATTTCAATTGCTTGCACTAGAAGAAGAGACATTAAAATAAAGACAAAATTGACATGGGTACGTGCATGCCAGAGATGGATTTGTAAGGTTAATTAGCCATTAATAAACTGAGCAAACAAAGCGCTAATTAACGCACAGTAGAGAGGGAAACTCCCATGAGGCTTGCTTTAAGTCATTAGTGAGGCTGCATATGTATCTGCTAATAAACTCTGCCAATGCTAAAGTCATGTAGCCTACTCTTATGATTAGATGTGTCAAATGCTGTGAGATATCTGCCAATGACTTTTTAATGCTTAGTATGTGTCAAAACGCTGTAACCTGAGGCAACTTTCACATTTAAAATAAAAATAACAGACCAAAACAATACACTTTCTATTAGTCATCTATGTAGTCAGTTATAATCTTAAATAAGATTCACTGAGTCAGATGCAATATCAATTTTGTGAAAAGTGACCTCCACCAGCACACACACACACACACACACACACACACAAGACAACTCCCTCACACACTCATTTTCTGTGCAAGTTCCTCAGTATTTTGATGTTCTGTGCGGGAGATTGTTGTCTTTAATACAAATCATGTTTGAATCGTTTCTTTAAGACCTTAAGCCCTCCCTGGGCATCAGGAGGATGTAGATAATGAGGTCTGCTGGGAATTCAATCATTTCTACATCTGTTGAAAAATTGAGGGGAAAAGAAAAGGATTAATGATATTGAGGATTAAAGAGACTCTGCTCTTAACTCGCAGACTTTTGTGCTCTCTAAATTTATTGGCCTTGAACTCCCCCAGTACTTCAGCGCTTAAACTCCCAAAACAATTTCATGCCCATGTTCCCCCCATCGGAAAATAAATAAATCCCTCAGATATCGCCTTTCAGACACCTCTTCATTGCATTCGTCTTCGTTTGCCAGCATTCACTCAATCTTTTTTCGCATTTCGCCTGTAAACAGCCATCAAGTAAGAGTGCTTTAGATTCTGGGCCGACATGCATGTGAGTTTCAGCAAATTACAGCCAGATGAAAGTTAAAGTAATTTGCTTTTACAGGTCAAAGCAACTTAACATTAATTGACATAAAGTATTATTTTGGGAGAAATACTTACAGTTTTAACCAAGAGGGTCATACAAGCAATTGGCAGCACAACAACTACAAAACATCAAATGTCAACGGTGACATATACCCACATAGAAATAACCTATATAAACATATATGGTCTAATATAGATTTTGATATAGGTTTTTATTAAAAACCTATATCAAAACATATATGTTTATATAGGTTATTTCCATGTGGGTGGACTTTTCTTTACTGGAGTGCCAAACCTCTGAGTTCGTGCAAATGTCAACATCGCTGTACTGAAATGTGTTCTTAAATGCTGCTTTTACATCACGGTCAGTTTTTGTTGTGTTTATTTAGTTACTGAAAGAATGTTGATTAATTGTTTCAGCCCTAGTATATACGTATATACTAAAGTCAATACATTACAGAGAGTCATGCAATTTCACATCTCCCAGCTGCTCAAAATCATATATTAACAGCCTAATAAACCGATTACACAATACTAGAACGCAAAACAAAATCACCCCAAAACAGAAACTCAAAGATAAATTAAAGACTTTGACTTAACACAAGGAAAACTTTAGATTTTCTTACCTGAATTGTACTTCTTGCTCTGACTGATGCCATTATGTGGCATATATACACATATATGCATCATATATATTATCATATATGCCAGCATATATGTGCATATAAACTGCATATAGGTTTCAAATATGCACATATATCCTCATATAGGTTCTTTCCATGTGGGTATCACTGTATATATATATATATATATATATATATATATATATATATATATATATATATAAAATTAAGCAGCAGAAACCTCCAAACAATCTCAACTGTTTAAAGTCTAACGCCAGCTCTGACATAGATCACTTTGAACAACAGCTTTTTTCATTCATTCAATAAAGAATGTTACCCCTGAAGGTCTGTAATTCACCATATATTTATCCTATAAAGCATCTTCCTTGTCCAAAGCCCAAAGCAGTCCAATAAAATTAAGTATACGTGTCCCAAGGGACATATATACAAATATCAAACCCTAAGCAGGTCCAATAGTGTTGACTTTGGCTATAAATATCACATTTTGAATGATGCGATTCAAATATTTTAAAAGTAATATTTAAAATGTTTTTCAATTATAGAGATAAGCAAACGTGTGTACAGTAATTAGGCCTAGTAAACTTCCAACAAGTTTAAGATTTGAGAGATATTTTATGACTCATTATTAATTACACTGGAAATCTGTTGGCATTTTGGTGTGGTAAAGCAACATTATCCTTCAGACTCTCTCTCTCTCTCTAACGTATGTGATTAGGAAACTAAGTAATGTTGAGGTGAAGTAAGCAACACTAGACTACATCATTAAACTATACTACATAGAAAGGGGGCGAACCAACTGAAAAAGAAAAGTTTCAGCAGGCAACAAAGCAACAAGCTTTACTGACTGAACATTTAATTATAACTTCTGAATCTGGACCATTCTTACAACATAACATTTTCGACGAAGACTGCTCTGCAAATGAATATGCAAACGCGTGAAGACACGTTTGACAACACTGCCTTCTGTCGTTAACACAATGTAACACCCTCTATGACGTACAGTCACACAAGTCTCAACACAAGCGCTCGCTCTTCTGAGCCTGTATTTATCTGACTTATGTTAAAGGTGTCTATGTCTTCTGCTTCAAAATTACATTTAACATTACATCTTGAGCCGCACAGAGCAAATATAAAGGCGGAATGCATGTCCAAATGTGTACTGTTTGTAGAAACACCACCGACCACCAGATGGAGACAAAGCCCAGTGCATTCAGATGTTCTGATGTTGAGCTATGAACCATTTGGACCTGCGTTTTTACATCACTCCAAAAATCAGTAACAAGTTGTTGTACGGTTTATAAGGAAACAGCTGCAGAACAATAAAAGAGGAATTATACATATGAATGTAACATAGGTTTGATCTGTCTAAAACAAATACATTATATTAAATGCAGATACTTTGATTAGCGGGGAAAGACACATATTTTATACCCCTTTGACATGAGAGACTGAGCTATGTATTTGTTATAAATATTTCATGATGGGCTGACAGTCACCCCACTTCAGCCTAGTGCTTTAAACTAAATCAAGAGTATATATTATTATATAAATAATATATAAAAACAAATATAATTATAAAATAATAATTATACAATTAAAAAGTAATGGTAAAGATATGTTAAGTCAACAAAAACAATTACAGAATGAAAGGGAAATGCTTTAACAAACTCCATCATGCCCTGAGCATGCTGTAATCAAGCTGTGTGAATGGAGTAAATAAATAAAAGTGCAATCTAATACTGAGTTTCCTGAGGAGGAAATGTGTCTAGGATAAGCATGCCATTAAAGTATGCCAAGCTTGCGTACATGCCAGGGTCAAACAACCCAGACCATGTGCAGATGTAGCTAAGCACAGATATAACCAAAACGATGCGGAGGAATACATATTTATATTCTTTTACTATTTTTGAATCTCTGTACAGCACTTTGGTCAGCCGTGTGGCTTTTTTTTTTTATATGTGCTACATAAATAAACTGAAACTTGAAATACACAGTGTGTTTGTTTGGAAGTCAAGGAATTTATAATGTCATACCTCATGTCTAATAATGTCACACTGTTTTCCTAATTAATGTTGTTCAGTTGCTCTGACGCAATCCTTTCTGTTTAAAGCGCTATATAAATAAAGGTGACTTGACGTACAGCTTAATTTATGAAGAAAATATGTTTGTCCAAAACATATAATAACATATGCCTATATGCAAACGCACCAGGCTTTTGAGATTCCCTTAAAAATTTGGTGTTGACGAAATAGTGCATATCATAAGGGAAGCTCTTGAGCAGGTTACTCTTAGAAAGTTTGGATGTTGATTTGGGGGGGTTTGGCTGTATAACCTCTTCCTTCCCCTGAGCTCAATGGCTCCCATAACAGGCGACCTGGGGCCTCTTGGTGGATAGCTGTCATCGCCTGTTTCCGGTCTGCAAGTGTGGGAAAGTGGACGAAGCCTCTGCTGAACCCCCTGGCCCTTCTCTCTGCCTGCTTCCTGACTGTCGCTAAATATACCGGGCCTTTTGTTCCGCATGGGCCCAAAAATACACCGGCGCTGACATCAAACATGTTCTTTCCAAGTTCCTCCCGATGGCTTTTTCGGCCACTGACGTTCTTCCCGCTTGGCAATGGTCTTCACTTTCCTGAATGGTGTGAGGTAGCAAGAATGGAGATGAGAAGGGGAAGAGGAAATGAAACTACATGAATGTGGCCCTCTGAGTCAGTGTTTTATCAGGTCGATTATACAGTGACTGCACAGTCAAGATGCATATCATAGAGCTTCTTATGAATTGTGAAGAATTCTTATCTTCAGCAGTCACATGATAGGCAGAATCTTGACAATATGTGAGTCCGATGCATTTTTTACAATCCTGTTGGCAAGACAGTTCGTGAAGTGGGAGGAGAAAAAACATGATTCTATAATTGACAATGAGAGTGCATGCATATATTTCTCTTTCAAGTAGCATTAATTACATTCAAATTAACTAATTATCTAATTAAATTAACTTTAAATAAGTTTTTATACTCTCCTCAGCTTGTCACACAGAACAGTGAACCACACCTTTAGTAGTTTAATTTGTGAATTTTTTTTTCTTTTCTTTTTTTCTGCGAGTCATTTGTAGGTTTGTGTTGTGAGTCAGGGAGCAAATGTTCATTTTCCAGGAAATGTATGACTAATTTGCAAGCAGTTTCACCTCTTTGAGGCAAAGAATGATCTGATTTCAAAACATTGGCATCTGTTTTTCATATCATCATAGTGGATACTTGCAAGTTAGAAAAATGACAACAAACAAAAGTCTGGTTTGACTAGGCTTATTGTTGATTTTCCATAAATATATTATTTTATATTTTAATATACATATATCGAATATATTTGATAACATATCAACATATGATGAGAAAAAAAATAATAAATGTGGTAAAATGTTAATATTTTTTTTTATCCAGTAGCCTTTTCTTCAGTGGATGTTTGGAATTTACCGTTCATTTTGCAAGAACTTCAGTTTGTACGTGCAAAGAAAAGGAAAACATCATCAAGGGTGGCTTGACCATCACAGCGGCTGAGACTTCCTGCCCAAGCCAGGTGCCTATTTATGTACTTGCCTTTCAGAAGGACTGGATGTTTCTATTCTTTGCTTTCCTCTTCTCAGTCTGAGTCACACATCAGGCATGTTAAGACAGAGATTCTGGTTATTGGTGCTGTTCAAGCTGAGTAATCGTCCAGGATCTGGTGACCACAGCTTTTTGGACTCTTGTACATCCATTCACAAGATGCAGTGGTCCATATGTTAAAAGCATCATTTTATCTTTTTAAGTTGGAATCCTGTTTAACGGATCTGTTAGGTGATAGATAACTATTTCCATTTGCAAGTTACAGTAGAAATGAACCCACAAATGTGAAAGCATAGATCGATGTGAGTGAAACGTAGTGTATGCATATCTATTCCTCCTGTGATACCTCAGTGATCCTGTTCAGTCAAAATGATGTGTTCAGCAATTTTCAGCATTTTGAAAAATGCAAGGAATGCACCAGCATTTCCTGTTTCCAGCATCCAGCCACCCAGGATTAGACACGCCTACACACAGCTGGCACAGCATCAACATCATGATCACGTTCAGAGTCTTTCAATGTACGTAATGTTTATCACTCACATACATCTCTTCAACCATATTATTAGATATGTAAAGGTGACTGATATTAAAACCATGTTTCCTAGAACTTGTCTCCTAAACCGGGACAAGACCACAGAACCAGATGATTCCTCTGCACAATCTAACTTTGCTGCAGCATTGTCTGGCCAGAGGAGAACCAAATGCCACAATGTAACACCTTAAAGCCCAAAACTACCATTAAATTGATGAAAACAACTTTACAGCTCAAATTATCACTGATTTTATCAGATTAATTAATGTGTTTTTAATCAAATTTGTGTGCTTTATATTTCTGCTTTAGATAAATCCCCCCAAAATGACCATTTCTCTTACCGCAACTTTTTATTTATTTATTTTTTACTTGTAACGAGGGTCAAGTTAAAATAAGTTAACAATAAATGTTAATAATACAAATTAATTTAGGACAAATACAAAATAGAAAGAAATTAGACAATTACTGACATATCATTTAAGTATAGAGCTACAAACGTAGTATTGACTGCTCAATCCTAGGAAGAATGTGATTAAAAATGTTTCATATTGATTTCATATGTCAAAATATTAGAAAATCTAAGCGCAGTTTGTGAAGCTGAGATCTTTTGTGAAACTTTAGAGAAACAGAAGACTATTTATGTCCTTTTCAGAGAATAAAGATATGTGCTTTTTCTTTCTCGCTAATTATGAGTTACAAATAACAAGAATTGTTTATATGGATTGAAATCATTATTCATCACACATACATACACTCATACATTTTGTCATCTTGCCTCCATATCTTTTTTAAATTCATAAAAAAGACACTCAGTCTAAAATAATGCGGGGCAGCCCTCGAAGGACCAGGGTCAGCTCTATCACTGTGAGAATCTCTCCCTTCTTGCCCCTAAGGGAAATGTAAAACAGCTCTCTTTTTTTTAGACAGCGGAACACAAGAGGATATTGGATCACCACAATCGAGAACATCTGCAGGGAGATTTTGCACCACTCATTCCCCTGCATGTGCATGTATATATGTGTGTGTGGGGGTTGGACTGGCGTGGGTTGTTAAGTGAGAGACACAAAGATTATGACAGAATCATGTTTCAAAACACGCATGCATCACATTCAGCACATGCTATCCTCTCTGTCAGAGGCCACACAAACTTTATAGATATCTGCTTACTCTCCGTTTCTCTCTCTTACACACACACTAATATCCTTTAATGATAGAGCAGTGGGTTCTGCTTCCCTGGCAGGGGCCAAATAACAGATATTATCCTCATCATAGTTTGGCCTCTTTGTACGGCTGTAGCAAGGGCCATCAGAGAGTGCAGAGAAAAACAGCCACTCGATATGCAAACAACAGGAAGAGAGAGAGAGAGAAGAGCTCAGCATTGCCGCTGTTGAAATGACAGGACTGCATGGAACGAGCAAGGGCAGATCTATATTACAGCTGCAGCGGTAAATCCATAATGCCATTGATTGACTGGGGAAGCACACACAGGAGTATGCATGTAGGCCATGGAGTGGAGAAGAAAAAAAAAAAAGTTACAGATGTGGGATGAATAATCTGAATCTGGCACTAAGAAAGACTTTTAAAAAAAACAGCTTTATCATATATTATTATGCATCTAAATAAATAACATTTGATATTTCATAAATATAAAACAAGTCTGGGATGTGTTGTTCAGACTACTCCAATATCACAGTAAATGCTCCCCACCACCCCATCACCAAATAAACAAATAAATTAGGAAAATAGGAAAGAAAAGTAGTGAAAAGGGAATAAATGTGGTCAAAACACACAAGCTTGAGTGGGAGCTGGAGGAGCAGAATTCCAGAGACTGGAGAGCCATGGGGCCAGCAGCGGAAGTGTGCTAAAGCTCTTTCCAGTGACCCCTGACCTTGCAGATACCATTCCCATCAACTCCTCCTCCAGCTGTCTGCACTCAGCCACCCAGCAGGCTCACAAACAGTCCTCCTCCTCTTCTCTCCTCCCCCACTCCCTCGCTCTTTCTTCCCTTGTGCTCTTCTGTCTCCCCCGCCGGACATCACTCATCCACCACATCATCCTTTCATAAAGTACAGTCCCAACTCAGCTCAAAGCACGACTAATATATATACCTACATACATACATATACCTATATAAAGTTTTTATTTATACAGGTATTTTATTGCAGAATTAAAAATATTTTATCTCTCTAAGGGATGATCAGACGAAACTGCCTAACTGCCTAGAATTTCAATCCCACAGGGTTGAAAAAGATTGGTAGGAATTTGTTAACAGGGAGGTAATCTCCCATCTTTCCCAAATTTCCTATTTCCCACCATCTCATTGCCCACATAAGAGCAGCAAGATACATAGATCTCAGCCAACCCGGCATTAAAACACACTTCACATAGTTTAACACAAACACGCCAACCTCTAACCGATCGCCACAAAACAGATGGGCCCACGGCAAGCAAACTGAAAACTCTGTCGCAGCCGTCATGCCTAGACAGATTAAAATTTGAATAAATACCTACCTATACATTAGCAAACTAAAATTAAGAAATTATCACACCACATGGACTTTTAGTTTGTTTTCTTCTCTCATGTGTTCCTTCACCCTATTTTTCCCTTGTGTCTGATTATATCATTATGTTCAGGTGTGTCTTGTTAATTATCTTCATTAGATCTGTGTGTGTGTAAGTTCCTCTGTTTCTCCTTAAATTTTCTGGCATTGATGTTGTGAGCTTGTGTTACCCTTCCTCTTGGATTATTATAAAATGGATTATTATTTAATCTTTGTCTTTGTCATGTGCACTTTCTTCTCTACCCAACAACAAGCATTACAGAGACAACATTTTAACATAATTTTCAGAACTTAGTAAGTTAATACATACTGCCTTTACAAATTCTTTTAAATTAAAAAAGAAAATATACATATCAGCATTAAAAACTGTATAATGCTACTGGCAAAATTAATAAATGATTTCATGCTAACAACTTAACATTCTTTATAGGGGCAATGAGTATTTATTCATATACACACACATAAATGTGTGTGTGTGTATATATATATATATATATATATATATATATATATATATATATATATATATATATATATATATATATATATATATCCCTGTTATTAGGCTTTGTAGGCTGGCTCCACTCTGCCCCAGTACTGTGGCCCTCTTCAGCCCCTCTTAGCTCTCTCTGGCGCCTGCTTCTCCATCACACCTCCACCTGTCAACGGCTCCAGCTCTCCCCCAGCCTCGGAGGCTCCAGCACCCCCCAGGGTGGCTCAGGACCATACTGCCACCAGTCTCACCTTTTGGGAGCCACCGTGCTGGAAGCAACCTTGGAACCCCTGGAACCCCTGGAAGCAATAAGCATCCAGTGCAAAACAGAAAGTGCTGCAAAAAATATGATTTTTGAAGGGTTACGAAAGCAAACAATTAACTTTATAATAAGGCCACTTTGATATTGCTCAATTATGTAAGTGATTTGTAAGCTCTAATGCTGCTGCTTTTAAGTGGAGTGTTTTTACATTTGGATTAGGGTGACTTAGAAAAGAAAAATTTTCACACACCGCTGCACTGTGATTGACATATGCTTGCAGCTCTGACTGACAGCTTCTATAGCTCCATCCCTGACCCCTGGAGTGTCCTTAACAGTGCCTGTCCCTGCCGGGCAAGGGCCACATAGGAGGACTCACTGGTTACAGAGGCCATGAGGTCAGAATGGTAGAAGATCAACCAACCCCATCCCTTCTTGCTCTGTATTATCTGGGTTTAAGGTTAAGAAAGCAAAAAACATCCCTCCAGAGTCAGTTTCTTCTTTGTGAAGAAGCCTTTTCTGACTTTTGACTGTACTGGTGCACATTATCCCATGACACATCCTGATGAACCACATCTTGTCTTCACTGGGGATCCAAAAGAACAACTTCTGAGCATTTTAATCCCAAAACATGGTTTTAATATCCATCACCTTTATATATCTAATAATATGGATGATGAGATGTATGTGAGTGATAAACATAACATACATTGAAAGACTCCCAACATGTGATCATGATGTTGATGTACAGTATATGCTGTGCCGCCTGTGTTTCATTACACATAACCACTTGTTTGAGCATACACTTCATGTGACAGCCCAAACTGGATTATAAAGTAATTTAATACTTTTCACAAGTCTTTAAAAAGAGTTTATGCTATATTGCTGGATATTTCTGCAAGTCGTGCAGGTTTGGAATGACACGAGGGTAAGTAAATGATGACATCATTTTTTGGTGAACTATCCCTTTAATTAAGTTTAATGAATTAATCTCTATCAAGAACTCTGTCTCTCCAGACAGCAAACATATGTATGTACTCTATATCTTAATACACACACATAAATAAAATACTGGATCTGTATTATTCATGCACCATCTTCTTACATGGACAAAGCCTAGAGAGAGGGTGGGCAATGTTGGGGAACAGACTTAATGCTTCTGAAGCTCTAGGAAAATGAGGCATGATAGTATGACGGGTGTTACACACAAATGGTGGTACATACACACACCTTATACACATGCTCACACTTCTGAAGTAACTCATGCTCTTTCTCATCGACCCACACACACACTCTAGTCCTGCTTTTCCAAGGCCATTAGTATGAGATGGCCTTGATTATTTATTTATGAGGAAAACAGGCAGAAGTGCGGGGAGTGGAGTAAAGAGACAGACAAAGACCGGAACCCCTCTGCACTGAAACTAACATCCATAAGTGTCCACGCGAACATATATTTGCTACTTCACAGCACTTTTTTTTTTTTCTAAACGGATTACTTACGCACTTAATAACTCCTTCAGGAATCTGCAGAATAGCAGTGTGTTTGCACTAGTGGTAAACACCACAAAACTACAGATTCAACTAAACTCAAAAATGCACATGTGGCTTTTACAGGTACTTTAAATGTCCTGCATAGTTCAGGTCAGTTCAGCTAAAGATGGATTTTACCTTTCCTATACATCTTGAAATTTCAATTTACACATTTTATAAAATGTATACATATAGTGTAGTCAATTTTTTTGTTTTAAATGTAAAAACAAGCCTTGTACACAGATTATTTTAAAAATGTTTTATTTATTATCCATGGCCTTATGGCCACACCCACCAATCCACTCTGAAAAGGCTGAAATCATTACATGGGTCTTTTAATATAATTTCTTTTCATCATTCACCCTAAATAAATACATAGCTTTCCTTTCAATCATTGAAATAAATATCTGTGGTTTTATGATAATATCAGCAACAAAAAAGTGTAAAATATATATATAATTTTATAATTTTATATATATATATATATATATATATATATATATATATATATATATATATATATATATATATATATATACGTTTATATATTTTTCTTTAACTCTTTTACAACTTACAAGATGCCAATTGTACCAAAGCAATACTTACTAATACAACATGGTGAAGTTTTAGTGGTTAACTTAAGAGACTGTGGACAGCACCAGTTAGGCATTCTTGTAAATTGTATGTACCTACACACTGAAATCCCACATCATGGACCCTTCTTAGAGAAGCCATTCTTTTGGGATGTGACTGTGGAGGAGAGGTATCTTCTCCACTGTTTCACCCTGTGAAAGCTTGTCTCTGATGCCAATAAATATTGTATTGGTAAAAAAAACAAACAAAAAAAAACAAAAAAACATATAATTGGCTCTGCAAGCTGGTGTGTAACCTAAACCAGTAATGGCTTAACTTGGTAATGTCAGATATATTTTTTATATAATTGTGGAAAGTATATTTCAGGATATTTAGGCCTTGTCTGAAAATTACATTTAAATCAGTTTTGATGTAATTATGTAACAATTTATGATAATGGATGCAGGCAACCAAAAAAGAGCCTAATTATTAAGATTTAGTAGGGTAATTTACACTGCTGCGGTGGAATGCTGTGCCATGCACAAGGGACCTCTCCTCCACAACACAAAATCAGCCTTATGGTTAGTCTTAAGTATTGGCCAGATATCTGAAAAGGTTAATGTCCAGTAATAGGAAAACAGGTAATAATAACCAGATTAAAACAAATGGAATAAAAATACAAATACAATAATAATTCTATGTACATACAAAAATATAGCAAAGGAACTCACAAAGATGTGCATTATTGGGGATGAACACACACACTTGAAACAGGTTTTGTTTTACTTGCTTCCCAGTTTTGGATGTCAGTGCATATGTTTCACCTCGTTCCCAAGTGTTGTATTCCACCTCGTTCTGGCCAGGTGACTAAGACCTTGTCTCAATTCAATCCCTTCTTCCTGTCAGATGACATAATCTCTAGTCTCCATTAACCTCATTTTCTATGAAGCATTCAGGGCCAACCAGAGAACCAGAGGAAAGGCAAAGTCCTTAGAAATGCTAATGTCCCATGTATGGCATAACCAGGGAACCACAATGGCTTCATTTAGCTGATACTGCTCAGATCTGATGTTAATCTAAAGCATGGTCCTACAGGTTGTTTGGCCAATTTGTCCAAGAGCTCTCCAAAAGTAATGGCTTGTATCTCATCCTGAGAGCACTGTCAAAGTTGGACAGACAGTCCCTATTGATGTTTGGTCCCACAATGTGGTTGGATGCAGATACAGTCAAGGATCCTATCGCTGTTGTTGAGCAGTTGGAAAGCACAAGGGGCACCAGTGGAAAAGAGAGTTGAGGATGTAATAGTGCTTGGGAGAGGTTGGCGTCAGGCTGCCCAGGGCTGGAAACCTGACCAGACACTTTATCTTTCAGAGTAGCTCCTCTAAAAATAAAAAAGAGGCTTCTGCTGTCAGCAGATGCCGTCCTGAGACTGCACTACATACACACATACATATATGCACACATACACATATGCACACACATACACACACACACATTTTTCCTTCTTCTTCCTTAACACACAATCATGCACACAATGTCTCTTTTTACCACTTCTCTTGAAACACTTCCCTCTTAAGTGAGCTTAATATTCAGATTTTTTTTTATGGTCCCATTTTTGGTGTCAAACACAATTGACTTACATAGTCTAGAATGAGCCAGCTTGCTTACAGTTTTTTTTCATTCAGTAAGGCTAAAGAAGACAGACTCAGTGCTGATGTCTGTTGACAACTTTCCATGTCTAGGACGATCATTTTAAGCAGTACAGCCTCTGCATTAATTCTGATAGCGTACTCCCTGTATGTTACATACGGTTCACATTACCCAACTCTATTCTGGAAGTCTAATAAATAAATAAATAGACAAGGATTTACTAAAAAAAATAGGGAAATGGGATACATGATGATGGACATGATGCAGGGAGGCCTGATTTGTTTAGAGTTGGTCAGTTCATTTAGCAGAATTCCCCAGCTGTTTCAGCATCAGAGGTGTCTCCTTTGAAAGGAGGATTGCAAGAGGCTCATTCATGCTGTCATACAGGCTTTTCCAGGGTTTTACGAAAGGCCGCAGGGTTGGTGGCAGAGATCGTGCGGCACACAGTGTTGGTGTTGCTGCATTGGCAGCCGGGACGGGTGGCACGATCGTAGCCACGCTGGCACAGAGTGAGGCACAGCTTGGCAGGAGGGTAGCAGCAGAGGCAAGGCAGGCAGAGAGCCAGGAAGGCCATAGCACTCCAACGGGAGCAGGCATGAGCTGGGGCACAGGAGCATGGTCGATCAACACAGCTGTCCTCTTTATCTGCAGAACAGTGGTAGAACACACCCTTCACACAGCACAGGCAGGTGCCGTACTCCAAGACGTTTTCTGCAGAACATAAGCAGCGCTGGCCACAGGTCCAACAGGAGGGCAAGCTACGAGGGGCACAGCACTCCTGGCACTTGCAGTGGCCGCAACGTTCACAGATGAAGAGATGCAGGCCCAAGTCCTCACTGTCAGCCAGTCCTTTGCCCAGAGACTCGGGTTTCAAGTCACCTTTGGGCTGAGACCTCACTACAGTCGCTAGACCAGAATGGGAAGGCGTTAATCCAGTAAGAAGTCTCTGATCTGAAGCAGCACTGCCACGAGACATGGAGCTCACGGTACTGGAGCGACTTATGTGGGCCAAATGGGAATGTTGGTTCTGACTTTGACTGCGAGACATCTGAGAGTGTCGTTCATCATATGTATAGATGAAACCAACCTGAGACGCATGCTCCATTGCCACAGGGCGTTCCACATAGTCATTATTAGCCCTTATAGCACGGATCTGGTCAATGGACAACACAGGGACCTGCTGAAGATCCAAGCTTTCACGGTCCATCCGAATAGGTGGTACTGGATCCATTCTTTTAGGGCCACCAGGGTAGGGGCTGAGCTGCAAGGCTGACCAATATCACGGTACATCGGATAAACCTGTAGCAAGAAAAGAATAAAGGCATCATTGTTAGATTCGAAATCAACTGAAATAGTTTAAATTCAGTATGCATAATGTGTTATTATTAAACAAATGTTCATATGAATACTTTTACACTTTTCAGATGGTCCATGGCTAAAGCTATGGTTATTATTAGACACAGAGGATGGAGAGATAACACCACTGACATCACACTGTAATTTAGCATCTGTAGAACACAGCTGTTGACACAAGGGAATGGAACCAGAGCAAGGAATTTGACAGCAAATGAATTGTGAGAAACTGGGGAACCCAAAAGACTTAGTGTCAGTGTCCTGAGGTATCTCTTCCTCAGCAGGAGGAATTTGCTCTAGCCCCTCCCTGCAGCCTTTCTTTTGTTAAGCCTTATCCTCCATAAACAGGAACAACATGGCTATTGGAATGTGCATGGAACAAATCAGCATCCTGGAATTGAGAAACATGCTGCTTGCATTACTGGATGTCATAGCCAAACAAGACCTTGGATTGCACTGGATTAGATAACAATTGGTTTTGCTTTCTTCCATCGAGAAATGTACAGATGTAGAGAAGATCACTTTGTGATGTTTGTCAGACTCTCAGACAGTTTCAAAAGTCAATGTGTGATAAGGATAAATGCAAACATTTTAGATAGCCTTTGAAGAGACTTGACAAGAAAAGAGAACTGCCTCTGCCATAACAAGCAATGGAAATCCATACACAACTCCCAGTCCCCATGTATCCGGGGCACAGTCAGCTGAATTCCTGGCAAGAGCCCTGAATGCTCTCACAAAAAAAGGTAAGATAGCACTACCCCCCATGCCAGAAACTCAAGATAAGGAGGCCCAGGTCGGAAGCACAAAACGCATTTACAAATTACACAGAGGAGGAAAGAGACGTCCTGTAGAGTAATTACATCAAATCCAACAGAGAGCTGTAGTCAGGTCCTATCAGTTTATCTAATTGTTGAAAGGGGTCTGCTGTTCATTTCCATGAGCTCATTATTTGGGGCCTGACTTCGACAACAACATTGTACTTTTAGTCTCGGATTTGCAGGCAAGCCAGAAAGGAAGTTTTGGGTTAGCTCATCTGTGTCATGTCAGGCACTTTTGGTTGCATATTTGTTTGAGCATTTGCACATGTCCTCTCCATGTGGTTTTCCTCAAGTGTGTCAGCACTTGGGAGCATTTATTACTCGCGGCTACAACTGGAGTTTATTTGGAACTTTCCACTGACTTGCAGTGCTCTTGTGTAAAAACATACCCAAATTACACCTCAAAATGTTGCATTTCCTGGGCTCTGAGAAACAGAACAAAGAAAGTTTCTAAACTACCACTTTACAATGAACTGCCTACTCACCATTAACTCTGTCCACAAAAGTTCCTCTCAAGTGATCATTAATGAAATACCCTTCTATTCTGTGAATTACTTCCCCTGAGCCAGACCATTTGGAAAGCCACCATCCATTAACCGAAAACTGCCTCCCACTAGCGTTCCCCAACCACCTCCATGCTCACTCTGTCAATGGACATGACACATTTGTAAAATAGGCTGTGAAGCAGTAGACCAGAGCAGAAGCTGCTATATAACAGCCCCTGACACAATCTTCCACCCCACCCAAAAGCAGTAGCAAGGGTGCCAGAGGATCGATAAGTCACAATCCAGCAGCATTGCAGGCAAGGTGCTGACATCAGGAAGCCCAGCAGATCAACCTGCCACTCAAACCCCCCAACAAAGAGCACTCTACCCCTCCCTGTCGAGACCCAAAACACTCTTTAGCCCGGCATGCCCCAGACCTCACACCAGGGTGAGGCTGTACTGGGGTTGGTGGTCGGGTCTATCATGTCTCTACAGTGGAGCTTGCACAATTGTTTTTTCTTAAACAAATTCTGTGGATAACTGCTACTTAAGTGCCTTCCAAAGTGCTACTGGCTGTTGTTAGGGAACATTCAGATTTTGGACATGTTGATTCATTGTGACAGTGTACACTAGGATATTGATTGTGTTGTTCAGATGAAGTCTTCTCATTCGCAAGCTCTTACCATGACCTCTTAAAAGCATTACTCCAAATGAGCCAGCACCTAGCTGAAACTGATTTAGAGTACAGTTTATTTTAATGGGGCGATGACTGCAATTGAAGAAAAGAAGAAGGTTAAACTACACTACTTCAGTATTCATTATGAAATGAATCTGTTTAGAACAGCTGTCCTGAAGGCAGAGTTTGGGATCTGTTTCTGCAATCTAGTATTCATCCAAAGCATGTTCTTTTTTTTTTCAGGTCTCACTTCTGAAGACTCTATCCTCTAGTTTTCGCTGGATGGTTTTATCATATAAAAGGATACGCTGTATCTGACTCTCCAAACTTGATGGCATATCTCACATTGGATGAAGTAAAGCAAGTCCAATAATCATTCACCACTAATGGCGGTCTGTATTTCTCTTTTTCTTTCAGGACATAGGAGCCCTGATCCAACTTTGTATCACATTTAAACCACTATAGTAGAGGGAATAGACATGCATAAAAAGTAGAAGGGAGACTGTGAGCACACAAGAAGATAACATATTCTATGACAACACCTGTTCCAGGTTAAGACACACTTTAAGTCACAGAATACAGCTCAAACTAAGCGAGAGACAGCTGCATCTGGAGCACCAGAAAGAGAAAAGGAGGGGAGAGAGGCCAGTGTTTACTCAGCCCTGCTTGCCATGAGGGGTAACCTGAAGACAGGCCCCTGCGCTTTGGGAGTATCAGTGCTGAGTGAGCTGTACCTCGCGGCTCTGCCCCGGGGCTCCTTGCACCAGTTACCTTGCACACATCCTTGGCCAGGGTAATCCAATCCAAGGCAGGAAGATGGCGAGAAGAGCATATTATTCATAAACGTCACCACACACCACTGACTGAGAGTAACTTTAAACCACCAAACAGGGAGGAGAGAACAGGCAAATGAGAAAAGGCAAAACATTTGTCCCGTAAAGGGTCGTTGGACAACACTGGAACAGCTTGAAAATTTTTCAGAATGTTTATCTATCAGTGGGTGTGGCCATCAGGTGAATGAGGTGCTGATGCCATCCGTTTGTTTGGGGGCTGATGGGATGTGGACCAATGACATCATGCTGTGGTGCTATTTTAAAGTGTCCAGTCTCCTTTCATTGACCCCTGCTGCTGCTGATAAGCACCCAGCAATTCTGCCAGTCAGTCTGACTTCCTGCAGGCTAACTTTCATTAGAGATATCCATTTTCCATTTCTGCTCTCTCTCTCTTTGACTCAGATAGAGTGGCAGATTGGCAATTGCTGACTGAGGGTTGATTAGCCGCTAGTCGCAGGGGGTAAGGGCTGAGGGCTTCACAGAGGGCATATATACGCTCCTAGAGGCCAGGCTTAATTGTGGCTGGTCTTGTGTTGTCAGGCACCAGGACCCTGGGATCTGCCCCTCTCACCCCTCTGGGAACACAGTGGGATTGAATGACAATAAACTGTATGAGATTCCGGATGTGCAGAATCCGACCCCCAGGAAGGACTGAAATAGACACTGCAGACAAGCAAGTTTGGGTAAGAGAGAAACAGAGAGAGACTAAAAAGAGAAAGGGGGAGGGTCACTAAGAGAAAGGAGGAATATATATCATAAAGATAGACTCAGTGAGAGAAAAACTAAATTGAATGACAAACTGTGATGTGAATGTAAAACTGTAATGTAAACATTAAAGATGAAAAGATGAATATTAATAAATGAAACTATTATGGAAGTATAATCTGAATTAACTGACAGAGGGAGGAACTTTTTAACACATTTGAACCACTGTTGTTGTAAACCTGCGCCATTCACAAAATTAACATTCTTTTTACTGTCGTCTACTGTAAGAACTTTATCTTTTAGTTTCAAACAAGTAGACCGTTGTGAGCATGCATGTGTGCAGGGCTGTCCCCTGTCCTTTCCCACTCCACTTCCAACCTCTCCATCATCCTCTAGCAGCACAAACTGGGTAGTATTGACATCGCCGACCTTGAGGACAATCAATTTCATGCCTTTATGCCTGAAGCCCTGTGCACTGGCTGGGTCAGAGAAGGACTTGTGTTTGGGGCACTACGCGACACAGAGATATTCTCTCACTTGGATGATATTCTACTCCCATTATGTGTCAACTAGACTGTATTTCATTCAGAAAACATCTAGAATTAGATCTAGAGAATCTCAAGAGAAAACCATTTGAGCTTAAATAAATAAATAAATAAGACAGATTAAGGTTTAGACTAAAAGAGATTTAAATAAAAAAAGCACTTACCCCTAAAAGGAGGGAGATCCATTTTGCGGCAAAACAGTATTTTATGTCTGTTTCTTTATTGTTTTCTTTCTTAACTTTATGTTTTCTTGAGCAGTTTTCTTTCTTCTGCCTCAAAATGCTTCTTCAAAACTGTCCCATACGTGCAAGCAATCCTGGTTCCTTATTGCTCAGTCATTCCCTCTGGAGAACAGCAACAGCCTTTATCAGGGAACAGCTAGAGCACTGCATGTTCAAAGAGCAGTCAGAAGAAAGACACGATTCTCGTGGAAACGAGGGCAACATGTCACACCGAATATCCCAATTTATTTGAATAAGAAACAACAATGTCCCCGGGGCAGAGTAACATAGAGTAGAGCTTTGCTTTTCAGAATTACTTCCACATAGCAGTGTGGAAAGAGCTCAGCAGTGGCTTTGTAGTTTGTCTTCTCTCAGTATGAGCTGAAAATGTGAATGCTAGAATGTCTCTCTCTGACTCTCTGTCTCTCTTTTTCTCTCTCTATCTGTGTACGGTCAGCGCTTCCTGCTCATGCGATCATCCACTCACTACCAGAGTCTGTGTGTGTATATGTGTGTGTGAGAGAGAGAGCGAGAGGGTGGGAAACATTGAGGGAGAGAGGGAGGGGAATGGGACGGGGAGGAGGAGGAGGAGGGGTGGTTGGATATGAATGGTAGAAGGAAGGAGGCTGGGCTGAGGGGGTTGGTGTGAGGGGTACTTGGTTTTGCTGGAGATAGTTAATGGCTAAGTGGCATCATCGGGCTGAAACCCAATCTCTCATTTTCTCCCCCTCAGGAACTGTTCTATATAATTCCCTGAGCTAAGCCTAACAAGATGGACAGAGGGAGGGAGGGAACAGGAGATAAAGAGAGAGAGAGAGAGATGATGAAGACAGTGAGATAGAAAAAAGAACGAAGATATGAGTCAACAATATGATAGATGATGATGTTACGGTCAGCTCAAAACTGCAACAAAAATGACGAAAACCAAACCAAAAACGTATAATGAAGAATATTTTTTATTACATAATTCTAGGGGTTTACATTTAAAACTACCACATCAATTTAATTTCTGACGACAGATCCACAAACAACGCACGATCAAGCGGCAACATGGGATGAGGTCACTTCCCACGTGCCTCGACCCACGTCTCAGAGGCACTTTTATTCATACGTCCCAATCTATAACAGGTGTTGTTCATTACGCCATCACCTAGAAGAAATCACAAGAATAAACAAAAAACCCACACACCCTTACACCATAACACCTCCCCCTTTAAGATAGAGGATCCTTGTAAAGGACCTATATTAAATCAGAAAAAATAAGGGTTACAATGCACCAGATGTTCTCAAAATGGCCTCACTTGTAACTGGAACCACGGCAACTCTCGGCACCTACAAAAACAAGTCAGTCACAGTCATACAAGTTTTTAAATCAGGGTATCCAGATTCTCACATGGAGCCCGAGACAAGGCATCAGCCAACACATTCTCGACACCCCTTATGTGTCGAATCTCTAATGGATAAGGCTGCAGAAAAAGAGACCAGCGTATAAGGCGCTGATTTGGGCTCTGCAAAGAATGTAAAAAGGTAAGTGGATTGTGGTCTGAAAACACCACAATCGGAAAAGTGCCACTTGTCAAATAAACTTCAAAAAACTGCAAAGCCCAGATCAATGCCAATGCCTCCTTTTCAATAGTAGAATAATGCAACTGGTGAGCCTTAAACTTCCTGGAGAAATAACAAACTGGTCTTTCTATTCCATGTTCATCAGTTTGTAATAAGACAGCTCCGGCCCCAACTTGACTGGCATCAACCTGAATCTGGAATGGGTATCCAATCCGAGGCGCAGCCAAAACAGGTGCCGTACTAAGCAACAGTTTGACATTGTCAAATGCTTGTTTACATTGCAAGGACCACTCAAATTTCACACTCTTCTTCAATAAATCTGTCAGGGGGGCTACCACTGAAGAAAAATTTGAACAAAAACTCCTGTAATAGCCCACCATTCCCAAAAACCGCATAAGCTCTCGTTTTGTATTTGGTGGCGGAAAATTATCTATTGCCAGTACCTTAGCTCGCACAGGACGTACATTTCCCTGCCCAACTACTTTCCCCAAATAAGTCACAGTCGCCTTGGCCAACTCACACTTGGCCAAGTTGACTGTGAGCTTAGCTTCAGCTAATCGCTCAAAAAGTGCTCGAATACGTACAATGTGTTGTTCCCATGAATCACTATACACAACCACATCATCTAAGTAAACAGCACATCCATCCAAACCAGAAGTTACACGGTTCATTAAGCGTTGGAAAGTAGCTGGTGCATTTCGAAGGCCAAAACTCATTACTGAATAAGAATATAGTCCAGAAGGAGTAATAAGTGAAGCAATCTCCTGTGCACGAGTGGTTAAAGGCACTTGCCAATATCCTTTGAGTAAATCAAATTTACTAACATACAGAGCAGAGCCAACCGCATCTACACAATCTTCCATCCTGGGCAAAGGGAACGAATCTGGTTTTGTAATATTGTTAAGCTTCCGATAGTCAGTACAGAATCGGTACGTACCATCTGGCTTTCCCACCAATAAACAAGGTGATGCCCAACTTGAAAAGGAAGGTTTAGCGATGTTATTCTCAATCATGTATTTTATTTCAGACTCAAGATGGCATTGTTTTTCCAAAGAAACCCGATAAAAATGCTGGCTTATTGGCTTGGCGTCACCAACATCTATATCATGTTCTATAACATTAGTACGCGAAGGAGAATCTGAAAATAACATAGGAAAATCTGAAATTAAAGAAGACAATTCATCTCTCTGCTTAAAAGGCAAGTGTTTAACAAACTCCTCCAGTTTCTTTAAGGTTTCAGAATTGTTAAGCCGAGGCTGTAAAATACCATCCTCGGGTACCTTAACATCCTCAGCCATTTCAGTCACAGAAGATGCTATGGCCACAGCAGCTGGAGCCCTCTCGGACTCACTAAAACGAGAGTAAAAAGGTTTTAACAAATTTACATGGCACAGCTGTGAATGTCGCTTCCGCTCAGGAGTTGAAATCAAATAATTCTGCTCTGAAACTTGACGTACAACTGTATAGGGACCCAAAAACTTTGCACAAAATGGAGAGGTAGGAAGAGGCAACAGAGCTAACACCTGGTCACCTGGACAAAACACACGAGACTCTGTGTTCCTATCAAACAACCGCTTCATCTTCTTTTGCTTATTCAGCAAATTTTCTTTAGCCATTTGACCAGCCAGCAATAACCGACGCCTGAAACCCTCTACATATTGTAGCAAACCCTGAGGTGGGTCAGATACTTCCTTTAATCCATCATGAAGTAAAGCCAATGGTCCACGCACTTTATGACCAAAGACTAACTGGTTGGGACTAAAACCCAAACTATCCTGAACCACCTCACGAGCTGCCAACATTAACCAGGGCAACCCCTCCTCCCAATCACCCTTTAACTCCACACAATAAGCCCGCAGCAACGACTTCAAAGTTTGGTGGAAGCGTTCCAAAGCCCCTTGACTTTGTGGATGGTAAGCACTAGACTGATTTTGCTTCACACCAAGTTGCTGCAACACTTCCTTAAACATATGCGAAGTAAAATTGGATCCCTGGTCACTTTGAATAACTCTTGGAATCCCAAACACAGAAATAAACTGTGTCATAGCTTTAACAATAGCACGGGTAGTGATTGAACGAAGCGGATAGGCAGCTGGATATCTAGTGTTCTGGCACATTACAGTAAGAAGATATACACTTCCTGACTTAGATGGAGATAATGGACCCACACAGTCTATAATCAGATGTTGAAACGGTGTATCAATTACAGGTATGGGATATAACGGTGCCGGTTTAAGGCACTGATTTGGCTTCCCCGTAAGCTGACAGGTTGAACAGGTTTTAATAAACCTCCTTACATCTTTCTTTAACTGTGGCCAATAAAAATAACGCAACAAATGATTGTACGTTTTATTAACCCCAAGATGCCCCACAACATCTCCATGTGCCCAACGCAACACAGTATCTCGAAGAGACATTGGCACAACAACCTGTTCATAAGGCTCACCTATGGGTACTTCCCTACCAGATAGCCATTTTCTTAACAGAAGACCATCCTCAACAAAACAACCACTCATTGCACTCTCTACCTCTTCCGGAGCTAGCACTTCAGAAAACATTTCTTTCAGACTGGGGTCCTCCCTTTGTGCCACCACCAACTCCTGACGAGAGACTGTAGGGAAAAGAAGAGAAAGATTAGGAAACACTTTCCTTCTATCCCTAATCTGTCTAGGTTCCTTATCCTGATTTTCAACAACAATTTTACTCATTGCCCGAGTAACAGCACACGTTACGAACACATCAGGAAACTGTTTACCAACATCCACCTGTTCAAGTGAAGGAGAATCTGTTACAATAGGTGGGGGTGGTACATCCCTCCATACTCGACCTCCAGCCAAATTATTTCCCAAGATTACAGCAATGCCCTCCACTGGTAAAGAGGGTCGCACACCTACTACAACTTGACCAGTAATCAATTCAGATTCAAGTACCATAGTGTGCAAAGGTACAGACAACACTTGTAAACCAATTCCTTTTATCAATACCTCACTCCCAGTACTGGAACTCTCTGAAAATGGTAATACGGACTCCAAAATAAAGGTCTCTGAAGCACCAGTATCCCTAAGGATTTTAACTGGAATTTTCTCATCACTCCCAACCAGAGACACAGAACCATCAGTAATAAAAGGAGCATAACTCAACTTTTCATCACTACACAACACCAAATTACCTTGAGCAGTATTTACATCAACCCCCTCAACTACCTTAGTAACCGAGGAAGCAGCAAGAGCAGGTTTTAGATCAGATTTAGTACGGTTCATTTTTGCCTTAAGGGCTGGACAATCTTTTTTCCAATGTCCCTTATTTAAGCAATAAGCACACTGATCACTCTTGTCACCAAAAGCTCTTAACTTTTTCTCAGCTTTTACATTAGCAGGCAAAGATGGAACCTCCACTGAAACATTGTCCACAGAGCTATTTGGACGACGCCAATTAGCTCTTTTTACATCTTTATGGGTCAACACATATTCATCGGCTAACACAGCAGCAGCCTCTGCACTCTGAACGTTTCGCTCTGTTAAATAAACAGACAAATTTTCTGGCAAAGTATTTCTAAACTGTTCCAACAACAACAACTCACAAAGAGAATCAAAATCCTCTACCTGTGAGCCTGAGCGCCAACGATCAAATTGAATCCTTAGCTCCCTTGCAAATTCAGTAAATGTTTGTTGTGCCCCTTTTCTTAAAGCTCGAAATCGTTGCCTATAGGCCTCTGGAACCAACTCATAGGCTTTTAGCACGGTTTCTTTCACTTTACTATAAATCTGACTGTCCCTAACATTAAGAGTGGAATACGCTCTTTGAGCTTTACCATAAAACACACATTGTAACAGAAGCGTCTGCTCAGAATCCTCCCACCCCATAAGACCCGCCAACCGCTCAAATAAATTAAAGTAAGTATCCAAATCATCATCATCGAATTTTGGCATCAATTTAAGAGCACGAGCCACATCAAAAGCTTTTGGAGTTGAATCGTAGTTTCCCAATCTACCCTCTCTAATCAGAGCAAACCTCTGAGCCTCCACATCCAACCTACGCAATTCAACTTCCTGACTCATTTTATTTTTTTCCATCTCCAAGAGCAACAACTGTTTCTGTTGTTCAAATGTAAGTGATGTAACGGTCCCTTCAGGAAATTTCTTTTTAGTCTGTTCCTGATCACCTATAAGAGGTAAAGGGCTTCCTAATTCACATGTCAAAATGCCTAATTT
Source organism: Carassius auratus (assembly GCF_003368295.1). Lineage (NCBI taxonomy): Eukaryota > Metazoa > Chordata > Actinopteri > Cypriniformes > Cyprinidae > Carassius > Carassius auratus. Next base: position 984,266 of record NW_020523497.1, read on the forward strand.
TACCAGAGCAGCCTTAATGATCAGCCCCAGTCCTTCCTTTAGACTTTTGTCTTTAGTTGTAAGGGGAATTTTAAACTTGTCTGCGACCTCTAATAGCTGTTTTTTAGAAAGCTGACTAAAGCTCTCCTCAGAAGGATGTTCAAAAAACTCCGTCAATTCTAAACTCATTGTGAGACAAAAAAAAACTATTTACAAACTCAAACTTCTCACATTTAGTGACGTTTCCCACCTACCTAACAATACTACCTCAACCCTAGACTTCGTACTTCAGCCAAGAACTAAGTGACTTTAAGCACTCTAATACCGTCAGCGCCGACCTCTCTCGGACAAACCAAAGAGAGACAACATCTGCGGCAGTGCCCTCAGCCCAGCGTCAGCACAAAAATAACAAACTAAAATAATAAAGGGTCAACGCAAGCGTTGCTTCAGCCTAACCAGGAAAAGTCACAAATGTGAGAAGTAAACTAACACCTAACCTTGCGCTTTTCACAAAGTCCTCGTGGAACTTACAATTATCAACTGCTGATACCAGACTACACAAAAACGCTTGAGCAAAACACTTCAACCGCATAAATCAGTTTCCAAACAAATGTTAAAGTGTTTACTCACCCATCGCCATATCCTTTTCCTTTAAAAGTGGGAAAAAAACAAAAACTCACAAACTGGCGAAAGCATCAAACTACACAAAGATCTGTCGGCAGCTTCGCGTGCAAACAGCTTAACTGCTGATAACGCAAAAACAGGTGTTTCCAATTACTAACTGCTTTACAACACAAATCCAAACAAACGCACAGCTGATTTAACTCATCTATGCGAATGCAAATTAATATAATAATATTTTCCTCTTAAAAAAAAACAGAAAAGGACGAGCCCCCATTTTGTTACGGTCAGCTCAAAACTGCAACAAAAATGACGAAAACCAAACCAAAAACGTATAATGAAGAATATTTTTTATTACATAATTCTAGGGGTTTACATTTAAAACTACCACATCAATTTAATTTCTGACGACAGATCCACAAACAACGCACGATCAAGCGGCAACATGGGATGAGGTCACTTCCCACGTGCCTCGACCCACGTCTCAGAGGCACTTTTATTCATACGTCCCAATCTATAACAGGTGTTGTTCATTACGCCATCACCTAGAAGAAATCACAAGAATAAACAAAAAACCCACACACCCTTACACCATAACAATGAAAACAATGAGGGAGGGAGATGAGAAACACAATATCTGACAAGAACCTCATGGAGAAAAATGCATCAGTTCTTGGAACCATAGAGAGATGGACAGCTCTGGCTGACTGCATTCTGAATACATATCAACAGCTCCATTATTGCTGATATGATTCTGGCATACAATAGCACCAATAAGTATTTGGGCACTTATACTATTGTTAAAAGTATGTAGAGTCTGTGCAATAGTAGCAACATATCGCATTGTAAATGAATATGCAGAATGAAGCATGTAATGTAATGATTATGATACTTGTGTGAACTTGAGGAGAAATTACTTCATACATTTATTAAAATCACTTTGACACCAACTAATTAAAAGTCAAAAATAGGGTTAGAAAAATGAAGTTATCTCTGGGAAAAGATAGCATTTGTTTGCAGATGCCACATGGTTTGATAATGTTTCTAATGCAATAAAAAGTTGTTTTAAGTGTCTAAAAGTGTACAACTAGATCTTGGGGCACTGAATAAGGGAAATAAGTGCATGGCAACTTAAACTTCACAGTTAATGACCATGAACAGAATGTGGAGTTGTATGAACATCACATGCCAATTTTTACTCCAAGAGCTTTATGTGGTTGTAGACTCAACATTTGGGAACTCACTGACCCATTCTGATGTGTTTGTGCCAGCTAGCAGCTGTCCTAGAGCAGGTTACATCCTATAACAGTGAATAATTCAGTGTCTCAATCGAGTGCATGACAGATTGGAACCCAGCCCATGTTCCTTTCCACATCACTTTAGTCATTGCCAACAGACAACAAACTGCCTTATCATAATAGCAGTGCAATTTTCAAGTATGAACAAATGAAAATTTAAATGAAAGTAAGGATTATTTATGGTCTACTGTGTTGAAAGCTTTATCATTTTCCAAAATGGAAATAAACAAAAGGATAATGTTAATGCACTGGCTGGAGAATAAAATATACAGGATAATCATATGTGTTCATGCCAGACTATTGATAGCACATGGAAGGTATCTCCAAGGTAACAGGACACATTTTGTGTGTGTGTGTGTGTGTGTGTGTGTGTATGTCTGTGTGCGTAATGGGGCAGAAAGAGGGGTGCTTCCTGGCTTCCTGTCGAGGGAAATAGCTAGGATGGCCAAACAGTGCAGAGAGAAGAGAGTGAATCAGGTTTCTCTATATTAAACACAATCAAAACGCATGACAGAACAGCTTCAGCCCAAAAAACTGAATCTCCGCATAAACCATTTCAATATACTGTATATACCATATATATATGATAATGTGTAAAAATCCAGTGCAATTAAAAATAGTTAACTATATTTCATCATACTTAGGTAAAAATATGCTACATACTATACTTTTGTTAATATATTTAACATGCAGTACAGTAAAATATTTTAAAAGTTACTTTTAAGTAAGTTTTAAAAATAAACTTTTTAAACTTTAGAAACAGTCATCAAATTAAAACAAAACAAAAGAAATACTTTCATAAAAGTTTTCACATTTCTTTTTCTAACAATGTTTATATGTTAACATTTCATAAAAAAAGAAGAAAAAAAAATCAAATGAACAATTTAAATGTAAATGTGTGATTATGTTAGGCTAAGACAGAAAACATGTTTTCTGTCAAACCTATAAATTGTAAATCTTATAACGTATTAGCTGATTTTATAGTCGTTATACAGAAGATATTTAATTATTTACAGTTGTTCACAACTGACCCAAGTTTTTGGGAATATTTATAATGGATTGTGAAAGGCAAGCTCTGGATACTTTATCAAAAGCAATATCAAACTGATGGAAAATGGATAGAAAATGTACATTTTTTATTAATGAAATGAAAAAAAATATATAATTTTAATTGATTGTTTTGTTTGGTTTTACTCTGAAAATAAGTCATAATGTACAGGAATCTGATTGGATTAGATCTTTAAGTAGGTGTCACAAAAATCCAACTTAGTATAAGTATCTGTTTCAATAATATTGGAATGAAGTACAAATTTTCCAAAATAATACATTTATAGCAACGACATAAAATTACTCCAGTCCTTTATATCTTCTCCCATCTATATGATGCAATAGCATATATCCATCTCATTTTCGATTAGTAGGTGTGTGAGTGTGATGGGAAACATTGACTGGTTTGCATTTTCCCCCAAGGCCAGCCACTGCCTCAGCCCATTGCAATCATACTGCCAGGGAGAGAGAGAATGAGAGAGACAGAGAGAGAGAGAGACGGAAAGAGAGAGGGAGAGAGAAAGAGAGAGAGGCAGGTACTGGTGAGGTACTGGGCCATAGAAGGATCAATGTTAAATGGCCTGGTTAATGACCGGCACACAGCTGACAAAGTCATTCATTTCTGCCGGCACTATGCATTCTGTGTGTGCGTGAACAAGAGTGATTTGCATGTTTGTCTGTTTGAAAGCAAAATGAAAAAGAAAGTTAGAATGAGAAAAAGACCAAACAGGCCTGAAAAACAAATAAAAGCTCAATGGACTTCTGATGTTGGAATTTGATAAATAGAGAAACTGAGAGTATTTTTTTGTGAATGTGCATGTGTATCCTGTTATGACAGTGTCAGTGTAAAGATCACTTCCCATGTCAAAGCACCACTGCAGATGAAGCTGTAATATTGAGTTACAAAAAAAAACTCACTCATGGCCCTGACTCATCCAGATCGGTTAAAGGGATAGTTCACATTAAATAAATGAATATTCTGTCGCCATGTACTTAGCCTCGCCTTGTTCTAAACCTGTATGATGACCGTGGGACACAACTTTGAATTTCTGAAATCCATCTTTTCAATGTAATGAAAGGGAATTATATCTGAGGCTGTCATGTTTCAAAAGGATAAAAAAAGCCAGTGTTGGGGAAAGTTACTTTTAAAAGTAATGCATTACAATATTGTGTTACTCCATAAAAAGTAACTGATTGAAGTGACGTGACATACAGCTAAGCATGTTGACCCATACACAGAATTATTGCTCTGCATTTAACCCATCCAAAGTGCACACGCACAGCAGTGAACCCAGACACACTGTGAACACACCCAGAGCAGTGGGCAGCCATTTACACTGTGGTGCCCGGGGATCAGTTGGTGGTTTGGTGCCTTGCTCAAGGGCACCTCAGTCATGGTATTGAAGGTAGAGAGAGAACTGTACATTCACTCCCCGCACCTACAATTCCTGCCAGCCCAAGACTCAAACTAGCAACCTTTGGATTACAAGTCCAAATCTCTAACCATTAGGCCATGACTTTCCCAATTAGTTTCTCTTTATGGAAAGTAATGCATTACATTCCTTTTGCATTACATTTTGTCACCTGAGCTGGGCTTGCGTATTTGTTTTTGTTTTTAATAACAAAAAACCCAAAAGTTATATTTTTGGCAACTGTATAGGGCCTTTCACACCAAAAGTTAAATTAATAAACATCTGGCTAATGCATCTTACTCCCAATTTCTCTCAGCATGGGGACAGGAGAGGTTTCCGTCTTTCCATCTCAGGTTACGAATGTAACCATGTTTCCCTGAGTAGGGAACGAGACACTGCATCCTCTAGGGGGCTCTATGGGGAACACTTCGTCGTGACCCGTGTCTGAAGCATACATTGAAAAACAACAACTTGTGTCCAAAGAATGGCAGGGAGCTAAAGGACGCAGTATCTCTATCCCTACTCAGGGAACCATGGTTACATTTGTAACCTGAGACGTTCCCTTTCAAGGGAACTTCGAAATGCATCCTCTAGGGGGAGCTATGGGGAACAAGTATACCCATACTGCCATGCTGAGGGGAGTGCAGGCAAGAATCATGGCGAACACTAAGTACCAACTCTACCATTTCCATGGGAGTTGCCCCTGGAATGTTTAGACGGCTGTATGTGACAATACCCCTTACAGCTAAAGGCCTAAGCTACATACCAACTTAATTGTTAGGGCCTCAGCCCGGGGTAGAGCTGAAAGTGAAAAAGGGGAAGGTGAAACTCACAGAGTTTATTAGTAGACACATAACCACCAGCAATTTAATACACATAAGTGTATACAGAAAGGGTTACATACTCACCCACCCTCCTGCACTGGAGCCCTGCTCAAGGGGCACCTCCTTTTAGTCCGGACCACCAGTAAGGGGGTTGCCATGAACATAGAACCAGCCAAAAACATTATAGGTCCAGCATAGGAGACTGTTATGAGAGAGGTTTCCACCTAACCTCGGTCAGGTGGAGAGCTGGTGGTTACAGGGGAATTAGGAAGGGGAGGATAAAAGCAGAAGTTAAAAATCCCTAAAGGGAACGAGTAGATACCTTGGTATCACTCTGATTCAGACGAGAACGCTGACTTGTTTTGATCACATTACTTAGGTTCTGCTTACCTCCTCGTGACCCATGATTCCTCTTACCCCTGCCCGCAGGCGAGGGAGAAACGTGAGTCACGACATTAGCCTTTTTTGACCATCTTTGATCCTCAGATCGAGACAGGCCAGGACCCCTATGTTGTTCGGGCTCAGACCTGGACCTTCGTGGAACGAAGGATCTGAAAGCAGCGGAGCATGCCTTCGTCTCCCTGAACTTCTTGATCACCGTCTCAACGGAAAGCCTTTTCTTTCCTCCTGATGTCTGCAAGGTTCATCCACAGATGTCTCTCCGCTACCACCATGACCGCTATAGTCCTGCCCATGATGGAGGTGGCCTGCTTGGTAGCATGGAGAGAGATCTGTGGTGCGGCGCAGCTCGGCTACCTGATCAGGAGAAAGGCCCTCGCCTCTATCCAGGTCTCTTAGCAGTGCTTCCGGCTTTGCTACCGTTCGGACGTTCTAGCTTACTGCTCTGCGCTTTGCTTCTTATTTCGGTACTTTTCTCAGATTTTTCTAAGATTTTTACTTCAGCAGATCAGCACAGTTCTCAAACAACAGATTTTTGGCACAAACGCTAAAACTAAAAACACTGGGACTGGAATAATACTAAAAAAAGAAGACTTCGTCTCCCACTGTGAACAGCTTACATTCCGGAGACAGGAAAACAACTGCCTACCAAACAGAAGAGAGAGAAAATGCATGAACTGCTGCAAACTTCTACAAAGGATTGTGATTCTTGAAACAAAGTTACTTTCTGGACTTCCAAAACAGATGGAACACTCAGCAGACCGTCGTCATGGACCCTCCCAGCATACAGCCGGTGAGTCCCACAAATCTTCTGAATCTCAAGAGTTTATACCAAGTGTAGAGGAACAAGCCGAAACTGATCACCACACTAATCGTTGGCTTCCTCTACCCCAGATTCGACTATGACAAGGCTTGTAAATACTGGTATTCTACCACCCCCTATACATCTGGAGAACAGATTTCAAGCATTAATAAATGTGGGTGAGGAATCCCCAAATGTATTTAAATATGGATCTGATCAGCCAGCAGCAAACACCGCTACTAACAGGCGCTCAAGGACGAGCAGACAGCGGCTTTCAGCTCAGAGCGCAGCCGAGCCAAGGACTCTGATAGTGACTCTGTTATCAGAAACATCCGTAGCAGGACTACAACAACATGCTGCCTTCCTCAAGCAACGGTCTCTGATGTGAACAAGGAACTTCAGAACATTCTGATGAAGCACAAAACTGCAAATCGAATCATCATCCATGTGGGGAAGAATGATATTCGGAAAGAGCAGTCAGAACTCCTTAAGAAGGACTTCATTGAACTCTTTGAAACACTTCAAAGACTCAAAGTTCAGTCGTTCATCAGTGGACCACTCCCAGCAAGGGGAACAAATATGTTTTCACGGTTGCTTGGGCTGAACACATGGCTACAAAGATCTTGTAATATAAAAGGAGTAAATTTCATCGACAACTTCAATCTTTTCTGGGGCCATAGACAATTGTTTAAACCGGATGACCTCCACCCAAACAAACTGCAAGAGTGTTTAAGGACAATATTCTTCATCCTTCAGCAGAGTGTGTCAATCCATTCAGCACACACACACACCGGGTCCGAGTCATCATGTGGTTGACATATCCCACAAGGACACTGATAACAACATGCAGCCAAAACAATCACTGCTGATAGACACTATCCCTGCTGAGCCCTGCCCACAGAGCTCCTCACAGACTGACTGTGATGTATCAAAACAGCTACAAGATTCATCAACCAAGGACGACTTTCTGGAAAACAGCCAGGGAAGCCAGGACAACACATCACAGCCACCGGAAACACCAGAGACACAGCCCATCTCACCAGACACATTATCCCTCTCTCCAGCATCTCCACTTCTGTGCTTCTCACAGAAAATGGAGGAATTGGTGTATGTTGGGACTAAACTCTCCCACTCATTCGCTGCTAGCCCGCAGATATCAACTAAAAAACAGCGGGACCCCCAACCACCAAAGCCTGTGGGCCCTGTTCCTATGAGAGCTCTCCGACCGCTGCCACAACGCCAGGGCCCAAACCCTCTATCTGCTGAAGGTGAACCAAAAACAACTGATAGCAGCTCTCAGTGATATGTGTCGGGTCCCCGCTATAATAACAGCGACATTAACAAATGCCTACTGAACAAGCAGGAACCCAGTGTGCCTGTAGCTTTCTCTATTTCAGTTTTATCACGTGATAGAAAGTCTAAGGCCTTCTCAAGCCGAAGGGCACCCTCATCTAATCTGCGGCCTATTATGCATCAAACTAAGATTGATGTAAAGACACATAGCACTGCCATCAAGCTAGCACTTTTAAACATTCGCTCACTAAAAAATAAATCATTTCTAATCAATGACTTTAAAACCACAAACAATCTGGATTTTATGTTTCTAAATGAAACATGGCTAGAAGACAGCTGCAGTGCAACAATCCTAAATGAAGCAGCCCCTCCTAACTTCACTTACATGAGTGTTTGCAGGACTGTTAGGAGAGGTGGGGGTGTAGCTGCTCTATTTAAAGATGTCTATCAATGCAAGCAAGTGTCATTTGGTCAGTACTTGTCTTTCGAATATCTAGGGATTTTGCTGAAAGGTGCTCCACGCATTCTGTTTATTATTATTTACAGGCCTCCAAAATACTCTCCAGCCTTTGTTGAAGAGGTCACAGAAATGTTATCAATAATTTCCTCATAGTTTGACTGTTTTGCAATTGCAGGGGATTTTAATATTCACATAGATAATGCAGAAAACAAAACTACAAAAGAAATGATAACGGTTATAAACACCTTTGACCTGATTCAGCATGTGCATGGACCCACACACAAAGGTGGACACACTCTGGATCTAATCATCAGTAGGGGTCTAAACATTTCATCCATTGTTATTTAGGACGTAGCACTGTCTGATCACTTGTGTATTTTCTTTGATATATTGATCTCTGCTACCACTGAATCTAGATCTGTCTCTGTCAGAAGGAGATGCATAAATGAGAACACAAGTGTACAATTTATGGAGGCTATATCTTTAACACCAAGCATTTCTGCAGACTCTGTTGATATTCTCCTTGATTCCTTCAACTCAAAAGTTAAGAATGTTATTGATGATATTGCACCAATAATAGTCAGTAAGAAAACAAACAGACAGAAATCAGTTTGGAGAAGATCAACAGCAGTTCAGACTATGAAAAAACAATGCAGAAAAGCCGAAAAACTTGAAATTCACTATAGCATCTATAAAGACATCCTTCATGCTTTTAATGTGAAACTAGCCACAGCTAGACAGAACTTCTTCTCAAACCTTATAAACACTAACTTAAATAACACTCGTACTCTTTTTGCCACTGTTGAGAGACTGACAAACCCCCCAAGTCAGATTCCCACTGATATGCTATCAGACAGCAAATGCAATGAGTTTGCTTCTTTCTTTTCTGAGAAGATCATAAATATCAGGAAGGCGATTAGCACATCCTCAAGTAATGCAGAGGTCAGACAGATTCGGCCAAAATATCAAAAAGATACTATGTCTAATTTTGAAAAAATTGATAGCAAAATTCTGGAAGACAAACTGTTGTCTTGACACACTTCCCACATCTTTTTTCAAAAGTGTGCTTGACTGCTTAAAAGCAGATCTCTTAGAAGTGGTGAATGCCTCACTTCTTTCTGGGACACTTCCAAACTCCCTAAAAACTGCAGTTGTAAAGCCCCTCCTGAAAAAGACCAATCTTGATAACACAATTTTGAGCAATTTTAGACCAATATCTAATCTTCCTTTTATAGGCAAAATTAAAGAAAAGGTAGTTTTTAATCAGCTGAACAAATACTTAAACTCAAATGGATACCTGGACAATTTTCAATCTGATTTCCGACCACATCACAGCACAGAGACAGCACTCATTAAGATAATAAATGATATTCGCTTAAATTGTGACTCTGGCAAAATATCGGTGCTGGTATTGCTAGATCTCAGTGCTGCGTTTGACACTGTCGATCATAACATACTACTAGAGATACTGGAAAACTGGGTCGGGCTTTCTGGGATGGTACTCAAATGGTTCAGATCATACTTAGAAGGGAGAGGCTATTATGTGAGTCTAGGAGAGCATAAGTCTAAGTGGACGTCCATGACATGCGGAGTCCCACAAGGGTCAATTCTTTCACCGCTCTTGTTTAGCCTGTATATACTTCCACTAAGTCAAATAATGAGAAAGAACCAGATTGCCTATCACAGCTATGCTGATGATACCCAGATTTACCTAGCCTTATCTCCAAATGACTACAGCCCCATTGACTCCCTCTGCCAATGCATTGAAGAAATTAATAATTGGATGTGCCAGAACTTTCTTCAGTTAAACAAGGAAAAACTGAAGTCATTGCATTTGGAAACAAAGATGAAGTGTTCAAGGTGAATGCATACCTTGACTCTAGGGGTCAAACAACTAAAAATCAAGTCAAGAATCTTGGTGTGATTCTGGAGACAGACCTTAGTTTCAGTAGTCATGTCAAAGCAGTAACTAAATCAGCATACTATCATTTAAAAAACATCGCAAGAATTAAATGTTTTGTTTCCAGTCAAGACTTGGAGAAACTTGTTCATGCCTTTATCACCAGCAGGGTGGACTATTGTAATGGGCTCCTCACTGGCCTTCCCAAAAAGACCATTAGACAGCTGCAGCTCATCCAGAACACTGCTGCCAGGATTCTGACTAGAACCAGAAAATCTGAGCATATCACACCAGTCCTCAGGTCCTTACACTGGCTTCCAGTTACATTTAGGATTGATTTTAAAGTACTTTTACTCGTATATAAGTCACTAAATGACCTAGGACCGAAATATATTGCAGATATGTTCACTGAATATAAACCTAACAGAGCACTCAGATCATTAGGATCAAGTCAGTTAGAAATACCAAGGGTTCACACAAAACAAGGGGAGTCTGCCTTTAGTTACTATGCTGCCCGCAGTTGGAATCAGCTTCCAGAAGAGATCAGATGTGCTAAAACACTAGTCACATTTAAAACTAGACTCAAAAGGCATCTTTTTAGCTGTGCATTTGTTGAATGAGCACTGTGCAATGTCCGAACTGATTGCACTATATTTTCACTGTTTTATGTTTTATTATTGTTTTATTATTATTATTTTTATGGGAAATCATTTTCTAACTGTTTTTAAATGTTTTAATCATTTTAAAAGTTTTAAAATTACTTGTTTTATTTTTGTTATTATTTTTCTTCATGATTATTTTACTTTCTTTTATATAAAGCACTTTGAATTACCATTGTGTACGAAATGTGCTATATAAATAAACTTGCCTTGCCTTGCCTTGCCTAGCAGATCAGCCTGATATGCTTGAAGCACCACCATTGTGTGTAATAAAGCCACAACCTGACCTGCTGCTGCATATGCTTTGCCATTTAAGCCAGATGTATTTCTTGAAGGGGCTTAGATGGCAAGGAGGGAGATTAAGAGAGGTTGTCTCCCGCACAGATAGAAAGCTCTTTCTACAGTGGGCATCCTCTTTCGCGCATCGCCTTGATGTCGGCACAACTCTTATGCCGAAACTGATGGATGCGGGAAGAAAACGTCCGCTTTCATTTCTTTTCGTCTCTGAATGGAGATCATAAAGAAATGGAAGACTCACCTGAGCTTGAGGGCTATGGTCAGATAAATAATGCTCATCGATGTTTTTTTTTTTTTTTTTTGTGGCCTCACAGCGTCACCTTGTTTAGTGCATCTTCATGGCAAGTCCAACTTTGCCGTGGCGTGATCCATAACCTCCAACAGCTCTACATACACAGGGCAGGAGAATTGAGAAGGCTCAGTCTCAGCTTCTTCACCATCCTCAAATATCTCCTGCTTTTCCTGGGTAAAAACCCAGCAGAGCACTAATGTCACAGTGTCTGGGTTGTTGTTCCCTGGGGTTCCACTAGATGTCCTCCTTGCTCACGGTGTCTGTCACCAGATCACTTCCTCCTCCCTTATTTGGTCACCTTCCTCCTCGTTGTGTAATTGATTGTCCCCCACCGTTCTCTTGTTCCCTCATTATCCTTCTGTCTATTTATACCCAGTCTGTGTTACGGAGTCCTTGTTTAATGTTATGTTAATTCATGTCCGTCATCCTTGCCTTGTCTTGTCTTGTCTTGCCTTGCTTTGCCTTGCCCTGTGTTCGTGTCCTGTTTATGTTCTGATTTGGATTCTCTGGTTTTGACCCTGCCTGGACTGTTACCCCTTTGGATTATCCCTAAATAAAACATACTTTTATTCCTTCTCTCGTTCCTGTACACCGTACGTGACAGAAGGACTCCGTCAAACAGAGAACCAGCGGTATGTCTGCTCATGCCTCATCCCCAGCCACAGAGCGGGACAGAGGGGGTTTTGAGGGAACTCGCCTGGTGGTTTTCCGGGGGACCAGGGGAGGTCGCCGAGGAGGGAGTGGTCGAGAGGAGATTCAGCACCACTCTCAACCATGGCCTCCCTTCAACCCGGGGCTCATGTGGGATGGATCAGAGCCACCCTCTCACCATGGCGGACGGAGAGGTGAGAGGAAGCGCACGCCCGCCATGGTAGCGCCACAACCCAGGATGGCCGCCAGCCCAGTGCCACAGCACCAAGTGGTCGCTAGCCCAGTACCACAACACAAGATGGCCGCCAGCTCCACGCCACAGCACAAGATAGCCGCCAACCCTGCGCCGCTGCGGTGCATGGCCACCAAACTCACATCACGAGGCAAGATGGAAGCCAGCCTCACACCACAGTACCCGATGGCCACCAGCTCAGCGCCGACGCCCAAGATGGCCGCTGACTCATTCTTGGATTATTTTGCTACGCTATCAAGGATCCTAGAAATTCCCAAGACGGTTCACGTCATGGCTGCTGAGCCAGCGCCTCAGCACAAGATGGCCGTCAACCCAGTGCCACAGCTCAAGATGGCCACAAACCCAGAGCCACAGCACAGGATGGCTGCTGAGCCAGCGCCTCAGCACAAGATGGCCGTCAACCCAGTGCCACAGCTCAAGATGGCCACAAACCCAGAGCCACAGCACAAGATGGCTGCTGAGCCAGCGCCTCAGCACAAGATGGCCGCAAGCCCAGCGCCACAGCACAAGTTGGCCGCCAGCCAAGCGCCACAGCACAAGATGGCTGTTGAGCCAGCGCCTCAGCACAAGATGGCCGCCAACCCAGCGCCACAGCACAAAAGGACCGCCAGCCCAGCGCCACAGCACAAGATGGCCGCCAACCCAGTGCCACAGCACAAGATGGCCGACTCAACGCCTGAGTCGCCAGTCCAGGTGCCACCGACTCGCCGTCATAGAGGACGGAAGACGAGGAGACGGGCGCCTACCGTTCCCCAAGGCCTGGAGAACGTTCCCGAGCGGGCCGCTGTCGTCCAGGAGGACGTTCCCGAGCGGGCTGCTGTCGTCCAGGAGGACGTTCCCGAGCGGGCTGCTGCCGTCCAGGAGGACATTCCCGAGCGGACCGCTGCCGTCCCCGAGGCGGTGCCCGAGGTGGTGCCCGATGCTGTTCCGGTGACCGAGGTGGTGTCCGATGCAGAGGCGGTGCCCGAGGCTGTTCCTGAGGCCGAGGTGGTGCCCGATGCCAAGGCGGTGCTCGATGCTGTTCCAGAGACCGAGGTGGTGCCCGATGCCGAGGCGGTGCCCGATGCTGTTCAGGAGGCCGAGGTGGTGCCTGATGCCGAGGCGGTACCCAATGCTTTTCCAGAGGTCGAGGTGGTGCCCGATGCGGTGCCCGATACTGTTCTGGATGCCGAGACGGTGACCGATGCTGTTCTGGAGGCCGAGAAGGTGACCGATGCTGTTCCGAAGGCCGAAGTAGTGCTCGATACCGAGGCGGTGCCTGAGGCCATTCCAGAGACAGTGCCCGAAGCCAAGGCACCTCGTGTCTTCACAGACAGTCCAGAGTCTAGTCAGATTCCCGTGGACTCTCCAGAGTCGGGTCAGGTTCCGGTGGACTCTCTGGAGTCAGGTCAGGTTCCGGTGGACTCTCCGGAGTCAGGTCAGGTTCCGGTGGACTCTCCGGAGTCGGGTCAGGTTCCGGTGGACTCTCCGGAGTTGAGTCATGATCCAGTGGACTCTCCGGAGTCAAGTCAGGTACCGGTGGACTCTCAGGAGTCGAGTCAGGTACCGGTGGACTCTCAGGAGTCGAGTCAGGTTCCCGTAGACTCTCAGGAGTCAAGTCATGTTCCCGTGGAGTACGATGATCCATCGGAGCCAAGGCCAGTTGCCGATGATTCTCCGGAGCCAGGGCCAGTCGCCCTGACCACATGGCTGTGGTGGTCTTCTGCTCCGCCCTGGTGGGCGCCTCAACATGCCCTGCTTGGACTTTGTTTGGTGTTCTTGGTTTCTGTTTTGTTTCTGTCTGTTTTCCCTCAGTTAGATGTCCTCCTTGCTCACGGTGTCTGTCACCAGATCACTTCCTCCTCCCTTATTTGGTCACCTTCCTCCTAGTTGTGTAATTGATTGTCCCCCACCGTTCTCTTGTTCCCTCATTATCCTTCTGTCTATTTATACCCAGTCTGTCTTAGTCTGTGTTACGGAGTCCTTGTTTAATGTTATGTTAATTCATGTCCGTCATCCTTGCCTTGTCTTGTCTTGCCTTGCTTTGCCTTGCCCTGTGTTCTTGTCCTGTTTATGTTCTGATTTGGATTCTCTGGTTTTGACCCTGCCTGGACTGTTACCCCTTTGGATTATCCCTAAATAAAACATACTTACCTGCTATTGGTTCCTTCTCTCGTTCCTGTACACCGTACGTGACAACTAACCTAAGTATCAGAAAGTGTTATATATATATATAAGATATAACATCATCCTCCTGAGGCTCTCTCTCATCCGCCACCATTACAAGCACGAAAGGGAAAATCCCTCTTTAAACCATTCAGACAGATCCACCTGTAATTCTTACAAGCTCATTCTCCACCATGCCTCAGCAGCGGCAGGTCCTGAACCTGGGGAAAGCAGATGGCTGTCTTTTTTCCTTTTTTTCCTCTGAAAGAGAGATGAACGAGAACGGAGCTTTTTCATTGAAAAAAACACTCACAATGCATGCAGATTGCCTCATCGCAGGTGTGCTCTTCACCCAAACAAATAACGCAGAGATCATGTGTGTCATCGGGTGTCAAATAACGGCGACATGGATGCACACATTGTCTAAACGCTTGCTAGTAGTCGCCATGATAGACAGAGAAAGATCGTTCTTACCAGTTCTTTTAGATGCATGTTTCGAACAGATAAGTAAGTGAAGACGGAGAAGAGAATGACGTGTTCTCCCGGTGCCTGTTTATAGTCATGCCGGTAGTGACATCAGAAGCTGACGCCGACCAAGAAGTTGTTGTTTTTTCAATGTATGCTTCAGACACAATGAGGTGTTCCCCATAGCACCCCCTAGAGGACGCAGTTCGATGTTCCCTTGAAAGGGAACAAAGTAACTTACAGTATGTTACTTATCTGAAAAAGATAACTCTTTCTTGTAAATTTCTTGTAAATTTTTAAGTAATGCATTACTTTACTAGTTACTTGAAAAAGTAATCTGATTATGTAACTTACGTTACTTGTGTTAACCCCAACATTGTAAATGGCACAATCAAAATATCATAAACATGTATGTGACACTATCCACCTTATTTTGTAATGCTGAACATATTTCTTGTGCGAGACTAGTTTGTTATAAGCTGCTATAACTACAAGAATAAAAGTGCAGTAAATGGTAAAGATTTTGCACTAAAAACGTGAAATTTCAGAGTCATATGAATCACTTCTGTGTTACTTTTATAGTACTTCTGCATCATTTTGAACCCTTTATTCATTAAAGTTGCATGGTAAATTGTGTCCATGAAATGTCCCTTTAAAATAAACCCCAGAAAGCAGACTGAGCCATTCTTGCAGAATCCTTAAAGTATCATTTTTAAAGCAGCCTTAACCCCACACACTCAAGTGGAGCTTTTACTTCAAAAACAATCTCATCCTCCTGCTCTGTACCACTGAGCTACATAAACACCACAGTCTGTATCTGATCACAATTAATGCCCCCTATTTTCCCCACTGCCCCTCTGGCAGCCTGGTCCCGTACACACATGGAGATACTTACAAATCATCACCCCATTGCACAGATATGGGCAAAGATGTGAACACACACACACACACACACACACATCAACAAGCCATCAAAACACACCCCAAAACTCCTCTCACAACACACAAACATGCATTCCCTGTCCCCCCTTCGCACCATGTAATAGTTTGGGGGTGAAGTATCCATATTCCATTAAGTTAATAGAGCTCTCTGATTGGCCAAGCCACTGGCCCCCTGGAATAGTCGAGCTGGCCGCCAGCCAGAGGCTCATTTCCTGCCGTCCTGAGAGCCTCCAGCCACTCCCGCTGCAAATGCACTTCCTGACTATGTATAAAATTTTTATTAATGGCCAGGAGTGCATCAGCAAAGGCTCAGCGAAGGAGAAAGAGAGAAAGAGAGAAAGAGGATGACAGAGATGGATGGAGTGAGGGGAAAGACAGCATTAAGTATGATTGAGAAAGATGATCGAGGGAGGAAGAACGAGAGTTTCCAGAATGCCCTTTTAAGAACATCTTTAAGACAGTGCAGACCTGTGTCTGTTCGTTGTCTCATAAACAGATAAAGGGAAAGCAGAGGAAGAAATGGGAAGATATAATGAAAGACAAAACTTAATGAATGAGTATGAAAGAGAAAACACTTTGAGAGTCTAGTATGTCCTAATACATACTCTGTTTGGGGTCCGAGACAATGGCTCAAACTGTCAACATTTAGGGGTATGCTAGTTTGGAGATACACTCTCAGAAATAAATGTACAACAGCTGTCACTGGGGCGGTACACTTTTGTTCCTATTAGGTTCTAATATATACACTTTCAATACCAATATGCATCTTTAAGGTACCACAATGGACAATTTAGGTACAAATATGTACCTTTTGAAAATGTACCGCCCCAGTGACAGCAGACCTGTACCTTTGTACCTTTATTTATTTAGTGTAGGCTACAAAACCTAGGTATATAGACTGAAAAGAGGCTGAGAGCATGTGGAAAGATGGCACAAATGAAAGCAGTTGCTCACCTTTCCCCTGGAGAGGTCAGGAGGCTTATGACCGGAAATAGAAAGGAAGGAAAAAGAAGGATAGGAAATGTCTACACCCCCAATCCCCCCCCCCCCACATCAAAACCATGACTTGACGGACAAGCACATTTCTTAAGAAACTGAGCAGCACAGAGTAAGAAATGTGAAGTGGCTGAGAGAAAGTGGCAGCTAATGGCTGACGATGGAGGTAAGGTCCGAAAGAGGTCTCCATGTCAGGTGAGTTTGTGTATGTGAGGGGCGAGGGCGAAGAGGACTTCACTGACCCTTGACAGGAGCCATAGTTATAGGAGCAAGGGGGTCAACAGGTCATTCAAAGTAGATACACTGAGACTTTAAAGAAACTATTCATGCAAACATCAAATTCTGACTTTCTTTACAAGATAATGCTATAGACACAAATTACGTGATTAGATTGAGTCAGAGTTCCCAATTCAGTTCGATTAATTTGAATATATGTCCAATACAGTACGGCGTCAATTTTCCTTAGGGGAGAAAAAAAACCTCAAATACACATTAATGACGTTGCAATTTAGTGCATTTAAAATATAATACGTTTGTGTACTTTACATGTGCTTTAGTGTGTTAGTCAACACATCAAATTAAGTGTAGTCTCAGTGTGTTATGGTCACTGAGGTAAATTATAATGTAGTGTGACAAGCTTTTTTATTGACTTTCAGAGATCAGACTTATTAGCCATTAAATTGGAAATGATAGCTGATAGCATAGACATGACATGACATGAAGAAAAAAAAAAAGCATAGGCTAAAAGATCTTGGAATTTAATAATCGATATTGGTTCATCAAAATTTAAACTGATTAAAATTGATTATTCACTATTGCAAACCCAACTCTATTGTGTACTGACCCTCATAGTGTTCCAAACCTGTTTTGAATCTCTTTCTTCAATATAGAACACTAGATTATAAGAGGTAGATGGTCCAAGCTTCTCTTTTCCGTACAGTGAATACAAACAATGTCAGACCTGTCAAACCGGACAATAATACTATAAAATGTTAATTTTTATGACTAATTGAAAATTGTTATATATATATATATATATATATATATATATATATATATATATATATATGTGTATATATATATATATATATATATATATATATATATATATATATATATATATATAGCATCATATTTTGAACAACCAACACATGATAATTTTCAAAAAAATTTACATTCTTCAAAACATCTTTTGTGTGTAAAAAAGCACACTTACACAGTATTTCCACTAACAACAGCAAAAAAAAAAAAAAAATTAAAAAAAAATATATATATATTTTTTTTTCAATATATATATATATATATATATATATATATATATATATATATATATATATATATATATATATATATATATATATATATATATATTTATATAAAGAGCATTTAAAAATATTTGAAAATCATAAAATTTGATGAAACTTTCATGTGATATAGTTTTAATAAATAATGCAATTACAATATAGTTGTATTGCAATATAGATAAATTACAATATAGTTTCATTTTATTAATATTGAACAGTGTTTCCTTGTTGATAGTTAGTATAAAAAGGCACACACATAAACTATACGAAATCCAAAGTGAAGAATTCGTCTACAGCAATATGACAAGACCAAAAATATAGAATATTGCAAAAAGTTTGTTCCTTTGCTACGTTTATTCATAATTGTATTAAGTCACCACCCACTGACATCGTGTGACAGGAGGCTGGCCAGCTCTAGCTGTATACAGTGTAGAATAAAACTATTAATATATGCTGATGTGACAATGGAAAATGATGTTGGTGATGGGATCAGTCATTCCGCAGAGGAAGCTGAGGGTGTTCTGCTGACATGATATGCGATTATGAATATTAATTATTGAAGTGCAGCAAGAAGTGAGGAAATGTGAACCTGGGGCGGAAGCACTTCTGTCTGAATCAGTCTCTCTCACTGTTGAGTGTAGAGTGGACAGGACCTAATAGCACATCCAGAAAAACTTACTCAAAGCTTTTGCTAAAGTCTCTGTTGAGCAGTTTCAAGATGTCCTCAGTTCACCTATCTATCTATCTATCTATCTATCTATCTATCTATCTATCTATCTATCTATCTATCTATCTATCTATCTATCTATCTATCTATCTATCTATCTATCTATCTATCTATCATTCTACCTATCATTCTCTCTGTCCATAAGGCCTATAAATCTACAAGGACTTGTAAATGCTTTCAGAACATTCCAAATATTGCTTTTCTAGTGATACAATTGCATTCCATACATTTATTTGAATTTCAATTCATTATAATTTCACTTCCTTAAAATCTTGTTTGCTACATCAGTTCAAATTCAATTCAGTTCAATTCATGTTCAGAAATTCCCCCACCAAACATAATATTTTTATTGATTCCAGCATTTAAATGTTGCCAGATGGGCAGCCTTATGGTTAGAGACCTGGACTAGTTACTAGAAGGTCGCTGGTTTGAGTCTTGGTGCTGGCAGGAGTTGTAGGTGGGAGGGAGTGAATTAAAAGCTCTCTCTTCCACCCTTAATACCCAAGGCTGAAGTGCCCTTGAGCAAGGCACAGAACCCCTAGTTGCTTCCCAGGCGCTGGATCTATGTATAGCTGCCCACTGCCCCGGGTGTGTGTTCACTTCTCACTGCTCTGTGTGTGCACTTGGATGGGTTAAATGCAGAGCACCAATTCCGAGTATGAGTTACCATTCTTGGCAAATGTCTTCACTTTCATTTCCAATCAAGCTATAATTATGTCAAAATATGCAAAAAGTGTCAATAGGATTTAATACATAAAGTACTAGCTAAAAATAACCCTAACAAATGAATTGGCAATTTTATTCCTGCAAGGTAAAAAGTGTAATTTCTATCAAATAATAAATTGAGTGGGAAATTAAAATGTTCAAAAAATAAAAATACATTTAAAAAAATTAAAATAAAAATAAAAACAGGACTACTGTGTATGTAGGTTGGACATTGTAAGGAGACAAATTACAGTATTGAGAGTCTGAAAAATTTGTTTTAAATCCACAGAGACAAAAGGGCATGTAAGACACACAACTGTGTGTTATTTACATCTGAAATACAAAATGAAATAAAAAAAAAAAATAAAAAAAAAATACAAAAACCATATTTTGCATGACATTTGTCTATTTATGCAAAAGCAGCACCAACTGAGCATTGATTAGGTCAGCTAAAAAATTATTTTGTTAAACGAGTCTGCGCCTATTCACATGGATCAGTGTCTCTAGGAAATGGGAAAAACAGACTGTGAAAAAAAAGCAAGCATGCAAAGGATTCCAGACACAAACAGACACAACTAAATAAATACAATGGAGACACACTGGAGAAACAGAGGAAAAAAAGATCATGGAACACATGATTTACACAAGAAAAAAAAACATATCCTGACACACACACACGCATTCTCAGAGGAAGCAGCACACACACACACACACACACACATTCATGCTAGGGTGGCCCTTATTTTTAGACTTTTGAAATCTTCTGCTCTCACCCGCCTAGTCAACGCCCCTTCATAAAAAAAGGAAACATCACAAATTGCAGAGATTGGACTACATTTGGACTGTGCTCAACAACATTGAAATTCTGTCTTAATGACCATAACACCCCTAAATAATAATTATAATTAGACTATTACTAAACTGTGAATATATTTAAAAACGAGAACACAGTGTTGTTAGTCTTAAAATGTTAAATTACTTCAGTACTGATGAGCACTTACATGTAGCACTGTTGCGCTTCAGGCGTCCCGAGTTCGAGTCCCAGTTCGTGGACCTTTCCCAATCTTGTCTCCCTATCTCTCACACACTTTGCTTCCTCTTCACTTACTGTCCTATCGAAATAAATGGATAAAACGGCAAAAAAAAAAAAAAAAAAAAAATCTGCTCTGCATTTAACCCAACCAAGAGCACACACATCAGTGAGTAGTGAATACATACATACAGAGAAAAATGGGCAACCATTTGCTCCAGCACCCAGGAAGCAACAGGAGGTTCGGTGTCTTGCTAAAAGGCACTCAGTCATGGTTACTGAAGGTGGAGGAAAGTGCTGTACATTCACTCCCCCACCTACAGTTTCAGTACTGAGAACCCATGATCTGTGGGTTACAAGTTTTACTCTCTAGCCACTAGGCCACAACTGGCCCTCAAAAGTTTATCAGTGAACAAAACCTCTGCTAAAAGATACATTCTGTGAGCATTCCCTAAATGGCATATTATCTGGATGTTTTTTTTAGCATACATTACATACCTCTAGTGGAGAAAAAAAATGAGGGGGTGAGAGGTTAACATTTCCAGTAATAAAATAAAATAAAATAAAAATGTGCCCACAAGGATAAGGAATGTGGATATTGTCATATATGTGGAGACATATTTCCCCAGAATAAGGTATACCTTGAAACAAACACACACACATACATAATGCAACCAAGAGAGAAAAACCTCAATGTTTCCTCTTGAATAATCATCTTAATGGTAAATAAAATGCACCTTATAATGTAATTATAATGCAAAGATGTATAATAAAATACTGTATCTAGCTAAAGTCAAAAGCACATACAAGTGGGCATGAGAGATGGTGTGTGGGTGATAGAAAAAGAAAGAGAGAGAGAGTGTGTGTGTGTGTGTGTGTGTGTGAGTGATATATATATAGAGAGAGAGAGAGAGAGAGAGAGAGAGAGAGACTGAGCAGTGTCTGTAAACCCAATATCCTCTGTGGCCCCAGGGGCTGGGAGTGCACAGCCAGTGCAGGAAGAGATGGGCTGCATTATCCACATCAAAGCTCTGAATTATCAGCCATAATCAATGCCTTTGCATTACAGCCCCTGCTCTCCCAATGCACTGTACAACACAGCAAGGCCGTGGGATCATCCGGGGAGAGAGAGAGAGAGAGAGAGAGAGAGCAAATGAGTGAAGCGGAAATGTCATTATGGGGGGATGTAGGTATTGGTGGTGTTTAGCACCTTGCTGATGGGTGTGGGATGTTATTTTTGAATAGGTTCTGCCAAATTTGAGCTGAAGATCTGAACCGATATCTGATTACGTCATTATCTGTTATTGCATCTCATCTTTGTAAACGTTGCAGTAATGTGAAAACAAGCTGCTTGTCTTTCAGGGCAATCATATATGTTTTATTAAATAGTCCACTGGTGATATTATATCTAACAAATTATATTTTTGAATTTCAGCATAACTACAGTACATACACATTGACTATATAACCTAATAACAAATACATATATGTATATATATATATATATATATATATATATATATATATATACATATATACATATATATATATATATATATATATATATATATATATATATATATATATATATACATACAAGGTAATTGTTTGCATTTTGAAAATGATTGTCATAGGAAGCATTTAGAGGGAAATACTTTCATTTACTCCATTTTATGATACGAATGAATCATAATGATAGTCAAGCTGCTTTCAGATGTAATGACCTCATTGTTCGATTGGTGGGGAAGTTTAATCGCTGTCCTGTGATAGAAAGGAGAAGTTGTTATTTAGCGCCCTCTGGGGACTATATTAGCTACTTCTTGACTCTTTTCTATACCTACTTTTTACCAATTTATTCTATGGTTATTATTGTTGACTTTTGGTTACTTGAAACTAAATTAACTTTAATAAAGTAAAATATGGAATAATTTTTATTTAAGCTAATTTAATAGAATAAATAAATGAATAAAATCTTTTTAGACATATAAAAAAAGAAAAAGAAAAGAAAAACTGAACACATTTTGTAAAACTTTAGGCAGAAAACATAAAAAAAAAATTTAATATAAAATATTCACTGTATACAAATAATAGTAAAATAACACTGATTCATGCTGAAATAAATGTTATTATTGCAATGTGTAAAATTCCAATCTAAATATAAGTAGAAAACAAAGCGTTGTACTGTGGAGCTCAGAGAAATAAACACCCTCAGGTGTCAAGAGGACAAAAATCTTTATTTCAAGCACAAACAGTTACAACATGTAAAGTTACACCCACAAAAGAGATAAATGCTGCAGATGTAACGCACTGTAAAGTCGAAGAATTTAAAGGGCACTCCAACACATTTCAGTAGATAAGATGCATTTAGTCAGGATATCACATTAAACATTTTTTTTTTTTTTTTTGAACTCAGCATTATTTTACTGTTCTAAGAGAAGAATATCTTTAGTCACATCAAGATATTGAAAAAAAATGTCTACATATCCAAGTTACCTGTAATGCTACAATCTACCACTTGATGACGTCACAAACCATTCGTTCTTTGCCACTCTCAAGTCACAGTCTTGCATGCCACTAACAATGGCACTGTAATAAAGTAAACCTAGAAAACTCCACACTCAATACATACATAGCCATTTCCCTTCAAGTGTAAGTCTTATGAAGAATGATAAAGGGAAAAAAAAGAAAAAAAAAAAATTCATGCAGACATTGCAGAAACATTCAGTGCATCATGACAAAACATCCCAGCAGTTTCAGATTATAAAAACAGAAATGTTTATGGAGGCCCTATAGCTGTCAGCGTTTACTTAGCAGTTTTTATGTTTGTAAATTTTATGTAATAATAATAATAATAATAATAACCAATGTTTAGATATAGGACAAAACTGACCATTTGACAGATTTAACTTTCCATACAGTATAACGGTGAGAATTTAGATGGCTTACAGAAATCATTTTTAGCCCATGTTCTATTAACCACTTTTAAACAGTAAAACCCCTCACCAGCTAAAATTAAAAATCAGTGGTCTCCCGAAGCATCTGCCAGACTAATAAGCAAGTAGATATTTGGCATTGGCTGAATATTGTGTTGGCGCCTCCTTGTGTCAGTTACAATATCTGACAGCTTTAGATAATGTTATTTTCTGTTTTAAAATATTCCTTATTTTTGTGTTTGCCTTTTCTATGGTTTCCATATACACAACTGTTCCAAAGTTTGGGATCTTTTTTTTTTTTATTATTATTATTATTATTATTATTTTAAATGAATAGTTTAAGAAAGATGCATTAAATTGATCAAAAGTAACAGTAAAAAATTGTGCATTGTTACAAAAAAATGCATATTTCAAATAAATGCTGTTATTCTAGTTGTTGTTTCTATTTATTGAAAAGATGTGGAAAAATTATTGAGAAACAGTATATAACAATGATTTCTGGAGGATCATGTGACACTGAGGACTGGAGTAATGGCTGCTGAAAATTCAGCTTTGCATACCAGATATAAATTACATTTTAAAATATATTAAAATATAAAACAGTTATTGTAATTCCAAAAAAATATTTCACAATTTTTCTGTTTTTAATGTTTGATAAAATAATAGCATCCTTGGTCAGACTTTTATATTTCTATATAGTGGGTCATTCCTGTTCCCCAGATATCTGCATGGGCCATTGAAAACATGCATCGGTCGAACACTATGACATATATGTATAATTTTCTACATAAAGCATCACCTCTGTGACATAACAATAAAAAAAAGAAAATAAACTGGCATAATTAATACACCCAAATGAATAAGAAAATCAACAAAACCAGCAATCACCTTTTACATTACAGACAATGCTCAACTTTTATTCCAGTCAAGGTAAATGATAATTGCAAATCATTTTTCGCCAAATATTTACATGCTTACAATAGTATTGACTAGAGATTACTAAAGGTTGTGGTGCATCATATGAAAAGACGACTCAACAATATAAAAATAACTATCAGTAGTCACACGGTATTGTAATAAACAAGATACTTCTGAAAGACTTTGTGTCAGCTGTTTTAGTTCTTACATCATACGGCATTATCCAATTCCAAAGCATACAATCTAAAAAGTCAGCGCAACCATCACCAATAGGAGCCACTGGAAAGAAGGCAGCATGTAGGGAGAGAGGAGGGGAATGAGATTTGGATGGGGAAAACAGGGAGGCCTCTTGAATTTCTTCCTGTTCATTCCTGTCAGAAATAAACAGTTTAAGGATTGGTAATAACAGAACACAAACAGTTGGAATTCACCAGACAGTTGCGCCACATTTGCATGCTGTATTTTAGTGGGAAAACGTATTCTTATTCAATTACCAACTGATAGCTATCTTATCTAACTTTGGGAATTCCCCAGTCAGCGTTTACAATTGCTCGAGATTTGTTTTGCATGGTAGTATGAATGATAAAATGTTGCTGGCAAACTTCTCGGACTTTTTTCGTAGTAAATTTTGAATTTCAGCCCAGTCTGTCCTCATTCTGATATGAATATGTGGAAACTCAGTGGAAACAGACACGCTGGCTTCCTTCCCAGAATATACACCCAGAAATGAGACCAAAAATCCTTTCCCAAAATATGACTACAAGATTTGTCAGCTCAACACATTCTGTAAAAGACATTCTGGCACTGTAGGTGTCGATGGAAACATTCACAGGGCTATAGACCTGAATCATACAGCTCATGTTGGAGTTTACGCTTTGTCTTAGGGGGGGTGAAATGCTATTTCATGCATACTGAGTTTTTTACACTGTTAAAGAGTTGGATTCCCATGCTAAACATGGACAAAGTTGAAAAAAAATAAGTTGTACGTTTGAACACAAGTTTGAAACATGAACACAAGGTTTGTCACAAGTTTCAGAAAGTTTTTTTCGAGTATGGGTCTGTGTGACGTTAGATGGAGCGGAATTTTCTTTATATGGGTCCTAAGGCACTTCTGCCGGAAGAGCACGCGCTCCCGTATAGCAGAGCACTGAGAGGCTGAGCACAGACATTCATTCACTGATCAGAGCGAGAGCATCGCAAAAAGTCACAAAAGAAGTGTGTTTTTGGTTGCCAGGGCAAGACAACCCTGCACAGATTACCAAAAAAAAAAAAAAAAAAAACAGCATTAAGGGACCAGTGGATGGAGTTTATTTTTACAGAGCATCAACGGAGTTGTGCAAGTGTTTTTGTTTGTTCCCTGCATTTCGAAGATGCTTGTTTTACAAACAAGGCCCAGTTTGACTCAGGATTTGCATATCGTTTATTTCTTAAAGATAATGCAGTCCCAAGGAAAAAGGGTCACGATCGTGTGTTGGAACCGCATGCCTTGAGTAAAACTGCTTCAAATATCTCTGTGTTATTAACTTAGCTATCGGCGCGTAAACACATCAAGTAAACAACATGCGATGTTGTCATCAAACTGCACTTTCCACATGTACAGCTTTAAAAAAAAAAAAAAAAAAAAGACGACAAAGTGGAACTTTGTATATATTTGCTTAGCGGTTTTGGAAAATGACTGTTTCAATACATACCACATAGAGACGTCGTTGCTGATGCTGCTCTTGTTAAATTTCAGCCTCGGGATCTGATTCTGGATCATAAATATACGCTGAATCTGACTGTAAGCCATGGTTTGTTTTGGATGTTTTTTTCCTCACGGTAATGTCACAGCTTCCAAACGCTCTCAACGCAAAAGCCTACTGCCGCTTGTGATTCTTTAGCTCCGCCCACACGTCACGCCTCCAGCCGGTCGTGTTTTTCCAGGAAAAATCGGTACAGATTATCTTTCTCTTATGAATATAATAAAACTAAAGACTTTTTGGAGTTATGAAGGATGCAGTACTACTCTATAGGTACTCAAGATTAACAGGATATTGAGTGAAAACGAGCATTTCACCCCCCCCCCCCTTTAAATTATAACAAGTGCAAAATCAAAGCACCTATATTTTCAGTGGTCTTTTGTTGTGCTTATAAGCCCAATTAAAGGACCAAGGTAAAAGGCATTTCTACACTGCACCTACAGAAATATGTCACCTTCCACACAATTTCAAGTCTTACAATCTAGATGACTCGCGAGGTGACCCCCGTACTCTCGATGACGACAGTTCTGTCCTCTTTAATGGGTGCGGTATACTGGTAGTCGTCACTCAGAAGACCCAAAAGAGGGTACTGG
Source organism: Carassius auratus (assembly GCF_003368295.1). Taxonomy (NCBI): domain Eukaryota; kingdom Metazoa; phylum Chordata; class Actinopteri; order Cypriniformes; family Cyprinidae; genus Carassius; species Carassius auratus. The sequence goes on from NW_020523497.1 coordinate 1,010,950, forward strand.
TTCATGTATCTGTTCCACGATAGGAAAAAGTTTAAAATGATGATTAGGACTGAACTGCAGTTTAGTTCTCACATGGTACTTATATGCAATAAACATACACACACCTCTTGGTAACCACAGTCCTCGTTGTACTGCTGGAGTCGTCGATCTTCTGCTGTTTGAGTCGCCTGATTTCCTGAGAGTGCAAGGTCATAGGTCATTAGGAAAGAAGGAAGGTTATCTGTTCAAATTGTGAAATGAATTCACATTCCTCAAGAGTAATGAGCCTGAGCTAACCCAGAGACGGAAGAAAATGAAAGAATCTCAACTATGACATTCTTGCTCATAATAAGTCGATCAAAAGAAGCAGTATCTGTTTTTAATTTAAGGAATGAAGGAGGAGGTGGGCATTTTTTGACATTTTTCTAAAATGTACAATTATCTCCCCTAAATGTTTGATCACAGTGCAATATTGTAACATAAACATAATTTTTGATTAAATTATATAAATAAATAAATATAAAATAAAATAAAATTAAGTTGCTCCAACTAATGGATTTGGAGACTTGGAACCAATTTATACAGTTTTTCAGTTCAAATCAACATCTATCATAGCACACGTTAACTTAGCATGTATAATGACCAAGAAAAAAAAGCTTCAGTATTCCTCAGAAAGAATAAAAACAGCTAAATGCAATTTTAGAATGCGATTCCCCAACACTGGTTACATAGCATGACAGAAAAGGGTCAAAAAGGCGACGACTCAACACATTGAGCTTTATGTTTTTCCAGCAGGCATCAAAGCTGTCGTATTTTGGTCAGTGATGACGGCTATAAGTAACCGAATCATTATAAAAGGAATCATTAGGAAAATTTCACTCATCCGCATCACATGGAAGAACTGATAACAACTGCAGTGCATGCTTGTTAAAACAACATTGACAAAGCATTTTATGTCTGTATAATAGTGTTGACGTACCTCCTCCTGGCGTCTGATGAGAGTTTCACGTTGTTCTAGTTTAGACAGAAGCTCAGAGATACGTATCTCCAACCCGCTGTCAGAGGTCTGTGTAGTGGTGCGCTCGGTCTGGATCTTTATAAGCTGAGTCTAGAAAATAATAAATAAATAAATAAATATATGCTATATACATTGAATGTAGAATTTAGTTTTATATGTATTGAAGAATTCTACACTATCGTTCACAAGTTTTGGGTTCAGTTAGATTTTTTATTTACTTCGTTTTCTTCAGAAAGGACATATTCAACTGATAGTAAGTGCCAGGAAAGACTTAAATATTAAGCAGCACAATTGTTTTTAACATTGATAATGTTTCTTGAGCACCAGATGATTTCTGAAGGATCATGTGACACTGAAGACTGGAGTAATGGCTTGTGAAAATTCAGCTTTGCATCCCAGGAATAAATTACATTTGAAAAACTATTCAAATAAAAAACAGTTTTGATTGGTTGAGTATACGACACAAATTGTTTGGCAACCATACACAGCCTATATGGATAATTAACTATATTGCTGAATGAAACTATTTATTGAACATCTGAGTCTTTATCATATGGTCATGACACCATTTAATAAAAGCAATAAGCAACTTAAGGCTGTGTATTATACCAGCTTTACCGTAGTTAAGTGGGTTTAGTCTAGAAACACCATCATCATTTAGTACATTGAGTACCAATTCATCTCAGTTCAACACATTCATTCAACTCCTTTCCATTTTTAGTTTTCCTCCTAGGGGTGCCCATATTGACCATTAAATGTTCAGACAACGAAGGGCGGTTGTCATTTTGGAAAATTAACCAAAATGAGCATCCCTATTTCCTCCTTATTTACCCGCAGATTCTTGAGTTCTCTTTCCTTCTCCTCTCGTAGATCTCTCAGCATCTGTTCATACTCTCTGGACAGCTCCTGTGTTTTGATTTGGACAGTGGAACTACTGCACTGCCCTGCCAACTATAGAAGAGATAAATCCAATAAATATGACTCTACACAAATGAATTTACACAAGATACAAGACTGCTTATAATAGCAGTATTTAACAACAATACTAAAACATAATATGAATAACATAAGAATAAGTTGGACTGGGTGAGAGATTTATTTGGGCTGTGAGTTTGCAGTGTGAATTCAATGAGTTTAAATGTCCATGCACAAACATGCAGTGTTACCAGTCTAGTTTGCGTCATGAACAACTGACTCTGTCGGTGCTTTTAATGAAAAGTTTAGTGAAACATGCCAGCAGTGATTGTAACTCAATGAACCATCCATTTAATTTATGTATATCTGGAAATGAACGGAGAACTACTCTTTAGTTATGTCATGTGTATGACAGTTTTTTTATATATATTTGTGCATGTAACAACATGCAGGCTTAATTAAATGTACACTTTCACAATCAGTTTTTGTGATAAGTAGTATTTAAATAAAAAACGTTTTAAAATATTTACAAAAACAGCATTTTTGTTTAGTATCCTGCTAGTGCTTTGCTCGTTTTGGTAACTTACTGAACACATGCGATTGAAATACAGTTCATTTTGAGATTTGCCCACCTTCTTCCTGAGCAGATCGTTCTCCTGCTCCAGGGCCTTCTTGCTACCCTCCAGTTCTTTAATACGGAAGTCTTTGCTGGGGTCTTTGCTCTGCAAGGTCAGTAACTGACTTTCTAGAGTACGCTGAGCATTATTACTTTCCTTCACAGTAGCCTGAGAGAAAGAAAGACATGAAGCTCAGAGATGGATCTACATTTATCATATAATGTCATGAGTGTTATTGATGTTGTATTTTTTGCAGAAGTTATGAAGGGCAATTGAGTGACGTTTTATGGTGGCGCCCCCTACCTGCAGTTGTCTGTTGTGCTCCCGTACGGTCTCCATCAGTCTGTCATATTGCTGAGCCTGATCTGCCTTGAAGCTCAGATCTCTCTCCAGCTCCTCCTTCTCACTCTCCAGACGCTGCACGATAAAATTAACACAATAAATCCAAATGCTACCAACCACATGACGCATGGTTAAGGTCATAAAAATAGAAGGGAGCAATGCTTTCCGTAGTTTCAGTTTAAGGCTAAATGTTTCATGCAAATTTGTCTGCTAACAGGGACAGGCTGAAATCTTCAAAAATCCCTGAACAACTTAAAAAAAATATTGATTCAAGTTTTATTTAAATTAAATTTTGTGAGAAGAAAGGGACAGTGATGAATGTTCAATGGTCATAATTAGAGGTGCATGGTTAATCAAAATAAAATAAAAATTGTGAAATGCCTGGATAATTTTTTTAAATAATGTATGTGCTGCATACTTTAGAGTAAAGCACATAAAAAGCAAAGCATTTATTTTTCATGATCCAGTATTTGAGTAAATCCTGTTTCACATGAAATCATCTCTGCCTCTGCTCTGAGTTTGAGTCATTTGGCCAGGCAACATTCGTAAACAATCTTTCCTTCTTGTAATGAGAAGCGATTATAAACGGGCTGTTGTCAACAAAAAAGAAGCTTTAAAGGGGTCATCTGATGCGATTAAAATTTTTCCTTTCTCTTTGGAGTGTTACAAGTTATTGGTGCATAATGAAGATCTGTAAAGTTTGAAAGACTAAAGTGTCAAATCCAAAGAAATATTCTTTATAAAAGATAAGAATCAAACTCGCCCTCCTAAAACGACTCCTCATTCTGACAAGCCTCCATGACAAGCCTACATCACGATGTTGGAAGATTCGCATATTGCAGCCCAAATGTTCAAGAAAGGCAGTGTAACTTTTATTCTCCCTGTTGCCGCCGCTGCCATGTTGTGGGGATGCTGTTTGTTTCTTTGTGAAAGCGAAACTAATTTGTTTGGCCTTCCAAAAGAGGACATACCTAGAATTCCGTGGTTAAGTTGTATTTACAACACTGTTCCAGAAAAGTTCAACCCAAATATTCAGATGTGTGCAGCGCATTTTACAGAGGACAAGGACTGTTTCCTGAACCAGTAGCCAACAATGCTTCTCTGCACAAAGGTTGGTTCTATAAAGTGGGGCAATTCCAACTTTGCAAGAACAGTCTGGCACTTCTGACTCACAACCTGTAAGTATGTATACATATTTAAAGAATTTGGTACTGACTATTCAAACGCGAGTTTTAAGCAGTGCGTAGTGCTTGTTGTTTGTCGTTTCTCGGCTCACAAATGCAGACATGCTTTTATGTTTATGTAGCGCAATACGCAATGCAATGCATAAAAAGACAATACAAGTAATTATAAATCAATAATTATTTCCCCACTGGATACAAAAAATGCTTCGTTTGTAAGGGGTTTTATTGGTTTTGTCTCACACAGAGAAAATTATATGAATATGACAGTGGGCAAATGCATAAAGCGCAGCATAATTTGAAATCATGAGTTTAAAGTTTAAAGTATTCAATTCACACAGACCGACCATCACACAGAAAACTTACAAGATCTTACTGCTGGATTCGACCAAGTTTGCAAGGTTTGTGAAAATAAATGTTCATTAGTCATTCAAAGATTTGTTTCAATTATATTAAAGCATATTTGTTTAATGCTGATGGCAAATGTGAAAGTAGTATAATATTTGCCTTTCTATTACTAATAATATAAAAGTAATTGTTATAATACTTTTAATATACATTAATTCCTTTGTTTAACCCTTCTATCTGATTATTAGACAGACTTCTATCTGTATTAGACAGAACTGTTAACAACGAGTAATCAAGAGGGAGAATGTGAGCTGTGTGTGCTCAGGTGCTGCCATTCTCAGCGCCGTCAAAATAAACTCAAACAGAAAAACGTTTCGGCTTGATGCCGATATTTGAAAAATGACAAATATCTGCTGATATATCGGTCGACCACCAGTAGTTGTAGTAGTGTTTTATAGGCATAATGATACATCACTTTTTTAATAATAATAAAAACAAATCATAATAAAATAAAATAATTCAGCCCTTGTCATAACATAAAAAATATATGAAAGCAGAAGACCACAAATGACAAATCATGACCAGTCAGATATCACTGACACATGAAGTGCACAAGTGCGTTCAGTGTACTTCTGTGTATTTCAGTGTATTTCTATGTTCTTTAAAGGGGGGGTGAAATGCTATGTCATGCATACAGTTTTTTACACTGTTAAAGAGTTGGATTCCCATGCTAAACATGGACAAAGTTTCAAGAATTAAGTTGTACGTTTGAAGGAGTATTTTTGTTCCAAATTTCCTTATATGGGTCCTGAGGGCACTTCTCCCGGAAGAGCGCGCGCTCCCGTAGAGCAGAGCACTGAGAGGCTGAGCACAGACAATCACTGATCAGAGCGAGAGCGTCGCGAAATGTCACAAAATGAGTGTGTTTTTGGTTGCCAGGGCAAGACAACTCTGCACAGATTACCAAAAGAGAAACAGCATTAAGGGACCAGTGGATGGAGTTTATTTTTACAGAGCATCAGCGGAGTTGTGCAAGTGTTTTTGTTTGTTCCCTGCATTTCGAAGATGCTTGTTTTACAAACAACGCCCAGTTTGACGCCGGATTTGCACATCGTTTATTTCTTAAGGATAATGCAGTCCCAACGAAAAAGGGTCACGATCGTGTGTTGGAACCGCATGCGGTGAGTAAAACTGCTTAAAATATCTCTGCCTCCTTGTTAGTGCGTCCGCCTCCCATTCAGAGACCCGGGTTTGAGCCCCGCTCGTAGCGAGTCGTTGCTGCTGCTGCTCTCGTTCAGTTTCAGCCTTCACAGCTGTCACAGCTTCCAAACGCTCTCAACGCAAAAGCTTACTCGCGCTCGTGATTCTTTAGCTCCGCCCACACGTCACGCCTCCAGACGCTCGTGTTTTTCCGGGAAAAATCGGTACACACTATCTTTCTCTTATGAATATAATAAAACTAAAGACTTTTTGGAGTTATGAAGGATGCAGTACTACTCTATAGGTACTCAAGATTAACAGGATATTGAGTGAAAACGAGCATTTCACCCCCCCTTTAAATCAACCGTGCACAAAGCTTAATTATAAGTAATTAACTTCAGTTGATTATTTAAGTGAGTGAATAATTAGTGAAAATTATTAACTCAGACACTGACGTAGTTGCTGAAGTCTTCAGTAGTTGTTGATCACACCATGTTAGCTAACCGACTGAAAAGATGTGTAATGTATTTGCAATGACACAATGATGATGGTTTATGTTTAACTAAACTTTTTTCAGCCAAACAGGAAATGAAAGTTCTGGAAGAGTCACCACTTGCTGTTGTGATATACATTTGTGATGTCATACTCACCCTGAGATCGTCCTGCATATGCACTAGCTCCTCTCGCAGACTGCTGAACGTGGCCATCAACAGACGCATGGTTTTATCAGCCGTCATACGGGTCTAGATGAGAGAAAGACACTTTGTGTCTGAAACTACTTTCGGTATTTAAAATTTTGGGGTCATTCAAAAACATAAAATAATGATAGCTGATGATGATCAATCTAATTCAAGTTAAATGTGTCACACATATTTCAGTTTCATAATGTGAACAACTGCATATCTACTTTTAACGTATTCCCTTGTGAAGTAAGTTTCAAGTATAATTATAATAATAATAAAAAAATTATTTGCAATAAACTGAATAACTGTGTGGCTCTGTTGTGCCTGGAGGAACATGTGTTCCTGGGACAGGCTCATAAACTAATAATCTACTGCTGTTAGAGGTGTCTGAGGGTGAGGTGTACTGAGAGGTGGGTGGGGCTGAGTGGGAGAGGACAGGGCAGACATTCAGAATGTTTCCATAAGCTCTCACCTGCAGCAGGTAGCGGATTTGCTGCTTAGTCAGTTCAGACACTCCTTTAGGAATGACACTCTCTATATCTTCTTTTTCCACCTGCACACACACACACACACACATACAGACAGACAGACATATACACTTAAAAATTAAGTGTATATATTCTTCAACAAAGACCTGCAGCAACTATATTACTATATTAAATTTACAATACATGCGTATGTGTAAATATCTTAATCTCTTTTTTATATATATCTTGAATGCTTAATTAATAATATTATGTTTCTTGGGAAGCTACATCAAATTATATTTTTTCCCTTTTTCTGCATATTGGTTGCATCACATGACTTTTAAAAATGTAACATTTGTATATATACATATATACAATATACTTGTGTAATATTAAAAAACAGATGATTCGCTAATCGCTGTATATTTACTAAGAAATAATATAATAATAAATAAAATAATAGCATCAAATAATGGATTATGTATTACGAGCTACATAAGGTTTTCTTATCAAGAATTTTATTTAAATGAATGTTCGCCATGAGATCAGGACAGCCCAAAAATAATGAAAATCAAAAACATTCTCATCATAGAAAAAGTGCATTTTAAGTTACTATGTGTATGAATGAACTATATTTTAAATGTATTTTTTAACAAATGTCAAAAAATGCAAAAGTGATATCACTGTCATCGACTTATTTTCATTGCTAATCATAACAATAAGGTTTAGAATTAACTAACTGAAACTTGAAATCCTTTATGCAGCACGGAAAACTTTCAGCTAACTCCACAGGAACTGAACAGTTTGCCGCTCCCTACCTTGTAGTCAACGGTGGGGTCCAGGAGGTGTTTCCTGCAGAGAAAAAGAACAAATTGAATGAGTCAATAAAAAAAATAAAAAAAGCCTTAAAGCAGAGGCGTCCAGAGTTGCTGCTGTTCTCACAATCATTACAAAGGTGTAAATTACAGAACCTCTTAACTTGCAAATGAATCACTGGATTGAATATTGCTCTTAGACTGTTTTGGACGAGGTGTAGAGGTATCAGGTTTTTGATCAGTCTAATGAGTCATTTGAGAAAGTGACTGCAGATTAAGTGAACAGATGAGATTTTCTTTTTAGATAATGGTCTGTAATTGGTTTTCTCAATATGTGTCAAGTCCTCAATCATCTAGATTGGCAGGGTTAATGGTTGCTTAGGCTTATCTGCATGCAAATCTTCAACTAAAACACAATCAATAAATGAAAAGAAGCGCCTCTACCTTCCGCGGATCTTGGCCACATGCTCGGAGATGCAGGTGTGAATATCTGAGTTCTTGCGGTAAACCTCAGCAAGAAGCTCACCAAAGAAGCGGTTGTCCATCTTGGCGACCGGTTCCACATCGATAACCTCGGTCTTAATCTCAAAATGGCCATTCTTTATTTCTCTCTGGTCCACAACTTCCTCTCGAATACTTGAAGTCTCCACAAACTCCGACTGGAAAAAAGGGTGTGAAGACAGGATATTTTGAGTGGGAGTGCAAAACTTTAGTTGAGTTACAAAAGGTGCTTTTGTAACCAACTAATCAGCTAAGCAAACAAATCAGCTACAGGATCAATGCTGCTCTTCCTTGTAGCATGCAAAATGTGATTCTTACATAAGAACAGGAAACTTCACAAGACGCCGACAACCTCTGTCTATGTACGCTTAGAAATTGTTCAAGTATGTGTAAATTATTTACACTAGACTGTGAGTGAGAAACATCAGACAGTCCACACCTCGAGGATTAGTAAGTGAACCACCACACCCCTGCATATCAATCCAGATCAGACACTCCTGTGTGACTTCGCTAACAATAATCTTAAAAAAATCAAACAAAACTACATGCCAGGAGCTGAGTGGACCATAAATATTAAAGGCCTCCTGGGGAGCTGCAAAAAAATGTGACACATGCAGCAACTAAACCTGTTGATTGGAAGGTTCTTTATGCAAATCACCTTCGAGAAAGCATTAGTGGTGGTGGAGATGCACAATATTATTGGCCAATATAAGCATTTTTTTAAATGATCTGCATTGCTCGGATTTTTCAAGGTCAACTCAAATTCATTTGTAAAACGCATTTCACATAATGTTCAAAAGCAGCTTTGCAGAACATTATGGTGTTGTAGTGCATGAAGTGGGGCACACGAGAATACTGTATGTATGTGGATAAAGTTGGACATACTTAAAAATATACTATATATATATATAGTATATAATTATATTCTGCGATAGAAAAAAAATCTGTCATGATAAAATTCAAAGAAGTTATCCACATTTTCTATTGTAAAATATGATGTTTTGATGTCTGATTTCTCTTTTAAAATTGGACAATAGTTAAAGCTTGAGGTGTGTCAGTGTGGTCTGGCTGGATTCCACTGATCTGTCAGAGAGAATCAAACATTTAAGCTTCATTCAGGGTCTTGCTTCACCCAGAATTATAAACGAACTGACACTACATGTGATCTTATGTTTAAATATTTAAATTGCATTGATATAACTGTAAGTCATGTACCCAGATGACATTACTCTAGTCATGATCCGGATCCTTCATTCCTTTGTTTGTTTTCAACTTTATGTCTGAATCTCACCAAAAATTGCCCAGGTCATATTTCACCACAAGATCAAAAGATAAAAAAATATATATTTAAAGTTTGAAATTTATAAAGGCAAAACACTACGGGTAAAAAAACAAAAAAAAACAATGATTTTCAAAAAACAATAAACACCAAAATTTGGCACATTTACTTTTATCCACAGTGCATACAATCTGCACATTTAATTACTGGGTTTGTTTTCCTGGGATTTAAACGTGTGTTCTTAATGTTGCAAGTTCCACGCTTTACCAGACAAGAAACTGCAGCATTCCGAGTGTATCTGTTTTGTCCAAGTAAAAAGTTAAAATTTAACAGTGAATCAAAGAGTAACTTCTGTCCAGGTGTTTGCAGGCGTTCGCATCTGTTTTTGACAGTGGGTGTGTTGGTCCATGAGAACATTCCACACATTCTGTGGCGACCAGTGACAGTGTTAACTGGGTGTGTGTTTGTGTGTACTTGCTACGGAGACCGCTGTGCAAAACCGGTTTAAAGCTGCAACAACAATGAGCCAAGCATGTTAACAGTTGCGCATAATTTGTGGTTTTTAAATGATTAGCTTAAACCTGCCAACCTTGGAAAAATGTTTTTAGTACCATCTGTGTATTTTTGCAATAATAATAATAATAATCTGTGTTCTTCAAGCAATCTTGGGTATTTTCATAATGTATATTTTAGAGATGCATCGATCGATCGGCCAGGGATCGGAATCGGCTGACTTTCTTCATGATCGGCCCAGATTGGTGAGTGACCGAACAAACTCACTTCTTTCCGATTTCAAGCCAGTCCATTTTGTTACAAGCAGCACATGCAATAATGTAACATCAGCCGGTGTTCTGATGATTTGTCCTACCTGGTCAGATTTTCCTACCTCCCAATAAAACAACCAAAAATGCTACTGTAAAGTTATGGTTTATTAATGTCTACACCTACCACAACCCTAAACCTACCCTTACAGTAATGCAAATACAGTAATTATGTGTTATATTCACGGTTGTAGCTAGAAGGGATAGATCTACAGGAAACCAACAATAAATATTATTTTCTCCCAATTAGACTGCGTTTTTATTAAAGTCTACACTTACCCCAACCCTAAACCTACCCTTACAGTAATGCAGATACATTAAATATCGTTGTTTAGCATGAGAAAAAGGACGCGATATTGATGTGCATTCTCACACTGTTCTCTCCAACGACCACTTCTCTTACACACACGTTTCATTCGCTCCAGTTAAATGGTGCTTGTATTGCCCATTATTTAAGTCATTCCCACAGGTTTCTGTAGTATTTCTTACCTGGATAAAAACTTACTTAAGCTTTTTGTTGTTGGTGTTTTAAGAAATGCATTGAAGAAAAGTAGATTTTTGTTTGTATTTGCAGTCAATTATATCTCTTAGAGAAAAAAAATGGAATTGGCAAAAATCGTTATCGGCAGATACCACTAACAAAAAAAATCAGAAATCAGAAATGTTTCTGCCTCATTCTGTGATAAGAAGCAGTGTACATCAGATCAGATCACATTTGAGTAAACATTTGGTCAAACGGTTTAGAAACGCTTCCCTTTTCACAAGACTGTAATGACACATTCTTTTTTTTATTCTCTTTTATTAATGTATGTACATTTATAACACCATACTTTGACTTTCTACTGACTGCCTTATTAGTCTCTCTAGTTTTTACCTTTTTTTGAAAGTCATTAAAACACTATCATGGAGATTTTCTTTTGCTATTTGAGCAAATGAGAATGCAAAAAATATATTTGCGTTAGTCTCCCACTCACAGCTATAGACGTTTACCCAACCATGGTGACTTCTGCTGCTGAGAAACCTGGAAAATGTGAAAAAGGTCCATTACAAGGGAAGATGTTTGGTGTGTGTTGCTTTTTCAAATGCATTATGCATGCTATAAGTGGCAACGTGTTTGCTCATCTGAATGCGTAAACTCAGGGACACACAAAAACAGAGCCAGTTCAGAGAGAAGTAAAATGCACAAAAATGATTTAAATGCAAACTACTACTGTACTGTACTTGCTTAAGAAATCAGTCTTTTTGCGTAGATTAGAGTGACAAATCGTACCAGTGTAGTTTGATGTGTTAAATGTGTACAGGTTGGCAGGCCTGTTAGCTGAATGTAGAGTTGTGTGAATTAAAGATTATGTCTGGGTGTGTTCTTACAATATTAGAAAGATAAGAAATAATCAATGATTGAAACGTACTTTGGACATTAGGTACTTTTAGCATCGTACAAGTCGCAGCAAGTTCTGCACATAGCAAGCAAGGGCACATAAAAGAGTTTAGTGCTTCACAGTTTAGTTTCACTTTCTTTTATATGCAAATACCATTCAGTTGTAATGTTGTACCCTCATTTCCCACAGCAGCATTGAGTAACTTCACAGGAATGCGCAGGAAGTGCTTCATTAAGTTGTAATCCTAAAATAAACATTACAGCAGATCCATACGAAAAAAAATTATAAAGCACCATCTGAAAAATACTTTGTGCTTGGCCTTTAAATCAGCTGTAAGGGTTTTAACTTTAAAAGTGAGCAACATGAAATCATAATTAGGGCTGTGTCATTTGATTAATAATTTTCATCAAATTAATTGTATATGTAAAGTCAAAGACTGAGTCCAAATTAATTAACACAGGACCTATTCTTGTTTTTTTTTTTTTTTTAAGCAAAGCATAAATGTTTAAGTCATTAAACTTTGAAAAACAGGTTCTGGAAATTTACATATGGTTGAGCAGGAAAAATGGTGTACATTTGTATCATGTAATAATTACCCAGGAATTAGGAACCGTAGCTTTAAGTGTCCCTTCACTTTGATGTAAATATATAACTGAATAAACAGTTATATATTATCTAACTTTCTGATAAGCCTATTCGCAAGAATTATGAGAAAACACTGTTTGAAGACAATCATTGCTACTAAATCTGTGACTGTATTTCCTTTCTGGCTTTGACTTTCCACAATACCTTACTGTCTGCAAAATAGGTCAATGTGTGAGCCAAAAGCCTCTCTGTTCCAGTGTAAGAACAGCAGGTCATTGCTTTAATCTACAATGAAAGGAAGGAGGAGGTCAGTTTTCAAGTTGTCTGACCGCAGGGAGCCAGTGGAGAGAGATACAGAGAACATGAGAGATTTAACATTTAAAAGAATGAAGGTACCTTTTTAAGCATTATAAAATAACATTTAAAAACGATCAGTTCTCATCAGCCACTGTAAAACTAAATTTGATTCCAAACTATTCATAAGGTGATGATTATTCTAAATGAAAATAAACTGAATTCCAGAAAATTTTTTACTGTTGTTGAACTTTTTAAAATAATTTTGCCATCTATAATCAAGCAATCCTGGTTCCTTTAGATTACATTTAAAAGACAAATGACTTAAGGTTTTAACAGAATTGAAAACAGCCAGTTCAAATGCTCTCATGGTCCCAGGGACTGTAAGTGTAAAAATATGAACTATATTTGTACATTGTATAATTCCTTTACACCATTAAATTAAAACTTAAAAGGTGCAATAAGTGATTGTCTACAAAACATTTTTTTTTTTGTTATACTGGTTGAAAGTCTCTTCACTTCCCGATAGCAATCATTAAGTTAAGTGGTTTCAATTTATTTATCGGTATTCATATATTCTGTAGGACCAAGAAATGTACCACCAATCAATACGTCCTGCCCAAGTGTTTAAAATAGCTTTCCTACCTGCCTGTAAACATATCTATCTGCATACCTCTGCGCACCCTGTTCGCGCAGACAGAATGTCATTAGTGCATTCACGCACGCTGTGCAGACCGAGCTCGAACATCAACAACCCTTCCTTCCTGGTATTGTAGTACTTTTAAAGTTTCTTGCTGGTTAATGACATATGATGTACTGTAGCCCAGCTGTTCCCGGCATGTCTCTGAGTTAACACACCCGATTCAGATGACCAGCTTGAGCTACATGAATGAACTGTGTTCCAATCGATATGATCCCTACACCATGTTCTTTGCTCCTTACTCCCTGAGCAGGGGTTTACTTCACTTCAGAACATGGACTGGAATTGGGGACTGCTGATGTACCCTATTGTAGTAATGTTGTCTCTAGTATTCTGATCTGTGAGCATAAACGCGTTCAGGGGGCTTAGCTTTGGACGGCGATTGCAAGGAGGCTGGGAAGTTCACTTTCAGTGCTATCAGGCTAATGTTAGCATTTTCCAAGATCTCCCATTGCACATTTAACATGGTTTTGCATTAAGATTTTAGCTCCAAGTCACTGATTTGCAAGAGTCAAACCTAAATCATGAGCTGTCAAGCAGTCAAATCATGGGAAAGAGTCAAAGAATCAAGTATTGGATTTTATTCAAGTTCTTAATTTAAACATCTAACTCTTACAAATTAAAAAGCCAAGTCCTACTAATAATGCATAAAATTTTGATGACATGCGGTTTCTAAATGTTTTTTTTTATTTTTATTAAAGACAATATGCAATTGTTATATCCAATATTCGCCTGTTTCGAGGGACACTGATAGTGTTTTATTGAAACATTGGCACATTATAAAGAGCGATCCAAGCCTCAAGGAATGTTTTGACAAACCACCTCGTTTAAAAAAAAAAAACACCTAATCTCCTAAATATTTTGGTTAGAACTGATTTGAAACATGCTCTTCATTTCTTGAAAAAAAAAAAAAAAACTACCATTTTGGAATTACAGATGTGCTAACTGTCAACAGTGCAATTTCACATATAAGACAAAGACATCGACCTTTACACATCGGAATTTTTTTTTATATTCAAGGTGCTATTTCGTGCAAGACGGCCAATGTAATTTACCTGTTGCGTTGCCCCTGTGGTCTATGTTATATAACTCGAATCTCTGATATATTTGATTATTAATTGTCATTTAACATAGTTGAACCAAAGTCTGACCTTAGCAATTATAACTTCTGTATTATTGAGTCCACTTCACAATAGTTGCTTCAGATCTTGTATTACAACATTAAAGAACCTCAGCATTAAGTTACACATTACACTTCCTTCTCATGAAATACTCAAGAACTCAAGTACATTTTTGCATTCATCACTGCATGTGCCAGACCAATAACATCATAATGACATCATGTGAAACTCCAAATTTCAATGCTACTTCACATTACAAACCTAAAATTTAAGACCCAAGTGTGTTTGAGTGCAAGACGCCTAATTCTAACAAAATCCTCCTTCATGTACGAAACTTGAAGCTGACGATAAGCTCCCCGCTCTTGTCCCAGCATGTCTGCAAGCACAACCCTATGAAAACTCTCTTTAAATCATTGCGTGTAATACTTTTCAAACTGCTTTATGAAAGGCTGATGAATCAACCTTACATGGCACACACTAGACGTTCACATCCATTGGTTAAACTCACATAATGAATTTTCAGCACCAATACAGACCATCATAAAAATAAAGCTGCTAGAAAACTGCTAGAAACTCGCAAAATCAATGCAACCATGTTTTGTCTTCTGTTGCGTACCAACTTTTATGTTTGAAAGACCTGTGAATTTGTACAATTAAAATACATACAATCCTTCAGAAATTAAGGATATGTATAAATGTCAGAGACTGACCTTATGACTCAATACATATATATATATATATAATGTATTCAATAGCTGAAGGATTTTCAGTTTAGAGTCTGTTTTTCAAATTTTAATCTTACACGGTTTCCCATATTTTTTTTTTCATATTTTCATATCATAATTTCATATTTCGATAAATACACACAACATGTAAAAACAAGTACACTGACTTATTATGAAAAACGTTATTAGTGTGATCACAGCTCTGTGGCATGTTAAAATAATATATTACATCATATAATGCAAGGTGTTTATTTGGTAGTACACATTTAAGCTCTTCCAACATACACCTGCCATCTTCTCATCACCTGCAGGCTGGTTGACAGCAACAGTTACATTAAAGGGCAACTCCTTTTAACACTTTCCTTGCAATATTATGACTATTATTGGGTCCAATCTAAATGGGCGTTAACACATTGCCTCTTCTGGGAACTAAAGAGTCCATTCTTTCTGTCAGACACACCCTAAACCCTGCAGGTACAGCACTTGTGCTCAAACACATAAAATGTTGTCTGTCATATTAGCATGTGCGTGCAACTACACACTAAAGCCTGGGTTACATTAAAGCTTGTTCTCCCCGCTCAGCTCAAAAGCCAGAGGCATAAACAAACCCAGAAGAAAGTGTGTGTAATACAGTACCTCGTGTAAAGGCATGAAAGTCAAGTCAAGTGTAAAATAAGGTGTGTGTTTGTGCGGTAACCTTATTAGCAAATACAAACAGTTTTCTGCCTTAAACATTAGTGTTTATATGTGCCTGTTTGCATACACGGTAAACGTTAATTCATTACCTCAGATGGTGCAGGGCTCTTGACTGGACTGGATAACTGGCTAGAGACAGATGATTGTCCATTTATGTCCTGAATACATAAGAAAAAAAAACATCAATGAATAAGGGCTTCTTAAATGCATTGTCTTGTGCTAAAAAGTTAAAATATATATAAAGATAACGTGTTAAAATTATTAACGCATTTAACACATTTGACGCATTTGCCCAGCCTCAGACCTACAGTATCTGGATCATCTGCCATTTCATACAGTCGATTGATGACTAATATGAGGCAGGGGAACATCTTACTGCGTGATGGGGCCTAGAAAATGTCAAGGAATTCAAGATATGGAGCAAAACGCCCGTTTGAGATTGTGTCTCATATTTACATCACATATTTAAGAAATATCACACAAGAAGTAGGCTGTGCAAGATCACACTAGTGCAAATGTGATACTCATCTTATACAGCAGTTCATTAAGAAGTTCATATTGTGTCATTTTAGACAAAATTTTGTCTATTTGCTCAATTTTGCCAACCAGAAGATAAAGACAAAAAAGCATTGTTCTTCTCCGAGGAACCCACAGCAACATTTCATTTCTTAATCCACGTTTTGAATTAATTTGGTGAACCATTTGGCACATTGGCCATTGGCATATGCGTTAGCTTTGAAGTGGCGCTGCACAGACCGATCGGGGTATGAAAAAGTATCGCGAGAGTGATTCAAAAGCACAAGGATTTGTCTGCTCTCTAAGCTCTTGCGGGTCTTTGATGTCACACACCGATCGGTCTGATGGTGATGATCTGCTTCAAGTCGAACAAGCCTAATGATTCAATGAACCGATCATAAAGAACGATTTACTTCACTCCTGAATGAATCAGCCATTTGAACGAATCAAATGAATTAATAAATGATTCGATGACATTAAGGCATTTACCAGTTTAGTGATATCCGGTTCGCAAACTAATCATTTGATGTAACCGGATCTTCTCGAACAAGTTCACCAAATCGAAACTGATTCGTTTAAAATGGTTCGCGTCTCCGATAAGCATTAATCCACAAATGACTTAAACTGTTAACTTTTTTAATGTGTTCGCGAACCGGATATCACTAAACTGCGGTGTTTTGAAATCTCACAAGAGACCCTGAAGAGAAGACATTGCTGAATAAAGTTGTAGTTTTTGCTATTTTTGGACCAAAATGTTTTTTTTTTTTTTTTTTAATTCTAACTGACGCTCTGATGTCACATGGACTACTTTGATGATGTTTTTCTTACCTTTCTGGACATGGACAGTAGACAGTACACACAGTTTCAATGGAGGGACTGAGAGCTCTCGGACTAAATCTAAAATATCTTAAACTGTGTTCCGAAGATGAACGGAGGTCTCACGGGTTTGAAACGACATGAGGGTGAGTTATTAATGACATAATTTATATTTTTACAAAAATAAGTGCACAGTGCAATATAAATTAGATTTAGATACAACTATTTAAATATCTGTAATCTGAGGGTGTAAACAAATCTAAATATTGAGAAAATCGCCTTTGAGGTTGTCCAAATGAAGTTCTTAGCAATGCATATTACTAATCAAAAATAATTAAAAAGTTTTGATACATTTACAATAGGAAATTTACAAAATATCTTCATGGAACATGATCTTTACTTTTTGGCATAAAATAAAAATCAATAATTTTGACCCATACAATGTTTTTTTGGCTATTGCTATAAATATACCCCAGCAACTTAAGACTTAAGTTTTGTGGTCCAGGGCGTTAACGCGAGACTCTTATCAGGCGATAAAAAAAATATCGCCGTTAATCTATTCTCAAAGTTGGGTTGAGAGCTGGGTCTATACTAAGCAAGCTATGATGACTTTCACCTTGATATTTTATATAACCGACTGGCTAAGGCCAGCCTAAAAAGATGCTCAGGACAGTTGACGGGCCACTACTGCGCATCGTCACGAAAGCTTATCTTTTTCACGTGTTTTTAAGCCTTACCGCTTGTCGATTTAAATATTAAAGGTGTCTGAATAAATATAGGTTTGATTGTATATTTCATTTTTACATTGAAGACTATCCAGTGCTATTTTACATTTAATTATTTGGTTTATGTATTACATATACGTACATATTCTGAATGCCTTCGGCAGAAATCGAATGAGCCATTTTAATCTAGATTAATTTCAAGATCACAGTGAGATAAATCTAGATTTAAAAAAATGTATCTATGCCCACCACTAATATATATATATATATATAGCACTGTGTTCTAATTTTTGTAACTTGTGTCCTTAAAAGATTTCATGTTTTTTGTATGTTTGGTTATAAATATTTTATATATATATATATATATATATATATATATATATATATATATATATATATATATATATATATATATATATATATATATATATTTATTATATTATTATATATGTTGCAATAATTATACAAATTATAACAATATCAAACCTAGGTTAATTTATATATAATGTAGCCAATAAACAGTGAAGTGTTTTATAATTTTGTATGTTTTATTTATAGGGAATCTTTTAGTTGCCACACTTTTTACTCCAGTGAAGAAACAGAAACTTTGTTGCCTACAAATAAACTTTTGAACATGTCCACCATTAATGCTCAGAAAAAAAAAAAAGAAAAAGAAAAAAAAAGATATAGTTCAATAAACATACACTGATTAACAGCAGGGTGTGGTATCAAAACGGTTATTTTGTCACAGCAGAACCTGATTTAAAATCGCATATTACAGGCTTTTCAGGCTAATTATCATAAAATTTAGCATACAATAGCATCATACATTGGCTGTAGACCAAATTTTACTGAGAGATGTAAGTCTAGTAATAATTAGGCTAACTAGTAAGGTTTAAAAATGTGACTGCATATTAAATTGTCATATCTGACAATTTGAATTTTTAATTAAATAAATGTTGAGTAGGTGTGACCCATATTGACTAATTGGTCTGTATCCTTTAAGCACAATGTCGTTTTTCATAAAACTTGGTACAATACAATCATGTTTGGTCATCGGGGGCGCTAAAGAAACCTAAAACTTTTGAATGACATGTGTTGACGTTTAACTTCAAACACCTGTATTGACACGACAGCATCTTATCATCAACCTCTTTTCATTTGCCTTTTTTTCTTCACTTTGCCCAACTACCTGGAAACCCTTTAAGCAGTTACATTGTAAATCCTATATATTAATTAATTTAATTATATTTTAATGACATGTAATCTTTCGATACTAATGTAACACAAAAAGAAAGGAAATAATTAAATTGTATACTCACTTCTTGTCTGTAGACATCAGTTTCGTCGACGCTGCTGACGCTGCTCACGCGCTGAACGTTCTGAACGTTCTGGAAGTACACAGGTTGCATGACGCGCGGCGCCTGTCTCAGGTACATGACTGACTCCGCGGGCCGCCGCTGCTGTTGCACGGGCATCAGGTAACGCGCACCCCCGTACATCACGTTGCCGTCCACTTGGCTGTTAATGTACTGGACCTGCTGTAGCTGAGCTCCCGTCTCAACTTGGCTGTTAAAGTACTGGACCGGCTGTAGCTGAGCTCCCGTCTCCACTTGGCTGTTAATGTACTGGACCGGCTGTAGCTGAGCTCCAGTCTCCACTTGGCTGTTAAAGTACTGGACCGGCTGTAGCTGAGCTCCAGTCCCCACTTGGCTGTTATAGTACTGGACCGGCTGTAGCTGAGCTCCCCCGAGTTTTACCGTTCGGTAAGTCGTCGAACCTTCGTTCATCGCGACAGGAGTGGATGTCAAGACAGTCTGTGTGCTCGGTTCCGTCATGGTCATTGTCTTCATTGTCCTTACGCTTTGGGAGTACGGTAGAGTCATTTCTGCGGTTGTGTAAGTCCAGAAAATTAAGAAATACCATTGAAATAAAAATTAGTTAGTTGAAGTTAACGAATCCCTAATGCGTGCCGCTGCCCTACTCCTGAAGTCTCTCCGTTGAAGCTGGTTAAATTAGAAGAGGCGTGTTTCCCTTATTACTCCACCCTCAGCTCAAATATCCAACAATCTGAAACGAAGGCACAGGGAGGACTCAATACTACTCTCCTGCAATACGGTTTCATGACAGCATTTCTAGGACCTAGTTCTGGACAATAGTTCAATTCAATAAAATAATTCAATAAAAAAAGATGTAATTAAATTTTTTTGGCTACGTCCTTCTTTCAACACAAATGTTTCTTGAGCAGCAAATCAGAATATTAGAATGTGGTGACTGGAGTAATGATGCTAAAAATTGAGCTTTGAAATCACAGTAATAAATGTGATTAAAAGGTCAAAAAGTCTTATGTGGGGGCCCTGGAATATTTCCTAATAGGGGGGCTTGGGGGCAAAAAGGTTGAAGGCCACATTATCTTTGGGGAAATACACACTGTATTTTAATTTCGTTTTTTTTAAATCTTTCTAAACTATCTTGTCCCAGCCACTAACCCAATGGCTGGGTAACACAAAACTAACCAGAACTAGAAAAACAACCCAACATATGACCCAACAGGCTCCACCCAGCAGTTGGGTAGAAAAAATAACCCAGCATTTTTTAGAGTATAAGAGACTAAGGCCTAGTTACATGTACACAGGTATTTTTATAAACAGAGTTTTTTCTTCTTCATTTAAATTAAATTTATCATCCATACAAACAGGGTTTAAAACAATCTCCATCCACATGAAAACGTAACATAAAATATTTCCTGGCATCATATCAGGTAGGTGTCTAAACAGGCAGGTTTATGATATGTGTAATTTATAGTCTACATTTCACTAACATTAGGCTATTACTGTTAGCCTTACCCTGCAGTTGGTTCACACACTGTTGGTGGGTAGATATTTAATTCTTCTTCGCTTAATGATAGTTTGGTACACCAACTTAACTGATATTGAATAAGCTTTTGTCTTAGAACCAACGAACAGCCACTAAGTTATTAGGATTTTTGAGCATTAGTGAGGAAGACAAAATAATAATAAATAAATAAATCATATGAATTATGTTTCATTTAAACAAACCCCAAAAATATAAATTACGAGATTAAAAGAAACGTGCTAAGTTTGCTATTGCATAGATTTTTGTGGAGAAATATATATATTTATTTTATTAATTATTTATCACTGGTTTATTTGTTTTTAAAGGGGGCATGGGGCTGATTATAGGCGGACCCCCCAAGAGCCTTGACACAATTCGAACACTGCTGTCAAAAGAGCATGCCAAACCAACAGGTGGCGTTATAACCCTAACCGTAAAGCCATGTTGACCAATCCTGAAAAAAGGTTAGCACAGTTATTAGCAGCAATATTTTGGCTACGTCCAGTGTTAGTCAGACTCGCCTTATGTAAATAAAGTTGCACAATCTCATGTCAAACAAAGATAACAGTGCGCACTCTGACATCACAAGCCAATACCTCTGGTTTCACCGTTTACATGACAACACTGCAACCAGATTTTCTGAAAATCTTCACCTTAGCAGAATGTTCAGTTTGAGTGACCTGATCCTTTGTTTGGGTGTGGACAAATGGCCAAACCGCACATAAAAAGCTACTGCTTCGAAAATACACGTGTTTGTGTTGATAGAGCTTAAGAGAGAGTTAAAGAGCCTTCAAAGAACTATGCATAGGGCTTAACGGGTTCTTTGTATGGCAGTGGTTCTATATAGCACCTTAACCACCCCAAAGAACCGCTGAAGAACCAACTTTTGTGTGTGTGTGTGGATTTTTAATGTAAGAGCTGGATTGAACATGAGGGTGTGAGGTGGTGTCAGCAATCTATATTTATTATCCTATTTAGCTGTGCAAAAACAGTACATTATGGCACAAGTCATTCTATCAAAGGAAACTGAATTTAAAAGCAAAATACTGAAACAAATTAAGTTAATATTTCAAGAGGGTTACCAATGTGTATGTTTAGTGTTAGGGATTGATTAGGACAGTAATTAAATGTTTACAAATTAAACAACTAAATAATTACTTAAAAATAATACTACAAATAAATAATTTAATATAGCAAATTATAAAAAAACTATAAACTGCTAATACATACATGCATACAAAAAAAATTTACAAAATAAAATGTACAATTTATAGGGTCCTAGAACTGCATTCCTGAACCTACAAACTCTGGTATTGCAGGAATACCCTACTCCAGGGAGGAGGTAAAAGCTGTCGATCCCTTTCAAGGGAACTTCAAACTGCATCCTCTATGGGGAATACCTCGTCGTGACCCGTGCCTGAAGCATACATTGAAAATCCACCAACGAGTTGGCTGGCGACAGTCT
The DNA here is from genome assembly GCF_003368295.1 of Carassius auratus. Classification (NCBI taxonomy): domain Eukaryota; kingdom Metazoa; phylum Chordata; class Actinopteri; order Cypriniformes; family Cyprinidae; genus Carassius; species Carassius auratus. The sequence goes on from NW_020523497.1 coordinate 1,032,994, forward strand.
CTGATGTCACTACCGGCGCGACTATAAACATGCTCCGGGAGAAAACGTCATTCTCTTTTTCGCCTTCGAGCTCCTCTCTCGTTCGTCTCTCTTTCCGGGGAAAAAAAGGCAGCCATCTGCTTCCTGTGGTTCAAGGTTCCGCCGCTGCTGAGGCATGGTGGAGAATGAGCTTGTAAGAATTACAGGTGGATCTGTCTGAATGGTTTAGAGAGAGACTTTCCATTACGCGCTCATAATGGCGGAAGACGAGAGCCTTGGGAGGATGATGTTATATCTTTAACACTTTCTGATACTGAGTTTAGTGCTCTGCTGGGTTTTTACCCAGGAAAAGCAGGAGATATTTGAGGATGGCGAAGAAGCTGAGGCTTAGCCTTCTCAATTGTCCTGCCCTGCATATGTAGAGCTGTTGGAGGTTATGGATTGCGCCATGGCAAATTTGGACTTGCCAGGAAAGTGCGCTAAAAAGGTGACGCTTTGAGGCCGCCTCAATGAGCATTATCTTTCTGACCATAGCCCTCCAGCTCAGGTGAGCCTTCCATTTCTGCCTGATCTCCATACAGAGATTGAAAACAAATGAAAGAGGCCGTTGTCTTCTCGCATCCATCGATTTGGCATAAGAGTTGTGCCGACATCGAGGCGATGCGCAAAAACTGATATGAGAAGATGCCCCCTGTAGAAAGAGCTTTCTTTTTGCGGTGGAGACATTCTCTCTTAATCTCCCTCCTTGCCATCTAAGCCCCTTCAAGAAATACATCTTGCTTAAATGGCAAGGCATACACAGCAGTTCAGGTTGTGGCTTTATTACACATGATGGTGGTGCTTCAAGCATATCAGACTGATCTGCTAAGAGACCTAGACAAAGTTGAGGGCCTTTTTCCTGATCAAGTAGCCGAGCTGCGCCATACCACAGATCTCCTTGCAGACATTGGAAAGAAAGAAAAGGCTTTCTTCTCGATGTCAGGTTTCGCCTTCTGAACTTTTTCGGTATTTACATTGAGACGGTGATCGAGAAGTTTAGGGAGACGAAGGCGCGCTCCACTGCTTTCAGATCCAGGTCCAGGTCTGAGCCCGAACAACATAGGGGTCCTGGCCTGTCTCAATCTGAGGATCAAAGACTGGCACAGAAGGCTAGTGTTGTGGCTCGCGCTCCTCCCCCACCTACGGGCAGGGGTAAGAGGAATCGTGGGTCACAAGGAGGTATGCATAACCTAAGGGATGTGATCCAGACAAGGCAGCGTCCTCATCTGAATCAGAGCGATACCAAGGTATCTGCTCGTTCCCTTTAGGGATTTTTTACTTCTGCTTTTATCCTCCCCTTCCTAATTCCCCAGTAACCACCAGCTCTCCACCTGATCGAGGTTATGTGGAAACCTCTCACATAACAGTCTCCTATCCTGGACCTATAATGTTTTTGGCTGGTTCTATGTTCATAGCAACCACCTTACTGATGGTCCAGACTAAAAAGAGGTGCCCCCTGTGCGGGGCTCCAGCGCAGGAGGGTGGAAGAGTATGTAACCCTTTCTGTATATACTTATGTGTATTAAATTGCTGGTGGCTATGTGTCTACTAATAAAATCTGCGAGTTTCCTTTGCAGTGCTCAGTTACAGTGTTTACTAAACGCTTGTCAGCACCAGCCATCTGGCTTCATGTTCCGGTATTAGGCAGCTAAGATCAAAGGTTTCTGCGGGAGCCTCCTTGATCATCAGGCCTGTCACAGCAACTGCAGGGAATTTCATGGATGTCCAGCCAGGTGACCCTGAGGGGTCTCCTGGCTGCTTAGCTGTGCTATCGCATCCAGCAGGAAGTGGAGGTGGCAGTTACAGAAGTCTTATTGTATATGCTGCCTCAGGTCATGCTCTCCTCAGCAGAGGTTTGTTAAAAATTGAGCTTGACTCTCCTGTGCGGTTCAGTGCCTCTGCGTTGTTTAGGAACCTTTAGGTACACACACTAAGCTCTGTGTACTTTCTGAAAACCACATGGTGGTCAGTGTGCACGTGAACACTTTGCGCACTTTCTAAAATCCACTTAAGTGGTAAGTGTCCATGCAAGACTCCGCGCACTTTCCGAAATCCTGTACAGTTAGGGTTACACGCTCCGCCTCGTTCCCTTTCTTGAGATGAATAGACCTTGGTTCCTTGGGCTCCATTCAGCCAGTGTGTATTTATTTATACACTTCAAGCATCGCTTCCCTCAACATGAGGGGCTATTTGGGCGATTCTCATGGTAGTTTAGCAGCGCTCCCCTTTTCCAAAAATGGGTCTCCTATGAATGCGCTACTCTGAATCTGGAGTTCTCGTCTCATATGAGACTGAGTTATCTGTTTTTTTCCAAGAGCGCTCCAGCATTATTTCCATGGAGTTAATGACTCTCAGACATACTGTTTTGAGATGCACCATTCTATCTATGAGCTGCTCTATCAGAGTAATATGGTGAGGGCTTGGCGTGATTGCTTCGTGCCCTTTCTTGAGTTGGTAAAAGCCCCATTCATCTTGGGCACCACTCCACCTCTGTATCCTCGGATACCTATCTAAACAGAGTGTTGCTACTAGAGATCTGTGGAGATAGCACCTTCAGCAAGCTAATGCGAAAGCAAGCGATAGCCCCTGTGTGTCAGGCAAGACTTCATATAAAATGCTAGGTTCTTTCCTGTTCCATTGAAAGAGAACGTCTCAGGTTATGAATGTAACCATGGTTCCCTGAGTAGGGAATGAGACACTGCGTCCTCTAGCTCCCTGCCATGTTTTGGACGCAAGCTTCAGAAAAAGAAGTGAATGACGTGTTCTCCCAGTGCCTGTTTATAGTCGCGCCAGTAGTGACATCAGAAGCTGTCACCGGCAAATTCATTGGTGTGTTTTAAATGTATGCTTCAGACACAGGTCACCAGGAGATGTTCCCCATAGCGACCCCTAGAGGACGCAGTGTCTCATTCCCTACTCAGGGAACCATGGTTACATTCGTAACCTGAGACATTTTTCACTTATTTTCTGTGGCTGTATTAAAACCTAATACATTGTCTACCTAGACAAAATTTCTGGTCAATTTTGTCAACTTAGGTGCAACTGCACATTTGCTGGGGGTGTTAACGATCAGTGTTCCAATTATGCAATGGAATGTGGATAGATGTAAGATTTATTAAAACAATAACATATGTATAATAAAAAATAAGTATAGATTCTTAGGTATTGCACGTTTTATAGCTGTGCCGCAACACAAACATGAACATGATGATGTTAGTGAAATGCAATCTTTAATAAATCGACAGGCAAATAATACACATTTTTCCTTTTTTTTAATTGTAGAAGATGTCTGCCACTTGGAAAACAATTTTAAAATGAAAATGACATGATATTACCACTAAAACCATGGCTTCAGAGGATCACTCATTGGCTCATTAACCATTCCCTAATATAATTATTTTTGTATTTATATTTACAAATTTAAAAATAACTTAAACTTTAAGTTCAACACAGTTTTGTACTTTAGTATGAAGTAGCAAAAGTTTTGAAAATACTAATTGGAAATAGATGAATTAAACCTATTCACCTTTTGGGATTTTTATATTTGGTGGTGAAGTTAGACTATTTTGCATCTCTGTTAACAATCTCCTCAGTTTCTCTTGAAAGTAAATCAAACATTTATTCACAAACAAAACACTTTTTTATTTATTTATTTTTATTTTTGAAAGGTTAAGCTTACCAATTTATGTTTGTTAACTTTGACTTGCTGTCCATATTTTAACGCATTCATTTCCCCTGTCTTTTTCTGTTCTGCACTGACTGTGTTTGTAACAGTATTGTTGAAGGGAGAGCAGTTGTGTACACACTTTTCAAATTAATTTAAAATGCTAAACAAAAGTTAAATATTTTAACAAATGAGCTTTTGACTATTTATAATAAAATAAAATAAAAATGTCATTAAATAAATATTTTGAAAAATTTTCACCCCCTATCTTAACTCATCTAATATTTCTGTTTTTCAGATTGTAAACTAATTATTATTATTACTATTATTATTATTATATTATTAATTATTAGTGATTTAAACTCTGTGTTTAGCCGTAAGTTTTAAAAATCTGGAGCTATATTCACATAAAATTTTAAGGTTAAAACTAGCTTCTAACTTTCCAATATAGGATAAACTCTTAAAAATAATGGATGTGTCAGGACTAGTTTTAGGACTAATACATTTTATGCTTTTGATTTTACAAAGTATTTTAGAAATAAATTCAGTTTCTATATCTTTGAAAAGGTAGTCACAAAGACTCCTAAGTCACTAAGACCAAATCACAATCCTAAAAACCTCAGAACATAAACAGAACATAAACATCATTTTATGATAATTTCATGTTATGATAATTATTTGAATATATGTCCTTTTCATTTACAAGTTGGGCAAAAAGTAACAGCTGTCATTGGATCCAGTTCGGATTTCTTCTAGGTTTCCACAATGTTTTAATATCAGCCATAATTATGCTAATCTGTTAAAAAGGCTGCCTATATGCATATCTGTGTAAAAGTTGGTCCCAGCAGCTTTGTGAATAGGTTTTAAGAGGAAACTCTTACCTTAGAATTTCTTCTGCTAATTATGAGAACTCTTAGCGGTTGGTAAGATAAAATGGTTTGTGCACCCCGGAGCAGGCTAAAACCTATGTAAGTGCATTGTTTCTTCAATTGCCTGAATGCAGAATGATTTTATATATTATCATTAAAATGAATCAAACTTTTTTTTAATCCAATGCCTGTAACTTCATAAACTGCATTAACAACTCATGCATTAAATACAATAATCATATGTTGTTGTTGAACAAGTCATACCATTGTTTGCTTCTACGCCTCAATGGGACTAAATGGGACCTATAACAATCAACTTTCACTGAACCTCGTATTTATTGTCAAGGTGCACAGTTACATTACACAAAGCAAAACAGAAAAAGAAAAGAAAACAAAGCATTCTTGATACAATTCATTGTATATTCAAGCAAAAGATCATAAATCATGTTTGTTCACATCAAAAGACACTTAACCAAAAGAGTGGATCACAAATAAACTGGCAATTGCAAGCGATTATAGAATATATTAATGTTTGCTGCAAGCTGGGAAATAAAACAAAATAAAGCCATTACATGATATGATATTTAATGTTCAATATTTGATTTCCAAATATATATACTGTATACTCCTTTTAATTCTGCACATTTTCAGTATCTCTCATTTATCGAATGTATTTGGGTAATAAGTTCTACAATTTTCCCTAGTTGTAAAACAGTATTGTCAGAAAAATTCATCCTTATTTCAATTATACATCCAAACGCACAGCCCACAAATTGAACGTACCTCTACACAAAAGCACCTTTCTTATAATAGAAGCGTAAATAAAAGTGTAAAAAAATTATAATTGAGCAAAAACAAAAAAACTACTGAGAGAGCATAAGATACAGCATAAGAGGTTCTCATCCTTATGATCTGTGAGTGACTTAACAGTAAACTAAAGTTAAAACACGGACGCATTGTTTAATGTGGTTCTTGGTCTTTGCTACATAATGAAATTAGCATTTTCAAAAAAAGTTATCTAGAGAGGAACATATACACCATGCTTTAGTCACCAATCTAGAAAAATCCAAAGTTTTGGAAAAAGCAATTTTAACGAACATTAAAAATCCTGTGAATAAGCCAAGCATTACATACATTAAACGTGTCCCCTTAAAGTCATATGAAGAACAGCTTGACCATATAACTTAAGCAAGAATGTTTGCTTAGAAGTTTACAGTACAGTCTGATTTGCATGTTAAAAGGTTATGAACAATACGGACAGTAAATTATAGCAGAAGTACAACACTTCATGTTTGTCTAGCACACCATATATATTTTTTTTTTTTTAAATCAGGCAAAGGCATAAATATAAAAGCAGGAAGTGTTAAGGCTTGAAATATGATGACATACAATGATGAATATGTAACAGTACTCTCCCAAAAATAACAAGTCACTTTTAAAAACCAGCCACATCAGTGCAGTTCTGGTTTAAAACACGTTCACTTTGGCAAAGAGGCAAGCAATACAAATGCAAATGACACCCTTTTCTACAAAATGTGGTTGAAAATGAACAAACAAAAACTATGTGCGCTAATATTTTATTCTATAGAACAGTAGCAGTATTTAAACATTTTGACGGCTGCCAAAATATTTGACATTTTACATGTGCTTCTCAGAACACACACACACACACACACACACCCAAATGAAATGTACATGGCAATAAAGACATCACTGAAAAAAATTAAAATAAAAACTTGTGCAATATCACAAGTGTTTAGAATTCTGTGCGTTCAAACAAACTTCTAACCCATTTTCATGGAGCTTTTCACAGGTCCTTGACATAATATGGGATACAATAAGCTTTCTGCACATGTTGGGCCTTATAAGCGTAACAATTTCTGAGCAGTTTTGAATTAAATGTGACAAACTTGCACAAGAACAGACTTAGGCTACATTGAAATTGGCTCATGTTTTATGAATAAGGCCCAATGATCTCAACGATCCAGGATATGAGGCCACATCTCTCTTTACTAGTTCCTTTGGGATTAATTTGGGCTGCATACAATTTCTATCATATCTGCAGTCTAAAGATGAAGCAAAATACATACATTACTGAAGCGGTGTCTGCATGTTAAATAAGGACAATGTCTAATTAGGAGTGCGTGGACCTCAAATATCCCTGCTTATATTCAACAACTGCATTCAGTTCTACACTAAACTATTGCTTTGCATCCCCCACATGGCGGATGTGTTTTTAGTAACTTATGCTATAATTCTAGACTCTCAATCCAGTGTAGAGAAACTATGCCTCATGGTTTCCAGTTTTAGCTATAGCCCTTTACCTCAAATATTCACCAGTGCTGCTCCTATCTGACCAAGCATATATGATGAAAACACCACTGGGCCTGAGAACATGGCGGTGATGGACAACATAGCTGCCAGGAGTGAAACACAAAGCATTCAGGTTCAAAAACAAGTATGTTTAAATAGGTCAATTATGTACAATGCAAATGAGAACAAAATACATGTTCATTCTTAAATAAAAATACTTATAGGTGCGATGGTAAGGGATGAGAAGGGATGGTAAATGCTGAAGGACAGAAGCCCCAGACACATACACACAGCTCTACAATGGAAGCTTCTTCAGCTGCTCAAAGGTGATGAAGAACTGAAACTTAAGTCAAGGATCACAAGACGACCATTACAGACTCTGTATAGTCAATTTGTGCATTAGTGCAAAGTTACCACTGTCTCTGCCTGTATTCACAGAGCAATGTCATTAGTTTTATTCCAGAAACAATCACTGTCTGCATATTTCAGAAATCATTTTGGACATTTTGTTGTTGACAGACTATATGAAGTGCAAGTTGTAAAGCTCTGCCCTCTTCTGGAAAGATGGGTGTGGAAGCAGCAGCTAATTTGCATTTAGAGTTAAACACTATGTTTTTGATGTGAGCTCACATCGTGGTGCAAATTTGACATACTATAATAAATAATCTCTGGGGTTTTTCTAGCTGAAGTTTCACAGACACATTCTGGGACACCAGAGACTTATAATACATTGTAAAAGGAAGCTTGTATATTAGTAAAGTAAATGGCACTTGTAATAATATAATACTTGTGATATATTTAAGGAACAGTTGATCCAAAAATTAAAATGCTGAAAAACTACTCACTATATCAGGCCATCCAAGTTGTAGAGGAATTTTTTTTTTCATTTGAACAGATTTTGTGGATTTAGTAATAAATCACTCCACAGTGAATGAAGGCCATCAGAATGAATGTTCAATAAACACATGACAATAACCCTCACAACTTGAGTCAGTCACATAAAGTCAAAGCAAAAAGCTGCATGTTTGTAAGAATCAAATCAATCATTAAAGCATTTTAACTTTAATCGGTGTACTAACTGTAGTAAAGAAAACGTCTCATGGCTTGGGTGAAAACGACAGCTAACTTCATATTGTAATATGCTGACCTCTAGTGGTTGAACTATGCAAACATCACAAAACCAAGGACTTTTTTTAAAGTGCCCCATTATGCAATTTTTAAAGGATCCATGACATGGATTATTTTCCTTTCTTTTTTTTTTAAATGCTTTTTTTAATGTTTCCTGAGGTGTACTTATATTGTCAGTATAAATTTAGAAATAAAAGGCATTTTTATATCCTGATTTTAGTCTGATTAGTAGTTTGTCTGTTTGAAGGGCCATGTCTGCTGTGATACTCCGAGTAAACACCAGCTGTTGTGGTTCGCTGACATCTTTGCATTTGAAATGCGTATTTGAAATATACTCACGATGCGTGATTGACAGCTCCGAACAAATATAAATGGAGCATTCTTTGATCACTCTCTGTAGTTTAATCACAATTTAAATAACAGATTTGTTTCATGCTACTAGGAGAATGAGAAGTTGATCATTTAGTCACGGGCTTGATTCACTGATGAATAAACAGTATTAAACGATTTAGAAAGAAAGTCTGTGTGAACTTGAATAATTAGCTACACATCAGAAATCACTGATCACAGATCAGGCATTAAGGAACAGGGTTACTCACAGTTTGTGGCGGTGCTGTCGAATCCATATCGTCAAAGTCTGTTTGTAATGCCTGTGCTGACATTACGACTGAATAACATGTCAATTTTGGGTGGGCAAAGCAGTGAAAGGGGAGGTAACCTTTCCCCTTATGATGACATAAGGGGAAGATTCCAGATTGGCCCGCCTGAGCTCTCATTTTCTCAAAGGCAGAACAGGACACCCAGGGCTTGGTTTACACCTATTGAAATTTCTTGCCACTGGGGGACCATAGACAGGCTAGGGGAACTCATATTAATGTTAAAAATAAAGTGAAATTTTCATGTCATGGGACCTTTAAGGTTTGCAATATTGTTTTACGAGTCTCCTACAATAGGATTACATGCATGGAAAGTAAAAAAAAATGATTTTGTTTTCTCAAAATATGCATTTAATATCACCTAATTTTCCAGCGAATCTCAAAACAGTCGTTCGCAGCAGTTCTAAGATTCAGTCTCTCTAAACCCCTCCTTTCCTTGAGCCTACTCTGCGCTGATGGATCAAATGGCCCCGTCTGTAGTGATCGGCCTACGGCATACAGCGCGTGTCAAAAATTATATGCCTATTGCCATACAAAATAATAAAATCTCTATACAGTATAATAAAACAAAATCTCGACAGAAAATATAAACATCTGTTACTTATCATACTTGTGATTCAGTGGAGCCAGCTGGTCCAAATAAACAGGGCCATCTTTCAATAGTAAAAGTTTAGTGAATCCTATGTTGAACTCCCCGAGATTAGAGAGGCAGTCGTCAGTAAAATTACATGGGCGTGGTCAAATTGTTCGCTGCCGGCCAATGTGGAACATAGGCAGAATTATGCAAATGTATAACCCTGTGACGTGGTAACTAATTACTAATGAATCATTTAGACTGTAGAGAGTCAACTATTTATTTTGGGAGACAGTAACTGATATTTATCGTGCACTTTCGGCTTTACAACTTTGCTGATCATTTACGTTCACATACAGCTACATTACACACTGCATGAAAGGCAATAATGGAAATGCCATACTAGGGGCACTTTAAGTCAAACTATGAATATTACATCAAAACCTATTTTATTGTTAAAGGATACAATTATGTTCCATGGCCCCAGACGAAGCCAGTTGGGCCAGAAGCCTTTATAGAGAGCAAAAAATCCTTCGTTTTTCCAGGTCTGCATGAGTCCGTCCAGGGTACCCTTGTACATAAGGTTACCTGCGACAACACGTTGATTCATCATACGTGTCCTCACCACATCCACTGGATTGGAGGCTAAAGCACCTGCCAGACCACACGCGAAACTGGAACTAAATAGAAGAAACGATATGAATCATGTTCCTAGTGAAGTGAAAGTTAGTGCCTCATTAAAAAATCTAATTTTGAATCAACAAAGCAAATACTGGTAGAGATGCTCACATGAAATGAGTTAACACTGTGTCTCCCATGAGGCCTGAATGAATCAAATGCTTCTTGGTGATGTCATAGACTGGCAGCTCTACTCCCACCACGATGGCCGCCCTCTGTGCTGTAGGTATTACACCCTGAAAACAATGAAGACAACACAGTATTAATGCAAAACCTATAATGTGTTGCATTTGAAAAGCTGGAATGCTAATGAATAACTCAAACAACCTATGGCAACAAGATGAGACATAACGAAAGCACTCACCCTCCACAGGCCTCGCGTGCCCTCAGTCTGGTAAATGTTGATGAAATTAGACATCATGCTTCCCTGTAACAGGCTGCCTTGAGCCTGCATGCGAATCTGAAAACCAAAAGAACATAAGAAACAAACTCAATGAGATCGGTGTTGTAAAAACTAAAAGTGAGGTTAAAGCTAATGCCAGAAACATATTTAATGCAATTTTGTACAGTGCCACAGGCATACATACTAAAGCTTTGGGACAAAACCCACACACTTTGTAAGACCAATGATAATCGACCCATTCACTTTTAAAATGTCTAATTCAGTTTACAGTTCTGTTCCCTTTTCAGAGTGCCATCAGTCAAATCCATTCCACTAGAGGAATGCCATTATGAATTAAACTCCATTCTGCATTTTAGCTACAGCCTTGAGATCCACACTGCTGCCTCCTCAAATTCACTCTACATGTGGTTTTATTAACAAAGTTCGGGAGGAGCACGATCAGATAATCATCCATTCCCCGTTTTCATCACTCGCACCTGAAGAACTCCTACGGCACAGCATCTTGGCATATCTGCTGCTCAGGGGTCTGTTCTTTGTTTGTGGATGACTCCGTTGGCTGAATTTTAATTTTGATGATTTGGCATGACGCAGGATTGTTTGGTTCTTTGAAGCTCATCCTGTAGTTGCTGTCATATCAACAGGTCCGTTAGCTCAAACCTGCTCAGGAGCAGCCTTATTTCATGTAAACCTAGGAGTTATGATGGATCATCAGTTAAGCTTCACAGACCATATTGCTACAACGACCTGGTCCTGAAAATTTGCCTTATACAACTTTAGGAAGATTAGACCTTCCTTTCGGAGGAAGCCACACAACTTCTTGTCCAAGCTCTTGTTCTCTCTAGACTGCACTATTGTAATGCTCTCCTGGCGGGCCTTCCTGCATGTACTGTCAAGCCTCTGCAACTGATCCAGAATGCAGCAGCGAGAGCGGTCTTTAATGAGCCTACATCAATCTTATGTGCCCTCCAGAAGTTTGCGCTCTTCAAGTGAATGACACCTTGCCATCCCAAAAAGGTTCAAAATCGCTTTCACTGACCTTTTCCTGGACTGTGCCGAGCTGGTGGAATGACCTCCCAAACTGAATTCGAACAGTCTTTACTCATTAAAAAAAAAAAAAACATCTAAAAAGGCACATCTTTTTCACCAGCACTTGACCAACTAATACTAGCACTTACCTTCACTTTTCTATTCTATTTTTGGAGAAAAAAAAAAAAAAAAAAAATCATAGCTACGTGTTCTGTCCTAGACTAACTGAGACTCGTCATTACACTTCTATACTGTTGTTGTTCTCTCGTTGGTCTGATTGCTTCTATTGTTCTCATTTGTAAGTCGCTTTGGATAAAAGCGTCTGCTAAATGATTAAATGTAAATTTAATATAAACAGGATTAGTTTGTATTGTTTGAAGTGAAGGTGATACTAAAAGTCTATCCCAGTCGCTGCTATTTTCTTACAATTGTACCTTTATTAAACCCAGGGAAAATTTGAAGGATGATCATTTAAAAATGACTTTGCAAATAATTAAAATGTTGCATGATCTATAATAATGCACACAACCAATTTTACTCATTAAGAGATTTATTCTTGAAGGAATTGTATTGCAGTCATGCACATATTATGTACAGGTTGTCTGAACTGTGCATTAACTGCAGATTAACTGTTGTTTTGTAGCCGTGTTAATTTTTGGGAAACCTTGCCAGGTACGTGGTAACCTTTATAGGCTGCTAAAAGCAATTGTGCAATTAAAAGGCACCAGAATACAGGAAATGGCATCTACTACATAAAAAAAAATTAAATTGGGGGGGGGGGGGGGCACGATGGCTATGTACTAAAGCTTGGTCATTTACTTCTAATGTCACAAAATGTGTTATGAAATGTAAGCATGTTTGATGCTGGGCAAAAGCAGTGGTTGAGTTTGTGTACTTGCATAAAGTCTAAATGATAAAACAACTTTGTCTGAATATATGGACAAAACTTAACATGAATGGTCAATTTCTTGGTCAATATGTGGAATGTAGGTTATAAATATACATACATACATATATTAGTATGATTTTGTAAGTTTGTATGCATTTAATTCATTTTCATTTTGATCAATATCTATTCATGAATTTTAATGTCTTTCATGATTGAAAATTATTTAATTGAGTATTAAGAGAGCCGAGTATAATATTGAAAACAAATATTACATAGCCACACAAACAGTACATTTCAAAAAATTTTATTATTATTATTATTTTATAGCAAATAACATATTTCATTGACAAAAAAAATTTATTAAGTTACAAAGATACAAATTATATTTCAAATATATATAGTTATTTTGAAAATTCTATTCATCATGACTTTAAATAATATTTGAGTTTAATTACCTTTAGCACATCAGTTGGATTTGCCAAAGAAGATGACAAAACTCCAGACACCACACCACAAAACACATTAATCACCATAGTCTCATCTGAAAAAAATAGTAACCATTAGATTTAGAATGTCCTTCAGTACATTTCATTAAAAAGAAAGAAAGAAAAACCAACACACAGACACACACACACAGGAAAGAAATGCCACAGAACAAAAACATTTTAACAATTCAACAATGAATCAGTAATTAGGCAGAAAAAGGTCCTGTTCCACTATTTTAAGATGTAGCAGCGAGACTTTATAGCTCAAGGCACCAATGACGAGATGAATGTATATATATATAAAAAAAAAGATTACATAAATATCATATTTAGTATGATTTAGCTGATCAAATTTAGTAAGATTCCTTGATCAACGTGTCCAAAAGTCAGAAAAGCCATTTAGCTTGGCTAGGAGAGTCTAAATACAGCCTGTTCAATACCATAAAAATCCACTGCAGGCCTAGCTGTGGCCTTTCTTTATGGCAAAGATTCAAGTAATACAGATACTGTTTGCAGAAAAGATAAGTTTTTTAGCATGTCAGGTGGAAATTGTACAAGTACCAGATAAGGTAATTCTAGAGACGTGTTTGTCTGCCGCTTCAGCATTTTTTGTTTGGACCATAAATTAGTGATTGTGGTTACACCTTGTTTTGTAGTCCAGAATTGGTAGAGCTAAGGTTGAGGCATAACGGTGGAAAATGTAGCTAAATGCTAAATAAGAGTCCAAAAAAACAACAACTATTCCTTAAAACCCTTTTATGTACCAGACACCAGCCAAGCAACAGCCTCAGGTGAGAAAACAGAATAAAGTTCCACTGAGGTTTGTTCCTGCATGGCAATCAGGCACATTTGAGCTTCATTTTACAATATTTAATGTGCTCTATGTATGTGCTTTGATCAGTGTTTATATGAAAATAAAAGCTTAAATTTATGGAAGTCCTAAAATGGATTATTACTTTTTTTTTCTTGTTTCATACTAAAAAAAAAAAAAAAAAGCTACAAGTAGTCTCATAATACATTAAAACAGTTCTTATGATTATTTATGAGATAATACAACATATTATAATGTTTTTTTTTTTTTATCATGCATTATTCATTCATTATAATGCCTTAATATCCTTACAATGTATTATAAAAAAAAAACTCTGTTTGTAGAACCCACAAAAAAAGTATGTATTTCTGATTTGTAAAATCTGTTCTGCTAAAATCTGAAATTTCATTTCTTCTTGAAAAATGTTTCTCATCGAGGGAATGGTAAAGAAACCAGAACTGTGAGAGAATCCTAATAAAAATCTTGACATTTCTTACCATTCATTGCATTTGTAGCCCTAATCCCTATACAGATTGAGGAGTTATTTGTGGAGTAAAGTGAGAAGCCAAAAAAACATTAAGTGCCTATAGAATAAAATTGTGGAATAGGACCTTGATCCAAAGAATTTCACTGTGAGAAGATCTACTCATCACAATGGTACACAAATACAAACAAATATTGTGACACTCGTTGTGATCACAGCTTGTTAGAACAAACTCAAATTAGCCCATAAGAGACAGAATGTACTGTTCTTTGCAACATGCCTAGTTGTAGTTACGGCAGTGTTAGGTTGCTAATTAAAATGTATTCTTACAAGTGAGTGATCTGAAATGTGATTATAAGCAACTATTAATTACTAATGCATATCCACACAAACACTACTCAGTTATGGCAACTAAATGAATACTAGTCTATGTAACTATGTAGAGTATGTTAACAGAATTGCTACTCTAATCTAATCTATGGATGCTAATCATGCATTTGCTCTTTCAAATATTAATAATGGTCTCATATTTAAAAGACTAATGTGCTGCTGACAGAAACATGCCATACTTTTCAATTTTGTTACAAAGCAAATGTGACTGGAGGTTAGCAACAGGCTTACATCATGCTGTCTGACATGGTAGTGACTAATCTATATCACTAAACACATTAAGGCATAGATAATGCTCTGGGGACAGTTCACTCCCTATCTCACAGAGCTTCTGTTTATTGTCATAAATTAGGTTCTCATTTGATGAATGCGGCTTGATAAAGTTAAAAAGATATGTCTAGACATGAATGATTGTGAAATCCAAATAAAATGCTCAAATTTCAGGACAGCTACCCTTACAAAACTGGTTCAGTGAGTCAAACATATGATTTCAGTGCCATGACTGATAATAGAAACTCACGTGATTTCATTGAAGAACAAGTGGAAAATAGGATGTTCTGTTCTTATAATGTAATGTTGAGTGGAAAAGATCTTGTACGACTTGAACAGTATCAAAGCATTAACCCAATAAACCCACCTTCTGGATGACTGACAAACAGTTTCTTCAATGTGTTATATGTACCGATCTTGATTGTCCCATAGGAAGCTTGTCGGAGGACTGCAGGAGAAATTCTGTAAAATAAATAAATAAATCACAACTTCAAGGTCAATGCTTTATTTCCATTCTGAGAAGACAAAATCATGCAAAGCATATATGCAAAGTTTGGTTCAAAGAGGTTCAAGTTCAACAGTAGTTTCTTTCACAGGAAAACCAGGACATGAAACTTTATCCTTTTTTTAACAGAAATATATTTGCTGGACAACTACAGCATTGTCCCATTTCATAACTGAAATTTAGACAAATAGCCTGCATATTCAATAACTTTTTTTTTTTTTAACAGTACTACAGTCACAAAATTACAACACTTAAAAAAAAAAAAGACAATTGTTTTTATATACATTTAGAACTAGGTGTAGACCCATGCTAAATGCTGCTACAACGCTAAAGTGTTGTGATCAGTGGTGAACAAAGCACACCAGGAATCTCCCACCGTCCGTCCTGTAATTTCAGTTTCAGTCCTGCTCCAGCACACCTGCCTGTAATAATCAAGTAACCATTGGGACTAATTAACTCTGAACCATAAAGTAACCCTGGAGACTTGAGGTGCGTTCCATTCGACAGGGTCCCTACGCAGTGTTCACTGCTCCCTACTCCCTGAGCACGGTATATCAGTTGAAGTGGACTTCACTGACAATAACCGCTCATTTGGAACGCCCTGCAAACGTCATCAAAGAAAGTCACCGATGGGGTCGCGCAGATTATGACATAAATATATAAGACTACATTCATATTTACATTTTTATTTACAATCACATTTAAAATATGTACACTATACAATAAAAAAATCATTGAGTACTATATATTGAAAAACGTATGTTTATTATACACTTTAATTGACAATTGCTGCTATTACTTAATTATTAACAGAATTGAAGCCGTGCTGTCATGCAGACATGAAAATAAACTTTTATTTGGTTAACTGTATAGCCTATATGCGTTTTTAATAAATGGTCATATAATTGCATAGCGGTCTCGTGCACCTTCTTCCCGCGCACAGCCGTATAGTAAACACTGAGGTACATAAAGTAAAATAAAGAAAAATGGCAGAGCCTCGTCTGATTCTAGTCACTTTTATAATATTATACCTTTTTACAATCCGTTATGAATATGAACGATGACAGCGAAGACGGCCGTTCTGACTGGTGATGACGTGCTGCTCGCAATGACGGGGGATAATCGCTCTCCACTTCCTGTGAAGTGATGTATCGATGTTCCCTTATTCCCTGTGCCGTGCTCAGTGCCCTTCGAACTGAACATGTTCGCTCCTTTCGGATTGGAATCTCACTTAAGATGGCGGAATACCCTGTGAAGTCCACTTCGCAGTACACTTACGGTCGAACGGAACGCACCTTTGCTCTTTTTGACTCAGGAAGAGCTGAGACTGGATGAGTCCAATTCACAAATGAATCATCCTGTAAGATTTGCGATCATCCTATAAGTTCACTGAAAAGAATCCTTCACAAATCAAAGTTCAATCAAAAGTTCAAATGCTAACAAAATAGGAAATGACAGAAACTTACTAAC
This sequence comes from Carassius auratus, assembly GCF_003368295.1. Classification (NCBI taxonomy): domain Eukaryota; kingdom Metazoa; phylum Chordata; class Actinopteri; order Cypriniformes; family Cyprinidae; genus Carassius; species Carassius auratus. The sequence continues at coordinate 1,049,627 of NW_020523497.1, forward strand.
TGTAAGCTTCTGGCCAGAAACGGAAACAGCACATTAGTATGTGAGTTGATGGTTTGAAAAACAAGACGCTCAGTGACACACAGACAGCACGACTAAGCTAAACTCAAACGACTGCAGTCTGCTCATGCCAAAGCAGTGGGCCAATTTCACTTGACTCAGCTCCTCTACAGACTCATGTGAATTAAATATCTTCTATATTTAGAGTTTATTACAGCTACCAGCTGTATTTAATACCCTTGAACCATTGCATGAGTTGCAAATATGCCTTTAAAATGGAATACAACCATGATCTTCAGAAAGTATACAGTTAAACACAACAATACTGATACTGTGCAAATTAAGCATTTGTTGTCATATTCAAGAAATTTGCACTTACCCAGAGTACAATGCCCGGACCCCTTCTTCACGGCCAATCCTCAACAAAGCATGGAACATTCCCCGATATCGGACCTCCATACAGTGCGTCTGCCCTTGAACCTGGAGCCGTGTTTTTGTGAGATCAATGGGAAACGTACCTGCAAAATTTAATCATCAAATGATCAATGGTGATTTAATAATCAAATCTTATTTACTTTAAGCATACTAGTACTTTATCTACAAGCAGCCACGGTTGTGAATGTATATTGTATAATGTGTCATATCTATTGCCCCAGCCCCATTTCAGACACTTTCAATGCACACTGTGTATAGTATAGTTTTTTTTATATATATTCTGCAATGTTATGTTGAACAAGAGTGTTCTTGCTTTAACAAAACGAGGCTAATTTCAGTCCCTCCATGTGGCAAATACAATGACTGATTCAATTGATACAGTTAAACAAATCTATATAGGAGTATATTTCAGTACAACAACTAATAGTACCAGCAAACAGTAATAATAACGATATTACATAATTATAATAATGTTACTAATAAAAAAGTTATAATGCATATATTTTATTGTTTACTTTTAAGAGTGTCAAAAAGCAGAAACATATTTCAATATTAAAGTTATTAGACATGCAAACAGAAATAACCAGTAAACGAGATATATATATATATATATATATATATATATATATATATATATATATATATATATATATATATATACTCTCTCTGAACTATTAAGATGCATTATGGCACTTCCATTTGAGATAATAGTTTGTATTAACTGCTTTAATGAAGAAGTGATCTGTAACAAATGATGATGATGATGATGATGATGATGATGATGATGTAAAAACAGCAGGTGCACAGACTCACCAAATTCTGCGACAATTGAGGCCATTCCCCCATAGACAAACGGCTTCCAGTTCAGGTTTGCCATTTCTGTTGCGGCTCCTTCGACTTGATGGAGTCCTATTAAAAACAACAAAAACCCAAAATAGGAACAGACCAGCTGTTTTAATCTCACATTGTACAACATAGCGCTACCCGTCTGTGTTCCAGCCTGTCCTGTCAGATGCACAGACATATCTGCACCGGAATAAGACGAACCGCATTAAAGATTCATTGCAAGCGCCACAGAAAATTTGCGGAAATTCTATTGGTTGTAAACACTGTCGATCATTTTGTCGGCGATCCCCTTTGGTCAAAATTATCTCATGTTGCACCTACTTCCGCCGCAAAGGAGGTTGAATGACAGCAAGCAAAGGCTCGCCTTTTTTGATCAAACCGTGTAACATTTAACTTTTTTGGTTACCGTTTAAAATTAAATATAGCAGCGTATAGCCACCTATATAAATAAGATGTGCCTATGTTGTGGACATAGCATGAAATATCGCTGTACTTGGTTCCGTATGGAACTGCTAACGGCTTGCACAGTAAACGTTAGCCAGGTAACGTAGAGCAGAACTTCTCTCACCATTAAAAAGTACAAAACTGAGAAATCACGACATTCTAGTTAATATCGTCTCGTGAGCTCACATACCTGATTCTTGGTGCTTCAGTCACCTCTGTTATTTTATTTTGGACTCCATCATCTCGACCACATGTAGGATCACAGTACTTTTCGCAGTCAAACTCCCGGAGTGCATACGGCATTCAGTTTACCATCTCTAGCAGGAACTAAACTCGCCACGACCGGAAGTTCCCGCCCCGAATTTTAAAAGGGACTAGACTCCCCCAACCCCCTCCCCTTTTCAATGTCACCCTGCCCAGGGGAGCAATCAGTGATGTTTGTTTTGATTTCATGTAATGGCCCTCATACATGTATGTTTTTATTTATTAGTTCACTAAAAATTACAAAATTCAGAGTTCAAAAAACTGTTGTGAACAATATTTAGTAACTTTATTTTATTTTTACATTTTCTTTCACTATATATATATATATGTACAGTACAGACCAAAAGTTTGGAAACATTACTATTTTTAATGTTTTTGAAAGAAGTTTCTTCTGCTCATCCAGCCTGCATTTATTTGATCAAAAATACAAAAAAAAACAGTAATATTGTGAAATATTATTATAACTTAAAACAATAGTTTTCTATTTGAATATACAAATGAAAAAAATAATTTATTCCTGTGATGCAAAGCTGAATTTTCAGCATCATTACTCCAGCCTTCAGTGTCACATGTAACATCCAGTCTATCACATGATCATTTAGAAATCATTTTAATATTCTGATTTATTATGAGTGTTGGAAACAGTTCTACTGTCTAATATATTTGATGAATAAAAGGTTAAAAAGAACTGCATTTATTCAAAAAAAAAAAACAATTCTAATAATACATATTCTAATAATATATTTTCTTTACTATCACTTTTAATGAATTTAACACATCCTTGCTGAATAAAAGTATTGATTTTATAAATAAAACAAATTACTGACCCCAAATTACTGACCAGTAGTGTATATTGTTATTACAAAATATTTATATTTTAAAAACATTTTTATATATATATATATATTGTTTTCAAAGAAGTGAAACAATTGTTTAAAAAAATATGTCTGCTAGTGCTACCTTTAACAGTAACATTCAACATGAAAAACAGTATGCAAAGCAGATCATTTCATTATCTGTAAAAAATTTTAAAAGACATTAATCTAAGCCATTTTAGATCCCCTTACAACTTCACATTTCCTTCTTTAATTTTACACTTAGTCTATATAACATAATCTAGCTTCTAGCAGTCTACTTGAAGACACACTGAAATCTTGCTCTCTACCGCTGAGCTGAGAAGGGTCTCCTGTCCCTGATGAGCATCAACCCTGATCTTGAGGTTCACTCACTTCCTTAAAAACTTTCTGCCCACTCCAAACTGTTTTGCTAGACAATTTTTTGTCCTGTGCCCTCATGGAGGCAACATGCCTCTACAATATATATATATAAAGTTGTAAATTAAGGTAGTGAGATTCGGTAAAATAATGTTGTTGTTGTTGTTGTTGTTTTTTTCATTTTGCCCACATTAAGAAATGGTAAAAAAAATGTATATATATATATATATATATATATATATATATATACAAAAATTATAATAAGTTAATTTATTAAAATAATCTGCTCTACAAAACAATTTGTAATGTATTTCTTTGTAAATTAATGTAACTGAATCACAAATCATTTAGAGTTTATAATTCATATGCTCAATTCTTTGTCAGTCTATCATTCAGTGAGGCTAATGTAATGGCCTTGAGATTAGCTTTGTGCACAAAAAAAGTAAACAAAAGAATCTTTCCATTTAAAAGAAAATTAAAAGATAAAATACCATTTGTTCATACGCATAAAAACAATAAATTTATGTCTTATTTGACATAATATCAATATACTTAAAGAAATGGCTGAAAATTGCAGAAATGTGTTGATTTCTGAAGGGTCCTCCTGAAACTCCAAAATTCTGGAGTGAGGTCCCTTGAGACAGCATGCACATGAGTGGGGTTAAATTAACACTGTCAGATGGCAGGGAATAAACAAGTCACTTAATTGGTTAAGTTTTGATATGGCATCTCGCATGTTGTAATGCAAGCTAGATTTGTCCATCTATAACAGGACTGTGCTCCTACAAATACACACCAGCATCATCCGCAAAGAACACCTCAACCTGCAAAGAGATCACATAAAGTGTCATTACCTTCCATTGTAAATCTCTCTTATAACTTTTTATGGATCTTTATAGACCATACATTTGAACACACAAACTCATTGTGAATGATATGCACCTTTTAATGATGTTCTCAGGCTCAAATGACCAGAGTTTTATGTCAGTAATGCTGATTTCATAAAATGTCTATAGATGTTCATTGTGGTTTCACCTTCCCTCTAGTTTGAGTTGTGATGTCACAGAGTGGTGCGTAGGAGCCTCATCACACACTGATACAGCTGCTGAACCACTGACAGCTGATTTCTGCAGCACACAAAATATGTTTTGATTTACAGTTATTCATGCACAGCATTTACACAGCATTCATTCTATTATAAGGTATAATTTACCCTTTCAAAATAAAAACGGTAATTTACTTACAATTTACCAACCTATATGGCTTCTTCTGAAACACAAAAGTGTTTTTGTCATTACAATATATATCTTGTGTGGACAAAAACAGCTGAAACATTGAAACATTGAAAAGGTCTGTTAAATGAATAAATGCGATTGTTCAAAATATCCTATTTTATATTCTTGACAATTAAGATGAGATGCTTTCATAGTTCCTGTACCCATTATGATATTCTATAAATGCCTTTCAATTTAAAATCTGAGGCATCATTACCTTGCTTGCACCCCTTTACAGTCTTATACAAAGAAGAGGATCCGGTGTCCTGGCAAAAAATTCAGGGACATAGCATGTCACTCGTGGGATCGGTAGCTGGCACAATATATTGTTGTGTAGTATAATATGTCTAAGATTAATATATATTTATTTATTTATATATAAAACCCAAACCCAAATGTCCCCTGAACCCTACAGACTAACTTAACAAATCCATAAAAATAACCAAAAACTCACCGGGCACCATTTGACACGCAGTTGTTTCTGTCCGGGTGGTTCTGACCCGTAGGCTGGGTAGTACAATTAACTCAGCAGACCTCTGTGGCAGGAACGACCAGCAGGCTGGCGAGGCGGAGGCTTGACTGGGCTCAGGGGAGAACTGGAGACCGGAGCTTGCAGAGCGGGGAAGCCGCGGTGTTAGACAGCAGGTAAGGTTCTGTGGGGTGTAAATGGTGAGCACAGAGTAATTCCGGCAGTGATTGTGGTCAACTAACCAAACCCCGACGAGACAGGACAAGACAGGACAAGACCAACTGGATGTGAAGACGCCAATGACAAATGCTTCATTCGGAGACAACAATCTGACAAAGAGACAAGAGAACGAGAGGGTAGAAGTAGCCATAATAATGAGGCAGGATGAGAAACAGGTGGAGGGGAAATTATCTTAATAAGAAGTGAAGACAGCTGTGACACAGAAACGAAGAGCGAGGGAGACGGGAGGGGAGAAACCAGCAGGGGGAGACAGAGAGAGAGAAAGAGAGAGATAGAGACAGGATCATGACAAGACCATGACAGTACCCTCCCCTCAAAGAGTGCCTCCTGGCGCTCCAGCGGGGAAATGCTGGCGAGACCAGAGGAAATCATCAATGAGCGAGGGGTCCAGGATATCCTTAGGAGAGACCCAACTTCTCTCCTCAGGACCATACCCCTCCCAATCGACTAAATATTGGTGTCCACGACCCCGACGACGCATATCTATGATCTTGCGGACGGTGTAGACCGGGGAGTCTTCCATACGAACAGCAGAGAAAGACGTGGGGGGGGGGGGGGGGAGCGGGAGACTGGTTTGATGCAGGAGACGTGAAACACCGGGTGAACATAACGAAGATTATGCGGAAACCGGAGTTTGACGGCGACAGGGTTAACGATCTTGACGATGCGGAATGGTCCGATGAAGCGGGGGCCAGTTTACGGGAGTCAGACTGGAGGGGTAATGTAGAAAGCCAAACCTTCTGACCCGAGACATGACGAGGACTTTTGACACGCAATCTATTAGCAGCCACACACATGCGCCTTCTAGAACGACATAGTGCAGATCTCACCCTCTTCCAGGTTCGCTTACAGTGACTGATAAAGGTCTGAACGGACGGGCAGTTAGAATCGGTCTCCTGGGATGAAAATAAGGGCGGCTGATAGCAGAGGCAACATTGAAAGGGAGAGATACCAGAGGCAGAGGATGGGAGGGAATTATGAGCATACTCGGCCCAGGAAAGCTGTTCGGCCCAAGACGTGGGATTGCGAAAGGCTAGACTGCGGAGCATGCGGGCAACAATCTGATTGGCTCGTTCGGCCTGACCATTAGTCTGTGGGTGAAAACCCGAGGAAAGGCTATCAGTGGCACCTATGAGATGGCAAAACTCTCTCCAAAACTCCGAGGCGAATTGCGGACCCCTATCGGACACGACGTCGGTGGGCAACCCATGAAACTTAAACACATTATCAATCATAATCTGGGCCGTTTCCTTAGCAGAGGGCAGCTTGGTAAGGGGAATGAACGCTTAACCTGTCTCTCGATTCCCCAAACCGTAGCCCCCACCACCCGACCTGGAGGAATAATCTCCTCTCGGGGGGTGCGGCCGATTGAGGGACGAAAAGTCGAGACAACGTGTCCGGCTTACCGTTCTTTGAGCCCGGGCGGTATGAAATGACAAAATCAAATCGTGTAAAGAAAAGGGCCCAACGAGCCTGACGCAAGTTCAATCTCTTGGCGGAGCGAATGTATTCTAAATTGTGATGATCAATCAAAACTATCAAAGGGACAGTGGAACCCTCTAACCACTGCCGCCATTCACCCAATGCCAGGCGGATGGCGAGGAGCTCACGATTCCCGACATTGTAATTACGTTCAGCGGGGGAGAGGCGGTGGAAAAAGTACGCGCAAGGGTGTATCTTGTTATCCAATGCTGATCTCTGGGAAAGAATGGCTCCCACCCCTACCTCTGAGGCATCAACCTCAACGATAAACTGTCTTGAGCTATATGGAGTGAGGAGGATAGGCGCGGACGTAAAAAGGGTCTTTAGCCGGTCAAAAGCCTCCTGCGCAGAACCGGACCAACTGAAACGAGACTTAACCGAAGTGAGGGCGGTGAGCGGCGTGGCCACCTGGCTGAAGTTGCGTATAAAGCGGGGATAGAAATTAGCAAAACCAAGAAAGCATTGTAGCGAGACACGAGAATCAGGAACAGGCCAATCGAGCACGGCCTGAACCTGGGTAGGGTCCATACTGATCCCCTCTGCTGAGATAACGGAGCCTAGAAACGTTATAGACCATGCATGAAAGGAGCACTTCTCGGCCTTAACAAAGAGTCGATTCTCAAGCAAACGTTGGAGAACGCGGCGAACGTGCTGCACGTGAATCTGGAGAGAGGGCGAAAAAATCAAAATGTCATCGAGATAGACAAAAACGAATAAATTGAGCATATCCCGAAGGACGTCATTGATCAGTGCCTGAAAGACAGCGGGGGCGTTAACCAATCTGAAGGGGAGGACCCTATACTTGAAGTGGCCGAGGGGCATGTTAAAGGCGGTCTTCCACTCATCCCCCTCCCGAATGCGTATGAGATGGTAAGCGTTACGTAGGTTGAGTTTGGTTAAGACCTTTGCCCCCTTCAGGATATCAAAGGCTGAAGACATCAGCGGCAGTGGGTAACGATTCTTAACAGTGATGTCGTTCCCGATAATCTATGCATGGACGCAAAGAGCCGTCTTTCTTTTTGACAAAAAAGAACCCGGCGCCACAGGAGACGAGGAGGGAACGATTGTGCCGGCGCTGAGGGATTCAGATAAATAATTCTCTAAAGCCTCCCGTTCGGGAGCGGAAAGAGAGTAGAGCCTACCCCGAGGGGGCGTGGTCCCCGGGCGGAGATCAATAGCGCAGTCATACGGGCGATGAGGCGGAAGAGACATGGCTCGAGAACGACTGAAAACCCCCCGCAAATTGTGATATTCCTCCGGTACCCCAGTCAGATCTCCCGTCTCCTCCTGCAACACAGAAACAGAAGACACAGGGGGATAAGCCGAGGCTAAACACTTAACATGACATGACAACTTCCAAGACAAAACAGACCCCTTAGCCCAGTCAATGTGCGGATTGTGGAGTTCTAACCAAGGGTGCCCCAGTACTAAAGGAGAAAAAGGCGACTTAAAAATAAAAAAAGAAATTGTCTCTTTATGGTTACCAGAAATGGTCAGAGTTAATGGGATAGTCTGTTTCTGTACCCTAGGTAGGGAGCTACCATCAAGAGCAAATAAAGGGGTGGAGTCCCTTAACGGTGTGAGCGGAATACCTTGTTGGAGCGCCCACTCCTCATCCACAAAGTTTCCCTCGGCCCCAGAATCAATCAAGGCCACACAGAAGGCTGACGACCCCGCCCACTGGAGATGCACTCGAGAAGAGAGTATCCTCCAGGCGGTGAGCACGACGGCGTTGATCAAAACGTCTCTCCACACGGATGGCCAGGTCGATAAGGTCATCAAGCCGGGTGGGGATCTCACGGACGAGGACCTCGTCCCGTACCTCTGGAGACAGCCCTTCCAGGAAGCGAGTGGCCAAAGCGGGTTGGTTCCACCCGCAAGTGGTGGCGAGGGTCCGGAACTCGTTGGAGAAATCCGGCACGGATCGCCTCCACTGCCGAAGTGTGGAAAGCCGACAGGAAGCCTCCCCTCCGTAGGGGGAGCGGTCGAAGACCCGGATCATCTCCTCCTTAAAGCGCTCAAAACTTGAGATGCACTCCGCCTCAGTCTCCCAGTTGGCCGTTCCCCACTCGCGAGCCCGACCGTGGAGGAGTGAAAGAACGAAAGCAACCTTGGCTCTCTCCTTAGCATATGTGACGGGCTGGAGCGAGAAAACCACCTCGCACTGGGTAAGGAAAGCGCGGCACTGTGTTGGCTCACCCTGGAGGATTATTTATCCGAGGCTCCATCTGAACAGGAGGACAATGAGAGGCGGAAGGCTGGAGGCGGAGGTTGTGGACCTGGCTGGACAGCTCGGACATCTGGGCGGCCAAAGTCCCGACGGCGTGTCGGGCAGCGGAGATGTCCTCCTCATGTTTCCCAAGGAGGACGCCCTGGTGCCCAACGGCGGTCTGGAACGGGCTGCCACTCGCTGAGTCCATTTTCTTGGTCAGATTGTTCTGTGATGGGTATTGAAGAGAGAGGACTCATATGCGAGGGCAAAATGACAGTCTTTAATTAAACAAAGGAAAGCCACAGGTAAATCCTGTGGAGTGGAAAAGATGAGAACAGAGGATGACCCGTAGGCTGGGTAGTACAAATAACTCAGGAGACCTCTGTGGCAGGAACGACCAGCAGGCTGGCGAGGCGGAGGCTTGACTGGGCTCAGGGGAGAACTGGAGACCGGAGCTCTCAGAGCGGGGTGGCCGCGGTGTTAGACAGCAGGTAAGGTTCTGTGGGGTGTAAATGGTGAGCACAGAGTAATTCCAGCAGTGATTGTGGTCAACTAACCAAACCCCGACAAGACAGGACAAGACAGGACAAGACCAACTGGATGTCCCAATGACAAATGCTTCATTCGGAGACAACAATCTGACAAAGAGACAAGAGAAAGAGAGGGTAGAAGTAGCCATAATGATGAGGCAGGATGAGAAACAGGTGGAGGGGAAATTATCTTAATGAGAAGTGAAGACAGCTGTGACACAGAAACGAAGAGCGAGGGAGACAGGAGGGGAGAAACCAGCAGGGGGAGACAGAGAGAGAGAAAGAGAGAGATAGAGACAGGATCATGACAAGACCATGACACAGTGATGTGTAGTTGAGGGGTGGGCACAGTTTGGCACGAATCACATCCAGGAGCTTTCTGTGGGCAGAGTGTAGCAGTGGGCACAATAACTGCTGACCAAAATCCGTTTTCAATAGCAGTGAACAGTCTAGTAGGGGTGAATAACATTGGCACATTGTTGACCAGTGGGAGTCTGTCTTTACTGTGTAGCACTGTCAGATCTTTCCTCGGTATGTACGACAATGTGCAGATTGTTAAAAGTAAATTATACTTGTGTGGTTTTAAGTCCATTGTACTTGAGGGCTTTGACTCATTCTCATGACTCCAGAGGGAAGTTGAAGAGGTCATTCATGTGGAATCAATGTGACTGATTTGTCTTGTTCCCAAAATATATCCATATATGTGCACTGACCCTGACTCCAATTATTAAATGTTAAAGTGTTTGGATATGGTAAATGTTTTTTCATTCTTCTGTTTATTCTTCAGAGTTTATTCTGTTCACTCATGAGTAATCACAGTCATGCTGTTAGTGTCCAAGCCCACTTTTCAAACCCAACCCCCTCTTCACGTTCATCAGTTTATCTTCCCCCTTTTAGTTTGTTCAAAGTTAATAGGCTGATCCTATGAGAAGAGAAACATCTCAGAAATACCAACAAAATGGACACAGGCACATCAGCTCATTTAAAATGAAAGAACTAATATTTTGTCCTCATCCTGAAGCCATCCAAATCTAAAAGATGCATTAAAGATCCAAGAATGACCACTCACTTGGGAATCCTTCTTCTGGACTTAAGATGAAATATGTTCTCAGTTGAATTTATTGGACTTCTCCACTATGATGAGATTGGATTTTCATGAGAAAGGAGTTCATCTGCTTCCCATCACTTTTTCAGGCAAGGAACACTCTTAAACATCTGAGAAGTATCCTGAGAATATTTAAAGGATAAAGATTTTATCAATATCCATTATCTTTGCACTTTAGGTGGTGTTTGAGGACATTACCCCGTTCTATGTAAAGCGCTTTAAGTGACCAGAAAATTGTTATATAAACGTATTGAATTATTATTATTATTATTATTTAGTAAGGTAAGGTTGTAAATTCTGAATAATCACATTTTCATGGATATAGCCACCTCCAGTAGGAAGTATGTTCAGATGGGACCTGGATGACAGCCAAACAGAACAAGGGGTGGATAAATAAAAGTACAGCAGCAAAAGAAGGAATATGTTATGTTTTTCCCAATCTGAGAAAAGAGAATCTACGTCTTCATGTCCATTTCTTCTTTTTGAAACCATCAGTATCTTGGTCAACTTTGAATTTTTTTTTACATGTGATGCAACATTGATCGCTTTCAACATGACTCAGGAGACATCCTTGGAAACTATGAGGGAGAACTATGAAGTGACATCACCCAGTCCACAGCTCACAACCCCTGCTGTGATAGAAAGTGAACTTGTGGCCATGGGCTATATTCTTAGTGTTGGATCCATTTTGATTATCTCCACCAACCTTTTAGTCGCCATTGCCCTGGTCCTGCTCATCCGCAAGAGGGGCTGCCAGAGTTGGTGTTTTGTCTTAAACCTATCCATTGCGGACATCCTAGTTGGCGTGGCAATCACTGGCATTGCCACTGATGCTCTCAAAGGAACCACAGCTTCCATGGAGAAGGACATTTGTTTGTTGCGCATGACCTTTATCATTGCACCCTCAGCAGCCTCCATCTTAACCATGTTCTTGATCTCACTGGACCGCTATGTAGCTATAAAGTTGCCTCTGCGCTATTTGCAGTTAATGAATAATAAGATGATTGCTGGGGCTCTGGTTCTCATCTGGCTCATCTCGATGTCTGTGGGATTTTCACCCAGCATTTTGAAACCATTGCAGAAGGAAGACTACCACAAGGTCTGCACGTTCTTCTCTGTCATAGAGCCCAAGAGCATCATTGTTGTCTTCTGCCTTTTTTTCTTTCCACTGCTCTCTGTCTTTATCTATTTTTACATGGACATCCTGAAAATTGCATGCGGCCACCAGAAGCGTATCCATGCCCAGCAAGCAGGTTCACGCTTTCTGACGTCTAGTCGTTACTGGGGTCACGTAAAAGCCCTGCAGACTGTCGCCATGCTGGTTGGTTGCTTCACGCTCTTCTGGTGCCCTTTTTTTATGGTCAGTATTGTGCAGGCATCATGTCCAACCTGTAAACTCTATCACGTTTTGGAGAATCATCTCTGGCTGTTGGGACTCTCAAACTCCCTTATAAATCCCCTTGTTTATGCTTGCTGGCAGCATGAGGTGAGAAACCAGCTCTGTGAGATCTTTGTTCATATTAAAGTCAGGTTGGGTCTTGTGACACATTCTGAGACAGCAGACTTTCACTCAGGCAGTAACATCTTGTTTAATGACAAGATGATAGCCACCCAGTTAAACTGCAGTAGGTCTTTAACAACTCCTGAATAAAATCTGTAAAATATTTCCAATAGACTGGGAATGTCTGTAGACTGTAAAAGATCTACAAAACTGCTACATCCCTTAAAGGTCCCATTTTTCATGCTTTTTTGAAGCTTTGATTGTGTTTACAGTGTGCAATATAACATGTGTTCAAGTTTCGCATGTAAAAAAAAAAAAAAAACTGTATTTTTCACACAATTCACCTATCTGTATACCGCTGTTTTCACTGTCATAAAAACGGGCTGATGACTCCCTTGTTCTGTAAAGTCCCTCCTTCAGAAATACGTAATGAGTTCTGATTGTGCCAGCTGTTCCTGTGTTGTGATTCGACACCAGCTGAGCACACGCTGCCCTCCTGGAAACGCGATTGGGCTAGTTTTGATTAGCAAGTGGGTAGGATTTGTTTTGAAAACCTGTCAAACCTGATCTGAACACTCGTGCTGGAGATGTACTTATAATCACAGGAGCTGTGATTTTCACTGATGAGATGCGCATGAAAATCGCATTCGATTGTTTTGCACAGCCCTAACATCTAGTTAACAAAGCTAAACAGGGCTGCCCTTTGTGTAATAAATTACAGAAACCGTTAAACACACCAAGCTTTAGAATTTTACCGATATTATTTATAATCTAACAACAACACACTAACTAAAGTTTAAAACATGAGATCAAGAAGAAGGGGACCTTTAATGGATGTGAAGCAAAGAGCATTTGCTAAGTCATGTCACCTTTATTTATACACTGAAAATAATGACTTTGTGGTATGGTAAAATCTATTACATTAATTAATGTAATTTATACATGGTAAAATCAAGATTAAGGTGGAACTATAATATCTTATGTAGAATTTACACTATTTAATCATGTAATAACATAACTGAGAAGAAAGAGTAAATTGTATTATATATTTACAAGTACTATTTAATGTTTTATAGTCAAAAAACATTCACCTAAAAATACTAAGTAAATTTTAATCTGAAAAGCAAAGTGCGTTTGAATCCGCGCGCTTTTTTTTTTTTTATACAACAAGATCCGAACACCGGCTGGCAGTTGCGGAGACGGTCTTGGGCGGTTGGTTTTGGCTGACTTATTTTCGGTAAGTTTTGACTTTTCTATTTAAGATTTGTGATGGTTTGAATATTGCATAGACGTCACGGTTCAAAATTATCTGAGATTTGATCACAATAAGGTTAAGGTTAGCCGCTATTATCAACTTCTATGAATTTGAGACTGATGGTTAATGTAGTCAAAACTAAATTTAGCCGCGTTCTTGTAGAAAAAGTCACCCATTCTGGTTAACTTCAGAGTAATTTAATGTTAGCTGGCCGTGATTAAGCTCAAACTGTCATGTTACGTTCTGTAAGGAAATCAATGCAACGAATGCCTGTGTGTGTCCTAGCTAATGTTAGCTTTATTTAAAAGTGTCTAACGTTAACGTTAGTCGTTTTATATCAACTGAATATTTCGCAGCAAGTAATTTATCAAAGTCTGCATCAAAGAAGGAACGTTTGGAAAAATGCAGTAACGTTACCAGATGGCAGGTGAACTTGGATACCACTTAAACTGATGTGTAACGTTAGTATCAAGTGCTTGTATGAATTCAGCCATTTTATTTGAGTAAGCTAGCGGTAGGAAGGTCCAGTCACCTTTTTAATGAAAATAAAATGTAATGTTTTTAAAACCTAACGTTAGTCCACAGCCTTTCACGGCTTAAGTGAGGAAGGATTTGGGCTAAAGATTAGCTCAAAGTTGCATTAGTAGCTTCATCCCTGTGCATCTCAGTCTAGGAGATGAAGCAAGAACCGTTAAGTTTGAATGCAACAGGCGGCAAGCCTCTCCGACTCGTTGCCATGCCAACTCATTGTCAGGCACAAACTCGTGACAATTTCAATGCTGTATGAGATCTCAAAACCACAATTTGTTTCTCTCAACAGGTAAAAGAACAGTAGCTACAGGAGTGCGTGGCGATATCTGTCTGGTCTGACAACATTAGTCTCATACAGGCAAGTAGAAATCTTTGTAATACTATAATATTGCTGCTCTTATTTTTCCCTGTAGACCGCGGTGATATTTCAGGTGGGGAGCCAATTACTATTAAAATAAATAATAATATTGTTCATATGTAAAAATGTTTAAGTCATAACATAATAACATCATTTCATATATATATATATATATATATATATATATATATATATATATATATATATATATATATATATATATATAAATTAACAAAAAAAATATTCAAAAGTAACTAAGCTTCCACTATTCAAGCTCGCTGATTGGTTTAAGAATAAAACGCCAATTGATCGTAGATATTTTTGCTGCATATGCTACTAAGGCTGTCACTTTTCTTTCTTAAATCGATTGCACAATCGATCGGACCAAAAAAAGTTTCGAAAACGAAAATAGGGATTCGATTTTAACCAAATATGTACACTATTAATTTTAAAAGAATTAAACAAATTATAGATTTAACAAAACTCACAAACAAGCAGGGAAATAAAATAAAAAGGGTTTTCAAAGAAAATGGAGGACAATGGCATGATGAGTTATGAAAAGGAGCCACCATTGCCAAACCGCTTTTGTGGTGGAAGATTGGCAGTACGAAATACCCCCACCTTGCGCAGCTGGCAATGAAGTAGTTGTCCCTGGGACACCAGTGCGGTCGGAGCGCATCTTCTCAACAGCTGGACATATAGTGAATAAAAAACACTCTGCTCTGGACCCCGAAAATATTGATTGACTTGTTTAACGTTACCTGTCCAATAGTTTGTAATGGGTATAGCCATTTTGCGCATTTCATTATGCCTGCCTAGTGCTAGCCCAGTTGTCTGTTACGTTCAATAAAAACACACACATGGCCTGTTCTCAACTTCAAGCCCATTTAAAGTTTCATTTTTTAACAGTTGTTTGAAATGGATTGAATCATTATTTAAAATAAATTTGGAGATTTTTGAATTGCCTAAATCATAAATGCAGCCGGATTGAAGCCTGCGGGTAATGTTTTTCTTTTATGTTTTTCATTTATGTTATGACAGCAGTCCATTCTGCATGCGTTTCCAGCGCTCTCTTCACGTTGGTCCATTATTTGGCATTGAAAATGGAAACGCCTTTTTGTTTTTGACATGGAAAATTCAATGAACACTCGTGTCTTAAAAATCTAAATGATTTTTTCACAAAAGTGACAGCACTATATGCTACACAACAACAGCATTTGTACAGAGTGGTGACAGCCAGAGTTATTTTCTGTTTATTGCCAGTTCATTCAATAAAGATAGTTAACAATCTAGTTTCTGAGTACTAAGTTATTAACCCAACAATAGTGGGGTCAGTTAATTTTTTGCATTGGGCCACGCAAACATATGTGTTCGGTTGTGTGGGCTGCGAGTTGAAAGAGGTTGGGAACCACTGGTGTAATGTAATATGAATTGTAAATACATTTGGCATTAACTTTTAGAGTAATATTTTAACATCAAAAATTGTGTCTGTCCTTTTACAGGGTGACCTTGTTCTCAGAAGGAACCAATACAGTGTACAACTGAGGTCTAGGGAGGAAGAGATTAACGTGTTTCAACACCAGTGTCATCAGGGAGAAACAGTAGGCCTGTTATGAAATGGTCTTGTAAAATTTGCAGTTTCGGGTCATCAAAACGTTTAGACCTTTTAAAACATTATAGATTAAAACATCTGCACACTGGTCGGGGTCGATCACTACCCTGCTTGTACTCAGACTGTCCTTGTTCATTTAAAGGTTGGGGTGCTCTTCGCACACATTTGTCCAGAGATCATACACAAACTGAACAGTCAGGGCAAGTTGTGTCATTTTCATGTCTTGTATGTAACTCATGTAGTTATCATACAGAGAGGCAATATTTTGAACACCTAGGAGTTCATTTAAAAAAGCACGAAACTGTTCATTGTGTTTTTAAAGATTGTGACTACAATACTAATATATATTCAACTTTTGCCTCACATAAAAGTAGGAAGCACAATCCTCACTGCCTTGAAGATTTTAAAAATACTGTATTTCAGACACATTCAAGTCAGGAAACGACAGATAACAGCTGGTTGTTAGATGAAAGGGAAGTGTCTTCTAATGAAACACTTGTGAAAGAGGGAGAAGATTTAGGTAAAGCCATTTTTGATGAGCTTTTTTCCTTATTACTTAAATTGGATTGCATCTTCAATGTGCCCAGTAGATGTATAAATGAGATTGTAGAGGAGCTTCAATTTATTACTAGTTCAGCATCTGCACCCATTATCAAAAGCATTGTCCATGACACATTTGAAAACCATAACTGCGTTGTTGAAGAATTTGTAATCACAGATTTGGTAAAACGCATTTGCCAGTTAAATCCTGTTAGTGCAGCCTTTAGTGAAGAAGGTCCTCTTGGCTCAGTATATAAGAGAAATCAGTACTTAAAGGAAAATTTCTCTGTTGTTGAACCATTGGAGTATATACTTGATGCAAAAGAAGGAAGGACTTTCCAATATGTACCAATTTTGCAATCCTTGTCCCAAATTCTGAAAAATAGTGACATTCAGGAGAAAGTGTTGAAGAGTACAAGACATTGTGTTTCTTCCGGTCAGTATAGTAGTTTTCATGATGGTTCCCATTTCAAGGAAAACACATTTCTATCTGGAGAGGAGTTAAGACTTTCACTTCTACTCTACTCTGATGATTTTGAAGTATGCAATCCTTTAGGAACCTCTCGTAAGAAGCACAAGGTAACCGGTGTCTATTGGGTGTTGGCTGATGTTCCGACTGTATTAAGATCTACATTATCATCAATTTACCTAGCTGTTTTGTGCAAGGCTGGTGAC
Source organism: Carassius auratus (assembly GCF_003368295.1). Taxonomy (NCBI): domain Eukaryota; kingdom Metazoa; phylum Chordata; class Actinopteri; order Cypriniformes; family Cyprinidae; genus Carassius; species Carassius auratus. Next base: position 1,066,611 of record NW_020523497.1, read on the forward strand.
ATTAAGACATTTGGCTATCCCAGAGTCCTTGAGCCATTATTAAGTGATTTGAAAAGCTTTGAAGAGGATGGTATTTTTGTGCCCTGTTTGGGAAAAATCATAAAGGGCACTGTATTTTCTGTGATTGCAGATAATCTTGGTGCCCACTCAGTTGGAGGGTTTGTTGAAAGTTTCAGTGGGTCATATTTTTGCAGATATTGTATTGGAGAGAGGTCCCAGTTTCAGGAACTTGAAGTCCGGATAGGAGCATTCCCTGGTAGGACAAAGCCGCAACACAAGTTGGACATTGAAGTAGCGCTTGAAAGCAACACCCCTAGCCATGGAGTAAAAAGGCATTGTGCAATCACTCAAAGGTTAAATCATTTTCACGTGACAACAGGCTATCCTCCGGATATTCTACATGATTTACTTGAGGGCATTGTACCTGTAGAGTTGGCACTGTGTTTAGATGTCTTGATAAAGAAAAAATATTTTTCTCTTGAAGAGCTCAACAGAGTCATCAAGCAGTTCCCATATAAGTGGAAAGACGAGATAAATTGTCCCCAAGGTATACCAGCAACCTTTGCCTCCCGTAAAACCATCGGTGGTAATGCACATGAAAATTGGTGCCTACTGAGGCTGCTTCCACTTATGGTTGGCTGGAAAGTAAAGGAAGAGGAACAGGCATGGCAGTTGTTGATGACACTCAAAGATGTTGTTGAGTTGGTTATGTCACCTACCCACACGGATGAAAGCATTGGTCACCTAGATAGTCTTATTGCTGAGCATAGACATAGATTTTTCAGTGTTTTTCCACAAGGGAAATTGATTCCAAAGCACCATTTTTTAGAGCATTACCCGCAGCTCATTAAAGCATTCGGCCCACTTGTGTCCTTATGGACGATGAGGTTTGAAGCCAAGCACCGCTTCTTTAAGAGGATAGTGAGACAAGCTAGCTGCTTCCGTAACATTTTGAAGTCAATGGCAAAAAAACACCAGTCCATGATTGCATACCATCTTCATGGTTCAAATGTCAAAAAACCTGATATCTCTGTATCAAAGATGTCAACAATTCCATTAGAGGTTGTAAATGAGAACATACAAGATTTTGTATCACATAAATTTCCTGGAGAGACAGTTGTTCATTTGACAAAGAAGGTAGACTTTCAGGGAACCAGTTATAGCATTGGCATGATAGTGGTATATGGCTCCACTGGTGGGTTGCCTGAATTTGCTGAAATAATACAAATCATCATTGTTCGTGACAGCTTGGTGTTTGCAGTGAAACTGCAAAGTGCATGGTACTGTGAGCATTTGAGATGTTACAAGTTGGAGTCCACAAGCTTAGTCAAAGTACTAGAGCAGCCACAACTTACTGACACATACCCACTAGCTACCTATTCAGTGGAAGGCAATCGCATGGTATCTCTAAAACACCACATCTGCTTGTCAAACTAGGTAAAGTATAATTGTTTGTAACCGACTTGTGCCTTATTATTATTATCATCCAATAACCTTTATTTCTAGATTAAAATTTGTTTTAAACATCAATTGTATACTTTTTTCTGATCTATGTAGAGCATGCATTAATCATAGGCTCTTGTGGGGAGATATCTTATTTCCTCTTGTCTAATAAAACCATGTTTATGTTTTCTCTTGCAGTTGTACTTGGCACATGGTTATGAATATGTCTGCCCCAACTCAACTACGTGTTATCATTGAGGAGACCCAAGTCCACAAGTTAACCCTACCAGATGGAATCCCCAGCACTATTGACGAATTTTTGGCAGCCATACAGATTCATTTTCAACTCCAAGGGAGTTTTACTGTTATGTACATGGACAAAGATTTTGATGATCAGTTCTTCACTCTTACGTCAACAGACGTCATTAAGAACAAAGACACAATCAAACTTGTTAGAAATGAACCTTCTTCCGTTATTCTCACATTGACTCCCATCAATGAGGATGCTGCTTTCTCTCCTTCACTGCCACTTGGTCTGCCATTCCAGGAAGACGGTTCCTCGGTTAGTTCATCCGACACCATTGGTTTACCAAGGTTCCCAGAGTTTCGATCTGAACGGTGGCCAACTATCTTTGAGATACCCACCTTTTCATATAATGTTGAACTGCCCCTTCAAGCAGGAAATAAGGCCTATGAAATTGATGGCTCACTCCTTCATAATCCAAGCATGAACTCTGACATACTTGAGAAACTTGCTGAAGCAATATTCCACTACACTGCCTATCCCTCTAGCCTTCAAATACTGGCAGTTGTAGAAACTCTGCTAAAAAAGCATCCATGCCTAAAAGAGCCTGCAACCTCACATTCAGGCATGCACGGTTGGCAGCAGCGTCTTAGATTCAAGATGGCTAATTACCGTTCCAAAATGAGAAGGCGTGAAGTTCCTTGTCCTGAGCTTGATATCAACTCCTTGAAAAGGAAACCTCATGGTGAGAGAAATCCTGCAAAAAATTGCAAGCGACCAAAGAGAGCAGAGGTCAACTACCTTCCTCCACATCCAAGTGGAGAAACTAGCGACACTCTGGAGTTAGAGAGACAAGAGCTTCTTAACGAGGTAAAGAAGAAGAACAACAACAAGGTGATTCAAGAAAAAATGGCCAAAACATTCTCCTATCGAAGGCTCGAAGTTGTGAGTGGTAGTCCTGCCGCTGAAGACTTCAGAGAGAGATGGCCTGCTTTGTTTTGTGAAGCTGAGGTAGGTGAATCTATAAACCCTTACAAATTATACCTGCTCCATTAGGCAGTAGCAACAATTGGAAGCCATATAAGTGTCTCTCTTTTTGATTTTATTATTGTAACATTTGCTTTGTATTCCATCATTAATGGGATTGGGGGTGGCAGTAACTCATTTAGTGCATGTATAGGCTTAGCTTGTGTATGTAATCCAGGCCTGTGTGTAATAACAGAGTGAAAATACTGGAATTTTCCCTTGCAGGATTAATAAGATACATTATTATTAATATCTACAGGTTTTAATCTCGGCATCAGAATATTTGGTCTAGTTCCTAAATTTTTCTTTCTGTATTTTTTTTGTTGTCAATTCAGATCAAGGAGGAATTCAGGAGAATAACTACAGTTTCATTGGAGCAGAGCTTTATGTACAAGCTTGACCACTATACAACAAAACTTATTGCCCTGATGATGGCCAAGGGAGGTGTCATCAGGACCAAGCTGAGGCCGTTTATGGACAGACTGAGCCAGGTAGGCTTATTTAAATTAGTCATGCAGGGAGAAAGTCTCTCTCACACAGTCTTCTCTCTCTCACACACACTCTCACACTTACACACCAGGCAATCTTTAAAAAAATGTCTAATAAATAGAAAAAAATGCCACCAATAGATAGTTACATTCATGTGTTTTTGACAGGTCATAAAACTGTAAAGGATTGGGATATATATATATATACAATTTTATTTTTAAGAACTTAAATTTAACTTGTTAAAATCTGCATAATACTGCACACAGAGAAACTGCATTCAGGTATACATGCAGGACAACTCCTGCTTGTAATTCACACAGTATTGACACATTATCAATCTGTTCACAGTACCAAAGCATTGAGATGAGACGTGAAACTGTCATCCGCAGCCTTATCCTGTACCTCGGTGAGAAGGAAGAAGAGCTATTTGAAGATTGCCAGGTAAAGCATGATTTTTTTTTTTGTGTGTCATAAAAATAATTTTTAAGTGCAAGTGAAAAAGTTAGACACAAACATGAATATTTTCCACTCAGCAATGGTCCAAATTATGTGCAATCACAATTTAAACGTAGTCTGAATTTTACAAAGGGTTTCCTGGCACTGTAAAGGTGCAGAGTCACACAATGTATGGTATTTGACACAGTAAGATATTTTAGATTTAGTCCGAGAGCTCTTAGTCCCTCCATTGAAGCTGTGTGTACGGTATACTGTCCATGTCCAGAAAGGTAAGAAAAACATCTTCAAAGTAGTCCATGTGACATCAGAGAATTTTTGAATTTTTGAAGCATCGAAAATACATTTTGGTCCAAAAATAGCAAAAACTATGACTTTATTCAGCATTGTCTTCTCTTCCGTGTCTGTTGTGAGAGAGTTAAAAACACAACAGTTCAGTGATATCCGTTTCGCGAACGAATCATTCGATGTAACCGGGACTTCTTTAACCAGTTCACCAAATCGAACTGAATCGTTTTAAACGGTTCGCATCTCTAATACGCATTAATCCACAGATGACTTAAACTGTTAACTTGTTTAATGTGTCTGACACTCCCTCTGAGTTAAAACAAACCAATATCCCGGAGTAATTCATGTACTCAAACAGTACACTGACTGAACTGCTGTGAAGAGAGAACTGAAGATGAACACTGAGCCCATGTTTATTTAATGACTTAATTTTCATTTTTCGGTGAACTAACCCTTTAAGTAGTTTTTAGCAAGAATGTTCATTCTGCATTGATAATGAATCTCTTTTTTATCTGTTTCTCAATAGAATTGTGTTCTTTCTTTTTTATAAACTGTATGCAGGAGGACATTCGTAGTGATGCCGCTGAACATATCCTTAGGATACTGGTCATCCATGGTGCTGATCAAGAGGATCCAGTTGATGTGTCCATCATTTTGGAGGGCAAGGAGATGTTTCCAGGATGCGGCAGTACTGCTAAAGCTTGCACACTGCTGATGGGGCTTATTTATGCCCTCAACCTGGCATACCCCCCAACACTGCGCTACACCTTTGAGGTGTTCCAGAAACTTTTCCTGGACCTGGATGGTGTTAAAATGTCCCCAAAAGTGCAATCTTTGAAGTTGAAGTTGCTCTCCTGAAAGCGCACGTGCTGTACAATCGAGGCTGTTGGTAGACTCCAATTTACATCTCCATCTCAAAAACGTTTACAAAATTTTGACTACTTTCTACTTTTTACTTCTTGAAATGTTTTAATGTGTTACGGTTTTAAGAGCATAAAGAGCACTTAGTGTTGGTTTGAATGCTGTTATTGCATTAAGTGAATTGTTAGATTTTAATTGGGTATTTGGGAAAATATAATCCCAGATATGTGTTGGATGTAATAAAATGAATTTTCCTTTCCATTAGGGTAAATTGTTAATTGTTGAAACAGTTATTATAAATGATCAGAGAGGTTACTGAACGTACTGTACCTTAACTTCTTATCAGTTGATGTGAATATGTGAATGTTTACATAATAAACTGTACAACTTTATTGTATTTAATTGTGATTTGTGATAAAAGTATTTGATGCAGAGTAAATTCTTCACATTTATTTGGTAACACTTAAAAAAAAGCAACAGTTACATAATAATAGTGAGTAATATAAATTCATTAAACTAAGTAATTCAAAATGTGAAATGGACAGACATTATAAAATCTACTTAATTACTTCATAACAGTAAATATTAAATATTTATAAAATTTACTTGATATTTTCACATTTTAAAATTAAATTTACTTAATTACTTTTAATAAATACAACTTGCTAAGTTAAATATAATTAAGTAACATTTACTTAATGTCTTCACAAATGTTACATTTAGAGTTAAGTACATTTCACTTGATACTGGCAAGTAAGTTGTACTTGATATTACAGCAGTAAAATTTACTAAGAAAAATTTAGTGCAAATTGTTACAATGATTTTATCAAGTAAATCCTACAAGTTGTTTTTATCAGTGTATAGTGCTTAAAACAAAACAGATTGTGTCAAAGGAACTGAAAAACATTAATTAGGAAAACAACATCGATAATGCAAAATTACAGTTAAAGACAGTTCATCATTGAATTCAGTGATGTCATCATACAGTTTAGTTCGTTTTAAATAGTATCTTTGCAATCATTTGCAATCAAATCAACGATATCACTGTAAATGCAAGAGCAAGCCAGAAGCGACAGCGGCAAGGAACCAAACCTCCATCGGTGACAGAATGGTGAAAAAACCTTGGGAGAAACCAGGCTCAGTTGAAACAATTAGACATTTTACAAATTAGAAAAACATATTTCATTAGAATATAAAGTTTGTATAACCACAGCATATTTTGTCATCACTTTACTCTGCATTTAATTTTAGTCTATGAATATCTATCTATCTATCTATCTATCTATCTATCTATCTATCTATCTATCTATCTATCTATCTATCTATCTATCTATCTATCTATCTATCTATCTATCTATCTATCTATCTATCTATCTATCTATCTATCTATCTATCTCACTAGCTATAGAACAACCACCCAATAAAGCATTACAATAATCTAACTTTGAGGTCATTAACGCATGGGTTAACATTTCTGCATTTGACATCGAGAGTTTAGGTCATAATTTAATGAGATGGAAAAATGCAGTTTTACAAATGCTAGAAATGTGGCTTTCTAAGAAAAGACTGCTATCAAATAGCACACCTAGGTTCCTAACTGATGACGAAGAATTGACAGAGCAGCCATCAAGTTTTAGACAGCGTTCTATGTTATTACATGCAGAGTTTTTAGGAGTTTTCTATAATTGACACCTCTGTTTTTTCAGAATTTAGCAATAAGTGAGTGAGTGAAGTGACATTCAGCCAAGTATGGTGACCCATACTCAGAATTCGTGCTCTGCATTTAACCCATCCAAAGTGCACAGGCTGCGGCACCCAGGGAGCAGTTGGGGGTTCAATGCCTTGCTCCTACAATTCCCAAGACTCGAACTCAAAACCCTTCGATTGGGAGTCCGATTCTCTAACCATTAGGCCACGACTTCCCCTTAAATTACTCGTCATCCAGGTTTTTATATAGACTATGCATTCTGCTAGTTTTTCAAATTGGTATATTTCGCCGGGCTGCGAAGAAATAGAGCTGAGTATCATCAGCATAACAGTGAAAGCTAACACTGTGTTTCCTGATGATATCTCCCAAGGGTAACATGTAAAGTATGAAGAGTAACAGCCCTAGTGAGCCTTGAGGTACTCCATACTGCACTTGATACCTCTTCATTTACTGCTACGAATTGATGGCGGTCATATAAGTATTATTTAAACCATGCTAATGTGCTTCCATTAATGGCAACAAAGTTTTTTAGTCTATGCAAAAGAATATTGTGGTCAATAGTGATGAACACATAGCTAAGATCCAATAGCACTAACAGAGAGCTACAACCACGATCAGATGATAAGAGCAGGTCATTTGTAAATCTATAGAGCAGTCTCAGTACTACGGTCTAAATCTTGACTGGAAATCCTCACAGATACCATTTTTCTCTAAGAAGGAATATAATTCTTAGGATACTACCTTTTGTAGTATCTTGGACAGAAAAGGGAGATTCGAGATCTGTCCAAATACAAAAGACACCGATTTATTTGCTTTCCCTTTCCACCTGCAATGAACACATTAGTTTCAAAATATATCCAAACCACTAAGTTCCCATTTTTTCCAATTGTAAAATGACTGTAATAAATTAAACACTATTTGTGTTTATGTTTCTAGAGAGTTTCTCATCATCAGTGTCATCTCGTCCACTGGGGGTTATAACAGAGCTCATTAATTAAGATTTATAAGGCAATATTTTCTTTAAAATGGTTTCCTGCAATATTCATTGTGAACAGAGCAATATAAATAAATTGTAACAATTCAGTTGACAATGTTTCTCTTCTTGTACATCTACCATTGTAGATAATAAGAAATTGAGTGATTAGCTTTAAAAAAACTTATTTTAGACTTAATATGAAATATATATGTAAATATGTATTTACAATAATACTAAATATTTAATATTGACCTAAACATTAATATCACACTTACATAAAAATGTATATACTGTAGCTATTTGTATTCCCCACAAGAGAACACTTTCCAGTACGTTCTAATTCAAGGAAGAAACCTATTCTGTTAAAAAAGGTAATTCCAAAAGGAATTGAAAGTTATGTCTGCCACCCCTCATGTCATTCTAAAAGGGAAACACAACTACTTCCCACCGGACACTTATTCAGGTCAATTAAATAAACATTTAATGGCCAGTGATGAACAACTACAACAAAATATCATTACATTAGCAGTTAAGTACTGCGTTAAATGTTAAAACTAAATCTCTAAATTATCTTACTGTATACTACTTATACTTCTACTACTACAAATAATAATAATAATAATATACATTTTGAACCTCACAAAGCTTAAGTTATATAAGAAAAATGTTTACATTTCAATTTGAATGTATATACAGTATGTTATATGTATCTAAATATTTTCAACACAAGCACATTCATATACAGTATGTGAATTGCATCATTAGTCATTATTAATAGTTTTAATATTTGTGTCAAGGTCCTGCTTTCACCTCTGTATGAGCTGAATTCCAAGAGTTTCAGAATGTGACTCTGGACTATATAAAGCACGAAACTCACCTGCTCACTTTGAGTGTTATCAGTGGCGCTTACAGTGTGTATACAGTTGTTGATAGCATTTTATTGTGTTGGCCATGAGACAATGATTATCACGTATACCAGGGGTTCTCCACTGTGGCCCTCAAGATCCACTTTCCTGCAGAATTAGACTCCAACCCCCATCAAGGACTTCCTTACAAACTCAATCAAGTTCTTCAGGATTACTAAGTTACTGGACTGAGAGTTTGATCAAGATTGGAGCTAAGGCTATTATTGGAGGTTTGGCTATTTTTCCTTTGTTGTCCCGCCCCAAATCAACCAAGGCTCAGGATGACCATGTGGAGCAGAAGAAGAAAAATCCAATCGTACTATATTTATTTTATATAAATTCATAGACTTAAATTAAATGCAGTCAGAGTAAAGTGATGATAAAATATGTGGTTAAACTTTCTATCTCTATACCTTATGAAATATGTTTGTCTATTTTGTAAAATGTCTAATTGTTTCAGGTCTCCTAGTAGGCAATGGTGAAGATTTCGTGATCCATCCAGTTTTGTGGGGCTGGCAGGACTTGCTTTCACTTGGTGCCTTGGCTTGATGCAATAGTTTTAGCATCTTGCGGGAATAGTGATTTGTATTATATTTAGTTTAGTTTCAGTTAGTTAGGTTTTAGTTTAAGTGGACATAGGTAAGTTCTGTGCCACCCAAACAGGTTTTAAATAATGTCACCCAAAGCTATCTGTCAAGGCCCCTATCACTGCCACTGGTGTCCGGATTAGGCTACTATTTTAATCTATTAGTTAAGAACGTTTATGCCAATAAAACTATCAGTATGCTTAATGTTCATTGGTCTTTCATCTGTAAAAGTAATTGCAAAATTTTATAAATACACTTTAAGTAATACACACAATCTGTAATAAAGAAGAAACTGCATAAACAATCTGAGTCAGTCAACTACATATCCCACAATCTTTTTTATTAACCCGGAAAAAAGTTTTACCACGTGCAAACTAAACTCGCCAGTAGAAATAAAACCTATTGGAGGGACTGCGGCTCATGACTAAGACGTAAGTGTTGTTTTTAATGTTTGTACTGAAATGTTTCACTTACATTTGTTACCATATGTTTCTAATTAGTCTTTCTAATTAAAACTACTAGACTCGTCAGGATTGGAACATGAAATGCCATAAGGTGAAAGCTAAAGTTTTAAACCCAGTTTTTGCAACAGTAGCCAAATGCTTATTATCCATCTGCTAAAACTTGAACGTAAAATACAACGGCTAAAAAAAGGCTACTTTACTTGTTCTTGATTCAGTTATTATTTTTGATTAGTTTATATGAAACCGATAAATAACAAGAAAATTAAATCTTACAAATTAAAACCTTTAAGACACCTATTCTTTTGGCATAAATGGTAAAAGAAGTCCTTATTACATTATTAGATGTTACTTTATTGTCTTAAATATTTGTAATAAAATGTTAAAACTAAATTTGAACAAACTGCATTTTTCAAGATTTCAAGTTGTCATAAGTGCCACTGATTGAAGAATACATTCTTACACACGTTAATCTTATGATGCTGACACCACAACAGAATAACAATATTGAAGACGATAAAGACAATAAAAATAAATGTATGTGCATTATATTTGTTATTTATTTGTAGTCCGCTCACCAAAGTGAAACTCATCAGTGAACTGAATGAAAAAGAGGCTGAACTAGATGTCAAAGACAGTGTGTCCTAGCATTCAGTCTATAAGAACAGTGCCTGGATCTTTATCGGTGAGCGACTGGTTAAAATCATTGTTGTGGGACAAAACCCAGTTGACTGTCTGACTAAAAAATATTCGTCAATGGGCTACATATACACTAAAATGCTCTTAGTATTAGCCAGGGGTCTCCAATCCTGCTCCTGGAAGCAACCGTGAAGTAGATTTCATCTCCAACCTTAATAAAACACACCACGACCAGCCATACAAAGTGTTCAGAGTTACTTGAAAATAACTGACAGGTGTGTGAAACTGAAATCTACAGGAAAGTAGCTCTCCAGGAGCAGGTTCGGAGATACTGCCAGATGGTGGCAGCATTCACCTGTTTCACACTAAAAGTGTGCTTCTGTACAAAATGGCATGATCTCAGCCTTTTTCTGAAGCCCTCTAGCACACAGTACAGTGATGCTGATTTGTCCTCGTCAAGTTTCCAAGTGATGTAAATTAATTGTTTTTATCTCACATTTATTTGCCAGATTATAGAGTACTGTTTCAAAAATGTGACATTTGTGACATGCTTGAGTAAAAGTAAAAAAGCACAACTTTAAATTGTACTCAAGTAAAAAGTAGAATTACTTTTTCTTCTGACAGACAATACAGAATAATGGTTAAAGGGAGAGAACAAAAAAAATGCAATGGCACAGGTCAAACATATATATTTAGTTCAACAACAACAATTAAAATGAAACCCAGCGGAACACCAAAAAAAATAAATTAATAAAAAATAATAAATTAATAAAAAAATACAGGGAAAAGGATTAAAAGAAAACTCCATCATTTCCACCCTCATGCAATCCTATATGACTTTCATTTATCAGATGAACACAATATAAGAGTTTTAGGGGAAAAAATAAATAGTAATTTCTCTTTATATAATGAAGTGTATGGGACATCCAAAAATGACGCTTCAAAAACTATACACAAAGAGAATATGACAGTAACTCATGCAACACCTGTTAATGAATCACTGTCTTCTTAAGTGAAACGATATATGTAACGGCATATGTAAGAAAAATACAAATCGAGCGCAGCGTTAGTCCAGTCAGGCCACGGAGGCATAGGGTGCGACCAGCTGATGTGGTAAGCTGTCATCGGTCCAAATACTACCACTCTCCTATTAGACACAGGGACATATATACGTGGCACCACTGCTCGGTAAGCATGCTCAAATGGCTAGCAACCCTCCCTCCCTCCCCTTATAAGCATAAGCATATACCTGTGCACATTCTGGTTGTTGTTTTCTTTGTTTCAGATCACTAAGGCTTTCAAGTAATATCATGGACCTCACTGCTGAGAGACACTCATCTTCATAACCAGGCTACAGGATAGATGTCCCACTGCCACATCTACATGATTATAACAGTTTGCTTTATAGACATTAAAGAGTCTTAATTGTAATGTATTTGCAAGCTGATGGTTCTGGGGGGTTAATGTTTAAAGCTCTTGTATGATGAATTATTTGGGAGCAAAAAACCCCCAAAAGGAACCATACTGCCAAAGATAAAATGTTTTCAATAAACTCAAGTAAACTTGCCTAAGTGGTTCCTGTCTGAAATACCAATATTTTAATCTTGACCGTCATGTTCATTTTGTGTGGTTTCTGAAGTGGTCTTGTCCCCTTGCATTATATGGACTAAAAATGCTTGTGAAAAATGGTTTGCTTGTGAAGAAAGAAAGTCATAAACATCTGGGATGACAGAGGTTCAGTAAATGTTGAGGGAATTAAAAATTTTGGGTGAACTATCCCTTTTAAGAGCAAGATGTGATAGAGAGGCTAGAAACATGTTCCAGACAGAATGCAAGATTGTGTTGAATTAATGAGGAGAGTCATGGAATTGAAACATACGTTAACGTTTTTAAAGGCCACTTTATTTGTGTTGTCTATTCAACGTCACTGTCTAAAAGGACAATTAATATTTTAAATGTTTATTTGGGGCATTTAGAGTTTTTTTCTTAGCAAATATTGATAAATAGGGAGGACGCGAGCTGGGTCCCGGGCGACGACTTCTCCCCCTCCTGCCTTCGAGATCTCCATCCAGAACCGCTTCGCTCCCCTCCGCGAGACAGGACGCGACGCTGTGATCATCGGAGACTCCATCGTCCGACACGTAAGTGCTACGTTAGCTGAAGGTAAAGTGCACACTCATTGTTTGCCTGGTGCTCGTGTTCTCGATGTTTCTGCGCAGATACCCGCGATCCTGAAGGATGGCGAGAGCCCCAGAGTGGTCGTGCTTCACGCCGGGGTTAACGACACCATGCTGCGGCAGACGGAGACGCTGAAGAGGGACTTCAGCAGCCTGATCGAGACGGTTCGCAGCACGACGCCCGCGGCGACGATCGTCGTGTCAGGACCACTGCCCACGTATCGACGAGGACACGAAAGGTTCAGTAGACTTTTTGCTTTAAATGAATGGTTGTTGTCATGGTGTAAAGAACAGAAACTGCTATTTGTTAATAACTGGAATCTTTTCTGGGAGCGTCCTAGACTGTTTCGCGCTGATGGATTACACCCCAGCAGAGTCGGAGCGGAGCTGCTCTCTGACAACATCTCCAGGACACTTCGCTCCATGTGACTAGTAAGACAATTCTCAAATAACTATTATGATGAGTTTTGTTCCAACCGCTTAAATGTTAAAAGTACTTGTGCTGTAAAACCTATTAAGACTGTGTCTGTTCCCCGAATAGTGAGGTCAAAATATAAATTTAAATATAATGTAGGATCTAGAAAAAATCTTATCATAATTAAACCAGAAAAATGCAAAGTAAATGAACAAAAACAATTTTTAAAGTTTGGGCTCATAAATATTAGATCACTCACACCAAAAGCAGTTATTGTAAATGAAATGATCACAGATAATAGTTTTGATTTACTCTGCTTGACTGAAACCTGGCTAAAACCAAATGATTATTTTGGTCTAAATGAGTCTACTCCACCAAACTACTGTTATAAGCATGAGCCCCGTCAGACTGGTCGTGGCGGGGGTGTTGCAACAATATATAGTGATATTCTCAATGTTACCCAGAAAACAGGATACAGGTTTTACTCTTTTGAAATACTTCTGATAATTTTACTCTGTCAGACATGCAAAAGAAATCTAATGTATCTCTTGCTCTGGCTACTGTGTATAGACCACCAGGGCCGTATACAGAATTCCTAAAAGAATTTGCAGATTTCCTCTCAGACCTTCTAGTTACAGTTGATAAGGCGCTAATCATGGGAAATTTTAATATTCAACTTGATAATGCAAATGATACATTAGGACTTGCGTTTACTGACCTAATAAACTCCTTTGGAGTCAAGCAAAATGTCACCGGGCCCACTCATCGTTTTAATTATACACTAGATTTAATTATATCGCATGGAATTGATCTTACTGCTATAGATATTGTACCTCAAAGTGATGATATTACAGACCATTTCCTTGTATCGTGCATGCTGCGTATAACTGATATTAACTATATGTCGCAGCGATACCGTCTGGGCAGAACTATTGTTCCAGCCACCAAAGAAAGATTCGCAAATAACCTGCCTGATCTATCTCAACTGCTATTTGTACCCAAAAATACACATGAATTAGACGAAATTACTGACAACATAGGCACTATTTTCTCTAATATATTAGAAGCTGTTGCCCCAATCAAATTGAAAAAAGTTAGAGAAAAACGTACTGTGCCATGGTATAACAGTAATACTCACTCTCTCAAGAAAGTAACTCGTAGTCTTGAACGCAAATGGAGAAAAACTAACTTAGAAGTTTTTAGAATTGCATGGAAAAACAGCTATAGCTATAGACAGCTATAGACATGCTCTAAAAACTGCTAGGGCAGAGCATATACACAAACTCATTGAAACTAACCAAAACAATCCAAGGTTTTTATTTAGCACAGTGGCTAAGTTAACAAATTACCAGACGCCACCTGATTCAAATATTCCACCAACGTTAAATAGTAATGACTTTATGAATTTCTTCACTGATAAAATATATAACATTAGAAATACAATAGTGAATGTGGATTCTACAACATCTAACACTTCAGTTTCATCCATCGCACCCAAAGATAAACTGCAGTGCTTTACAACCATAGGACAGGTAGAGCTAAATGAACTTATCACTGTATCTAAACCAACAACATGTTTATTAGATCCTGTACCCACTAAATTACTGAAAGAGCTGTTACCTGTAGCCGAAGAACCGCTTCTCAATATCATAAACTCGTCGTTATCTTTAGGACACGTCCCAAAACCATTCAAGCTGGCGGTTATCAAGCCTCTTATTAAGAAACCAAAACTAGATCCTAGTGTACTGGCAAATTATAGGCCTATTTCAAATCTTCCATTTATCTCTAAAATTTTAGAAAAAGTTGTGTCTGCTCAATTGAGCACCTTCCTGCATAAAAATGATCTGTATGAAGAATTTCAGTCAGGTTTTAGGCCCCACCATAGCACAGAAACTGCACTTGTTAAAATTACAAATGACCTGCTCCTTGCGTCAGACCAAGGCTACATCTCATTTCTAGTCTTACTTGATCTTAGTGCTGCATTCGACACCATAGATCATGACATACTCATAGATCGATTACAAAACTATACAGGTATTCAAGGGCAGGCTCTAAGATGGTTTAGATCCTACCTGTCCGATCGCTACCATTTTGTTTACTTAAATGGGGAGTCATCTCATTTATCATCAGTAAAATATGGAGTGCCACAAGGATCCGTCCTAGGTCCCCTTCTATTTTCAATATATATGTTGCCCCTTGGTAATATTATTAGAAAATAAGGAATTAGCTTCCACTGTTATGCTGATGATACTCAGCTATATATCTCAACGAGACCAGATGAAACTTCCCAATTATCTAAGCTAACAGAGTGTGTTAAAAATGTAAAAGATTGGATGACACACAATTTTCTCCAATTAAATTCGGATAAGACAGAGATACTAATTATTGGACCAAAAAACACTACACAGAATCTTGTAGATTACAATCTGCAACTAGACAGATGTACTGTTACTTCCTCTACAGTCAGAAATCTGGGTGTTATATTAGACAGCAATTTGTCTTTTGAAAATCATATTTCCAATGTTACAAAAACTGCATTCTTCCATCTTAGAAACATTGCCAAGCTACGAAACGTTACCTGTTTCTGATGCAGAAAAGCTAGTTCATGCATTCATGACCTCTAGACTGGACTATTGTAATGCACTTCTAGGTGGTTGTCCTGCTTCGTCAATAAACAAGCTACAGGTAGTCCAAAATGCAGCAGCTAGAGTCCTTACGAGGTCAAGAAAATATGATCATATTACCCCAATTTTACAGTCTCTGCCCTGGCTACCTATTAAGTTCCGTATCAGTTACAAATTATCATTACTTACCTATAAGGCCCTAAGTGGTTTAGCTCCAGCGTACCTAACTAGCCTTCTACCATGCTGCAACCCATCACGCTCCCTAAGGTCACAAAACGCTGGACTTTTGGTCGTTCCTAGGATAGCAAAGTCCACTAAAGGAGGTAGAGCTTTCTCACATTTGGCTCCCAAGCTCTGGAATAGCCTTCCTGATAATGTTCGGGGTTCAGACACACTCTCTCTGTTTAAATCTAGATTAAAAACACATCTCTTTCGCCAAGCATTCGAATAATGTATCTTTTTAATTGTGAGTGTAGTTGCATCTGATCAAAGGTGCATTTTTATTCATTAGCTTGGTTAAACTAATTTTACTTTGTTGGATCAGCAGCTATGCTAATGATGTCTGTATTTTGTTTCTATGTTTCGCCACGGGATTTACATCCCGTGGTAACTAGGATTTACACAAGCTCCAGTCTGGATCCAGAACACCTGAGAAGAGATGATGCTGACCCTCAGAGGACCTCAGATGATGCTAACCCTGAATCAACAAACAGAACTAACAATTATTGCTAAATGTGTGACTGAATCATATAATAACTTAATAATATTGATAGTTCATCGTCTAGCTGACTACGTCTTGTATTATTATTATTATTTTTATTTTTTCTAAAATCCTGTCAAATGTGCACAAACTACTAGCTACTACTAAATATTGTAGAAACATAATTTTCTGTAAAGTTGCTTTGTAACGATTTGTTTTGTAAAAAGCGCTATACAAATAAACTTGAATTGAATTGAATTGAAATAATTATTTGTGACTAATTAGATGAATTAATGAGAAAAGCATGTAATTATTAAGATAAAAACAATATTCACTGACATTCCTAATTCCTACTTAATGATTCATATAATGACATATTGTAAATACAACTTATCCACAACCTGGTAAGAACAGCACTAAACATGAAATACAATTAATTTAGCATATATTGTTTATTTAAACACTTTTTTGGAGATTTGTAACATTTAATAATAAAAACAAATCCCACAAAAATATTAATTGTATTTAATTTCTCATCACCGATTTTATTTGCACTCAATTTTGTGCATTCAGCTAATATATTATATAGCTAATGGCTCTATCAAAACAGAACAAATAATGAATAAACTTACTTATTGCTACTTCAATGTTCTTCCTCAGATTGATGGTGAACTTTTTAAGCCAGACATTTTTCCTGATGAAAATCATAATTGAAGTAGAAATGTGTGTGTTTGATGAATGAAAACAATCATCATTAGTTCTCACATCAGGCACACACATTTGAGCTCCTATTTACCATATGTATTGTGCATAAGATAAAATAAAAATATAATGTGCTTTTCGAGATGAAATAAAATTGTAAGGAGTAAAAAATACAGTTTTTCTTAAGAAATGTAATCAAGTAAAAGTACAAGTAGTCAGTTTAAACTGTAGTTAAGTACAAATCCCCCAAAATAATACTTAAGTACAGTAATCAAGTAAAATTACTTAAGTATTTTACACCTCTGCATTTTGTTAGTGAATTATGTATTTATATAATTTTTTTATTATTATTTAATGCCAATCCAGTCAACACTGTATGTAAATATGTTGTTATCTTCAAGTGGAAGTCCATATGAGCTGACAAAAGGACAAGATCTGTGTTTTCTCTCAGTAAGTCCTAATTGCTCACACCCATGTTTTTCCCATTTCAAAGACAGCTTCACTTATTGCTAAAGAAGTCAGTACTTCAGTTTTTTTTTTTCTCCTAGTGAAGCTTAATTCTCCTCTGTGCATGTCAGGTATGAGATTGCCAACGTCAATTTGGTGCGAGATAAAAAGACGGGCAAAATCCAAAGGATTCTGCTTCCTGTGCTATGAAGATCAAAGGAGCACCATTCTGGCTGTAGATAACTTTACTGGAATAAAGGTGAAAGGCTTATTCCAGTTGCTTGTTCAGTTGTGTGTTTACTAATGGAATATATTCTACTTGTTGAAAGAATCGCAGTTAACATTGTTATTGTCGATAAAAATGATGAGCTCTGGACATTTTTAATATATTAATTAATATTACAGTATATCACACAAGTCAGTGCATGTACCAAAAAAGTCTGCATGTTGTTACACTGTTTCAATTGAGAAAAAAACTACCATCAAATACACTGAAAGACCTTCACGACAACTCGTCAATATAAAAGTCAGGTTTAACTTAAAGAAATTGTCAGAGAGATATTACTATTGTATGATAAAATAAAATTCTCAAAATAATAATAGTAATAATATTATTTTAAGGAATATCATACAACTAGGGTATTTTCCATTCATTTATACAGTTATGTTGTGCTTGACAATTAAAATGCAATGATTTGTTGTAAATTAATTTAACTTGATTACATTTTATAAGAATGATCAAACTGTTTCATTAGACACCATTTTCTATGACAAATTTGTATAGTATCATAAAACACAGAATCTAGAAAAAATTAATAAATTGGTAAATATCAATTTGTGATATTATAATTATATTATAATAATATTGTGATATTATTTCTGGCCATACCAGAGTATGTGAGCGGAGCGGAGTGGTGTGATTTTGACAGGAGCGAGGAGCGGATTTTTAAAAAGTCGGAGCGTTGTGGTTTTCACTCGCTCCAAGAGCACTCCACCACCGCTCCATCACGAGTACAATTCATGCCAACGGCCCGTAATATAACTGTATATTTAGCAAGTATTCACGTTAAACATATTTAACTATAGCTTGATACAGATAGATCTCTCAAATCAGAAGGTTACAATGATGACAATAGCCAAGCGGAAAGTTATAGGTTAGTTCTCAAGGAGTTTGTCTGTTCCTTTTACTGAATATTTTCGGGTCAAAGCATGATTTAAACAGTTACAGCACATTCACACGCAATCGCTCTTGCAATAATGCATTCAAACAAATGTAATCTTACAGTGTTACTTCATCTGTATCTGATTTTTAATGAGCAGAAATCTGTAAGAAATGCATTGATCTGTAGATAAAATAAAAATTTACTGTTATTTTCATCACAAACAAAATTTGCACAGCAGAATACAGTAATTATATTAATGCTGACATCCATTTTATTAGTTTGGCATGTGGTAGGAAAAAAAAGTTTGCACACAATAGCCTAAGCCACTTTGAAACTCTCCTGTTATTTTATTTTTTTCATTTTAATATAGGCTACGTTATGAACATAACATTTCAAACATACTAAAATACTTTAGCCACGGAGCAAAGGCGGAGCGGTGTTTCTGGTATCACTGAGCGCGGAGTGGAGTGGTAGCGGGAAATTGTGAACCCGGAGCGGAGCTGGAGCGGAGTGATTATGAAATGCTCTGAGCGCGGAGGGGAAATTGTTGCTACTCCACTCCGCTCACATACTCTGGGCCATACCACCCAGCCCTATGCTATTATAAAGAGGTCAAATTATTGCATTTAATTTCATTTATTCATTAAAAAAGGAATTCATATATTAGGGAAATAATAATTTAATGTTATTAACCCATGTGTTGCATATATTTGTTTTTTAATTGTTTTATTCTGCTTTAAAGATTGTAGCAAATTATCGACCGCCAAAGGACACAGATGACATTGATGATGTCACAAAACATTTGCAAGAAGAGGGATGTGCTCCCAAAGTCCCCCCACCATCCTCCTCTGAGTCCGAATCTGAAAAAGAGTATGCTGTACCTGTGAAAAAGCTAAAATCTGTTCAGTAAATGTAACTACATTTGATATGATTATTTCAAGACATTTATCTTTTTATTTGAAAAAAAACTATTTGTTATTTGACTAATTCATTATGTTGTTATACTTCCGATAAAAAAAAGAAAAAAGAGAAAAGGGAGAAGAAAGAGAAGAAAAACGCACTAAAGGAAGAGAAACATGAGGCATGGACTGAGAACGAGACGGAGAGCGTGAGAGAGAAAGGGAACGAGAGAGATACTGGGATAGAGACAGAGGGTTTGCCAAACAGAGATGGCAGTTGTGAAAGAGAACACAGGTAAAATCGAGCACATAATAATTTCACTATTTTTCTTCTTTTTTAATATATATATATACAAAATTGACTTTTTGTGTGTACCTCACAAATGTAAATAAATGTTCAGAATTTTGTCAATATCTGTCTGGAATAATTTACTATATAATAAGCTATTAAAAATAGAGAAAAAAAGATAAAATGCTGGTTCTTAATGAAACCCCATCTAAAAATACAAACAGCTGCCAAATAGTAGGTCATCATATCTTTGGATGTAGGCATCTTCTGTAGTCGTAAGCGGTTTCTTGACATTTTAGCCACTGTCACAGTATTTCCAAACTAAATAATGTGAATATTTGTCATGAGAATGATCATATCAATTCTTTAATTACTTTCTCAATGTAATAGTTAAAGGAACAGATCAAAGGCAAAACATTAGCTTTTTGCAGCAAAACCATTCAGTATGGCAAATAAATTTACAATAGCTTCTAAAAACATGAAGTAAAATTAGTATTTGGTGAGAAATCATGTCAAATATGTTGCAGTATTGGTTATTGGAATGGTCGTGATTTCTGTGTGGTGGGTAGTGTGTGTTCCAGGTTTTGTTTACAAAATGTATCTTAAAGTCAGCATGTAATGAAAATTATATTATACCTGCCATTTATTTATTTTTGTTTTACATTCAATTGCGACGGTGAGTTTAAGTCTTTTTGGAAATATTGTATTTTCGACTTGAATGCACATGAACGCCAATTATGACTTAAATACACATGAACGCCACCAAAAGTCGAAATTACAGGTGGAGAGAGATTATTTTATTGAAAACTTACATCACTATCTTTCTCCGATCAAATGATTTGTTTCACCAACATCATATTTACGACTTACCAACTTGTAAATATGAACTTCCCAGTAGCACTTGATTGCACCACAAGCTCACATTCAGCAGATCTGCCTACATTTAATCAACAGCCAATGAACCACCCTACATTTTTTCTGTTTTGATAATCAGGTTTACATCACAAAATGGAAGAAAAGATGTCACTATTTATGTTTCATTGTGACTTTAACCATCAATTTAAAATACTTTTTTTTTTTTATGTATTTGGGATAACTATGGTTAGGGTTTTTCATATTGATAGACCTGTAAACTCACATGCTAGTATTTTTTATCACTGATTTGGCACAGAAAACATTTAATTGTTTCATTGCCATAAACCAGGGATAGGCAACTCCAGTCCTGGAGGGCCACTATCCAGTTTAGCTTCAGCCTTCATAAAAACTCACCTGCCTGTATCTATCTAGTAATCCCGAAAACACTGATTGCCTTGTTCAGGTGTGTTTAATTAGGGTTGGAGCTAAACTCTGCAGGATAGTGGCCCTCCAGGACCGAAGTTGCCTATCCCTGCCATAAACCTTAAGTATTCTAGTCCTTGACGAATACATGTTTATTCGCAAGTTCATTAGGATTTGGTGCTCAATGTTGATTGTGATGGCTTGATTGTGAGGCTTGGAACACAGCTCAGGAAACCACCTGCTCACTTCATTTAAAAGCATTTATTCAGTTTTGTGTTCACTTCTGTATAGGGGAGTCTAAAATGCCATGGGAGAGAGACAGATGGCTGGTGGTCTCTTTTTGACATGGTATGTCTTGTCTCTGTCTTGGAGATACAACAATCTGCAACAAGATACAACTGGTGGATGCTCACCTCAGATATTAAGACATCAGAATATGTGTATTATTTGGAAATCATAACAGGCTAAATGTGCAAATTGAACATGGTTGGTTTTTCTGTGACTAAATTGTTATTCTTTATTGCACAAGCTTTGCGTTGTCAGCCAATTCTGCAGAAGTCATGCCACATAGACCTGGAAGCTTAGAGCTTCCTTCAGGGCTTGTATTCTACATGCAGGTGTTTTGTCCTGTTCAACATGCATTTGATATTTTTACCCAGGACTTAAAATGATAAAGATTCTACAGTCACCATTAATTTGGATCAACTGCATCATTTTATATTTTTATTTTTAGAGGAATGATACATTTCGTGTAAATACTATAAGAGACTCACTTACTTTGAAGGCAAAAAAAAAAAAAAAAGTTGTTTCAGTTTAAAATTTCAGATTAATCAATAAAAAAAAAAGAAAAAAAGGAATGAATAAGCTAGATTTCTCATTTGCATATTAAGTTGTCATGACTACTGCATGTAGCGAGAACAAGCGTCGGGGACAAAACTCTTTTTTCCTCTTCCACACGTTTGAGGAGTGGAGACACTAACCATATGAACACTCTTGGGTCTCTAAATGTAAAAATTAATAAACGAAACAGAATACATTTGCTCCACATTTCTAAAACATTTAATTTACATTTGTAAATTATTTTCCAGGAGTGAAATAGCAGACAGATAAAGAAGAGCTGAGGGTGTCAGTTGTGCATCAAACTTCGATCTCTTCACAGAACCACCCACATCAGGTATATCAATGCTCTTCTTGCACAGACATCTTCAAAGACATCAGAGGTATTTGTAAAGAGGCTTGGGTCCATTCTTGAACAATGTAAGGGAAACGGTTACTGCAGCAGGTTTTGGGGGCAAGGTAGAATGACGTGCCATGTCCTTCCCACTCATAATGCCACTTTGTAAAATGTAAGTCTCTTTCTAGACACTGGAGGTTTGGACGATAGTGACCTGAACTTGACACGGAGTCCTAGAAGGCAGCAGACTCTAAAAGACTGAGTTTGTATACAAGTAAGGCATTGTGGGTTTCATTGATCAAAGAGGAGAGTGAGTGATTGCTCAGATCTTACTTGGTTTAAGAGAACTAGAGTAAACAAAGCTAGACTAAATAATTTTTGAAGAGACGTTACAGCAACAACAAATATCAATAAAACTAAAGTTGTTTTTGTGTTTTTACAAAAGATTTTCTTAACCTTGAAGATAACCTCAAATATAAAGAAAGGAATACGTACAAAGACAACAAAACTAAATAAATGCGGACACTTTATCAACAACAAAATAACATGGTTTGTGCGCAGTCTAAATTTTTTTACATAACAGCCACTGTTGACAAGTTAACTAAACAGAAATGAAGGAACACCTATATAAAAGAAACCATTCACTCAAAAATGAAAATTATATCATTTTTCTCACCCTTGTGTTATTGAATCCTGTAAAGGAGTTATCTAACAAAATGTGTGAGCTGTTCTTTTTCATACAATTAGAGATTTTCAGTAAATAAAATAAATAATTCAGTCTCTGCCTCAAAAAAAGGTATTGTATGGCTTCAGAAGACATGCAATATATAGCACAGGTTGTATGATCTGAGTTTATCCTGCTTTGTTTGTCCTTGACTGGGGCTTGACAAGCAGTTCCATCCACGTACATTGTACTGAAAGAGAACAGCTGAGATATTCTAATAAACTTCAAGGTTGGTGCTCCACAAATAAGGATTATAAAGCATGTGGGTAACTAAATAACAGATTTAATCATTTATAGGTCAACTATGCCTTTAAAAAAATAAATAAATAAAGAATCATATACAAATCTACCTATGAATATGTAGCATTAAATCATGAGTAACAAAATTTGAAAAGGTTGGCTGTAGTGCTGTCATTTTATGGAGCTTATGATCAATATCGGTGTTGATCACAAACCAGTTCTCTCCTCTGGACAAGTTTTAAGAGAGGACCCCAAAATAACTAACTTTATTATTGTCCTTATTTACGTCTTGCAACATTGACAGCAGATATGGTGTTTTTTTTTACAAAAAAAAAAAAAAAGGAAAGGAAATTTAATGAAGAGGTCAGATTCCTGCCTTATAAATATGGTGGCTATGTAGTCATTTTTGCAAGTGTATTTTATTTCCATGTACACCGCATTTCCACCATGGGCATTGTTTTATCAAGTCGATATACAACCATGAAATTCAGAGGATTACCATTTATATTGCCATGTACATTTTCCATGGTTTCACTCAATATCCAAAGACAAAAACCAAAGTAGTCAGTGCAGTTTTTATACATATAGGTTTTATAAGCTTCTGAGGCAAATGTTACACCTTCATGCCTAGACTCTTTCTAAGTTAGCATTTTGATTCTGCGACGATGCTCATCCACACCTGTACTTTAATCGAAGGTGTAATCAGAAAGTTGAGGTGTTTGTATCCTTGGGGTGTGCAAAAGAAATTCTCAATTGCACTAATGACTTCAACTGATAGCCAACACCTGCACACTCCCCGCTTCATTTCCAGAAGGATTCTTGCCATCCGTCGAGCATACCAACCCACTAGTGAATCTGGATAGTGTGTGCTATTTTAGCGGATGACTCTTGAACATAAATATACAGTAATTGTATATATCTCCCAGCCGTTGCCTTCAGAACTGCAGGCTGACAGGGAGCAGAGGTTGTCCTAGGTTTGGGTCACTGGAAAAAGCCTTGCGCTGCCACCTCAGCACATGGAGATGGTCACGTTGATACCCAGGTTACCGTTGTCTGCAAACAGGTGGGCAATGGAGGTATCAAATACAAGACAGTCACTGTTCATGATGGCCGCTGCTACACCATCATGTATTGAGCGTGGCGTGGCTTCCCATGTGAGCCGCCTACGGTTGCCGTTCAACTCGAGGCGGTAGGCAAAGTTCTCTGCTTGCTTTCGCGTGCCAATGAGCAGCACGATGGCAAAGAACTGCTGGTGTCCCTCGTATTTCTCCTGCTTCTCTAGGACCAGCATGAAGTGGTGCCCAAAACATGACTGCATCATGACCCAGTCCACAGCCCCCGGTAGATTAATATCCGTGGCCAGAAAGACAATGTCCTCGCCCTGTAAGGTGGTAATGGATTTGTGGGCATGCATGAGATGTGGCATGACGGCCTCCAGGGAGCCCTGCCATTTACAGGAAGCCCCGGGGCATGGGCAGGTGTACGGCCGGAACTCACAGACTTCTTCATGCTCTGGCTTCTCACTGTGGTGGAGGGACAGCATACATCCAGCGGAAGCATACTGCAAAAAAAAAAAAGAAAAAAAGAGAGAGACCTGCATGAGTCCTGGTACAAAAAAAAACATCTGAAGAGAGATACTTAATGACTGAAAGAGAGAGTAAAGAGAGATTGGATCAAGAGCGCTCAGGTAAGTAATGGGACAACACTGGAAGTTACTGATGATGAAGAACCAAGACAGAGTAGCAGGAAAGGTGAGTGGGAGGCTGAACAAAGAGGGGGAAGGGGAACTAGGATAAGGGGATTTCAGGAGGGCAGATCAAGGACACAGGCGACAGGGAATAATATATAGGTAAAGCAAAGAGGGAACTATGCAATGTGTTGAGATATGTCACTATCATTAGAAGTGAATCCATATTTTGCCTAGAGTAATCAGTCTGTTTGTGTGTGTACCTGCCATAAAAACGAGGTTCCTGCTAATCATGTGTCAAGCTGTGACAAGACTCATTTTTTATGCATGTGTCCATGCAGTTTGGGAAAATGAGCGGGACGGATCGTATTGCTTCAAGATGTATAGCCCAGCAAGGCTTTCTTAGATTATCCCAGGAAGGGAATAAAAATGACTGTGAAATATGAATGTTACCCCAAGCTGCCCACTTTACTAGAAATGTGCACACTGCATGACTTTCTTTGATCACTCTAAAACCAACATTTATCTCTCTGACTGACCTACAGGATTGGACTTGCAACAACAAAAGGTGAAATCCCACAATAACCTGATGAATGCCCTTCCAGGGAATTTTCATCAGCTTAGCAGAGTTGAATTCAAAATAAGGCATTCAGCTCAAATTATGGGTAAAGGTTTAGAATTCAACCGAAAAATGTCAGACCTTTTAAAAAGCAACAGAGAAAGTAAATCCTTGCATGAATGGGCTGGAGAAAAGGCAAAAGGCAAGATCAATTATGTTTTAGTATGTCTTATGTCTTCGTAAAGAACTAAGACCAAATAAAAAATACTTTTTAAACACACAAGCTAAGAAAATTAATTTGAGTTTTTTTCCCGTTTTAAAATAATTGTATAAAGACTTGTTATATTCTTTCCAGAAAATCTATGTAAACTTAATTAATCAGAGTTAAATAATTGCACCACAGTACAATCCGTTTCTATCAGGTTAAAGCAAAGCTAGAGGTATGAGTGTACAGCCCACTCAACGACCCCCCCCCCCCCCCCAAACAAGGGTGTGCCTCAATATCTGCCAATTTAATTATTAATCTGAGTGGTAAATGACTGGCATGTCTAGCAAAAATCAATCAGTGTCAGCCGTTATCCAGTGGTCCAGAAGGCCCTAGAGGCCATAACTGCCTTAAAACACTGACATTTATTGTCAAAATCTGTTAAGCAGCAGCTAGGGAGAAATAATCATTGTATCTCCTTCACATTATACTGGGTTTTCCAAACTGTCTTTTATTAGGACATGGCCTATGCCCAAATAACCTCAAATTCATCATTCTAATCCTTTCTAATTTCCCAGCCTTTCTTTAAAGGATCAGACCATCTGACTTTTGGAGGTGTTGAAGGTTTATGTGGTCCATCTATTCCCTCCCAATCAGACAGTTATCCTCTTATCCAGCTTTTTAATGAGAGAATGAGAGGATTTTGAGCAGTAATCCTAAGGCAGTACGGTGGAGATAAAAAATCTGTCTAAAGCCTGTTGGCACTGAGAGTCTTGGTGTAAAAAGGAATCGTATAAAGTTTCTGTTTAGGGTACACTGTTGAGTGTGTGGTTTTATGCGTATGTGTGCATTCAGTCACTACTATACCTGATTCCAGTTGTGAACTTTTCAAAACAACCCTGTATATCATTTACCTTGCATTGATTAGCCCTTGGAGCAAACAAATTAACTGCGTTTCAACAACACAATGGCAGCTGTACCAATATGCCCACAAAAAAAAAAAAAAAAATTCCATTAAAATGAATGGAGGACCAAAATAAAAAAATAATTTGCCTGACAAAATAATAAGTAAAGTGCTCTCTTTCTAGTACACCCTTGACGCTGAGCCAAGACGGCCCTATGGAGATGCATAGACCCTGGGCTGGAAGCTTAGCTACTGAATTATTCACACATTTCTGCATTTAAGTTGCAAATTGTACTTTAGCCAAGAGGAGAAGTCATTGGAAATGCTAATGAATGACAATGAATTTGGATGGTCTATTCATTTGTTTCTTTTTGTGTTGAAATGGAAGTATGTTTTAAAATCAAATAATTAGGCTAACTCAAATAAACCAGAGCATGAAAGGGGCATGTAATAATTATAGTCTTCAACTGTCTTTTGGTTCTAATCTTACCCTAGGCTAAAATGTTTTTTTTTTTTTTTTTTTTTTTTTAGAATATTAGCAGCAAAGAGCTAATGTTTTTCTAAACACAGCATCTGGGTCTGGATATTTCTCAATGTACAACAAAAGAACCCTAGACCTTGAAAGAAAAACTTAGCTAAGTCCTTAAAAGTAGTTTGCTGCAATACATTTACATTTTTGCATCTATGAACTTGAAGGCCAAACAGACGAAATAACATTTACTCAAAGTATGCAAGCAATATGATAAACTTATGGTTATAACAAGTTGCCAGATAAACACACTGTGCTACAAGTACTGTTCAGGTCAAGGGTACCTTGGGCCTCATTTCAAGAAACAATTGATGTTTCCCATACACCTATTCAGAGCAATGGATGAGAGACAGGCTTATCGCTCCTCCATTAACAAGCAGGAGGACCTTGAGTTTCCATCACCAATGTGTCAGTTATAAAAAAAAAATCTAGATCCCTAGAGTTGGAAACCAGGACAGACAAGATGGCATTGTTACAATCTCTTTTCCCTTCTCCCTCAGGGTGAGTGCATATGAAAGAAAGCGTTCTTGAAACCAAGTGAGCCCACCAGCATCTTGGTCCCCTCTTGGTCCTCCTGCCTGCACATGACCTCATCACTGCTAGGATGCGGCTTGGCTCAGGTCATAATTAAAATCAACTCTGTGGGGGCCTTCAATTACCCCAAGCGAAAGGCCTGTGCATCGGCACAGAGAAATCGGATTTCTCCTAATCAGTGGCAAACTGTCGCACCCACTTCTACCACTGCAATGGAAAGCTAGACACTCGCTTTCCTTCTCTGGAATCAATAGCAATTTAGTTAAAAGTTTCAAAGCTGAAATCAGCCAAGTGAAGGCCAGATTAATTAGGTTAAAGGGGGGAGGGGAATTCTTGCTTGCTATCTTCTCACTCGATTCTTCAATTACATTTAAAGGTGTTGTATGTAAAATTTTGACTATTTTGTTCTCCTTTGATAATGTGCGTTCAGGGCAGGAAAAACACAGTTCATTTAATTTAATTTATCTTTAAGTGCACTCAGGGGGCCGGGTGAAAAAAAAACCTCTCCAATATTTTGAATTTGGACTGCAATACACAACACAGCCACTCAGTGTCAATCATACATACAGAACCTTTAATGTTTCTACGTAGCAATTAGTGTAATCTGTCTGTATATACATAGTAGTGTTGTCATGGTACCAAAATTTCAGTATTTGGTACCGATACCAGTAGAAATCCACGGTTCTCTGTACCAATTTGGGTAAGAATAAAACTAATGCCATATAATTGTATACTTATTTACAATTGTGTTTAAAGTTTTTCTACAAGTAATATAATTATGAAAAACAGGTAAGTTTCACCCCAATTTTTTTTATTTTAATGAAATTTAAACATTTTATTTTTTGGTAAATAAAGGGGATTTGCTATTAAAATTAAAACATGGAAGAAACAGTGTGATTTATTTTCTTTAAAAATTTAAGTTTTATAAATTTTTTCAACAGTAGTAGCATTATCACATACGTTCTACTAAATAATAGTAATATTTCTAGCACAATCAATGCCTTTATGTAAAAATGAACTTGTTTATGTGTTTATGTCCTCATTGAGAAGGCAGATGCAGAAATTACTGCAAGCATCACGCGATTCAGTCTATGTATTAAACAAACCCGCACATCTCTGCCATTCATTCATTCAGACAGAGACGTGCAAAACATGCAGGATTCATATTTCAACCAATTTTTGCATCTTAACATTTACAGATACTGATCCATATGGCGATTTGATTTTATTAATTTACGCTAACTTTGACAAATACCGTGACTGTCCATATTAAAATGTACGTTTAATTTTAATTATTGGATTTTGAGATTCCGTCTGCATTTTCTGCTTTGCGCAAATCATAGCACTGTATGCGTCAAGAACCAGGTTGACCATTCACTCGGTACCACCGGTACTTAAAGAAACCTGGTACCATGACATTTTCATTTTTGTAGTACCGACTTGGTACCGGAGTACTGGGTCTTTTGACAACACTAATACATAGTATAATCTAGGGCTGCACGATGTGTCGTTTAAGCATAGATATCGCGATGTAAGAATGCACGAAAGTCACATCGCAGGATGTGCAATGTAGGCTGTCGTAGTTGATCTGTTATTCATTAACTGTATGGGCCAGCTGCTCCCCTGTCTTGCTCACTCTCCCTTGCGCATATTAATCAATTGACACGGTGGTGTCGATGTTTAAATCATTTAAAATTAGTATGTAAGTGTGCTCACCCCATTTTTGTTTGGAAGAAAAATTTGATTAGATTTCATATCGCAATATTTATCGCAGAAAAATAAAATATCGCAATGTAATTTTTTCCCAATATCGTGCAGCCCTAGTATAAACGCCACTGAGCACTGTATCAAAGACTTCTTTATAGAAGGACATTTTAGTGTGACAGTAAAGGGGTGGTTGATTGCGATTTCACTTTTTTAACTTTAACTAGTTTGTAATGTTGCTGTTTGAGCATAAACCATATCTGCTAAGTTGCAGCACTAAAAGTTAAATGCAAACGGAGATATCATCTTTTAAAATTCTGACAGTTTAATGCCTAAAAAACGGCTGGTAAGTGACTACAACGAGCTTCTTCCAGGGTCCATTACGTCACAAACCCAGATAAACCCCGCCCCCCGGGAACATGCAACAAAGGGGGCGAGGCTATGTTGTGCTGCTTTAGAGAAGAGGAAGAGAAAACTGGGGTGCACGTGAAAATCTGTTCATATATGAATCGCGATTCTGTCTTCTAATGATTCTAATGGATTCACAAGTTTCAAAACCAATGTTCTAAAGCAGTGGTTCTTAATTCTGTTCCTCGCGTCAGCCTGCTCTGCTTTCTCTCTCTCTCTCTCATTCAGATTGTCAGATCAGATCCAACATTTTATACACTTATTTTCACAAAGCAATGAGAAGCGTTATAAATGGACGTGTGTACGGTCCATGTATACAGTCCAAGCAGTAGCATTTACAAACAACAGCGTATCGAAAAGTATGAGACAACAACAAACAAACATACCATTAAGAGCCGTGCTTGCACAAGTTTTGTGTGATAATCTTAATTAATATTCTTTGCGTCTAAATCATGCTCAAACTGATAAGCAATGTAGAGGATGTCATTGTTTACAATACACCCGGAGCACATTCTGAGCTTGAGGGGCAGGATTTTCAGAGGCGGTTTAGCGAATCACAATTCACTGAGCCAGTGAATCGCATATTTCTGAAGGAAGGGCTTCATAATAACAGGAAATAAATCGAGGCGTTTGTCAGAGAAGGGACAGATCAGTATGGAATAAAGGTAAAATATGTGAAAAATTATGCATTTCTAAAAGACCAAAGCATGAACATATTAGACTGCACACCATAAACATAATCAAGCCTATAACAAAACCACCCCATAAAAAAAAAAAAATTATAATTTAAAGAATAAAGTGTTTTTGAGAATGATTACATAATAGGCCTTTTACAAAAATAAAGTCAAACCGTGTCAACTTTTATCAAAATGTTTAGTACATTAAGTCTTTTACTAATTTTAGAATGTTTACTTTGAGGCTAGCTTCTTTGTGACTTCATTGTCATAACTTTTAATCTCATGTTTTACTCGTGTATACTCAAAACTCTGTGTTGAGAAAGTATTCTATTACGATTATGAGAGTATTCTTAAAAGCATGATTATATTCCTGTAAGCAGTGCAACAATATTTCCCATTGGTGGTGCAACTTCACTTCCTATTTTATAATGCTTTCCTGAATTTTTTTTTAGTTTCCTATACAATATGTATTTTTCTTTGTTTCCTATACATAATGCACTATGCTGCCAGCTGACATGTATGGAAACAAGAAAAATTTATGAAGGCAAAAAAAAAAATCAGTATATTCCTACATAAAACAGCAAATTATTTCTTAAAAACAAAATAAAAAAAACATTGATATATTGAACATTGAACTATGATCTTCCATACTCACCTTGCTTCCTGGAAGTGGTTTGGTGTGACAAACCGGTCGATTTGTGCCTGTGACACAAACACCTCGTTGTCGTGGCCAACTAAGTAGGCACCGCAACTGGGACAAATCCCTCAGGAGTGGAAAACAGGAGGCCGGGCACAACATCACTTCAAATACAACCCTACAATAACTCTTCAGTCAAAATGTTTTGAGACTTGTCTTTGCCTTGTCGGACAAAATGGGACAAATGTAATTCGAGCTTCTGCACCCAAAATTAAACCCAAAGTAATGCTTGACATGAACAAGAAAACTATTTGGGGTCTCTCTATTCACTGGTAGAGAAAGTCTTAAGAATCTTACTGAGTCCTGCAAAGAAATGTATTTCAAATGTGTTAGGAATGAACCTACTGACCTACTAAGAGCTGAGGAAGCAAACCGAACAATCTGTACTCTTTCACTAAAGCGAAAACACCATTCCCACGAGTGCATTTGAACAAGTGCAAGTGTGTACGGCAGCGCTGAGCAATTACATCAAATGCCTCCCTGTTTACCTCTGATTCTGACAAGGATGCTTTTGTATCCTGAAGGACACAGCCAGGATAGACCACGTTTCACATCTACTGCCAAAACACAAGCATCGAGGACCCGTTATAGTGACGCAGCCTCCTCGTATGGTGGCAGACACATGCACACAACAACAGTAAAGCCAAACAAACAATCTATTGATTCAAAACATAAACCATGAACTGCACTGTCCCCTTACAGGACCAGAGACCCATGCTGTGATTCACTAGCGGTACACAAACTGTCATCGTTAAAACACCTAAATCCCAATCCAATTTTAATTCTGTTCTCATTCCATGTAGATGCAAAAAGATTATTTCCTCTAAGTTCCCAATTCAGGATTTTCAGCAAACGCAGGTCAAATCATTGAAGGCAGGTTATTTCTTTGAAAAAGCTGTGAGGATAGGTCAGCATCCAGTTGAAATGGATAAGGCTCAATAAAAAGCTTTTAAACTGAGTCAGAGAATCCAGGTAAGATGCTGTAGCCCCAGGAAAGCATCAGCATCGTCACATATTGTGCAAGTTCCTACAAATACAGATAGACAAGTGACTGGGATCCCTGCAAAACAATTTTTCTCCTTCCTTTCTTTCTACCGATCTCCTCTGTTGTTGCTGCACTCTGGAGGGTGACAACTCAGCAGAGCTGCGGACGCGGAAAAACATTCTGGACTGCAGAACACTGGCACACGACGGGAGGAGGATGGGAGGAGGAGGTGGTGTGTGTGTTTGTGTGTGTGTGGTGGGGGGGAGGGTTCACACCTCCCCATTCCTCTGCTCATGTTTTTTTCTGTCTTTGATGCCCATAGCACAGCCATTTGGGGACTTCAAGCAGAAAATAATCTACAGGACTTTCATGTTAGATTTGGGCTCGTTTTTCCCCTGCGGCACTTTGAAGGGCATAAATATGAACATACACTATTTATACACTACACCATTCTGTGTAAGCCATAAGGGAAAAAGAATATTATGAATGCATCATGAATATCTAAATCATCATGGGAATATATTTATATTTATAATGTGGCTATAGAAAATAATCACCCCCCATTAAAATAAATCACATTTTGTTGCTTTGCAGCCTAAAATGAAGACAGAAACTGTTTTTATTTTATCTAGCTTTATTTGCTCAGTGCAACTTGTAACTTTGAAGTTAAAAATATAATGCCAACATGTCATGAATTTGTTTTTTTTAAACAGAATCACTGAGGAGTTGGAGCAAGGATCACCCCCTCCTAAAAATGACTTGTAGCTAATCTCCTTGTCAATGGCACACAAAAAAGCCATTTGACTTTCAACTGTGATCAGCTCATTTTGAGCTTTCCTGGAGCATTTCAGTCCTTGGTAGAGCAACTGAAGCAAACAATCAACTATGGGTGAAAAAGGCACTATCAAAAGATATCCAGGATAAAGCTGTGGTCATTTGGTACAACACAGATCCTCCCTGGTTTAGGATGTCACTACAAACTGGATGAAAGAACCAGGAGGAAACTGGTCAGATAGGTTACCAAGAGTTCTACGGCAACTCTGAAGAAGTTGCAGGAATTTATGACAAAGAGTGGTCATTGTGTGCAAGTGACAACCATATCACAAAAAAATTTGGCTTGTATGGGAGGGTTGCATGAAAAAAGCCACTCCTCAGGAAAGGCCACATGCAGTAAGACTAAGCTTTGACGCACGACACAACTTGAAGATTCTCATGCAGATGAGACTAAAATTGAATTATTTGTCCTCAACACCAAATATGTCTGATGGAAATCCAACACAGCTCACCATCCAAATAACAGCATTCCTCCAGTAAAGCATGGAGATGGTAATATCGTGTGATGGGGTGTTCCTCTGCAGAAGAGACCGGAGCAGTTGTCAGGATTGAAGGAGCATGCAGTGGTGAATGTCCTTGCATGGCCTAGTCAGAGCCCAGACTCAAACCACACTGAAAATATGTGAAATGACTTGAAGACTGCAAACAACAAACGGTCAACATCAAATTTAGCTGAACTTGTACAGTTCTCTAAAGAAGAGTAGGCAAATATTGAAGTCCAGATGTGCAAATATATATATGCACACACATACAACAATACAACAATACTCAGGTAAGCTGTGGCATTTAAACAATGCTCAATTGGTACTAAGGGGCCCAAAGTGTGCCAAGAAAATATACCCCACATTATTAAACCACCACCACCAGCCTGAACTGTTGAGACCAGGCAGGATGGATCCATGCTTTACACCAAATTCTGACCCTACTAGCTGAATGTTGCAGCGGAAAGTGAGACTCATATCAGGCAACATTCCTACAATCTTCTATTGTACAATTTTGGTGGGCCTGTGCGAACTGTAGCATCCGTTTCCTTTGTTAGCTGACAGGAGCGGCACCCTGTGTGGTCTTCTGCTGCTGTAGCCTATCTGCTTCAGGGTTCGATGTGTTGTGTGATCAGAGATGGTATTCTGCATACCTTAGTTGTAACATGTGGTTATTTGAGTTACTGTTGCCTTTCTATCATCTCTAACCGGTCTGCCCGTTCTCCTCTGACAAGGCACACAAGTGCCGCTCACTGGATATTTTCATATCAGTTTTTGAAATACTCAGACCAGCCCATCTGGCACCAACAAAGGCTGGGTATCGGCGCAGATCTCCCCAGCTTTGTATTCATATCATTGTAGTGAGACGACAGAGGTCGAAAACACCACTAGTGTCGGTGATGAGCGATATTGATGGTGTTTTGTTTAAACCATCAGCCATTCATTCATTTCGGAAATTATGGTGCCTTTCTGCGTGATGTCAAATGCTTCCGCAGATGCCTAAATGGATTGAATTGCTGCCATGCTATTATTGCCATGCCGATTAGCAATTTTTGTTACCAAGCAATTGAACATGTCTACCTAATAAAGTGGCTGATAAGTGTGTTTGAGTGTATGTGTGTGTGTGTGTGTGTGTGTGTGTGTGTGTGTGTGTGTATATATATATATTAGGGGTGCTCCGATCACGATCGGCCGATCGTTAATGCGCATCTTGTCAGTAAAGCCGGTTATCTAATCAGCCGTTAATTCCATCAGGTGCGTGATTTCACATAGAGCAGCTGTTACTACACAGAGTCATTGTTAATAGAGAAGATGCGCAAATCCAGTTCATTTTCAGCGTTTATTGGCGCATCTTCTCAGTTAACAACGGCTCTGTGTAGTAACAGCTGCTCTATGTGAAATCACGCACCTGATGGAATTAACGGCTGATTAGAGAACCGGCTTTACTGACGA
The DNA here is from genome assembly GCF_003368295.1 of Carassius auratus. Lineage (NCBI taxonomy): Eukaryota > Metazoa > Chordata > Actinopteri > Cypriniformes > Cyprinidae > Carassius > Carassius auratus. The sequence goes on from NW_020523497.1 coordinate 1,101,180, forward strand.
GATGCGCATTAACGATCGGCCAATCGTGATCGGAGCACCCCTAATATATATATCTTTTTTTTTTTTTTCTCAAATACATTGCACAGTCCCAATTCTCAATATTACATTTGTGCGTTTGCCTGTAAATAACCATACCAGGCACTGGATTTTCTTTACTGAATCACAGCTGACTTGCTGAATATGATATCTCCTCACAGCTCCAGCATTTCGTATTTTTACCCATTGTCCATTTCCCTTTCATCCACCTCCTGCAATAGGGTTTAATTTGAACCTGGATGCATTCACACATATGTGCGGCTGGAAGTCTGTAGATCTAGCCATCACTAACACAGGTTTTATTTACATTCAAGCACACAGAGAAAGACAATCTGTCTAACTGCATTCTACTCATCTTTACCCCCTTTTACTTTCTGGGTGAGAACACACACACACACACACACACACACTGCCATTCCGGCAAATACACGGGTAAAGTGTTCCGGCAATTGTTCCGGGGTCACTAGATTTTGCACTTTCACACTGCCAGTGATTACCCGGGATATGTGCGTGCTTTCACACACAACGCGTAAAGATCCCGTAACGACACGTGACATCAGGGCGTGACGTGTAATGTACGAATCGAAAACGTTAGGCACGTTATATTTTCACTGAAGCAAGCAAACGATCTCTGCGTCAGCGCGGAAAGTGAGGAACAAACGGATCTCTGCTTCATTACAGTTTGCACATATTTTTTCATCGCAAACGTTGATCTTCCTTCCAAACAGCCGGTAAAAGACCACTTCGACACGGCATTAGATCTGGCTTTTGTTCACACAGCGCTCGTCCCGGGTTAAACCTGCAATGTTACTAGGTCCCCAAACCGGGTTCAATGCCGGAATCAATCCCAGGACGTGTTTGCTTTCACACAGAAGACAACCCGGCAATGTTCCGGCAATCTAATGGGTCCGACGTGCAGGGGCTACACAGGCCTCATACCTCTTTGCTTCCCCACAGTGGAAAGGCCACCTATTTTTAGCCTGACGATGACTGGCAGCAAAATTAAGAGGCTACAATTAGAGGGGTATATGAGATGGAGTCTGACACTTGCATTCTCATTTCATTACAACGGCATGCATTAGCGAATGACATTGTGTTTATCACTGACAAATAGAATACATGTTTAGCTTGTTGTCATCAGATTTTTTAAATCATGCTGAGGACATATCACACCAGACAGCAGGATTGGATATTTGTTGACATTTCTACTGACACACGTTATACAGTGTCATACTACCGAGCCCTAATGAGCATATGGGCATGCACGCAACACACACACACAGATGATGAGCTAAAAAGGGTGCATCTCTCCAGCTAAAGAGCCTGCTGTGTTTCCATTTGGACCCCATGATGAGAGATGAAAGATATGTTTGAGACGGATGGAGACAGAGAGAGCTAGACTTGCCTTGGGTTCTCAAAACCAGGCAATTTAATTAAACGATGGTGCCTGTGGATTTATGGGGCATGAGTGATTGACCCATGATTGCAGTTTAAATTTAATGTTTGCTGAGCAAGGACAGAGACAGATCGTATGGATACTGCTTCGGCACAACAACATGTTTTCACAGTATTCAGTATAATAGTATGTTTGCTAGTGGCATGCTATAAATGCTATTAAAAAAAAAAAAAACAACAACAACCTCCAAACAAAACAAAAACACAAAAAGCTAAACAAAGCAGATTAATGCTAAAGCCATACCTGAATAGCTCAACAAAGAAAACCCCCTATCAATCAAACAACTGTAGCCCCCCGACACAGAGAGCTCGAAGACCCATGTGAGACAGTGATGGGATGAGATTGGCAGTCTGCCAGGATGTGCACACTCCAAAATCACTTCCATTTCTCTTTCCTGCAAACATATGTGCGAGAAAAGAGAAAAAAGCAGCTCTTACACGGACATGAGCAAAATGTAAAGAGCTGAGAAATGTGGAAATTTTAGGGTTGACAGAGTGTGAAATGTAAATGATGGAGAGACTATGAAAGGAAGGAAGAGAGAGAGAGAATAAATTATAGCCGGGACGTTTTCTCCTCCCAAATTGGAAGCAGCAGTCAACATGGATACTTCCATGTGGAAATGTCTGCTATTGTACAAATTTATATACTGCCACAAATCATTTAGTCTAAACACCATTCATTATGCTGACTCACATGGCATTTAAGCCTGGTTATATTATAAACTACGGATGAGATTACAGTGTAATAAAACATCCATCCACATGGGAACTAAAAGCCATGTAAAACGGAAAACTAGTGATGCACTGACATTTCCTATCTGACCTGCATTGTATCCCCATTCGGTGTCTCCTGTTCCATCTCTACTAGCTATCAATAAAAATTTTTAAAAAAGCACCAAAATAAAAAGAACCAACCGAGTATGATATGAAAGAGCAATAGGTTTTCATATTCTTTTCCAAATGTTTTCCACGTTCACAAACAACATTCAACCTTTTCCTTACCAAATATTACATCATGACAGGAAACACAAATCACAAGTCTTGAAACCTGTCTAGGAGCATGTCCTACCATCAATATCTTCTATTTCTCAAATTCTAATTGGGTAGAACAAGGTTCAATTGGACTTTCATTTAATTTGAGTCCCATTGTATGACAAACTGCTGTGTCCCCTTGAGTTTAGCCTCCTGGGAGTCATTCAGTGCAGGCAAAATAGTCCAAGCTGCCCGTCTCTGCTCTAAATGGCCTCTGATTAAAAGGCTCCGTTAAGTGAATGGCTGAAGCAGCTGGATGGGGACTGGGTGTAGAAGAAGGGCTACAAAGAGAAGATGACTGAAATAGAGACAATTGAGCTATCCCATTAATCTCGCCCTGACTTCCTTTTACCTTCTTCACATAGAGGAACTGGATCTGGGAAGGGAATATATTAAGCCATATATCTACAAAGAGGATTGGTGGCTCTCACTTAGCTTATTTAGCCCATCCATGGATTTAAGGTAAGTGCTCACTAGTTTAATGGGATGAGGAAAGGTCACCCCGTAAGCGACTGATTACAGCCGACTAAAGAGCTCACTGACTGCACTATAATGGACATTAAACAAAGCTTAGGGATACTTTAGTGGACTGAAAAACCACTCGAGTTCAACTAAATCAATTTCATCTACTTTAATTGTACTAGTTTAATCTACTTCATCTAATTTGTTTAACTGTAAATGACATGCAATTAATGTTAGTGTCTGAAAACATTAAATTAATTTTACACTTAAGTATATTCTTTAAAAGCACTTAATTTCCCTAATAAGTACTCTTTGAAAGTATTCTAGAGTTTGCTCCTTTGAAGCTTTGTCATGAAGAGTTCAATTAACCTATTAACTTTTAAACCATTAATTGCTTTTTCAGTGGATTGTCGTAATCCCATTACCCTCTCTGGATTCCACGATGAGCCATTTTCCTTGTGGCCAGTAAGCCATGATCACGTGAAGATTGTGGCCCTTGCGTTGAATCATACACAAGGCAGATGGCGCACCGTTGAACAGGCCAGGCAGGGAGGGTGAGGACAATGTGGTCAAGGATCGCTGTGTCCATAAGTAGCGAAGAGTGACGCATCAGTGAGCCCACGAGCCAGATACAAAATTCTGACGACATGGCACCAAAGTTCAATACTGTTTTCAATAGGCATCCTCACATCGTACAACAAGAGAGCAGGCGGAAGAATACGCTTGGGTAACTGCATTCCAGAGAATCAGATAATCCAATTTGAAGATGGAGCAAAGGATGATATTGCTCTGTGCGAGATGAAAATCAATTTTGTTCATATATTTAAGAGCTGCAGGAAATGTAACTACAGTATTTACGGGAATGTGCTATTACTTTGTGCTGCCTTATGAAGTAGAGGAGGTAAATGTCTGAAAATGCCACCACATTTAAAAAAAAAAAAAAAAAAAACATCAAGGCCTCCACAATAACATGGTCCCTGCTGTAGTTTCAACAGCAAATAAAAATACAATTATTACAATTATTACTCATTACAATTCACTTGGAGGACCACATAAGCCTTTATAAGGACACATATCTCCTTTAAATTTGATGGATTTAAAATTTGTCTTATAGGTCAAAATCGACAGTAATAAATGCGACTTGATCTAATTACATAAATGAATAAGGTAATGTGTAAAGGTTTTTTTTAAATAAGTCTAATTTAATTAACCAATGCAATCATTTTATAGGTTGTTTTGATTATGAAATCAGCTCTGTATTTTAGACATTAAATATAATAGATTTAATTTGTGATATTTAAGCCTAGACATCCTTTACAAAAATAAGAAAATGTGTATTGGTGAAACAAAAGAAAGCAATTTTATTTAGATCCCCAAAACTGCCATCAATTGCTTCAACATACTCCTGGGTTTCCCGATATGGGGATGGGGGAAATCACAATTTTCTTTTTTTTTTGTAAAAAGTGTATAGGGTCACTACTATGGAAGGCATTTTCTGCCAAATTTAAATAAATAAATTAAATGATTAAAATGAAAATTAAAACCAGATTAACGATTTCATTACAGAAAACTGTACGCAAAATATGTGACAAAATTGAGAATTAAATTAAATGATTTCATTTTCACAGTTACATCCCTGTCAAATTGAAATATAAAATGCAATTGGTGATTTCACATTTGATTTTCAATACAGTCTCGAGGCAAGACTGCCAATATTAAAATGAAAAGCCAAACGTGAAAAATAAACTACAAATACAGTTTTTACAAAGCTCTTTATTAACGCTCACGCAATAATGGTGACACAATTCAAATTTAAATGTAAATTTTACTTTTCATTTTAACTCCTCTTTTATTTCAGTTTTCATTTTCGTTTTCATTTTCAAAGACAACCTGCATGCAAATTATATGTTAATGAGTAGGTGTGGCTCAATTACGCTGTTTCGTGGAGGAGCTCAAATGGCGGTTATGGCCAGTATAGCAGCAGAATTAAACCAGCTAGCAAACATTTCGGATGATGATGACTTCATTTTGCTACGAGTTGAATCTATATTGGATACACTTGGACATTTTGCAGCCGTCACAAAACTCCGATGTCGATCCTCGAGTTATAATAGTCTTAGTGAGGTTGTGCATTTTCCGGGGAGTCTCGTCGGCCAGTTTGGTAAAACTGGCAAAGATATTCACAGATTCGACTTTTCCGGATCAATAACTCGCGAGCAAAACGTTTTTGGTACACGAATTATGCCTCTTTTTACTCGTAGTGATGTAGTAAACGAGCTACAAGCGAGTTGGCCTGAAAACAAGCTTTCTTCCGCTCTGTACAAAATACGTTGATCTCAATTGCGCTGGCGTCTGAGAGACAAGTCCTAAGGGACCGTCTGCAAAGTGCGAAACGCGAAAAAGGTTACTAATAAAATACTCAACAACTTCACAGTAACACACTGTAGTATCACCAAATTCAGTTCACACATCACTGCTCTCCTGCTGCTTATACTACAATGTTGGTTTTAAAAATAGTTGCTTTTGCACAATTTTACGATTTTTTTTAATTATGAAAACGTCAACAACCTTACTGTAACACACTGTACTTTCACCAAATTCAGTTCACACATCAATGCTCTCCTACTGGTTATACTACAACACTCATTTCGAAAGTATTTGCTTTTGCAATTTTTTTATGATTTTTTTATTATTTAAAATAATTAATTACTTCACCTGTTATTGAACATAATAGTTAATAACTTTACTGTAACACACCGTACTTCCACCAAATTCAGTTCACACATCACTGCTCTACTGCTGTTTATACCACAACTTTGATTTTAAAAGGAATTACTTTGGCAGACTTTTGATGAATTTTTTTTAATTATGAACAATAGTTAATAAATGTACTGTAACACACTTTACTTCCACCAAATTCAGTTCACACATAACGGTTCTCCTACTGGTTATGCTACAACTTTAATTTTGAAAGTAATTGCGTTGGCACATTTTTATGATTTTTATTATGGAAAATAGTTAATAAAGTCACCATTATTGAACATAATAGTTAATAACTTTACTGTAACCCACTGTATTTCAACCAAATTCAGTTCACACATCACTGCTCTCCTGCTGGTTATACTACAACTTTCATTTTGAATGTAATTGCTTTGGCACATTTTTTTATGATTTTTTATGCAAAACAGTTAATAAATTTACTGTAACACTGTACTTTCACCAAATTCAGTTCACACATTACGGCTCTCCTGCTGGTTATACTACAGCACTTGTTTTGAATATAAAAACACTAATAAAAGTTTGATGAATATACAGTGCAGTAAAGTTATTAACTATTTTTAATAATTAAAAAAATCATAAAAAAAATTGTCAAAGCAATAATTTTCAATTTGAGTGTTGTAGTATAACCAGCAGGAGAGCAGTGATGTGTGATCTGATTTTAAAGAATGTACAGTGTGTTACAGTAAAGCTATTTACCTTTTTCTTAATAAAAAAAAAAAGCATGAAAATTGTGCCAAAGCAATTACTTTCAAAATGAAAGTTGTAGTATAACCAGCAGGAGAGCAGTGATGTGTGAACTGAATCAGATGAATGTACAGTGTGTTACATTAAAGTTATTAACTATTATGTTCCATAACGGTGAAGTTATTAATTATTTTTCATAATACAAAATGTGCAACATCATTTAATTTCAAAATGATTGTTGAAGAATAACCAGCAGGAGACCAGTGATGTATGAACTGAATTTGGTGAAAGTAGTGTGTTATAGTAAAGTTATTAACTGTTTTTCATAATAAAAAAAAAATCATATAAATGGTGCAAAAGCAACTATTTTCAATATAAGTGTTGTAGTATAACCAGTAGGAGAGCAGTGATGTGTGAACTGAATTTGGTGAAAGTACAGTGTGTTACAGTAACGTTATTGACGTTTTCATAATAAGAAAAATCGTAAAATTGTGCAAAAGCAACTATTTTTAAAACCAACATTGTAGTATAAGCAGCAGGAGAGCAGTGATGTGTGAACTGAATTTGGTGACACTACAGTGTGTTACTGTGAAGTTATTGAGTATTTTATTAGTAACCTTTTTCGCGTTTCGCACTTTGCAGACGGTCCCTTAGGACTTGTCTCTCATACGCCAGCGCATTGAGATCAACGTATTTTGTACAGAGCGGAAGAAAGCTTGTTTCAGGCAAACTCGCTTGTAGCTCGTTTACTACATCACTACGAGTAAAAAGAGGCATAATTCGTGTACCAAAAACGTTTTGCTCGCGAGTTATTGATCCGGAAAAGTCGAATCTGTGAATATCTTGCCAATTTTACCAAACTGGCCGACGAGACTCCCCGGAAAATGCACAACCTCACTAAGACTATTATAACTCGAGGATCGACATCGGAGTTTGTGACGGCTGCAAAATGTCCAAGTGTATCCAATATAGATTCAACTCGTAGCAAAATGAAGTCATCATCATCCGAAATGTTTGCTAGCTGGTTTAATTCTGCTGCTATACTGGCCATAACCGCCATTTGAGCTCCTCCACGAAACAGCGTAATTGAGCCACACCTACTCATTAACATATAATTTGCATGCAGGTTGTCTTTGAAAATGAAAACGAAAATGAAAACTGAAATAAAAGAGGAGTTAAAATGAAAAGTAAAATTTACATTTAAATTTGAATTGTGTCACCATTATTGCGTGAGCGTTAATAAAGAGCTTTGTAAAAACTGTATTTGTAGTTTATTTTTCACGTTTGGCTTTTCATTTTAATATTGGCAGTCTTGCCTCGAGACTGTATTGAAAATCAAATGTGAAATCACCAATTGCATTTTATATTTCAATTTGACAGGGATGTAACTGTGAAAATGAAATCATTTAATTTAATTCTCAATTTTGTCACATATTTTGCGTACAGTTTTCTGTAATGAAATCGTTAATCTGGTTTTAATTTTCATTTTAATCATTTAATTTATTTATTTAAATTTGGCAGAAAATGCCTTCCATACACTACTACCGAGGTAGGCCTATAATAGTGTAAATAATGCACAACAATAATTAAATATTTGATGACTCAATAAATTGCTCAGATTGGCACAGTATCATAGATAATGCAACGTGACAAAATATAATCTGCAAAAATTTAACGGACTTGAATGGCTTTACTGCAGATCAATTACTGTATGCAATGTAATATAGGTGGCACAGTCAATTGATGGTGGATGTGGTGAGTAGCGATCAAAATGCTCTTTCAGAAGACGTTTAAAACGATAGTTTGACAATATGGTTGAGATCGCGAATATGAGTCAGTGATGGTAAAATTGTCTGCTCATATTGAAACCTTCCAGGTTTGAAAGGGTAAAGGAATATGCCTTATTTTATTCCTTTGTAATTGTTATTAAAATTTCAGGAGAGTTTTATGCTATTGCAGCAGTTAGAGATCTATCCGTGTTACAGACCCAGTTCAATATAACTTCGACCTGATATGTAATGATTGGTGCAACATTAATGCATTTAAGGGTTAAACTTTTTTTTTTTTTTTTGCAGTTTAAAGTCTTAAAATGTCTTACATTTTACAAGATTAAGCCTTAAAAGTCAAATGGTCAACAATTTAGTTGATGAGGTCTTAATATTAAATTGTAATGTTATCTCATCTACACTGATCTCTAGAAAGTTGCCATTTGACTACAGATATTTTTTAATTTTTGTTTCTCGGCTATTAAAATTGCATCACCAAAAAAAAAAAAAAAAGAAGTTGCATTTGCATAAAGAATAGGGCAGCACGTACACCAATATTTGTTGTCTCTCCATTGAAACCTTACAAAATTTAACAACAAAATTGACTTGATATAACTGAGCCCAGCATTGCTCACTATTATTATCTCTGCAGGTGTGAATGTCCTGGGCAGAAGCAGGAGGTATTATGGTGCATTAAATGTTTACATACAACAATTGCCGTTTATCGACCAGATGGATCCTTGAAGTATAAAGAAGACCACATCGTACATTACCTCTGGTGAATGTAAAGATGCCATTAAAAGCATTCTGTATTAACCTTAATGCTTCACTAAGGTAATGCTTTCACGCCTTAATTTCTGTCGTGCTTTGCCCTCAGAAGATCATACAGAAGATCAATGTGCTGACCATGTCCTTTCTCAACACAACCTGCAAACACACACATGCAGTTTGTGTGTATGCAGCTGAAGAGGGGCAAGCGAGTCACCCTGTGAGGAACTCATCTGTGAAATTAATTACGGGCTGCTCAGTGCTCACATTCATTCCTCCAATGATGTGATGAAGGGGCTGCAGCTATTACTGGAGGGGGTGGAAACGCTGTGTGCTAAAACTCAGCACAGCTCATGTGTGAAAACTGCCAATTTTTCATTAATCCTTTCATTTCTTTAATTAATTGACAGTGAGTGCCTTGAGAGCTCTTTGCATGTGTGTGTGTAGGCTAAATTTGTATAATAGTGCATGTGACATATGTGTTTATACATTCATGGTTTATTAATAGCAGCACACTCAATATAAGAAAGAGGTAGGCCATGTGTATGCAGCAATACTTTGTGCATTGGTACCACTGAAACACATTTTACATGACACTTCTAAGAATGAGATATCACCATTATATAATAATTAAATGGCAGTAAAAGAGATATTCACAAAAACATATGTATTGTTTATATATATTATAAATACTAATTAGAAATAACAAACATTTCACAATATTTTAATATTTACTAAATTTAAATGTAAGGTTTTATATAAAAAAATCATTTAAATAAATTAATATAAATATAAATTAAATAATATATTATATTATATAAAAGTATAAATGTTTGTTTAAATAAAACCTAATTTTCAATAAATAAAAAAAGTGTACAATATATGTGAATATTTATTTCAATATTTACATTTTTGTAAAGAATTAATATAACTAATACACAAAGAATTTGTTAGTTATTTATAATGTGTTCATTTATTATTTAAATCTAAAAACAATAAGTCAGGGATTATTACATATTGACGATGACTTTCAATTAACATTTAATGATATATTAATATTTTACATATTTTTGTAAACATTTTATATAAAGGATACAAAGTATTGGTTAACATTTCTTTTAAATGTATAAATAAATATTAACAAATTTAATTTGAACAAATCTATAAATTAAAAACATTTATTGTAAAAACAGACTTTTTTTATTATTAATAAAGACTTTTTAACAAATTTACAAGGCTGTCAGTAGATTTTGGACCTGACACTTGAGGTTTTCAAAGGCACAGAGCTTTGTGTGTTGTGTACACAGATGATTGGAGGAGTGTTACACTCAGTGCTAATATCAATGCGATACATGCGCAGTGGCCAGGTGTCACCAGTTTTCGCCGCACTGGGATGCTCTCTCCTATAAACGGTGTATGGTGGGGATCATAACAAACTTCTAATTCGCCTTTGCACACCTCTATTCATAGTGACAGCAACTTGTGTCTTAAACCCACAGAACAAGCTGAAAATAGACTCACACATTAAAGCCTTAGGGGACTAAACATATCTATGTCTAATCTTGTTACGTATGCCAGCTGGACACAGCCACCCGCTGCCAGAGCCTGGCTTGTGAGGAAAGCAGATCAGTGACAGTTCTGAAGAACTGCTCCCTTCCTGCCAGACTCTCTGGGCCGTGCTCCAAACGGACATCCTACATGAGGTGTGCTACTAAGACAACTTCCATTTCCTTTCCCACTTCTCCCAAAGTGTGCGTTTCTTATAAACCAAATAAATAATTATTGGGAATGTAAAAAAAAAAAAAAAACGGATCCTATTTCAGGATCAACTCATGTATATTTGTCATACCTGTTGTATGCTAACAGGGAACTATTTCAGGTTTCAGGTTTAAGAAGGAGTCTGAAAAGTAACAGACCAAACTAATAGAGCGCAAATCGCCTATTCCAGTGGTTCCATAACTGAGGGATAGTTTATAATCAGCAGATTTTTGCAAAATAAACCTCTGCAGGGTGATAAAGACTAGGGCTGTGCGATTAATCGAAATCAATTTGAGTGTGCGCGATTTCTAAATCGCTTTATAGCACGGTTTTCCACGGCCCTGACCTCCCGCAGTATGTTAACTGAACCAATAAAGATGCAGCGCGTCTAAGTGGAGTGCGAGAACAGAGCAGACTGGGCATATGCCTAACTCCAGGTTCACACACACTGTCTGTGATGCGTAGCCTTTTTTTTCTTGAGCCCATGTTAATGGAACGGAAAGTTCACACTGCACGCGGTAAAAAGATGAGAACAGAAAAGGTTATAAATAGAAAGGTGCGAAAAGATTTAATATATTGCATGTGAGCACAGAGAGAGTTGTGAGTGCACAGGACACCAGTTGAGCAAGAGGAGACACGTTGTAAGGCAGCGTGTATCTGACCCTTATTCAGTTTATGATCTGAGCATGCGCAACTTGTTTTGTGAACAGAGCAAAGGAAATCTGCATGCGAGTGGATAGATTCGCGCTCTCGCATTATTTTAATGTGCTTTAGTGTTTCAATAATGCACTCTCGTTGCTGCTTCTGAACCGCGTACTGTATACGCACGGCAGATGGAGTACCTGTGAACCTTGGGCAATAAATATACTGGGCAAAACATATAACACCTGAGGCACCGCTACAGCGAGATCTATGACCAATACATGAAAAAAAAAAAAAAAAAAAAAAGATTCTCCATATGTCTAGACATTTTGTTTGACATCTTCGTGATTATTTTGACCTATGTCTGTTCTAGAGACATTTGATAAAGCTCTCATTGGTTTTCTTTTGGAAATATGTTTAAAATTTATACTAAATGCATTTATGACTGTAAAGCATGTCTGTGTGTGTCAAAACGTGATTAAAATCGAAATCGCAAAATTGATAAAGAAAAATGTTTTGTCCAATATTTTTGTCCATATCGCACAGCCCTAATAAAGACTACACCGTATAATTTTCCAGGTATCATGTGGCCACTTGGCCATGCAGCCCCAGTTTATATATTTAAAGAATTTGCCACTGATGATTCAAATGCGCAATTTAAGCAGTGTAAATCAGCACTTGTTGTTTATCATTTCTCCAATCAAAAATGCAGACATGGTTATATGTTTATTCGCGTAAACCCTTAAAATAACAGTATAAGTTAACGTATGTTCCGTACTATAAGGCACACCTTCAATGAATGGCTTATTTTAGAACTGTTTTCATATATAGGGTGCATCAGATTATAAGGTGCATAGAATAGAAGACACTGCAGTGAAACGTTTGACTGGGTTTACATTATGCATCCACTAGATGGAGCTGTGCTAAAGGGAATGTCAACATTTTGACAGAGCACCTTGATCCATATATAAGGTGCTCCGGATTATAAGGTGCACTGTCGTTTTTTGAGAAAATTAAAGGCTTTTAAGTGCACCTTATAGTGCAGAAAATACTGTACTATAATCAGTAATTATGTGCCCACTTGATGCTACAAATGCCTCGTTTGTAATGGTTTTACATTGGTTTTGTCCCGTCGTGCCGGGACACGGCATCACAGTATGGTAAGGGACGTAACATTTACGTCACACGATTGAGTAATTTCGCCAATCACAATGCACCGGATGGCTGTCCAATCGGAGTACACTTCGATTTTCAGACCGATGAGCTTTGTAAAAATGTATGCATTTCAGAAAGGCGGGGCATAGAGGAGCACCAATAAAATCATGTGTTTTTTAACCTTAAATCACACATTGCATTACATTATACAATACACAATAAACAAAATAATGCTTTTTAGCAATGTCATATGACCGCTTTAATTCTAATTAGGGCAGTCAAAAAAATTGTTTAATTTCAAATATGTCGAATTTAAACTAAAAATTCACATTCGAATGCAAAAACTTTTTTAAAGAAATAAATCACAATATTTCTTCCATGTTTTAATTTTAATAGCAAATCCCCTTTATTTACCAAAAATAAAATGTGTTTAAATTTCATAAATTAAAAGACAAATTAAATTTGGGTGAAACGTGTTTACTGTTTTTCATAATTCTATAACTTGTAGAAAAACTTTAAACACAATTGTAAATAAGTATAAAGAATGGCACTGGTTTCATTTTTAGTGCTAAAAAGTTTTTTTTTTTTTTATTAGCATAATTTTGTGTTTTGCTTTGGTACCGAAATTGGTACCGAGAACCGTGGATTTTCACTGGTATTGGTACCGAATACTGAAACTATGCATGCACACATGACATTGTTTTATTTATAGTTGTTTAAGCAACTTAATTATAATTGGTTTATTAACATTTTTTTTAATATTATTCACTTAACAGTCATGTATTCTAATGCTTGTATTAAACGTGCATTAATAATATTTTGCGGAATCAGGAGAGAAGCAAAAAGCTTCTCTCTTCACCCTAACTTAAATTATGCTTTTTAAATTTGAATATAATTCCAATATAATTCATAAATGTTTCAAAACTGTATCACCCCCCCAAAAAAAAAAAACTAGACAGTATATGATGTCTTTAAAGAGCAAAGTTGCGGTCACCTGTGGAGTGCAGCATATGGCACAGTCCCAGAATGATTGTTTTCACAACATCCCTCCACAAAAACTGAGGTCCCATACACTTTAATGCTGTTGGTACAGTGCATCGAATAACTAGCTGACAAAGCCCTTTGCTAAAACAACAGCGGATCCAGCTTTACATTCACTACAAACATTGAGGGCTGTTTTTCTTTACTGATGGCTGGTAACACTCTAGAGACTGCACTACATCACGTACCAGTCACGTCCTGATTACAGTAACTGTAAAGGAGGAAACTTTACCCTAGGAAATAATAGTAGTGATCAGCTTTCACAGGCCAGTGATAACAGAGAATACAACTTTAATGTACTGATGATGCAATCAAGGTGTTTCAGGTCAGTCAAACTAAAAGAAAGAAAACTTAACCCAAACTGCCCAAAAAGTGTAAACTCAAATGTAAACTGAAATTAATGTAACAGCATTGTCAAGAGACATCTTTAGTTTAGACAGATCTTTCTAATGCAATCTAATTTATCAAATAATGATCACAATCAAGATATATTAGGCTTTAATAAGACGTTTAAACCAAGCAATCACACTTATTTGCACTTTCAGTTTGCTCCAGTAAAAATATGACTGATCCTTGTTTGACAATATTTCAGCAATCACAGTGTGTGTGTTTTTTTATCAGCTGTTTAGAATCAGAAACACAAATTTTGGAATTGTGAATGAAACACTTTTGACACGATTCAGTTCCCCTAGTTAATAAATGGTGACATTTTGTTGATTTCGCATTGTGTTCTGCGAAATCAACAAAATGTCACCATTTATTAAAGGGGGTCATATGATGCTTTTTTAAAGATCATTATTTGGCGTATTTGGTGTAATAGAATATGTTGACATGCTTTAATATATATATATATATAAAAAAAAAAAAGGATTCTCAAATACTGTACATTATTGTAGGTCCTCTATGTCCCGCCTCTCTCAAACGTGTAGTTTTCTACAAAGTCCCTCCTTCCACAAGCACAGTATGCTCTGATTGGCCAACTGACCCAGTGCTTTGTGATTGGCCGATTACTGCAAGCACACATTGGAAATATAACCCCCTTTTCCATAATCGCGAGCTTCTTCTTTCAAAATAAATGTAAAGACAGTTAATAATGACCTTAGATTTACCTTCAGTTCAAGCTGGAAAGAGGAACAGAGTCACATGACAGACACAGTGATGAAGCTCATATGTGTTTGCAGTACATAAGCCACTTATGGTTAATAAAACAGCTGACTCCACTCTCTCTCACACATACACGCAAAACTCAGCATTTGATCTCAAGTTGAAACTTGAAACTCAGCAATCAGTCAATAGCAAATCCTTATACTAATAACATACTTACAGTAGCTGATTCAAAAGCACCAGATTGTCGTAGCAAAGTCAAAATCACCTCCTCTCCTAGGTTCACATAACTTTGCTGTTCTGTTGTAAGTAATCTTAAAGATTCCTAGATGCATCTACTTTTGGGACGCCAAATAACGTGCTTTTGCCTAGATGCAGCATCCCCCTGACATGGCTGCTTCTACACTAACTTCGGTTACTGAAGCCATGCCTTCTTTCTTTGCGTGAACATTTGTGATTTGTAAATATGATATACTTATTATAAAATGACATTGCAAATTTTCCACAATATTCTAAAAATTAACACCACATAAATCAGTCATTTTGACTGCAAAAAAACTAAAACAAAGCTAATTGTGACATTACTGAAAATTGTTCAGAAAAATTTATCAGATTTGCAAAAAAAGGTTTGTGATTTAGTTTGATTCATTCGGACAGTTCACTCATGCAGTGAATCGTTTGTAGTGGTTTCTCACACTGAAATAGTAACAGGATATTTTATAAGCTGCAAAATAAAGGTCACTTGGTTAGATTGATAAAGTCCTTAGCCAAATAAAAAAGAGAGTATGAGGGATATAGAGTCTTAACAATGACAGGCACTATATATAATCACTGTTAACTTAAATCCATAAATGTAAAATAATAATATTCAAATATTTTTTGATGGAGGTGCCTGTAAAAATATGCCTCTATTTTAAAGCTGAAGTGTGCCATTTCTGCACCTCTAATATGACCAAATGGAATTACAAAAATAAGGATTGTTCTCAAACAGGTTTCCAAAGCACTTCTCTTCGGCCTCACTAGCTGCAATTGGTTGGACAAACTCATAAGCAAGCTCACAAAACAATGCCATTGGCCGAGACAATGTAGAGACGCTGGAGATGATCGGATATTTAAAAATATAGTATTGATTTTGCCGTGATATTTTCATACAAATGACTAAATATTATGCTGTGATTGAGGAAAGTATTTAAAGAAGTGAAGTCTGCACACTGAGAACTACTGCTCCACTACTATTCTAAGTGTGCAGACTTCACTTCTTTATTTGATTATATTATTCAGTTGTCTTGCACCTGCATCCTATTTGGATGTTTGGGATGTGCACACCATTTTTGTGTTATTGAGGAAAGTATTTAACACGGAATCTATACACACTTCAGCTGGATGTTTCACTGGAAATATAAAAGGAGACTTAAAAATATGAATGAAGCAGATGTGCTGCATCTTTCCTTGATGCAACATACACCTGTGGCATCTGAGCTTTAGTTACACGATATGACCACACATCCTAAACTCATGTCATCATACTGAACTGAATGAAACAATGTTGCAGGCAACTTTGGATTGGTTATGACAGCAGTTGTTCTTACCTTACACGGAAACGGCAGAGTAGATGCAACTTTTTCCATTGCCAAGTTCCTTATGCTCGGCGTGAGAGGGCCGCGACAAGTTGGACAACAGCTGAGTTTTTGCCGACATTGGTTACACACCAGATGCCCAGCCTGGCACTGCAAGATCGGAGGCAGCACATAGTCGAAACACACCGGGCACTCAAACAGCGCTGTCAGCTCTGCTGACTGTCCCGGTAGGGCAGTGGCTGGAAGGGATACAGCGGCCGCGGTTACCGTACCAGAGCCCGCGACAGAGCCGGATACCCCAACGGCGGCTGCTGCGGCCGCGGCGGCAGCAGCAGCAGCTGCGGCGGCTGCAGCAGAGGCGGTTGCTCCTCCAGAACCTCCATGCTTACTTCCTCCTGCTTTACCAGCCCCGAGTCCTCCTGCCGCACCACCCGCAGAGGACGGACGGCTCATGGCGAGGAGTAGATCTCAAATGGTGTAAAGCCCAGACAAGTTCAAGCCCGAGAACCCCACCGTATACCCCCGACTGGAGACAGACTCGGTTCCGAACAGCCTCCAGTCCCCCACGGATGCAACATGGCCGCCATAGTTTGAGAGCGAGTAACGATCCTATTGGATGAAGGTTCTTTGATTGACACTCTTCTCAGCCAATCAGAGAACCGCGTTTGATGTCTACGTGAGAGGTGCTGGAACATGTAGTAGTAATTACGTGAGTGATAATAACAAATTGGGTAATGCATAGTCATTCTTTTAATTTATTGAACAAGATATTCAAAAGATAAATAATTCTGCTATTCAAATGTGCGACGAAGATATTTCTGTAAATGAAGTACATCACTGCATTAACAAACAAACTCAGTCATCTAGATCAGATTCCAACAGGATAGGCTATGCACAAAAACGGATTTGAACTGACAGTCTGAGCAAGGCTTAAATCACCTGGGAATGATTGTTTAACTGGTGAATATTATGAATATCTATTTTTTGTTAGCAGTATTTAGAGAATACGACAAGGTTATATACCCAATTAATTGGTTTGCTAACTTAATACTGCTGATTATGTATTTAATAAATGGATAAAGAACTACCTTAAATCTAAATGCAAAATTTGGAATATCATCCTTTATACAGTCTATGATAACATCCCTGAGTACATTTTTGATAAATTAAGGGGGCTAGAATTTTTATTTATTATTATTAATTATTTATTTGGATTTATTATTATTATTATTAATATTTATTATTACTATTTATTTATTTTTAATTTTGTTCCAGTAAAGCTTTCTTCTTTTCATTAACAGGTTATTTCTTTTATGGATGATTTTTAAGCCTAACTTTTCTCCACCTAACTCAGTGATTTGGAACAAAATATATGTTTATATTGTTTAAAAATAAGTAAAAAATAACTTATTTTACAGAAACGGTACATTAATGCTATTATCTTGGTGAGACAGTTATTCAAGAATAATGGGCATCTCTTTAATTATTGTGAATTCCTTATTAGATTAGATTAGATTCAACTTTATCTTCATTGCACATGTAGGTACAAGGCAACAAAATACAGTTAGCATCTAACCAGAAGTGCAATAAGCAGTAAGTACAGAATATACAAGGTCTACAATATGTATAATAACTATACAGATAAGGCAGTATTATGGACATAATTTACAGATTTTAAATACTATCAGCATGATATACAGATAGGTGTACTATGAACATACTATACAGATGGATTATGTAAAAGTGTATGTACACTATAGGCAGAAACTATGAACTATGAACATATGAACATAATTTACACTAGTGCAATGGACAGTAAAGTGCATAGAAAATATTTCAGTGTGCTTATTATTATAATATCCCTGTAACTGCTAAAAAGATTGCAGTAGTATTAGATGTCATTCCTGGTGGCCTTATGCAACTTTTTTCTGTCAATATTTTCTGAATCTACAAACCCAATTCCAAAATATAGCTGCAAGCAGCAATAACGGGGCCAAGCACTACAGAATCAAGCTTCAGACGAACGGCAGGAATGAGTAATTAAAACCGTTTTAAGATTATTTTAGGCAAAATGGCTTGAAAACAAAAACACAACAACTAGTAATAGGATTTATTGGCTTATCACCTGTAACCAATAGGTGGCGCTGTTACCAAATTAGTGTGGAATGGTCAGTGTGAGGTGACAATGACCCATACAATGTTTGGTGCAAAAATGTCAAAGCTTTGCTGAGATACAGCCTCAAATGCATTTTGGCATCCTTCCAGCATATTTGTTGATGCGCTAAATGAGAACCGTTTCATATATCGACACAAAATCCATTTCCTTTAGTTGTCTCAGTCTGAAGATGATATGATTCGATTTTGGTGAAAATAGGACAAACGGTCTAGGAGGAGTTCGCAAAAGTAGGTTTTGACTGAAAATCAAGATGGCGAACAGGAAGTTTAGCCAAATAAGGAAAACTTCTCGGCTTGACCCAAGGAATCTATTAAGACCAGCGACATTTCAATAGGCAAATTTATTCAAAAGCTATTAGCCTTTTTGGAAATTTTGTCATAACTTTTGACTTTTGTTTTGAAATATTTTGAGTAACTTCAGGGGATGGTGTTGTTGGCACATTCTTGGTTTCGTAATATTACACCAATGCATTTTTTTAGTATAGCATTTTATTTCACAAAACTTTATTGAAGTCAATTGGAGTTTCATGTTTTGTTCTATTATAGCGCAACCAAGAGGCTCAGTCACACCATCTTCTTTATGTGTCATCAGACTGCGCCCATACATATGTGTGTCAATTTTGGTGAAAATATCTCCATTCACTTCAGAGTTATAGACATTAATATGAAAAAAAAATGTAAAATATGACTGACTCTTGACTTTGATTTAATTTTACTACTCCTTACTATCAATATTTTCGCATTTGGGCAATGGCTAATTGATATCGACCTATGTTTCCGAACTTCTGAAGGTGGTTTCGTCTCGATCAGACAAGCGGTTTGGATGATATAGCCAAATGGTTTTTCAGAATCAGAATCAGAATCAGAATCAGAAAGAGCTTTATTGCCAAGTATGTTTGCGCATACAAGGAATTTGTTTTAGTGACATAAGCTTCCAGTACACAGAGACAACAACACACAGACAAAAAAAAAAAAAAAAATTAGCCAAATAAATAAGTGTATAAACAATTGTGCTATAAATGATAATGGGATAGGATTGAAAAAGATGCAGGGATGTACTAGGATGGAGGGGTAACAAATAAATATAAGGATGTTGCACTTTTGTTTGCATAAGCATAAGTGGGGAACATTTAACTGTTCATGAGGTAGATTGCCTGGGGGAAGAAACTGTTTTTTTTTGCCTTGCTGTTCTGGTATTTGCGGCTCTGAGACGCCGGCCAGATGGCAAAAGTTCAAAAATGGGGTGACTTGGATGTGAGGGATCCAGAGTGATTTTATGAGCCCTTTTCCACACTCTGGATGTATGCAGTTCTTGAAGGGTGGGCAGGGGAGCACCAATAATCCTTTCAGCAGTCCGAACAGTTCTCTGTAGTCTTCTGATGTCTGATTTTGTTGCTGAGCCAAACCAGACAGTTATAGAAGTACACAGTACAGACTCAATGACGGCTGAGTAGAACTGTTTCAGCAGCTCCTGTGGCAAGTTAAACTTCCTCAGCTGGCGAAGGAAATACAACCTTTGTTGGGCCTTTTTTACAATGGAGTCAATGTGATTGTCCCACTTCAGGTCCTGAGAGATGGTGGTTCCCAGGAATTTGAATGACTCCACTGCAGTCACAGGGCTGTTCATGATGGTGAGTGGGGAAAGTGCAGGGGGGTTTCTCCTGAAGTCCACGATCATCTCCACTGTTTTGAGCGTGTTCAGCTCCAGGTTGTTAAGACTGCACCAGACAGCCAGCTGCTCAACCTCTTGTCTGTAAGCAGACTCGTCACCGTCCTGGATGAGGCCGATGACTGTAGTGTCGTCTGCAAACTTCAGGAGCTTGACAGAGGGGTCTTTAGAGGTGCAGTCGTTGGTGTAAAGGGAGAAGAGCAGAGGGGAGAGAACACATCCCTGAGGGGCGCCAGTGTTGGTGGAGCAGCTGTTTGATGTGAATTTCCCCAGTCTCACTAACTGTTGCCTATCTGTCAGAAAGCTGGTGATCCACCGACAGATAGAGCTAGGAACAGAGAGCTGGGTCAGTTTGGTCTGGAGGGTTGTTGGGATGATGGTGTTGAAAGCCGAACTAAAGTCCACAAACAGGATCCTCACATAAGTCCCTGTTTTGTCCAGATGTTGCAGGATGAAGTTCAATCCTATGTTGATTGCATCATCCACGGACCTGTTTGCTCGGTAAGCAAACTGCAGGGGGTCCAGTAAGGGTCCAGTGATGTCCTTTAGATAACCCAGAACCAGTTTTTCAAACGACTTCATGACGACAGACGTTAGAGCCACAGGTCTGTAGTCGTTAAGTCCTGTTATCTTGGGTTTCTTTGGGATGGGGATGATGGTGGAGCGTTTGAAGCAGGAAGGTACTTCACACAACTCCAGGGATCTGTTGAAGATCTGTGAAAAGATGGGGGCCAGCTGGTCAGCACAGATTTTCAGACAGGCTGGTGTAACACCATCTGGGCCTGGTGCTTTTCTTCTTTTGTTCTTCTTGAAGACCTGGCGCACATCATCTTCACAGATTTGAAGAGCAGTAGGTGTGGAACGGGGGATTGCAGGAGGTGTTAATGGTTGTGCAGGGAGATGGTCAGAATGGGTGTTGGGGGTTTCAAATCTGCAATAAAACTCATTCAGGTCGTTAGCAAGCCGTTGATTAGCCTCAGTGCAAGGGGATGGTGTCTTGTAGTTTGTGATGGCCCTCAGTCCTCTCCAAACTGAAGTTGTGTCGTTGGAAGAAAACTGGTCTTCCAACTTTTTAGCGTAGGTCTTTTTAGCCGCTCTGATCTCTTTGTTCAGTGTGTTCCTGGCCTGATTGTACAAGACCCTGTCCCCATTTCTGTAGGCATCCTCTTTGGCCTGACGAAGATGTCTGAGTTTTACTGTAAACCATGGCTTATCGTTGTTGAATGTTAAATAAGTCCTGGTAGGAATGCAAACATCCTCACAGAAACTAATATAGGATGTTACAGTCTCTGTGAGTTCGTCCAGATCGGTGGTAGCAGCTTCAAAAACACTCCAATCAGTGAGGTCAAAACAAGATTGTAAATCCTGCTCCGTTTCGCTGGTCCATCTCTTCACAGTCCTTACTACAGGTTTAGCAGATTTAAGTTTCTGTTTGTAGGATGGTATAAGATGAATCAGACAGTGATCAGAATTTCCCAAAGCTGCTCGTGGAACAGAGTGATATGCATCCTTTATTGTGGTGTAGCAGTGATCCAATATATTACTGTCTCTGGTGGGACATGTAACATGCTGTCTGTATTTTGGCAGTTCACGGGAGAGATTGGCTTTATTAAAGTCCCCCAGAATGATTAAAACAGAGTCGGGGTGTTGTTGTTTTGTCTCTGTGATCTTATCAGCAAGTTTCTGTAAAGCTGAGCTCACGTGCGCTTGCGGATGGATGTAAACACTAACCAGAATGAACGAGTGAAACTCGTTTTGAGTTTTTCAGCGCTAAATCACAACGCTACACAAACCGTAGGGCAAAACCTAGCATGTTTGGTATCGTAGGACTCGGTAAGGTTTCAGGAGTCTAATTAGATGGGTCTCGTAAAAATAAGTCGACCACACCCAAAGTTATAAGCATTTAAAAATAGAAGACTTTTTTCTCACTCTCCTTCAGGACATTGTGCTGATGACCCATACCATGTTTCGTAACAATCCGTTGATGCATTCTTAAAATACAGCATTTTAGCACAAAATTCTAAATGGCCAACAGTCAAGATGACCGAAATGGTAAAATTGGATATCAACGATAAATCGTTGCAGAGATACAGCCTTATGACTGTTTTTGCAAGCGCTATGTAAAATTTGTTCGAGCGTTTATCGAAAACGGTTTGACGAATCAATTTGAATTCCACAACTTTTGGTCAGCACTGCCTGAAGATGATCTGGTTACATTTTCTTGTAAATCGGACAAACCGTGTAGGACAAGTTCGAAAAAGTAGCTTTTTCGAAAAATTCAAAATGGCGCCCATATTACTATGAAGGAAAATTACTTCATAGGGTCATCGAATTGGCATGAGCTCAGGAATCAGAGGAAAAAATAATTTTGTTTATTGACCAGATGGTTCTAAAGTTATTAGCAAAATTAAAGTGAAATTTTGGACAGTTGGTGGCGGTATAGGGAATTACTTAGACACACCAAAATCGGTGTACTTAATGTTGGCACTGTCCTCTATCAGAATGTCAAACCATTACAACTTTCCCGCAATCGGTTCTATGGGCTGCCATAGACTCCCAGTTGGAAGGAAGAAAGAATAATAAAAAGAACGGGAACAAATACAATAGGGTCCTACACACCTTCGGTGCTTGGCCCCTAAAAAGATGGGACACTGTACAAATGTGAGTAAAAAGGAATGGAATAATTTACAAATCTCATAAATTGATGCATAATTCACAATAGAATATAAATAACATATCAAAGGTTTAATGTGAGACATTTTGAAATGTCATGCCAAATATTGGCTCACTTTGGATTTCATGAGAGCTACATTCCAAAAAGTTGGGACAGGTAGCAATTTGGACCAATTTGCAACTTATTAGGTCAATTGGCAACATGATTGGGTATAAAAAGGGCCTCTCAGAGTGGCAGTGTCTCTCAGAAGTCATGATGGGCAAAGAATCACCAATTGCCCCAAAGCTGCGGTGAAATATAGTGGAGCAATATCAGAAAGGAGTTTCTCAGAGAAAAATTGCAACGAGTTTGAAGTTATCACCATCTACAGTGCATAATATCATCCAAAGATTCTGGAACAGAGAAGAGGATCCAAAGAGAGTCCGGAACAATCTCTGTGCGTAAGGGTCAAGGCCGGAAAACCCTACTGGATGTCAGTGATCTTCGGGCCTTAGACGACACTGCATCACATACAAGAATGCTACTGTAATGGAAATCACAACATGGGCTCAGGAATACTTCCAGAAAAAAATTGTCGGTGAACACAATACACCGTGCCATTCACCGTTGCTGGCTAAAACTCTATAGGTGAAAAAAAAAGAAGCCATATCTAACATTATCCAGAAGCGCAGGCGTTTTCTCTGGGCCAAGGCTCATTTAAAACGGACTGTTTCAAAGTGGAAAACTTTTTTGTGGTCAGACGAATCCAAATTTGAAGTTCTTTTTGGAAAACTGGGACACCATGTCATCCAGACTAAAGAGGACAAGGACAACCCAAGTTATCTGCACTCAGTTCAGAAGCCTGCATCTCTGATGGTATGGGGTTGCATGAGTGTGTGTGTAGCATGAGCAGCTTACACATCTGGAAGGGCACCATCTTTGCTGAAAGGTATATTCAAGTTCTAGAACAACATATGCTCCCATCCAGACGTCGTCTCTTTCAGGGAAGACCTTGCACTTTACAACATGACAATGCCAGACCACATACCGCATCAATTACAACATCATGGCTGCGTAGAAGAATGATCCAGGTACTGAAATGGCCAGCCTACAGTCCAGACCTTTCAACCATCTAAAACATTTGGTGCATAATAAAGAGGGAGATGCGACAAAGAAGACCTAAGACAGTTGAGCAACTAGAAGCCTGTATTAGACAAGAATGGAACGGCATTTGTATTCCTAAATTTGAGCAACTTGTCTCCTCAGTCCCCAGACATTTGCAGACTGTTATAAAAAGAAGAGGAGATGCCACACAGTGGTAAACATGGTCTTGTCCCAACTTTTTTGAGATGTGTTGATCCCAAGAAATTAAAAATCATCTTATTTTTCCCTTACAATTATACATTTTATGCGTTTTAACATTTGATATATCATCTGAAATGTGAAATTTTATGTGTCATATAAATATATATACCAATAAAGTTGAAGAAATTGCATATAAAGTAATTCATTTGATTTACCCAGTGAGATTAGTAGTCACATTCTTTTTAGAGACTTGGAGACTACATGTGTCTATTGTACCTTAGAAGAATCCATAAAACACTTATTTTATGAATGTGTATTTACCCAATAGTTTTGGATAGATATTGAATATGGAATATTTCAATTTACAAAACAAAAGATTCAACTCTCTTGAAAAGATTGTTGATTAAAATGTGATTAATTTAATAATCATGTATGGGAAATACCATACAAAAATGCACTAATAAATAAACCTTACATTATTTAAAACTGAAATTAAGCATTACTTTGAGGTTTTAAAAGATGTAATAAATAAAAAAGCAAAAATTATTTATAGTATTTATTTAATCCTTTTCTTTTGGAAATGTCTTGCAAGTTATCCCCTGTATAGCTTACATTTTTAATGTTGGTTGATGTGATGCTATGAATTTAACTGATAAAAAAGTGAAATGAAAGTTATTCCATTACTGTAGTGAAGCAAACAGTGGCACTGTGGCCCTTCAACAAGACCAAGGATGTACAGTATAACTATTTATGGAGTCAGAAGACTGTTGCATTTATAAGCCTCAAACTAAACAATTTTTAATTAAACAGAATGAGTTAGACTAAGTCTTAATAAACATTTTAAAAGGGCTATTACTGTATGTGGATTGAGGCATAAAAGGAACAAATGAATGACATTATATGAACATTATATTTAATACAATCCCTCCTCTTTTCTGGTTCAGTAAAGTATTTTTCATGTATGAACCTGCTTGGGATGCACAGAAAAAAAAAATGCACATGAGTATGCTCAAACATTAAAATTAGCTGTTTTAAACATACATTTCAAGAAGAATTTACACGTTGAAATACACATTTCAGTAATCCTGGGTATTCCTGAAATGTAAATCTGATGTTATTTGTTGCTTTAATGTGCATTTAAAAAGTTAAAAAATACATATCTGATCAAAATCAGATTTGATCATTGATCATACCAAATCTGATGACCAGAAGCATGGACATGCAAGAAGAGTGTCTAAATATTCAATATGTATTATATTATCCTATAACTAAATATTAAATATGTATAATAGTATCCTATAACTACATAGGATTAACATTTTATTTTATTTTTCAAATTTAAGAAGTTTTAATATTTATTCCTGGAGTAAAAGCACATGGATCTTTCCCTGTCTAACCAGCTCCCTCTGCTGGCATTTCATTGATTTATTAAAAATACATTTTAATTTTATTGGACATAATGAAAGTATGCATTAAATTACTATACTTGAAATGCTTTCCTTCCACACATCAAAACGTTTAAGTTTTTTTTTTCTCACCACATTAAACCAACTTAATCACTAGATTTGTTCTATGTATATAAATGATACATTTTTTTTTCATTGTTTATTTGAGTCCCCATTAGCTTCCGCAAAGTAGTTGGAAATATTCTTGGAGTCCACAAATCTGTACAAAAGAACAAAAATCATATAAATAATTAAAATAAGAAAAAATACATAATATACATATATATATATATATATATATATATATATATATATATATATATAATATATATATATATATATATATATATACACACACACACACACACACACACACACACTGGTGGTGGTCATATAATTAGAATATCAAAAAGTTTATTTATTTCACTAATTCCATTCAAAAAGTGAAACTTGTATATTATATTAATTCATTACAAACAAACTGATATATTTCAAATGCTTATTTATTTATTTATTTATTTTTTTGATTATAACTGACAACTAAGGAAAATCCCGAATTCAGTATCTCAGAAAATTTGAATATTGTGAAAATGTTCAATATTGAACACACCTGGTGCCACACTCTAATCAGCTAATTAACTCAAAACACCTGCAAAGGCCTTTAAATGGTCTCTCAGTCTAGTTCTGTAGGCTACACAATCATGTGGAAGACTTCTGACCTGACAGTTGTCCAAAAGAAGACCATTGACACCTTGCACAAGGAGGGCAAGACACAAAAGGTCATTGCAAAAGAGGCTGGCTGTTCACAGAGCTCTGTGCCCAAGCACATTAATAGAGAGGCGAAGGGAAGGAAAATATGTGGTAGAAAAAAAAGTGTACAAGCAATAGGGATAAACGCACCCTGGATAGGATTGTGAAGCAAAACCCATCCAAAAATGTGGGGGAGATACACAAAGAGTGGACTGCAGCTGGAGTCAGTGCTTTAAAAACCACTACACACAGACGTATGCAAGACACGGGTTTCAGCTGTCGCATTCCTCGTGTCAAGCCACTCTTCAACAACAGACAGCGTCAGAAGCGTCTCGCTTCAAAAGAACTGGACTGCTGCTGAGTGGTCCAAAGTTATGTTCTCTGATGAAAGTAAATTTTGTATTTCCTTTGGAAACCAGGATCCCAGAGTCTGGAGGCTTTCTGCACACAATCCACATTGCTTGAGGTCCAGTGTAAAGTTTTCACAGTCAGTGATGGTTTGGGGTGCCATGTCATCTGCTGGTGTTGGTCTACTGTGTTTTTTTTGGTCAACACAGCCATATACCAGGAAGTTTTAGAGCATTTCATACTTCCTGCTGCTGACCAACTTTATGGAGATGCAGATTTCATTTTCCAACAGGACTTGACACCTGCACACAGTGCCAAAGCTTCCAGTACTTGGTTTAAGGACCATGGTATCCCGGTTCTTAATTTGCCAGCAAACTCGCCTAACCTTAACCCCTTAGAAAATATATGGGGTATTGTGAAGAGGAAGATGCGATATGCCAGACCCAAGAATGCAGAAGAGCTGAAGGCCACTATCAGACCAACCTGGGCTCTCATAACACCTGAGCAGTGCCACAGACTGATTGAGTCCATGCAACACAGCATTGCTGCAGTAATTCAGGCAAAAGGAACCCCAACTAAGTATTGAGTGCTGTACATACTCATACATTTCAGTTGGCCAAGATTTCCAAAAATCCTTTTTTTGTATTGATCTTAAATAATATTCAAATTTTCTGAGATACTGAATTTGGGACTTTCCTTAGTTGTCAGTTATAATCATCAAAATTAAAAGAAATAAACATTTGAAATATATCAGTCTAGGTGTAATGAATGAATATAATATACAAGTTCCACTTTTGAATGGAACTAGTGAAATAAACTATTTGATGATATTATATGACCAGCACCTGTATATCTATACACATACATATAATAAAATTACACTAATCACATCACAAAATCATACCTATAGACCTTAGCAGTAGCAGCACATAACATACATCTAAATATAAACATATCTTTACGTTTTCTTCTAAACACGTGCAATTACTCTTTTGTATGTTTATGAGAACCATATTCCAAGCAACAGAGCCACTTTTCTTTTTCAACAAATTTGTTTGTTAACACTTTAAAGAGTTGAGCCTTATTCACTTGGCGTGTTTTATAATCATACCTAAAACCCACATTTCAAAGTGTTTTTATATATATATATATATATATATATATATATATATATATATAAACATGGTGTATGATACTTGATTACCTTATGAAAATATACCAGCAGTCTTAAATGTAATTTATCCTTCACTAACAGCCATGATTATTATCTATAAAATAGGCCTGAAGTAGATAATGAAGCACTAGCCTGGCTGCTCTGTTCTGAAACATTTTGTAACTAAATAGATTGAAGTAAACAGCCTTAGTTATATTATTATGAGTAATATTATATTATTTTAAATAATAGTTAATATAAATAGTTTGTATAAAATTATTAAAAAAAAAAACTTTCTGCATTTAAAATTAATCCAATAATTCAAACCCACTTAGAAATTGTAAGCAACTCACTTATTTTCTGAAGCTCAGCTGTTGTGCTGCAAAAAATAAACATTGTAGAATCATCTGCATACATATCTATGTTAGCATTATCAACAACATATGGCAAATCATTTATGGTAATAGAAAACACTAATGGTCCTAAACAACTACCTTGTGGAACACCACAATAATTATTTTAGCACCTGAAAAAGAACCATTATAAAACACTTACTGTTTTCAATTAGAAAGATAACTCCCTATCCAGTCCAGGACTTGAAGTGAAAAACCATAACATTTTAGTTCAGCCATAAGAATAATCAAGATCAACAACATCAAAAGCTGCTGTAAAATTTTATTAGAACAGCAACAACCAGCGTCTTATCATCTAGACATTTGTATCTGTCATGTTTATAAGAGTGTTCTCCTAAAGATTACTCAAAACAGGAAGTACACTACTTGGTCTACAACTAGATCCTCAAAAGTCAGTTTTTCCATTTAAGCTTGTGGAACTAAGCTAAAATGGAAATTGTGAAAAAAAAAAAAAACAATTATATGAACAATAAATGGTAATTAACTGTTATTCACTAAGAATCTAAACAAGACAAGACTACTGAAAGGCATTTTTATAGTTATTAATTGCTTATTTACAGAATCACTTCCATATAGTAAAAAAACACAGTAGGTCATAAAGCATCATAGTCATCCTCATCTTCATGCTTCCTCTTAAGAGAGGTAGAGTCACCAGATGAATTCTGCGACACCATATTAGTAGTAATGAGGATGTTCTTGGAGCCAATGAGAGAGGGGTTGATGAGGACATTTTGAACTGTGGGAGTGGTAGGAGTAGCTGTGAAAACAAATTATATCATATTTAATGAATATACCACCTCATGTTCTTAAATCTGGCATTTTTTTTTATCTCTCTTAGCTCAATCAACAGCTTAACTTTTGATCTGCTCACTAATTTGGCACAAAATCTTCCATATGGTCCTCAATATAAAACAAAACCATTGGAGACCTGCTTATTCTTGAAACTTCATACAAATTATAACCTTTACATTTCCATGACTTTTGAGACAATATTCATGACCTAATGTTCCATTATTTTGAAAGAATACATCTTGAATAAATTGAATAAAAATATAATAAATCTATGTTTAAATTTATCATATCACATTAACTAAAATGTAGGAATAATAATGCTACTTATTTACTTTTGATTTGTTTTAATAAGAAGTACAAGCTACGACTGTGCCAAAGGTTACACCATGCAGAGAACATATCACATCATTGAATATTATAATTGACTTAACCAATATTATCAACTTGACTCAACACCTGAACTTCATTTAGGAAATCCTTCAGGTCTAAACAAGTGGCCTAGTATTCAGGTACAGAAATATACAGAAATGAAAAAAAAACCCCCTGTAAATTAAAAACGGATTAATTCATAAAATACAAATTAAATTTAGTCAAGAGCAGTTATTGATCTTTTTTTAATTTTTTTGTCTTTTGTTATTTGATTAAATTTAATGACAGACGGCACAGCTTTATTAGGTTTCTGTCTCTTTAAGACCAACTACACAAATACAGTGTACTGATACACAGTACAACTGCTTACATCCACTTAAGGCAGAACCGACTGTGTCTATGAGGATACTCGCCAGGATGGGAATTTTGACATAATTTTGCATGCATTCGGCCACTTTAGCACAATAAGCTGCGGAAAAATAACTTAATTTGGTACTCGCAAGGTGTTTGAGGCAGCTTTATGCGCACACGCTTTGGGTCTGACTGTGAGAGTCTGTGGACCGCACAAGTACCGAATGATTTTAAAAGACTTAAAAAGATGAACAAATGATCATGGTTTTGTGATGACGCAACACTGGCCTGATTAGGCAAGTTACAATTCTGTCAACTCTTGTAGTGTTGACGAAATGCGTTGATGTGAATCCGTTTTGAGAGAGTGAAAGAGAGAAGATGAGACAAATCTGAATCACTTTTCATATGACTGGTTCGATCAGATATTCTATGTGGACTTATTTACATTTAACCTACATGCAAGATTAAATAAATGTTTGCAAGAATTTCCCGCATTATAAACGTGAAATGTAAACATAAAACTAGACATTATATGCACAATCCCAAGAAATTCAAGAGTCAAAAATATATTGTATTACACAGAGATTTGTGAAATA
This sequence comes from Carassius auratus, assembly GCF_003368295.1. NCBI lineage: Eukaryota > Metazoa > Chordata > Actinopteri > Cypriniformes > Cyprinidae > Carassius > Carassius auratus. Next base: position 1,131,460 of record NW_020523497.1, read on the forward strand.
AATTTCCATGACTTTTCCCAAAATGTTCTAGGTTTATAAATTTTTTTCCCAAAGCTTTTCTATGCCGGTTTTAAAATTCCATGACATTTCCAGGTTTTACATAACCGTACAAATCCTGTACCTGATTTGACAGAGGCAGCCTGCGAAGAGGGAATCTGAACTGTAAAGCGCTGGCCGGTCAGTGACACAGGCGTCCCTACTTTTGTCCCCACTGTCTGCACTGATGGTGTTCCTGTGGAAAATACAATGATGATCCTTTAAACTGAGTTTTAGATTTTGCACTTGTTTACCACAGAGAAAAAAAAAAAAACAAAGAAAGTAAAACATCTAAATGCTCCTCTTGTAATAAGCTCAGTGAATGTATACTGGAAATCATGTGCATGCAAATTTAGACGCTTCGAATCTTCAAGTATTCTTCAGTATTTAGAATAACTGACCAAGAGTTGGAGTGCTTGGCCTACTGGACACTGCCCCCACACTTAACCGTGGCACTGTTATCCTGCCTGCAGACGAAGACACCTAAACATAAAAATCAAAAACATATCAGACTGAACACTGTGCCATACATTTTCTCTGTTTTGTGTCCTTTGAAAGGATTTTCAACCAATTTCAACTAAACTAAATATTTTAAATTAGTATTTTATATTAGAAGACAACATTTTCCTTTTTCACTTAGTTTACCTTGAACTAAAATAACTTCAACTGTAACACAAATAAATGAAACTATACAGACATCACCAAACAAACAAATAAAAAAAAAATGACAAAAACATAAAACTAATATATTAACTTAAAAATGTAAACAGAAAATACAAAAAACTAATTCAAAACATTAATACAAACTATAATACGCTCTCAACTATACTAAACTAACACTGATTTCTATAAAAGATCCAGGAAATTAATAAAATAACATGCATATTTCTAATGAATAAACATGTTATGCAAACCTCTGCATTATATGGAGATAAAATGGTTCATAAATATTATTATATGATTCAAATGCTTCTGACAATAGACCATTAACCTTGTTGCGAACAAAATTTGTAAATGTGACCACACTTTTAGTCTGTTCATCACAACTGACTGGAAGAGTAATGTGAATTCATTGGTAAAAGAGCAGGATCACTGAAATCAACTCCTAAATTTTATTTTTATTTTAAAAAATGTTTCATAATTACTTTAAAATTACTTGTATTGTATAATTATTTAAATAATTTTTTATATTTACTTTAGTCACTTTTTTTTTGAAAGAGATTAAAATATTTTTGAAAAATAAACATAGGGCTTTCAAATATTGTTGCAAATAGGGACCTTGGAGTCAAAAAAGTTGAGAAACATGCTAAACATGTACAATAACAGTAGTAATACATCACATGCCTTTGTTATAAGGCATTGCTAGGTCACCTAATTAAAACTTTAGATGCAAACTACAAAAACGTTATATTATAACATATTGTTTAAAATGATACCTTTTTCTGCAAGGACTTAAGTCTGTAGTTTGGTGCGGTGAGACAGTAGCGGTCTGGTGGAAGTCGTGGACCTGTGTATGGTTTGATCAGGGGCAAAGGAGTTTGGTTCTTCTGCCTTGCAATGTCCAACAGAAACTGAAACCATGGACCAACCACCACTATTAATTACCAGAAGTCAGATATGTGTTATGCATAAAAAAAATAAAAAGAGTAACAAAGAACAATTTACATCTCGTGGTGGAGGAGATATGAATGACTGATCCACTCGACACTGGATTGCTAACTTTATATCATCTGCATCCACATTGGACTTCTTGGCATGGGTGGAGTATATTTTTGCATCTTCAATAATAGTTGTTACGTATCCTAGGGGTGGGAGGGGGACATCTAACTGTTAAAATGTTATTGTACGACTTACTAGAACAGAACAGGAACTGCTGTAGTTTGTTAAAGCATTTTACAATATGCTGAAGAGTTAAAGTCATCCTGACTTACTGTACGTAAACTCCAGCATTTGGTTGATCACTCTGGGCTCGTACTCTGTGATTCCCATGTCTTTAAGAATCTGCATCATAACCTTTGAAGATAATATCCAAATAAAGTAAAAATTAATCATAAATACATGACCTGTGTATAAATAAAAGTATGGTAAATTATAACACATTGCTGAATTAAAAATGCATTACACGGTTAACGTTTGTTACCAGTTAGCGTGCTAACGCAAGTGTGTCCACAAAGAATAATAAAACATACCGACGCTTTTTATAAACATTCTGCTTTAATCAATTTGGTTTAAAAACAATAAATGTTGCACAACAAAGAGATAAAACAGTTTCTGAATCATTATTTACCTGTGCATCTTTAGGCACTGTTTTCGGAGACGCCATTTTCGCATGAGCTCCGATTCTCCTCCCCAGAATCTATGCCCAGAATAGACACCAGTCAGGTCGTGTTTCTTCTTCGTGTGATTTGCGGCAGCTTAGACACTAAGGCATATTGCTGCCCTCGTCAGTTCATCTGAAGAACTCCATGTCATAGATTAAATCCCACTGATCTATAATAAAATAGAACTATATATATAGAAAAAGTGTCTAGTCTTTGTTTATACCGACCACTGATCTATATATATCCTTTATCAGGGGACAATGCCCCAGTCTTAATCTAGTCATTACCACACTATCCCTCCTCTCTTATCTTGTGTATCATGTGTGCATTAATACAGGCTGAATTGAAAAAGAATGTCTGCCTTTATTTCCTTCTTCCCATTCTTTCTGCCATATTTGTGTGATATCAACGAGGCCATATTAAACTTCTAAATTATCTGAGCTAACAGAGTGTTAAAAATTTAAAAGATTAGATGACCAATAATTTTCTCCTATTAAATTCAGATAAGACAGAGATATTAATTATTGGACCAAAAAACAGTACACAGAATCTAGTAGATTACAATTTGCAACTAGACTGAGGTACTGTTACTTCCTCTACAGTCAGAAATCTGGGTGTTATATAAGACAGCAACTTGTCTTTTGAAAACCATATTTCCCCATGTTACAAAAACAGCATTCTTCCATCTTAGAAACATTCCCAAGCTACGAAATATGTTACCTGTTTCTAATGCAGAAAAGCTAGTTCATGCATTTATAACCTCTAGACTGGACTATTGTAATGCACTTCTAGGTGGTTGTCCTGCATCTTCAATAAACAAGCTACAGGTTGTCCAAAATACAGCAGCTAAAGTCCTTACCAGGTCAAGGAAACATGATCATATTAACCCAATTTTACAATCTCTGCACTGGCTACCTATTAAGTTCCATATCAGTTACAAATTATTATTACTTAAGGCCCTTAATGGTTTAGCTTCTACGTACCTAACAAGCCTTCTACCACGCTACAATCCATTCAAATAATGCATCACATAATTTGGGACTGCAGTTGAAACTGTTCAAATGTGCATTCTTAATCTATAGCTTGGGTTAAACTAATTAATTTTACTTTGTTGGAACAGCAGCTATGCTAATGATGTCTCGGTTTGTTTCTCTGTAACTAGGATTTACACAAGCTCCAGTCTGGATCCAGAAAACCTAAGAAGAGATGATGCTGACCCCTCAGAGGACCTCAGATGATGCTAACCCAGAAACAACATACAGAACTAACAAATATTGCTACTTACTATGCAATCACATTCGTCAATTGTTCATTTGTTATCTGGATCGGCTCGGTGTTTATCTTCAGTTCTCTCTTCACAGTAGTTCAGTCAGTGTACTGTGTACTCCTAGCGCGAGGAGGCAAACGACATTGGGGTCTACCACAGGGTCGAGGGGCTGGTCTTTCAGGATGTAAACGATGAAATTCATTGATGAGATTGGGATCTAGAATATCCTCAGAATTTACCCAAGAGCGTTCTTCTGGACCGTACCCCTCCCAGTCGACCAGATACTGCAGGATTCTTCCCCGACGTCTGGAATCGAGTAATTCCTGGACTTGGTAGGCCTCCTCGCCCTCAATGGTGATGGGTTGATGGGCCTGTTCACGGGACCTCCCCTCTCCCTCGTCTCTGGGACCATCAGCGGGCTTGAGCAAGGACACATGAAAAGTAGGAGAAATACGGTATGTGTTAGGAAGTGCTAAACGGAAGGAAACTGGAGTTATTTGTCTGATGATCTGGAATGGACCCACTTACCTTGGACTCAATTTGCGGCATGGAAGTCGGAGACGGAGATCCCGTGTTGACAGCCACACCCATTGACCCGGCTGGTAGTTGGGACCTGGGCACCTTCTGTGGTCCGCTTGCTCCTTTTGCCTTCGAACAGCGTGTTGAAGGTGAACATGAGCCCAATTCCAAACCTCCTCACTGCGAGTCATCCAATCATTCACGGCTGGCACGTCCGTTGGATCCCCTGACCATGGGAACATTGGCGGTTGGAAACCCAGGACACATTTAAAGGGAGTCAGACCAGTTGAGGGTTTGAGAAGGGAGTTCTGAGCAATCGGGTGAAAAACAAGGACCATCTAGCTTGGCGAGGGTTAAGGCATTTGGCGGTGCGTAAATATTCCAAGTTCTTATGGTCTGTCAGTACTCTAAACGGATGATTGGATTCCTCTAGCTAGTGCCTCCACTCCTCGAAGGCTGCCTCCATGGCAAGGAGTTCCCGGTCCCCGACACTGTAATTGCGTTCCGCTGAGTTGAGCTTTCTTGAATAAAAGGCACAGGGATGAAGCTTAGCGGCTGGGTCTGGACGTTGGGACAGCATAGCTCCGATACCTGTGTTGGAAGCATCAACCTCTACAACAAAAGGAAATGAGGGGTCAGGGTGGCAGAGGATGGGCGCATTGCTGAATCGTTATTTCAGGGTTTGAAATGCTTCGTGAGTGGGTTCGGACCATTGTAGTCGGTGAGTTCCTCTTTTGACCATTGAAGTAAATGGGGTGACAATAGTACTGAAGTTTCTGATGAATCTTCTGTAGAAGTTAGCGAATCCTAGAAAATCGCTGTAATTCTTTGAGGGTTGCGGGTTCAGGCCAGTTAAGAATGCCGTTGACCTTCCTCTCGTCCATGGCTACCCCTCAGGGACTGATTATGTACCCCAAGAATGTGGTGGAGGTCGTGTGGAATTCACATTTCTCAGCTTTGGAATATAATTGGTACTTGATGAGACGTTGAAGAACTGATATGTCGTACAGGTTCTGGAAGTGTGTTGGAGTAGATCAGTATATCATCAATATAAACAATAACAGATTTGTTCAGCATGTCTCTGAAGACCTCGTTAATGAATGACTGGAACACAGACAGACTATTGACCAGTCCGAACGGCATCACAAGATATTTGTAGTGTCCAGTGGTTGTGGAGAAGGCTGTCTTCCATTCATCTCCCTCTCTAATGCGAATGAGATTGTATGCACACCTCAGATCCAGCTTGGTATAGTACTGGGCAGTGCGAAGCTGTTCAATGGCTGAAGGAAGCAACAGGAGTGGATATCTGAATTTAACAGTTATTTCATTTGATCCACGTTAGTCAATGCAAGGGCGGAGACCACCATCCCTCTTCTTCACAAAAAAGAACCCGGATGAAGCAGGGGATGTGGACGGTCTAATGAAACCCTTCTGGAGTTCTTCATTGATGTAATCCTTCACGGCTTCGGATTCAGTTTGAGACAATGGGAAGATGCGGCCCTTTGGAGGAGAATGCCCTGGCAGAAGATCGATGGCACAGTCATATTTACGGTGGGGTGGTAAGGTGTTGGCTTTTTCCTTACTGAAAGCCTCTATAAGATCAGCATACTCCTCTGGAAGGTCGAGAATGGATTCTCGTGCTGGAGAGAGTGACACGGAACAGACAGGAATGGGATTGACCAGAGAAAGACAGTTCTGTTGACCATGATTGCTCCATTTCACAATGTGGCCCTCTCTCCAGGAAATTTGTGGATCATGCAGACGTAACCAGGGCAATCCCAGAATCATGGGAGTGTGAAATGTGGGGAGAATATAAAATTGAATCCTCTCCTTGTGAAGTAAACCAGCCGCCATCAATAGTTTGCGAGTGAGGAGAGTGATGGATCCAGAACCCAGTAGTCGACCATCTATTGTCTCCACTGAGAGAGAGGTAGAGCATGAAATCAGTTGAATGTCATATTTCTTAGCAAACTCTTCAGAAATGAAATTGCCAGCAGCCCCAGAATAGAGTAAAGCAGTGGTAATAATTTGTTTGTCGTTTATCCATCATTCAACTGGAATGCTTACACACTGTGTATCGCACATGGAAGTGAGAGGAGTACTCACCGAGCATTGTGAGGAGGTAGATGCACGAGTGGGGCAGTTGTTACATTGATGGCCAGGTAAGCCACAGTACATCCATAGTCTATTAAAGATGCATCGGTCTCTCTCCTAAACAGACAGATGGTAAGTATTAATCTGCATGGGTTCAGTAGGTTCATTAGGTGGCATGAAAACTGGGTGGTCAGTGCGACGAGAACTGGATCGTCGGGCACGTTGCAGATTGTCAATGGAAATGGCTAGTTCAATGAAGCTATTAAGATCTCTGCCCTCGTCTCTGCGTGCTAGCTCAGTTTGAAGATCATAATTCAGACCCTTGCGAAAGAGTATCTTTAACGTGTCTTTTACCCAGTTGAGATTGGATGCACCCAGTCTGTGCCGCCAGCGTGTGAAATTGTAGAGCATTATCAGCCGCCGTCATTCTGCCTTGAGATAATTCCAATAAACGATCTCCAGCTCCTTTTCCCTCCTTAGGATGATCGAATACTGTTCTGAACTGTTGTAGGAAGTCATGAAAGGAAGAGAATGCAGACCCATCAGAGCCCCATACAGCAGTAATCCTGTAAAAGACTCTTAGGATACTGCTTATTCGTAGGGGGAGCATCACAATGGGATGTCAGTTAAAACGCCTTGAGACAACATCCATTTGCACGTTTATTTCACCAATGCCAGTACATCATTCTTTCCACAGGTGTATCAGACTGGTTTCTGAAATCTGTACACAGCCACACCATATGAAAGAATCCAGAGCAGTAAACAAGGAGTGAACTGATTGCTGCTCTAAAGCAACCCTTTTTAAAGGCCCTTAATTGGAGTCAAAATAGGGTGCAGCTGTCAACAGTGGGTGGAGCTACATTTACTATGTCATGGGTTTTTCAACAAATCCATTCCAGTGCTTTCTCAGTCAGCAGAGACCAAACAAAAGCGATCTTCCCAGTATCAGTAGTATACAGTGTGGGCTGCTGTTCAACAAACAATGAGCATTGTAGTAGAAACCCCTTACATTTGCTGGCGTCACCGTTGCATTTCTCCGGGAAAGCGAGACGGGGGTTAACATGTGACGGCGTCTCTGCAGCGTGCGTAATGGCGGACGCTACCGGCATTGGTGTGGCCGTGGGAGCTGTGTGAAGACTTTGAATGGCTTTGACGAGTTCCTCGGTGATAGACGTCAGTCGATTCAGCTGAAATTGGTTGGCAGCAATCTGACTGGCTTGTGCCGCCATGGTGGTATGAAGACTTTCATAAGCCGCTAGATCTCGTGTTGGTGAAGTCTTCTGTAATGACCCAGAACTCGAAATGGGATCCATCTGCAGGCTATATTCAGAAACTCGTAGTCATACAGGCAATGGTCAGTAACAGCAATATCAACAATGCAGGGAGAGCAGAGAATCAATATCCAATAAACAACTAAACAATACAAAAAAACTATAATTAATAACATGCTATTAAAAAAAAAATCACATGCTTTGATAAAACTTAAATTAAGTTGTAAACATATTTTAAGCACATTTTACTCCTGAGACATCTGTGATTCCCCCATAATCATTGTGAGGCAGATTCATCATACATTGATTTTTCACACACACACACACACACACACACACACAGGGCTGTCGCTAGTGGGGTGAAAGGTGGTGACTCTTATAGGGGCCCATGACTCAGGGGGGGGCCTCCGGCGATCTCAACCGTCTGGGTGAGGCCAGCCTAAAAATGACGATAGGTCAGTTGACTGGAAACTGCTGCTTGTGTTTACGAAAGCTTACCATTTTCATGTGTTTTTAAGCCTAGCCACTTGTCAATTTAAACTCTCAAAAGAGTTTAAAGCATTCAAAAACAAGACGCGGAAAAGCTCAACTGAGTAGCTATTTACTCGCGCGCTTTGTTCGGTTATGTCTTAAGTGGAAAAAACTGTTTCGAAAAAAATTTATAAATGGCATGTGTATTATATTGGATGCGTTCATCATCTCTTAAAGTGTCCGCGCCTAATTTAGCTGTAATGTTTATCCAAGAAAATTAAAGAAAGAAAATTACTCACTGCTTTTGACTGAATTACTTTGTAGTTTTAACAAGAATTAATGCACAGTCAAACCAACAATTATTCAGACAGCAAATATAATTTTTGATATATATTTTTTTAGGCGCAGGATACTATAATACATTTATGCAAGTGAGTATTGCAAAATGATGTGAACTGTGACATATTATGCCCAAAAATTCTTCATTAAGTGGATTATTAGTCAAATTTATTAATAATAATAATGATAATAATAAAATTGGGACCAAAAATTACATACAACATACAATTTCAAACAGGGCCCACTGTTACAACCTTCACCGGGGCCCCGCAAACCCCAGCTACGTCCCTGCACACACACACACACACACACACACACACACACACACACACACACACACACACACACACACACACACACACACACACACACACACACACTCACACACACGCAGTCACTTTACGACTCATACTCCACTCCAGTAGGTGGTGGAATATGCATTTGAAGCTGGTTTGCCAACCGCAATTAAACGTCAAAGAAGAATAAGAAGAAAACACACGCACACTAGTTTATTGCAGCTAGCAATACACACTACAGTTCCTCATTGACCGAATACATAACACTAGTAAGCCCGTTTACTGTAGTTTTCCCCATGTAAGCGAGGAAACATGGCTTGGAAGTTATCTAGCTCTACTGTATTTAGTGAAAGCTAAGCTATTCTCTTCTGTCGTATTCGGGTGAAAAACGTTCCACATATCACTTAACGTTTTTGTTTTATTTTTTTTAAACATGTTCTCAGTTCGATGTGTCCTGTGATTCGCTGCTTATGTGTTTACACGTCAAGTAGTCTTCAGTTTTATTATTATGAGCTTTTGTGGCACACCAGTGTGGATTGCTAACTGAACCATTAGCCACCCAGTTTTTGTCTGTTAGTAGTCACTCTGGAACTCTGAAATCTCGTCAACAGATACATCGAGAGCATAGGTAAGTGAAAAACAAACAAACAGTGAGACATAGGTAGTATATGGATACTATTTTGCTTGATATACTTAGACTGCGTTATTAGCCAAACGCTCACTTTGTACGTTTGATGTAACGTTGGTAGTGACAGAAATCGTATAAAAACAGCACTTTAGTGTACATTTAAAGAGACTGTATAATAATTATTATTATTTTTATTTTTTTTACGGAAATAATAAACTTTTTAAAACAATATACTTACGTACTGACTGAACGTGCAACAATGCTTTCGAACACTTAACTGCATGTTATGTGCATTTAAATGAAAATGTATTTATGGTAATCAAAAGTATTATTTTTTTTATTTCAAATTGAATGTCATATATTTAAACATTTGTAATTATGCATCTGTAATGATGTTGGCTTTAACACATTTAAAATATATCTTAATTTTAAATGTAACATTAAATGTCATACTACAGTTAAAATTTTAAATAGCCTCAAGTACTTTGCCTGTACTTTAATATTTCAGTCAACTACATGGTGAAGAAAGTGAATTCTCCACCTAAGTGGCATTTTATTTTATTAACATTTTACCTGCAAGTACAGATTTCTTGGTTGCACTTTATTTTACAGTCCTGTTCCTTATGTACATACTATGTGCTTATTATAGTTAGTACAATAACTAGGTACTTACCCTAAACCTGCCCCTAAACCTAACCCTACCCCATGTAGTTACCTTGTATTATCTGAACTTTCTTAGATAAATACACTATAAGTACACGTACTGTAAAATAAAGTGCAACCAATTTCTTTATATTGCAATAAAAGTGCACATTCAATACAATTATCACTCTTCTTTCCATCAGGATAATACTGTTCATATCTATCAAGTTGTAATATTACTTACATAAACCCTTATGTGAACTTTTATACATTTTTTTTTTCTTTAGTTCTTTCTACAAACTCACATAATCATGACTGCCATGCGGGTGGATGCTAAGGTGGTCATGCTTGGCAAAGAGAGTGTGGGTAAAACCAGTCTGGTGGAGAGATACGTCCATCGCCGGTTTCTTGTGGGACCATATCAAAATGTAATTATGCGTTAACGTTGCAACCTCTAGAAGTAATTAGTCCTTCAGAAAGCGTTTTGTCATTTTCTGAGGTTGTTTGTTCTCATTAAAGATATGTGTATGATGTAAGTTTGACCATCTATCAATGATGTGTCATACTATAAACCAGTGTGTCATACTATAAACCAGCTCTACAGGTAAAGCCACCTCCTGCTGATGTTAATGCATTTTTTTTTCAATGACCTGATATGATGTTTTTACCCTTTATGTGTTCATGTGTGTGGTGTTTTTCTTGTTTCTTTTTTTATGAATTGTTTTTGTCTCATTAAGACTATAGGGGCTGCATTCGTTGCGAAAGCCCTCAATGTCGGAGACAAGGTGGTTACTCTGGGAATATGGGTAAGTGTAGTCACTAGGGATTTTATAGACGCTGATCAACCACTCATTAGTGAGTTCATTTGTTTAATTTCATTTTAGGACACTGCTGGGTCTGAACGCTATGAAGCAATGAGCAGAATTTATTACAGAGGAGCCCGTGCTGCCGTTGTCTGCTATGGTATATCCCTCTCACAGTTTGACGGTCTTGTCTAGCAGTCAGGTGACATTGAGCAAGGAAATGGCTCATGCTTGCTCACTCTGTGTACATTTAAAGTAGTTATGAGTCCTGCTAGGAAGTTCATGTGTTTGGATAAAATAAGTTAATCAGGGGTCCATGTAAAATATAGAGAAACAGAGAGAAAAGTACATTTTATGGGTGTCAAAGGTAAATGAGATAATTGTAATAATATTATTAATATATTTTATTTTAATTTTATTTAATATGATGTTACTTTTCATTCTGCATTTTAAGGATTTGCCCATACATTTAGAATATTATTTTTTTATTACTTCATTCTGTTATTTTTACAACTATTTTATACCACTCTATTTAGTATTTAATAGATGTTTAATAATAATAATCTGCATATAATTTATTTTATTTTATATAATTCATCCAAAAGCTGTTTTTAACTATTTGCTTAGTATAATGGCAATTTAAAAGTCAATTATTTAGTTTTGGAAACAGTTTTTTTAATGTATTCTAGGGGTGCTCTGATCACGATCGGCCGATCGTTATGCGCATCTCGTCAGTAAAGCCGGTTCTCTAATCAGCTGTTAATTCCATCAGGTTAACCGCTGATTAGAGAACCGGCTTTACTGACGAGATGCGCATTAACGAACGGCCGATCGTGATCGGAGCACCCCTAATGTATTCTTTATAAAATCATACTTAATATTTTTGTCATATTGAATTATTATTATTTTTTAAAATGTTTTTGACAGAAAAGGCATTTTCTCATTACATATGTCCTTGCCGAATAAAAATATAAATTTATTTAAAAGAAAACTAAAAAAAAAAAACTTTTGAACAGTAATGTACATGGAAAAATCAGAAAATTAGCTCCTTCACTAATGGAAGAGATTAAAAAAATCTTATTTTTATCCTAAATTTGTGACTGTTTTTCACCTTCACACTTAGACTTAACTGACAGCAGCAGTTTCGGAAGGGCCAGGTTCTGGGTGAAGGAGTTACAGAACTGTGAAGAGGTAAAATATTCCCACCTCTCACAAAACATGAGCATCTCACAAGATTATTCAGCACAGCTTCATGGATACATTATTTTATTTTCAGCGCTGCAAGATATATTTGTGCGGCACCAAGGGGGACCTCATTGAAACCGATCGAAGTATGCGCCAAGTCGACTACCATGATGTTCAAGACTTTGCAGATGGTAAGCTTGAGTGTGCAGTTTTTGTTTTTTTATATGCAACTACTACAAATCATTTCAATAAAATAACATTAACATGTAACATTTACTTTTCTTTGTAGAAATAGGTGCACAACATTTCGAGACCTCCAGCAAAACAGGAAAAAATGTTGGTAAGTGATGTTTCAGTTATATTTTTGAGTAACATGCAATTTGATACCGAGAAGTTTCACTTCTTGTTTTTTTTTTAAGATGAGGTGTTTCAGAAAGTGGCTGAAGATTTCAGTAGCTGTGATTTAGAGTTCATGCAAGGTGAGCTGCAAAGTGAAATTATAAAAAAGATTTTACACTTTACACCTAGTTCTGTGTGTTTCAGGTACAAGGTTCAGTTACTTGTTGATTACCATAAGGATGAAAATCACAAGTGTTTTTTTGATACAATGAACTAAGTAAACCGCTTGCAAAGAGCGTCTTTGTGAGGAAACAACCCCTTTAGCATTAGTAAATAAGTTATTTTGTAAATTATATAAATAATAATAGAAATAGAATTGATAACACAATGTGATTGTTTTTATTTTCATTTATTTTTGTTATTGTATCCTTACAGAGGAGAAGGGAGTGGATCTTGGGAAAAAGAAGGACTCTTATTTTGACAACTGCTGCCATAACTGACATATCACTGGAAAAAAACTGCTGTATCATATGATCTGTTTTGGAATGACTGGAGGCTCACCATCTTTTATACTCCTCAAAGCATCAGCTGGAATTTTTTGCTCTTTACTTTTATTCTTTTATAATTCTTTTCCCCAGTGTGCAGTATGTTGATGGGGTTCTTTGAAATTAAGAACATGAAACATTCCACTTTTTCCTGTTCAAAGCAGTTAACTTTTTTTTTTTCTTTAACATGTTTTTTTTTTTTCTTCGAACCTGAGAATGTCGACTGAGGCAAATATTAACAGTGCATGGCAATCCGTTTTACCAAAAAGAAAAAATACAAAGCAAGCTTTAGGAACAGATGCCATTGCATGGAGGTTATTGTTGCCAATTTTAACAAACAATGCCTTGAGTGATTAATCACCTTTTATAATTGAAAGTGACTCCATTTTATAGATATTTTGAGGCTCTTAATGTTTACACCCATCCTTTATCACACTGCACTCATCTAGGAACCATTAATTTCATATGTCCACACTACACTGGAGCCATTTGCAGTTTTCACAAATCTGAGACCAGTTCAAACTTTTTTCGGGATGATAAAGATTTAAAAGTCAGAAAAAGTCAGTTTGCAATTATGGTATTCTTGAATTTTTATGAAGATGAAAAGTTGATGTCAAGAGTTACTGGAGTCTTTTATAATATCATGGTAAATTTGATATCTGGAAGTATCAACTCCACAACAACAAAAATGTTTCACACACAAGGTTTCACAACACAAAAGTTTCACTTAGTTTGCAATGTTTGATAATAGAGCCCATAGCTTCCTGTATCGTGGTTGTCCATTATTTGCAGTTGACTATCTGACAGGTCTTTACCATATTCCAGAAGCGAGTCGATGTGCAGCATTTGATGAATGTGATGTTAATGTTTACAGTGTTATTTTTATTATTATTTAATTTTACTTCAATGCAATTTGGGTAAGATTTTGTAAACTGGTTACACTAACTTGTCAGTTGTGAACATGTTTGTGTGACTTTGTACATACAGCTTTAGTTCACTCTCAGTTCATATTGTGCCTGTATTAAATACTGCTCAACAGGCCTGTAGCTAAAAATATGGTTGGCATATTTTACATGTCAGTCCAAAGAGATCATATTTTTTTCACTGGATGTCCTACAGGAAAGAAGGACAATATTATGTTACTTTGTTACATTTACTGTGAAATTACATTAAGGTTATAAAAAAAAAAAAAAGTCTGAGCTTGTGAACTTAAAACAGCTGTTGCATCTTCAACTTTTCTTTTTTTTTCCAATTTTGTTACAATTATTATTTTTTATTATTATTTTTTTTATTTTATTGTAATTTCCACATATCATATTCTTCCTTTGCTGCCTATTATTGCTTGCCCTCACATATCTTAAGATTTTTTTGTATTATTATTATTTATTTATTTTATTTTTGTAATATGGACTCTCTGACCAAAATAATATTATCATTCTGCCTGGGTTGGAATTCATTTAATTGTTTATAAATATTTTACATTTATTATGTACATTGCCAAAACCTTATGTGACTTCTGTAAGGTGATTTTGTGAACTTTTATCTATATATGCAGTATAAAATGAAAATGTAAAAAAAAAAAAAAAAAAAATCAGCCAGATTTCATAGAAATTAAAGTAAAATTAATAGATGAAATTATCTTAAATGGAATCACATTAGAAACTCGGTGCACTTTCAGGATATTTTGAACTAAGAAAATAAAATAGATTGCAAGATTATGTGATTGTGTAATGACAACTGCCCCAGATTCTGCCCAAAAATCTAAATTTCTGTAATACAGACTTGAAATCATCCTGTCTGGAAACATTTCATTATTATTATCACACCCTCAATTTTAGCTATTGTTATCAGCATATATAAAATTAGTGCTACCATTATATGTATTCTTACATTTTACAATATAATTTGTGTTTGTGTTACAGTAATGAAAAATGTATTTTTTTCTGCATGCTGATCAGCTGATATCTAATTAGTGTTGCAATTTAAAACAGTTGAATTATCCTGAAATTAGAAATTTTCTTTGTGCAAAATATGTTTTTTTTCCCCCCACTTTTGTGAGATTTACAGTTCAACAGTTCTACTCACATTTTGATTAATGACACTTTCATGTCTGGAAAATGCAATAAAGTAACCAAAAATACAATTCTGATCAAATGGATAGAAGTATGTTAAAAACAGCATCAAGGAAGCAACAAGTGTTTACTGTTGTTTATTCTGTACAAAGCACTACAGCACAATTAAAGTCTATGACAAGGCAACAGGTATTTTTCCCTTTTGCCCAAATTTTGTCTGAAATGTACTGTGGAATGACTCTTAGAGCAGCGTTAAAACTATTAAGTGGAATTATACACATAAATACAGTTTAAGAAAAAAAAAAAAAAAGAAATTCTGTTCATCATGAGGAACACTTGAGCAGTTAGACGGGGTGAAAAGTTTCAAGAGTGTAGATATGTAACAAGCCACAATCATTTGTCCTAGACCTTACCTTCACAGAAGACTAGAGGGCTTTTGTTGGCAATAATAGTGTTTTACACTATTTGGTTTCAGTTCAAAATGTACTACTGTATGTTAAACATTATTTAAGATATCATCAGCCTTTATAGAAAATTTTACATTAATGTACTTAATGCCATAGACTTGACTGGGGGTATTTATAAGGCTTGAAAGCCAGTCACCTTCTCCTATATAGATTTAATGTATTAAATTATATACAGCAAGGCAGAATTTTCATTATCTGACTAGTCCAGTTAAGAAATCTAGTACATAGTTGTACTTTCTCAATGACTGGTAAGTTGGGACAGGATTTCCTGTTTTGTAACTGTTGGATGCCAAAAAAAAAAAAAAAAAATCACACAGTTCATGTTTAAAGTCACAGAATAATTTATACCAAAGAATTTTGGGCATATCAGTGGATATGATCAATCATGACTGTTCCTTTGTGAGTTGCATCAAGTTCTGGATTTTGTGCCAGTTTGGCAAAGATTAATTCAGACAATTCTGGGAAATTTCCTAAATTATCTAAAATAAATTATAAGCATTCTTGTAAATGTTTTGCTTTTGTCTGCACATGTTAGCAGGCGAATTTTGGATTATTATAGAAAGGTACTTCAAAATTATTCAATTCAATTATACTTCAAGTTATTTAAACAGTTGGCTAGAATCAAGACACTGACATTTAAATCATTTTAATTATGATCAATTTACAATACTCTTAAGTCCAAAGTAAACTTCTATTGGTTCTGTTCAGTTCTTGAATAATTTTTTCAAAAACATTGTGTCATCTTCGTAAATCTGTGTCCTCTCCATCAAAGACATTACTGACGGAGATGAAAAAAGTTTTGTGAACCATATTCAAGTTTGTTGTAAAAAGCTGAAGCCAACAGATACCCTCAGTGAAAGTTGTGCGAGAAAACTATAAATGTCTGTTGGGAAATGTAAACTCAGGTTAGTTTGCTTCTATAGATTAAACCTTATTACTTCGGTTTTCTTCTTTATCATCAATCGTTCCGAATTCTCTTGAGTTATGCTCTTCTCACCATCCCTTTCTAATTGTATCAAACTTTCTTCCTCTTCTGCTTCCTCTTCTCTATAGGGAGAAATTGGTGAATATGCACAGTTTAAAGGCATGTCAAGTGGTGGAGGGCTGCTTTTTTCTTCTCCATAGGGAGAAATTGGTGAATATGCACAGTTTAAAGGCATGTCAAGTGGTGGAGGACTGCTGGAGGGGCTAAAGGAGACCTGAGGGGCTACATCAGGGGGAGATGGAGCCTGCGGGACAGCTGTAGTATTTAGGGTTGTGGATTTGGTTTTGGCAGCTCTGATGAAGTTTATAGGGTATGTAGTCATGAGTTCCGGGGGGTATTCCCGGATCTCACCAGGCTCCAGTGGCTCGGGGCCGCAGGGGTCATGCTCACAGCATGACAAGCGGCCATCCAGTTTGGATATAAAAAGCATGCCATCTCGATGTTTGGCACAATAGGAGCTAGGGCACATCTCACAGAAAGAAGCTGCTTCCTGCCCACACAAGTCACACTGATGCCAAGGACACTCCCAACGACCTGAAATGCAAAACAAGTTACACACCGATAATTGAATAACTCCCTCAAGTGAGCTGTTAACAGCTGTGAGAGGTCAGATTGGGTTTGTGAATCAGATCTACCTCACAAATGAATCAGATATCATTTTGTCTTAATTTACAGTGAATAATATTAACTTAAATTTCATCTGTTCCTCACAAAAAAAACTGTAATTTGATTTCAGAACACCTAACGCATGATCTTGTATGAACATTTGCTTTTTCACAACTGTGGTGACTTCATGCAGTGAGTGGTCCCTGTTTGAGACTACTTCAAGACTAACCTGCAGGTCTCTTGTTGAGATTGAGGCAGCCAGCGTGGTAAACCTTAGGACAGCTAGGCCTCTTGCAAGATACAACCTGTCCTCCATCTCCACAGCTAAAGCACTCATCTTCCCGCTCCTTGATTACTTCCTGCTTGGATTTACGCTTCATCTGAGACTTCTTCTTCAGTTTACGGCCTTTGTCATCTGATGGGGGGTTGTTCTGATAGACACAGATTTTATTTCTATTTACAATCACTTATCAAAGCAGAAAATATTTAGATACCAAAAAATTTTTCTGTGAAAAATTACATGGACATATTTATAATCCCAACCGATTATCAGTTTGTCTTTAGTTATGACATGATATTATACTGTTATAAAATGATATAACCCCTGGAGATCATCTCCTTACTCCTTACTTTTGGCCTTACTCCCAGGAATCCACTGCAATTAGATGCACCACACTTGCACACTGTCTTCCCATTGCCCAGACACTCAAGGTTATAGTTGAATGTTAACTCAGTGCCTTGGAAAAAAACATCAGCAATTATGTTTTATATGTGAAAGTAATTTAAATGCAAGACTGTACTACATAAAAAGTTTACTTACCAGCAGGGATATCTGTAAGCGCAAAAAGCCCAACACGCGTATCTCCGTTGACAGTCCATTTTTGCGTCTCACAGTTTGGCTGACAACTGTGGTTAATAAAGCGGGCTTCATTTCCCTTGGGCCCGGCATCAATTATTCGATCCTTCCAGAAAATGCAAAGCAACATATTAAGTTTCCCATAATCACAGAAATCAAAGAAAAAATTTAACTAGTTAACTATTTAAAATCTAACCTTGTCCAATGTAAGCATGTAGAAATTGCTGATATTGTTCTCTTGAGCATGTTTAATCCGGGTACGACATTCTTCCTCATCAATCACCTCTCCAACATATTCGTTAACAAATCCTCCCTTAAAAAAATAAAAGTTAATAAATAAAAGGTAATAAAATATAAACAATGAGTGAAAATAATTGGTAATAAGTGAGGGGATCATGTTTGGGAATAAAAGGTGCTACCAGGTTCTCTGTGCCAGAGCTCATCTAATATATTCAAAGATGAGTCCACAACATACAAACCAGACATTAAATTCTTGCTCCCAAAGACCAAAGGGACCATACAGTCTTTCACCAGTGTTAGTGAAAGTTCCAGGAATTGAGATGCTTATACAAATGTCATTTAAGAGAAAGAGCCAGAATGATGTGTGTGTGTAAGAAAGAAACTAATATTTTAAACCTTTTTTTTACATACTGTAAACTCTCCAGGTAACTGTCCTACATGGGATCAAATGGAGCTTCATGGACCTCTCATGATCCCGTACTTGACAGTTGGCTGGAAGCGATGGTTTATAGTTTAAAAATGATGGGGGTCTGTACACTTGCATTATATGGACACACAGAGATGGATAATTTTTCTAAAAAATAAGTGGTTAATCTGAAGACAAAAAAGTCATATACATCTGGGGCAGTTCCATCACTGTGGACCATGTTTGTGGAGATAGTTAATAGAGTGATGTAAACTGTGTGTTTCCACAGCTTTTTCTAAAACTGCGGGTGCAAGTGTTTCATATGGCACGATGGCTCATATGGTGGTAGTTCCTATTGTGCTGGGTTGAACCCTACTCTAAATCAGGAGCTAATTGTTTATTGTTATATAATTGTTATAGTCAACAATTGTTATATAGTCACTGCTCATGAAGAGCATCCAACATCAACTCAGGTTTTGGAAAAGAAAAATACATTTTAAATGTTTTACCTTTTTGATGTTGTGCACACAGCGCAGCCCCCAGCCTCGAGACAGCGTTCTGAAGATCTCCACCTTGCAGTACTGTCGTTTGGTGAAGCACTGGTTCTGGCAGTGCTCACCTGTGGGACACACCTGTGGGTGACACTCGTACAGCAGCATTCGGTTGATGCACTCAGAGTCCATACCACAGGGATTCTCATCTGCCACTTTGCAGTTGCAACGTGGAATTTCAGAAAGGTCTGCTGAAATGATCAGCACTTTTCCAATCGGTTTATTCACCTATGGAATTGACCAAGTTATGATGTCAATATATAAAGTTAGCAATCAATCTCCTAGTGTGTCTTGTAGGAGCATGTACCTTAATATGTTTGTATGGTGGAGGTTTCTTGTCATTTAGTCGGTCTTCCTGCAGCTGCCGCAGTTCTTTCTCGGCCTGCAGTTGTTTGAACCTTACTGCAGCTTCTTCCAGTGCTGGACCACAATGAACATTTGGATTTCAGCACTCACTTTTCATTTGAGCACTGATTTAAGCTACACCAAGAACCATGTAAAAAAATCAGTTGCCTTCTGGATGCTAGGGTGTTTTGAATGGTTGTCAAGGCATTTCTATGCGGTTGGTAAGGAGTTCCAGATGTTGTGGTATGTTTCTATGCAGTGTTTGCACCAAGTCCGATCCCTAGATTGGTTCAGGTCTCTTTTTCAAAGTATATCCATTGGATGTTTTTAGGGATGCATGATATGTCTGTACCATATTGGTTCTCAGCCCATATTGAAGATATTATCTTTTATAGGTATAAGTCACTATTGCATTTGTAATTGTACATGCTCATTTCTCTTATTTATGCATTTCATATTTCTTTGCTGTCAACTCACTTGCAACTTTCTTCTATGGAACAAAAAATTTTTAGAAAAATTTTATTTAGTCTATAAAATTAAAGTCATGTTTTGGCTTTGGCATTGACTTTGTCACGGTTCATGGGTCTGTGAGTGCAACTTTATAACCAGCAGTAACTTTTGCATGGGGTGCCAAGACGACAAGATGGCGGCCACGGGTCATGCTGTCCAAGGCCTGGTCGCTCAGGTTTCGGAGCTTACCACTCAGTTTCAGCTGTTCAAGTTGGAAACCGTTTCTTCTCAGCAACCACCTGTGCCCAATCCCCCAGTTGCCGTGGATCAAAACACCCGTTCTCCTGAGCCTCGTCTACCACCACCAGCTTTTTATTCTGGGGAAACCCTGTTTTGTCGCTCATTCTTGAGGGTCACACCATAGCCGATTATTCTATCAAGTTTCGTACTTTAGCCGTGGAGTGTGAATGGAATTCTGAGGCACAGTGGGACCTGTTCTTACATTGACTTTCGGGCACCATCAAAGTCGAGATTTATTCCTCTGATTCACCTGCGGGGTGAAAAAGCTCATAGAGCTGGCCATTCTATCTGGATGCCAGATTAAGGAGGCGTGGCCAGCAGAGGACACCACGGAGAATGCCTGACTTAATCAATTTAGCAACCTGTCATCAGTCACTGGCGAGAGTGAGTTCTCTTTTTCAGATCCCGATCCCATGCAAATGGGCAGGCCTTGTCTTTCAAAGCAGGACAAGCAGAGACGCAGAGAGAAAGGCTTGTGCTCTTACTGTGGAGCCACCGGTCACATCGTTCTGCAGTGTCCAGTAAAAGCCGGTGCCTGCCAGTAGGTAAGAGGTTACAGACGGGTGGAGTAACTTTAAATAAATCCTCTTTTTCAGTTACCCTTCTACCGGTTCAAAGGCTGATTTTACATTCACTAACTTTTGAATGTGAGAATGTGGTGGATTCGGGGGCGGAGGGTAATTTTCTAGACATTAATGTTGCAAGAAGAATTAAAATACCTATGGTGGAGCTCTCTAAGCCCAAGAAACTCTACCGACCTCAGTGTGTATCAGTCTCTCCTCTCTTCCTTCTCTGCAAATGTCTTCACGGCTAAAACATCCTACTACCAAAACAAAATTAACGCTCAGACACTTTCTCTTCTCTTCTTAATCTGCCTCCACCACCTCCTCCATCGACTCAGCGGACGACTTTGCGATTTTCTTCACAAACAAGACAAGAACCATCAGTGACCAATTCTCCATACCGCAGACTGAGGACAACTTCACAATCACCGATGCACACTCTTTCTCCTCCTTCTCCCCACTCACAGAGATGGACATCTCCAAACTTCTCCAGTCGAATCATCCTACTACTTGTCCACTTGATCCTACTTGCCCACTCACCTCCTTCAAGCGATCTCTTCTTCAGTCATACCTTTGCTTACTCACGTTATCAACTCCTCTCTTCATTCTGGAACATTTCCCTCAGCATTTAATCAGGCTCGGGTAAGCCCACTGCTCAAGAAACCATCTCTAAATCCAGTGCTCCTTGAAAACTACAGACTGGTATCACTTCTACCATTCATTGCAAAGACACTTGAGCGAGCTGTGTTCAACCAGCTTTCTATGTTCCTTGTACAGAACAACCTCCTGGACCACAACCAATCTGGCTTCAAAAGTGGCCCCTCAACTGAGACTGCTCTGGTCTCGGTAACTGAAGCCCTGCGACTAGCAAGAGCCGCTTAAAAATCCTCAGTACTCATCTTACTGGATTAATCACCAGATTCTCCTGTCCACCCTCAGAAAGATGGGCCTCTCTGGAACCGCACTCCTGTGGGTTAAATCCTACCTCTCTGACAGATCCTTCAGTGTGTCTTGGAGGGGTGATGTTTCTAAGTCACAACACCTTGCTACTGGTTCAGGACATACTTAGAAGGGAGAGGCTATTATGTGAGTATAAGAGAGCATAAGTCTAAGTGGACTTCCATGACATGCAGAGTCCCACAATGGTCAATTCTTGCACCGCTCTTGTTAAGCCTGTATATGCTCCCACTAAGTCAAATAATGAGAAAGAACCAAATTGCCTATCACAGCTATGCTGACGATACCCAGATTTACCTAGCCTTACTACAGCTCCATTGACTCCCTCTGCCAATGCATTGATGGAATTAATAGTCGCATGTGCCAGAACTTTCTTCAGTTAAACAAGGAAAAAACTGAAGTCATTGCATTTGGAAACAAAGAGGAAGTGTTCAAGGTGAATGCATACCTTGACTCTAGGGGTCAAACAACTAAAAATCAAGTCAGGAATCTTGGTGTGATTCTGGAGACAGACCTTAGTTTTAGTAGTCATGTCAAAGCAGTAACTAAATCAGCATACTATCATTTAAAAAAACATTGCAAGAATTAGATGTTTTGTTTCAAGTCAAGACTTGGAGAAACTAGTTCATGCCTTTATCACCAGCAGGGTGGACTATTCTAATGGGCTCCTCACCGGCCTTCCCAAAAAGACCATTAGACAGCTGCAGCTCATCCAAGTTTGCGATTGTTTTTCATCTCAGCGGTTTGAAGCAACCCCAATACCAATAACGTGATATTTAGCCCCTAAAATGCGAATTTTACCAGGGCAACCCTTCCAAAAATGTATATTTTAACCCCAGGAAGCAATTTTTATCGGGGAACCTCCCGGAAATGCGATTTGGGCTAGTTTTGGACTAGTTTTAAGAAGCAACTGGGCAGGATTTGTTGTGAAAACCTAGCAACCCTGATCTGAATGCACGTGCTTGAGATATACTTCTAATTACAGGAGCTCATCTCATTTACTGATGAGATGCGCATGAAAAGCACATTAAATTTTTTGCACAGCCCTAGCTTCCAGTTACATTTAGAATTAGGATTTTAAAGTACTTTTACTCATATATAAGTCACTAAATGACCTAGGACCGAAATATATTTCAGATATGCTCACTGAATATAAGCCTAACAGACCACTCAGATCATTAGGATCGCATCAGTTAGAAATACCAAGGGTTCACACAAAACAAGGGGAGTCCGCCTTTACTTACTATGCCGCCCGCAGTTGGAGTCAGCTTCCAGAAGAGATCAGATGTGCTAGAACACTAGTCAAATTTAAATCTAGACTTAAAACTCATCTGTTTAGCTGTGCATTTATTGAATGAGCACTGTGCAATGTCCGAACTGATTGCACTATATTTTCACTGATTGCACTATATTTTTTATTTTATTTCATGTAAGATCATTTTCTAACTATTTTAAATTCATTTTAAATAAGTAAATATTTTAATAATTTTAAAAGTTTTAAAATTGCTTGTTTTATTCTTGTTATTATTTTTCTTCATTATTATTTTACTTTCTTTTATGTAAAGCACTTTGAATTAACATTGTTTACGAAATGTGCTATATAAATAAACTTGCCTTGCCTTGCCTTACTGGGGTTCCTCAAGGCTCAGTACTTGGACCACTTCTCTTCTCCATCTACATGATGTCATTAGGATCTGTCATTTAGAAGCATGGCTTTTCTTATCACTGCTACGCTGATGACAACTCCACTCCTCATTCCAATCAGATGACCCGATGGTAGTTGCTCGCATTTCAGCCTGTCTGAGTGTCATTTCTAGCTGGATGAATGACCATCACCTTCAGCTTAACCTTACGAAGACAGAACTCCTGGTGATTCCAGCTAACCCATTGCTTCATCACAACTTCTCTATACAGCTGGGTTCGTCAACCATCACTCCTTCAAGGACAGCCATAAACCTAGGAGTTGTGATGGATCATCAGTTAAGGTCACAGACTACATTGCTACAACGACACGGTCCTGCAGATTTGCCTTATACAACATTAGGAAGATTAGACCCTTCCTGTCAGAGCAAGCCACCCAACTTCTTGTCCAAGCTCTCGTTCTCTCCAGACTGGACTACTGTAATGCCCTCCTGGCGGCCCTTCCTGCATGTACTGTAATGTACCTAGGTGCATGTACTTAACCAACTAATACTAGCACTTTTCCTTCTTTTCTTGTCTTTTTATTAATAAAAAATAAACCTGACCTTGTATACTGTTGTTGTTCTCTTGTTGACCTGACTGCTTCTGTTAAATGATTAAATGTAAATGTAAATCTCCAAGGTGGCACTTAATGGTCAGCCATTACTCTCCTCCACGCATTCCATGGTCTCATTAAAACTCATCATCTCTAGACAACACTCTGAGAACATTGACTTTCTCCTTCCTGACACTCCTGCTGCCCCTGTGGTTTTGGGGCATCCCTGGCTGGTGCTCCATAATCCCCACTTAAACTGGGGAAAAAAATACTGTCTTGTCCTGGAGTGAATATTGTCATGCTTCATGTCTGTTGTCTACATGTTCTCCTGTGTCTTATTCTGTGTTTCAGGATGATCACACTGACCTGTCTAACGTGCCACGTGAGTACCTCGACCTGAAGAGAGAGTTCAGTAAGTCTTGGGCTGCTTCTCTACCTCCGCATCGTCCCTATGACTGTGCTATAGAATTATTGTCAGGTATGTCTCCGCCTAAAGGCAAATTATATCCGCTTTCCAATCCGGAGAGAGAGGTCATGGGGAAATATATTTCTGATTCTCTTGCAGCCAAGATCATCCGCCCCTCTTCCTCTCCAGTGGGTGTGGGATTTTTTTTTAGTGAAAAGAAAGACGTCTCTCTTCATCCCTGTAATGACTATCAAGGGTTGAATGACGTCACGGTGAAGAATACTTATCCTTTACCGTTAATTTCGTCAGCTTTCGAGCGTGTGCAGGGGGTGTCATTTTTCACGAAATTGGATTTACGTAACGCTTATCATTTGGTTCGCATAAGAGAGGGGGATGAATGGAAGACCGGTTTTAATACCCCCAGTGGGCACTTTGAATATCTTGTTCTTCCTTTTGGCCTTTGTAACGCCCCAGCGGTATTCCAAGCACTCGTCGATGTGTTGAAAGATATGGTAGATCAGTTCATTTATGTCTACCTCAAGTTCAAGTTCAAGTCTGCTTTATTGTCAATTTCCACATGTACAGTACATACATACAGAGAATCGAAATTGCGTTACTCTCAGACCCCGGTGCATACAGATAACAGTACCATTAAAGCCTAAAAAATAACTAGATCAAATATAAAATGTAGATACAATTATACAATAAGGGAATTATATAAAAAAGACATATAATAAAAATAAAAGTTAAAAATAAAGTTAAATAAAGCAGCGCAAGGTAAATGACAGATATAGTGCAAATCAATGAAGTGAACAACAGTGCAGTTAAAAGATTTTTTAGTGCAAAAAAATCACTTATTAAAAATATCTTAAGTCTGATTAAAGTGACAAGTGACCAAGAGCAGTTATTTAACTGACTGATGAGGTAGTTCCATGCCGAATGAGGTAGTGAGCGGTGAGTGAGCAGACCAATGCTGCACAAGTGACTCGTGCATGTCATCATATAATTAATGGGGGTGGGGGTGGTTCATAGTTCAGTGGTGCCTGGGGAAGAAGAGGGGAGGGGGGGCAGGTTCGGGAGGGAGTTCAGCTTCCTGACAGCCTGGTGGATGAAAATGTCCTTCAGTCTGCTGGTCCTGGCCTGGAGACTCCGCAGTCTCCTCCCTGATGGCAGCAGGCTGAAGAAGCTGTGTGATGGGTGGGTGGGATCACCTGTGATGCAGAGGGCTTTGCGGGTGAGACGTGTTCCATAGATGTCCTGGAGGGAGGGTAGAGAGACACCAATGATCTTCTCAGCTGCTCTCACTATGCATTGTAGAGTCTTTCGGCAGGACCCGTTGCAGGCTCCATACCACACAGTGATGCAGCTCATCAGGATGCTCTCGATGGTGCCTCTGTAGAATGTGTACATGATGGGGGGTGGGGCTCTGGCTCTCCTCAGTTTGCGGAGGAAATAGAGACGCTGTTGTGATTTCTTGGCCAGTGCTGCGGTGTTTTCAGTCCAGGAGAGGTCCTCTGTGATGTGCACACCCAGGAACTTGGTGCTGCTCACTCTCTCCACAGTTGCACCATTGATGGTCAGAGGAACGTGCTGAGTGTGTGCTCTCCTGAAGTCTACAACAATCTCCTTCGTCTTCTCCACATTCAGAGAGAGATTGTTGTAACTGCACCACCCAGCCAGGCGGCTCACCTCACTCCTGTAGTTTGTCTCATCTTTGTTGCTAATGAGACCCACCACCGTCGTGTCATCTGCAAACTTAATGAAGAGGTTGGAGCTGTGTGACGGTGTGCAGTCATGGGTCAGCAGAGTGAAGAGGAGGGGGCTCAGCACACATCCTTGGGGGGCCCCAGTGTTCAGTGTGATGGTGCTGGATGTGTTGCTGCCGACCCGTACTGCCTGAGGTCTTCCAGTCAGAAAGTCCAACAGCCAGTTGCACAGCGAAGTGTTGAGCCCCAGCTGACTCAGCTTGTAGATGAGCTGTTGAGGGATGATTGTGTTGAATGCTGAATTGAAGTCTATGAACAGCATTCTGACATAAGAGTTCTTTTTTTCCAGATGGGTGAGTGCTGAGTGGACGGCAGTGGAGATGGCATCATCGGTCGACCGGTTGGACCGATATGCAAACTGGAAGGGGTCCAGGGAGGGGGGAGGGCAGACTTGATGTGGTGCATGACTAGCCGTTCAAAGCACTTCATGAGGATGGGGGTAAGTGCAACAGGACGGTAGTCATTGAAGCAGGATGGAGATGGCTTCTTCAGGACTGGGATGATAGTGGTAGTTTTAAAGCATGTGGGAACAACAGCCTGACTCAGTGAGATGTTAAAAATGTCTGTGAAGACATCAGTGAGTTCTGCTGCACAGTCTTTCAGTACACGCCCAGGGATGTTGTCAGGACCCGGAGCTTTGCGGGCATTGATCCTGCTGAAGGATCTCCTCACGCTGCCTTGTGTCAGAGTCATCACCTGGTCGCCGGGAGGAGGTGGAGTCTTCTGTGCAGTGGTGCTGTTTTGTTGCTCAAAGCGAGCGAAGAAGGTGTTCAGCTCGTTCAGCAGAGAGATGTTGTTGTCACAGGTCCGTGGTGGGGGCTTGTAGTCCGTAATGGTCTGTATCCCCTGCCACAGGCTCCTAGTGTCTCTGCTGTTGCTGAATTGGTGAGCTATCCTCCTGGAGTGCTGTCTCTTAGCCTCTCTGATGCCGCGGGACAGGTTGGCCCTGGCCGTTCTCAGGCCCACCTCATCTCCAGCTCTGAAGGCAGCATTCCATGTCTTCAGGAGTCTGTAGACCTCCCCCGTCATCCATGGCTTCTGGTTGGCCCGGACAGTGATAGTTTTTGTGATCGTTACATCATCAATACACTTATTGATGTAGGCAGTAACAGTCTCTGAGTACTCCTGGAGGTCAGTGGTGTTATTGTATGTGGCAGCCTGTTTAAACATGTCCCAGTCAGTTGTGTTGAAGCAGTCCTGAAGAATCTCTGATGATCCTTCTGGCCACACTTTAATCTGTTTGTGAACTGGTTTGGCGACTTTAATGAGTGGTCTGTATGCAGGCATTAGCATAACAGCGATGTGATCTGAGCCTCCTGGGTGGGGGAGGGGGAGGGCTTTGTAAGCTCCTCTCTGTGTGGTGTAAACAAAG
This sequence comes from Carassius auratus, assembly GCF_003368295.1. NCBI lineage: Eukaryota > Metazoa > Chordata > Actinopteri > Cypriniformes > Cyprinidae > Carassius > Carassius auratus. The sequence goes on from NW_020523497.1 coordinate 1,158,794, forward strand.
TCCAAAATGTTATTACATCGAGTTGGAAAGTTGATGTGCTGGTGTATTTTTGGAAACACACTCTTAAGGTCAGCATGGTTGAAATCCCCAGCTATGATGAGAAAAGCATCCGGGTGTGCTGTCTGCTGCTCACTGATGTGTTGGTACAGTTCATTAAGTGCGTTGTTCCTGGTGATGTTGAATGGGGGAATGTACACTGAAATGAGCAGTATAGCAGTATATTCCCTCGGCAGATAGAACGGCCGGCACTTAATAATCATAAACTCCACCAGGGTTGAGCAGTGTTTGCTGATCACAACAGTATCGCGGCACCACGCGTCATTGATGTAAACACAAAGCCTGCCGCCGCGGGTTTTTCCTCCCGCGACGAGAGCTCTGTCCGCTCGATAGCACGTCAGCTGGTCGAGCTGAATAGCGCCATCTGGAACGCTGTTGCTGAGCCATGTTTCCGTGAACACAAAAACACAACAGTCTCTTACAGTCCTCTGAGTTGAGCGTAGTAAACGAATGTAGTCCAGTTTATTGTCCAACGAGCGTACATTAGCCAGTACGATGGTGGGGACAGATGGCTTGTGTGGGTTAGCCGTTAGCCTAGCCCGGATACCTCCGCACTTCCCCCTCTTCTGCTTCCTCTCACGCCGCTTGTGGTGCCTCCGCTGCGGGCGAGATGCAGTAGTGGGGGTCGATGATGGTGAAGGCCTCCCTAGCAGATCGAGATCCCGCAGCTGTTCCGCTTGCGCGGAGTATAACTGTAAAAATGCGGTTCTGCCGACATCGAGCAGAAACTCGCGACTGTATTTGCGCTTACAGACAGGTAGACGTGACGACAACGTGCAAAAACACTGCGACTCACAAGACAAAAAACACGAAAACACCGTTCTGTCGGGACAGAGAGAAGCCGCTGCGTGTGGACGCGCCGCCATCTTGATCTGGATATGTCATCCAGATATTTTCTCATTCTCTCCAGGAACATGTTCAACACGTCAGGCGAGTGCTTCAGAGGCTGTTAGAGAATGGGCTTTTTGTCAAGGCGGAGAAATGCGTTTTCCATGCACAGTCTGTTCCTTTTTTGGGATACATCGTCTCGGCCGAGGGGGTGCACATGGATTCTGATAAGATCCAGGCTGTGGTGAATTGGCCAACCCCAGAGTCTCGTAAGGCCCTGCAGAGGTTTCTGGGCTTTGCCAATTTCTACCGGTGGTTTATTCACAATTTCAGCCAGCTAGCTGCTCCTTTGACTTACTTAACCTCCATCAAGACTGCTTTCAGGTGGAAGCTGCATTTTCAAAACTCAAAAGCTATTTCGTTTCAGCTCCCATCCTTATTGCCCCTAATCCTTCCCGGCAGTTCGTGGTGGAGGTTGATGCGTCAGAGGTGGGGGTTGGCGTGGTTCTATCCCAGCGTTCCCTCACAGATGGTAAGGTGCATCCTTATGTGTATTTTTCTCACCGTTTGTCCCCCGTCGAGCATAATTATGACATTGGTAACAGAGAGCTGTTGGCAGTCAAGCGTGCTTTGGAAGAGTGGCATCATTGGTTGGAAGGTTCGGGAGTTCCTTTTGTTGTTTGGACCGATCACAAAAATCTTGAATACATCAAGTCCGCTAAAAGATGAAACTCTAGGCGGGCTCTTTTTTTCAGCCGTTCAGATTTTACTATTTCTTATCGTCCAGGTTTTAAGAATATCAAACAGGTCGCGTTAGCCCGTATTTTTGATATTTCGGATCTCCGGTCTTTTTCCGAACCCACTGTACCGCAGAAAGTGTTTATTTCTGCAGTCACGTGGGAGATCGAGTCGAAGGTTCGCACAGCCTCTCAAGGAGTAATGTCCCCGCCCGGATGCCCACCGAGTCGGTTGTTTGTGGCAGAGGCTTTAAGGTCCAAAGTTATCCAATGGGGTCATTGTTCCAAGGTAGCTTGCCATCCTGGGGTTAATCGTACCACGTTTCTTGTTAAACAACGGTTTTGGTGGTCTTTTTGTTTTGGCTTGCTCTGTCTGTGAACTTATCTGACCTTGTATACTGTTACTGGTCCCACATTTCACTAAATTTAATTTCAGGTCTCCCTCCCTCACAGGGAAACACGGTGGTTTTGACCGTGGTGGATCGGTTTTCGAAGGCAACTCATTTCATCCCTCTGCTTAAATTACCTTCTGCCAGAGAAACAGTGGTTGCTGTCATATATCACGTTTATCGCTTACATGGCCTCCCAATGGATGTGGTCTCTGACAGGGGGCTCAGTTTGTTTCCAAATTTTGGAGAGAATTTTGTAAATTGCTGGGGGCGACTGTTAGTGTTTCTTCTAGATTTCATCCTCAGAGTAATGATCAGAAGGAGAGGGCCAATCAAGACCTAGAACGAGTGTTGCGATGTTTGGTTTCTCAGAACCCCTCCTCTTGGAGCCAGCATCCCGCATGGGTTGAGTATGCACATAACTCGTTACCAGTTTCAGCTACTCGTCCATCTCTCCTGTCTAGTTGTTTGTTCCTGTTCCTCCAGTGGATATTTTCTGGATCTTATTCCTCGCCCACCTGGGTTTCCTTCGCTGGGTTAGAGCTACTGCACTTGAGTGGTCTGGACTTTATTCCTCGCCCACCTGGGCTTCCTGTGCTGGGTTAGAGTCACTGCAGCTTGAACGGCCTGGACAATATTCATCTGGAATTATGCCATCGTCTTCCTATGTTTCTCATTGTGACACTTTTGGGACATTCTTTAAAATATTTTCTTTTCCACAGAAGATTGAAAGTCATGAAGGTTTGGATATGAAGGTGAGTAAATGATGACAATTTTTGGATAAATATTCTTTTAAAGGTAATATTTAGAAACCTTGAATGTTATTAATAATTTAAAGAGCCACACAGATGGGAAATCAAAAATTACCTGTATTACAGTGTATGATGTAGCTGTCCATCTGTGTAAACAATGTGCAAATAATTAAACCAAATAGTACACGATTTATAAAGTTATTGGCTTCTAAAGTAAGGAGTCGACTCTGAATCGCTGAAACGAGTCATTATAGATTTCAAATCTTTTGCCCATCTCTATGTACGTCACTAGGAGCACTTTGCATAATAATCTCCGCCTACCGTGTTGGGAGAAACGGAACTCTGACCTGCCCCACCCCCACACAAAGGCGCTCTGTTTGGTGTGAGAGCATCATGTCGAGGAGACCGTTTGTTTTATTTTCACTGCCAAAGAATGAAGATCTGAAGAACCAATGGCTAAAATTCATTTTCACCACAATACCAGAGCAGTACAACAAATCCCTTTCGTTGTGTTCACAACATTTCACTGATGACTGCTTTTCTAATCTCGGTGAGTTTCAGCGGGATTTTCAAAGCCTTTGGCCATAAAAAATGGTTCATTACCAACTTTATTTAGAACAACGAGCATCTCCGAATCACAACGCGAAGTATGATTATGAAGTTATGTGTCTGCTTTCTCCTGAGCGTCTTATCAGTATGTGTGCTGTCTGCAGCCTTTGTTTGTGCTGATCGTCATGTACAAACACGTCATTAAAATGAAGTGTAACTCAACGAAGAGACATAAGAGAGATATATATAGAAAGCTTGACATGTCTACTTTAAAACTAAACAAGTGCTGCTAACAGATATTCTGTGATAAAGTAATCCATATGAAAACAACGCGATGTCTGTTTTTCATGTCTCCCTTCATTCTAATGTGACCACGCCCCTGCGCTGAACGCGCTATTCAGATTCAAACTGAAGCGTGCGGCTTGAATACACCCACATAGAAAAAAAAGGAAAGCGAGACTGTTCAAGTTTTTTATTTTACTCTTTGCTTCGCGATGAGAGGAATAAGACATAATTCACCCCAAACAGATGCTAACGCATAGTTTACCGTGGAGGTGTGTGCAGAACAACCAATCCAAACTGGTTATGTTAGTTGACAAATCAGAACACAGTATGCTACCGAAAGGTGGGGTTTAAGGAAACTGAATCTTTTGAACAGCTTCACGCGAACCGTTTGGGGATCTCTGAGAATTGAGGTAATTTTAAAATGATATTTTGACAAAATGACAATGTTTTTTAACCTTGGATGGATTTAAACCTAATGTACAGGACTTATAAACAGTGATAGGAAGCTTAGAATTTTCATCTTACTGGCCCTTTAATTTAAAATGTCTAAATTGGCTTTCCTAAATTGTAGCATTTAAAATGATTGACTTTTTGCTTTCTTTTTTATTTTACATTTATTAATTCAGAATTTTGTAGAACATTAATATGGGCAATGACATGAATAATAATTATAGATATTGATTTTAACACCAGTCTTAGAGTTCACTGAGCTAAAAAAGTTAATTTGACTGTTTAGAAAAGTTGTATGGCACTTGCATTATTTATAGCAATAGCAAAATGAAATAATTTATGAAAGATACCTTTCTTATAAGTGGAGTCAACCCCCTTTCCCATTTTCTCTTTACTGTTGGAATCGCCCTCCATGTAAGGAAAAACACGGGCTTGATAAGTCCACAGGTAGTCATTAGAGCCAAAGAAAAGAACCGGGAACTCTCCAACATCATGTCTCATGCGTAGGATATTCTCGGGAATATCTTTGGGATTGCTAACCTCTGCCGGCCACCATCTATCAAAGAGTACAGCAGAAACTGTTGTGTACAATGATTGTAAAAGCCAGGAATTGATGACATTAAAAAGGAAGTTAAAAGTGGCTTTTTTGGTTGCTGACCTGTAGCGGCCAACTTTTACCCACACTACCTCCTTGTAGTGCAGTTTCTTTCCAGCACGACAATCATTGCAGTACCAGCTGCCTTCTGGCATGTCGATGTTCAGACACTCTCTGTGAAATGCTGCAGGACATGACTCGCAACACAGCAGACTACCTCCTGCAGAGAGAAATGATACAGATACAGAGAGGAAGTGTTTTGGATGAAGAAATGTTTCTGATATGGTCAAATAAAGTGAACGTGAAAGGGAGGTTCTTTAAGCTGAACTTTATAAATCATCAAGGGCTTCTAAAGCCATGTAAAATAAATCAGAGGTTCAAATTTTAATGAAAATGTCTGTCCAAGACAGCTGAACTAACCTTCTGAGCAGACGAAGCACCAGCTGACGTTGACATGCTCGTGGTTGCGGCAGCCTTTTCTTGGTGTGAAGTGATTGGGACACACTATGTTGCTGTGGGTTAGAGTGACACTCCCAGCAGGTATGCAGTAATCATTGGCATGATATGCTACAGGGCATCTGATACAGCGGGTTAGCTGGCCTGAGACACAAAATACAGTGAATTTCGTAATACAAGCACGCAAATTTCAAATGTGTGTGATTTAGATGCTCTAACATTACTAGAACCAGGAAGTATAGATTTAAAAATCTTGCTAATTACTTATAAAGCCCTGAATGGTTTAGCACCTCAGTACTTGAATGAGCTCTTGTTACATTATAATCCCCCACGTCTGCTGCGTTCTAAGAACTCAGGCAAAACTCAGAATATCAAAATCAACGGCGGGAGACAGATCCTTTTCTTTCTTGGCGCCTAAACTCTGGAATAACCTACCTAAGATTGTTAGGGAGGCAGACACACTCTTGCAGTTTAAATCTAGATTAAAGACCCGTAAAGACCCATACGCGGACGTGTCGTGAGGGCGTGTGCTGTCCAGTTAGCAGAAGCCTTCACCAACATCTTCAACCTCTCCTTGAGACTTACAGTGATCCCCACATGCTTCAAGCAAACCACCATCATGCCTATTCCCAAAAAACAACTGTCTCCTGCCTGAATGACTACCGCCCTAGGGTTAGTAGCCCTAACCCTAGGGCGGTAGTCATTCAGGCAGGAGACAGTTGTTTTTTGGGAATAATCCCAAAACCATTTCCGAGCTCGGAGCCCTTCCCCGGACAGCATGCCAAATACGCATACCATACCTCAACTAATTATATGTAAGCGTGAACTCGTGAAATAGACTGTGTGTGTTTTCCTAACTACAAAATTAGTTATGCTGCAGATAAAGTTTTAATAGTCTGTGATTTTAATATCCATGTTGATAATGAAAACGATGCATTGGGATCAGCATTTATAGACATTCTGAACTCTATTGGGGTTAGACAACACGTCTCAGGACCTACTCATTGTCGGAATCATACTTTAGATTTAATACAGCATTTATAGACATCCATAGACATGGAATTGATGTTGATGGTGTTGAAATTATGCAGCCAAGTGATATCTCAGATCATTATTTAGTTTTGTGCAAACTTCATATAGCCAAAATTGTAAATTCTACTTCTTGTTACAAGTACTTATACCACAAAAAACTGCTTTGTAAGTTATCTTCCTGATGTATCTGAATTCCTTAGCATATCCAAAACCTCAGAACAACTCGATGATGTAACAAAAACTATGGACTTTCTCTTTTCTTGCATTTTAAATACAGTAGCTCATTTACGCTTAAGGAAGGTTAAGGAAAACAGTCTGACACCATGGAATAACGAGCATACTCGCACCCTAAAGAGAGTAGCCTGAAAAGGCAGCTGAAAAAGCAGCCCGAAAAGTGGAGCACAGCTGGAGAAAAACAAAAATCGAGCATTGCGTTAGTTCAGTCAGGCCACGTTAGTCACGCTTGCATCAGCTGTCAGTCAGCCGTTCCTGACGTGTACCAATCAAGCCTCGACACTGATCACCTGCGGTCTATTTAACCCTTTTACGTGCAAACATCGCAGACGGCCCCAGTTTATTATTGTTTCACTTTCACAGCACGTTAAACATCACTTGATCTGAACAGTAAACTTTGAAGTGTCAGCTTTGCGAACAAAGGTTGATTATGTATCTAGTCAGAAAGAATCATGAGCAAAAACCTTTTTATTTTGGGTATGTCATTTCTGTCTCCATGCCAAAAAAGGGGGTTAAATTCCCATTCTTCAGTGTCTCTTCCATCGCATCGCTGCTTGCAATTATCTCCCTCCTCCAACCCCAACTCCACCTGTAATCCGATCTAACTTTGTTCTTTCTTTACAGTCTCTTCATTGGAAGCAGTCTCTATCACATTCTGTTTACAACTCATGTAATTGTGAATTGTAATTATGTATGCTTATAATGGTTCAGTTCTGTACTCCAGGGGGGTCTTGCTGCTCTCCCCTCTCTGTCCAAGCATGGCTGCATGGACAGGCATGCGGAGTGTTGCCCAGAACATAACCATACCGCCAACACTAACTGTATGCAATCATAATTGTCATAAATATACTTGACGGAAGTGGTCCTGATTGAACTAGAGGTATTTCGTATTGCTTGGCGGGAAAGTAACCTATCCTACAGAAAAGCATTAAAAACTGCTAGGTCCGATTACTTTTCTTCTCTTTTAGAAGAAAACAAACATAACCCCAGGTATTTATTTAATACAGTGGCTAAATTAACGAAAAATAAAGCCTCAACAAGTGTTGACATTTCCAAACATCACAGCAGTAATGACTTTATGAACTACTTTACTTCTAAAATCGATACTATTAGAGATAAAATTGTAACCATTCAGCCGTCAGCTACAGTATCGCATCAGACTATACAGTGCACTATAGATCCCCTGAGGAACAGTTACACTCATTCTCTACTATAGGAGAGGAAGAATTGTATAAAATTGTTAAATCATCTAAACCAAAAACATGTATGTTAGACCCTATTCCATCTAAGCTCCTAAATGAGGTGCTTCCTCTTCTGGTTATTATTAATTCCTCATTGTCATTAGGACATGTCCTCTCATTAAAAAGCAACAACATGATCCCAAAGAACTAGTTAATTATAGACCGATCTCGAATCTCCATTTCTGTCCAAGATAATAGAAAAGGTAGTATCCTCACAATTATATTACTTCTTAGAGAAAAATGGTATCTGTGAGGATTTCCAGTCAGGATTTAGACCGTATCATATTACTGATACTGCTCTCCTTAGAGTTTCAAATGACCTGCTCTTATCATCTGGTCGTGGTTGTATCTCTCTATTAGTGTTATTGGATGTTAGTTCTGCATTTGACACTTTTGACTACAACATTCTTTTGCATAGACTAGAACACTTTATTGGCATTAATGGAAGTGGTTGTCATGGTTTAAATCGTACTTATATGACCGCCGTCAATTTGTACCAGTGAATGAAGAGGTATCATATCGATCACAAGTGCAGTATGGAGTACCTCAAGGCTCAGTTCTAGGGCCGCTACTCTTCACGCTTTACATGTTATGAGATATCATCAGGAAACATGGTGTTAGCTTTCACTGTTATGCTGATGATACTCAGCTCAATATTTCTTCACGGCCCGGTGAAACACACCAATTTGAAAAAAACTATTGGAATGCATAGTCAATATAAAAAATTGGATGATGAGTAATTTCTTACTGCTAAATTCTAAAAAACAGAGGTGTTAATTATAGTATGTAAAAACTCTGCATGTAATAACCCAGAACACTGTATAAGAATTGATGGCTGCTCTGTCAATTCTTCGTCATCAGTTAGGAACCAAGGTGTGCTATTTGATAGCACTCTTTCCTTAGAAAGCCACATTTCTAGCATTTGTAAAACTGCATTTTTCCATCTCAAAAATATATCTAAATTACGGCCTATGCTCTCAATGTCAAATGCAGAAATGTTAATCCATGCATTTATGACCTCAAGGTAAGATTATTGTAATGCTTTATTGGGTGGTTGTTCTGCATGCTTAGTAATCAAACTACAGCTAGTCCTAAATGCAGCAGCAAGAGTTCTTACTAGAACCAGGAAGTATGACCATATTAGCCCGGTCCTGTAACACTGCACTGGTCTCTATCAAACATTGTATAGATTTTTAAATCTTGCTTATTACTTGTAAAGCCATGAATGGTTTAGCACCTCAGTATTTTAATTAGCTCTTGTTACATCCTCCACGTCCGCTGCATTCTCAAAACTCAGCCAATTTGATGATACCTAGAATATCAAAATCAACTGCGGGTGGCAGATCCTTTTCCTATTTGGTACCTAAACTCAGGAATAACCTACCTAACATTGTTCGTAAAGGCAGACACACTCTTGCAGTTTAAATCTAGATTAAAGACCCATCTCTTTAACCTGGGTTACACATAACACACTAATATGCTTCTAATATCCAAATCCTTTAAAGGATATTTAGGCTACATTAATTAGTTAAACCAGAACCGGGAACACTTCCCATAACAGCAGATGTACTTGCTACATCATTAGAAGAATGCCATCTACACTAATATTAGTCTGTTTCTCTCTTATTCAGCGATCACTGTAGCCACCAGATCCAGTCTGTATTCAGATGAGAGGGTCACTGCAGTCACCCGAATACAGTACGTATCCAGACCAGATGGTGGATCAGCATCTAGAAAGGACCTCAACAGCCCTGAAAGACAGCGGAGACCAGGACAACTAGAGCCCCAGATACAGATCCCCTGTAAAGACCTTGGGCCCTATCTTGCACCCAGCGCAATTGACTTTGTACACCGACGCATGTGTCATTCCTATTTTGCACCTGCGCAAACCGCGCTTTTCCCTCCACAGAAGCACATCGCTAAACTAGTGAATGAACTTGCGCTCCCTGGGCGGTTCAGCGCAAAAAAGGAGGCGTGTTCCGGCGCAAACAATCCCTGGTGCTATTTTGCTGTTCCATTAAACAATTGTGCCACTGACCAGAAAAAACCTAGTCTAAAGTCAGTGGCGCGTTGCGCGTTGTTCATTATGCTATTTTAAGGGCGCAAGCTTGACCATAATGTATAGCGTGCACAACGCGCATACACTTTGCTCATGTAATCTACACAGATGCAACAGTTATTTTTGCAAATCATAAATTGTTACACTAAAAAAATATTAACACATGAGATGACGGAAATCATTGTGAAATCTTGCTTACAAATTATTCAGGCTAATTGTAGTAATTAAGGATCAGACCTGTTTGCCCGATAGTGGCAAGACATATATGTATATAAGGACATCTGACAAATTTGTTTGTCCGTCAAGAACCAGGAAAAAAAAAATCGATGAAACAATTGTGGCTATTTCCTCCCACGCCTGTTTAACCGACGCTATTTTGGGTGGGTTTCTCCCATCCCCATACAACACAACTTCTCTGTCTTTCACTGCTCTTACAAGAACATCAGTCTCCTCGGCTGTGAACCGCTCCTGGCGTGCGCCTGGTAAATACGCCATAATAATAGCAATCCATAATGGAACTTGCGCACCTGCTTTTAAAGGGAATGTTGGATGACGCTCTGATTGGTTTATTTCACGTTACACCCAAACCACACCTATGAATAATGAAGCTACTTCAGACCAACCCATTTTAGATTTGCGCCGGGCGCAAGAGCCATTTATCCCGCCGGGAAAATAGCAACAGCGCTGAGACCCGCCCACAAACTTAATTGCGCTTCGCGCTTTGACACTTGCGTTTCAGATCGTTAAAATAGGGCCCCTTGTCTCATACGAACACCGGGACAAGACCACAGGAAACAGATGATTCTTCTGCCAATCTGACTTTGTTGCAACTTGGAATTGAACTGCTGGTTTCGTCTGGTCAGAGAAGAACTGGCCCCCCCAACTGAGTCTGGTTTCTCCCAAGGTTTTTTCTCCATTCTGTCACAGATGGAGTTTGGTTCCTTGCTGCTGTCGCCTCTGGCTTGCTTAGTTGGGGTCAATTCATTTACAGTGATACAGTGACTTGATTGCAAATGATTGCACAGATACTATTTAAACTGAACTGAGATGATGACATAACTGAATTCAGTGATGAACTGCCTTTAACTGTCATTTTGCATTATTGACACACTGTTTCCCTAATTAATGTTGTTCAGTTGCTTTGATGCAATCCTATTAATAAAGTTGACTTGACTTGACTTAAAATAATGATGGTTTACCATTTAAAATGACAGATTTAAGTTTTTGGTGTTTTAGTTTAAAATTAGTTAGATATTTGTCCTGATTTGCAGTCTGGAGAAAGTTAGTTATAGTCAATGTTAGTTCCCAAAAGTCATAGTCAGGCCTGCAGATTTCACCGAAGATTGTGTAGTAGTGTATGATAGGTATATACTTTGGTTTTTAAAGGGGGGGGGGGGGGTGAAATGCTCGTTTTCACTCAATATCCTGTTAATCTTGAGTACCTATAGAGTAGTACTGCATCCTTCATAACTCCAAAAAGCTGTGGAAGCTTTTGGAAGCTGTGACATTACCTTGAGGAAAAAACCATCATCCAAAACAAACTATGGCTAACAGTCAGATTCAGCCATTTATTTATGATCCAGAGGCTGAAACTGAACGAGACCAGCAGCAGCAATGACTCGCTCCGAGCGGGGCTCGAACCCGGGTCTCCGGCATGGGAGGCGGACGCACTAACAAGGAGGCAGAGATATTTTAAGCAGTTTTACTCACCGCCTGCGGTTCCAACACACAATCGTGACCCTTTTTCGTTTGTTTGTAAAACAAGCATCTTCGAAATGCAGGGAGCAAACACAAACACTTGCACAACTCCGTTGATGCTCTGTAAAAATAAACTCCATCCACTGGTCCCTTAATGCTGTTTTTTCTTTGGTAATCTGTGCAGGGTTGTCTTGCCCTGGCAACCAAAAACACACTCATTTTGTGACATTTCGCGACGCTCTCGCTCTGATCAGTGATTGTCTGTGCTCAGTCTCTCAGTGCTCTGCTATACGGGAGCGCGCGCTCTTCCGGCAGACGTGCCCTTAGGACCCATATAAGGAAATTCGGCTCCATCTAACGTCACACAGAGCCATACTCGAAAAAAACTTTCCGAAACTTGTGACAAACCGGAAGGAGTATTTTTGGAACAGAAATACTCCTTCAAACGTACAACTTAATTTTTGAAACTTTGTCCATGTTTAGCATGGGAATCCAACTCTTTAACAGTGTAAAAAACTCAGTATGCATGAAATAGCATTTCACCCCCCCTTTAATCTTCACTGATTCCATCCAGTTGAAGTTTGATTATTTTCTGCATATTTTAGAACACATATTGTTTTCTCTTGTTACGTATCTCTTAGCAATGAGGCACATTTCTACATGAGTTGTGTTTGTGCTTAAAATGACTTTAAATTCCAGTAATGAGTGATCCTCAGTCTTCTAGTACATGATGGCCAGTTTTTCTGTTTAAGTCTGCATGTGTATGTATGATACCTAGTGTTCTGAAATCAGTTCAGATTTTTGAAATGGTGTAGTGTACTAATGCTAATGAACACTGCCCCAACAAAAGCAACATCTAAACATTGTTGTCATGATAATAAGGTAAATGTCCCTGCCAAATCCATAGAAACAAATGTGCATTTCTGTATTTTCAAATGTTTAATCCTGCAGTTATTAAAAATAACCCCTTGCCCACATTTTATGGACTTAATATTACACATGAAAATATATTTCCGTTCTCAGATGAAGTTGTTGGTTTTTGTTGGGGCAGTGCAAACAAGCATTCATATGTACTGTAGCATCACCTGATGTAGAATGTAAATGCTTGAACCACAACAAACCTTTAGATATCGATGGATTGGTAGGGTTTGTGATGAAACACGATAGGCAGGTGTGCAGAGGGCAACGAAAAGCCCGGTTCAGAGGTACTGTTGGTGCATGGCTGGCAGCACACTCCCCATGGTAGAACTTCCCACATCCTGGAAGCATACAGCGCCTGACATCCTCAGCCAGGCTCTTACAAGAAAAGCACGAGTGTATACCTATTAAAACATTTGAAAAAAAAAAAACAGCTGTCAAAAGCAGTAAAACTGTAAAATTATGTCAAGATTTTTTTAAGTTGTTAAAGTGTGAATTATGAAGCAGGCTCTTACCAGATGTGCACTCCTGACATAGAAATTTCCCTGAAGGAAGTTCGTTCTGGCCAGTGCATTGTAAATGAAATGCCCCACAGCATTGCCCTTCACACAGGAGGAGATCTCCCTGCTTCTCACATGTCTTCAGAAACAGCAGAGACATTCATTGAGATGTGTCCCAATTTACCATGGCTATTATCACTCCTCCTTAGATTAATCACTCCTCTTTTAGTCTAAAATATTGTTAAGATTTTCCCAATGATATTTGACACTGTCAGTTGTCATTTCACATGGATGTACAGCATAATACAAAGATCTCTTGCTACTATTTTGAATAAAAATACAGGTTATTGTCAATAATTATTGTGATAATCCAGTTATTTCTCAATTATCTTTGTTTCATTAGTAGCAATAATTTTTAGTTAGAATAAAGGCCAGTTCAGTAAGGGACGGTAACTGTTATGATTACTATGACATTTTAATAATCATATTAATTCTATGCTAATCATAGTTTGATTGTATGTGTTTCTATAGCAACTGTGTTTTCTCAAATGTCCAAGAAAAAATTAAAAAGATAGACAATAATGGTTAAATGCTAAATACCAAAAATGGTAACTGCAAAGTCCACACCACAGCTACAATAACAATATATTATGATATCAATTAAATAATTTAGATACATTTTTTTTAGCTGATGAACACATTAGAAGCCACCTGACTGTAACGAGCTTAAGCATTTAAAATGGCAGACAACAAAACTATTATCAACTGCTGGTGTAGTTATCAATAGTTCCCTATCTGTCGGTCACTACGAGTTATGTCGACCGACAAATGGGGTCTCACTTGGGAGGCCAATCATCTCTGATTTTAAGAGAAAATGCCAATGAAATTGGCAAGTGGATTAACACACCTGAGCCACTCCCCGTGCCAACGGGTATAAATAGGGCGACAGGTGCATCCACTCATTAGATTTTTGCTTCGGAGCCGAGTGGTTGTATGAAAGCTGTTATACTCCACAAAGCCATTCATCTGCTGTGTCGGGAAGCTGTTCTGGTTGGCGGTACGGCGCAAACAGCGGTGTCCCTTTCAGCGATTCCCCTGGGCGCTTCAACTAAGAGAGCAGATTTCCTAAAAGAGCAAATCGCGGACGATTCGCGTCTTTTTCAAGACGCCGTTTCGTCTGCGTCCTTCTGGATGCGGTCGTTTCCTGTTCTCTGACAACGGCCACGTTCGCTCTCTTCCGTGTCTGGGCATTCAGCACGCTGAAGGCGCGTTCGTGGATGGTTCATGCATGCGCTGCGTGTGTGACCATGGCAACGCTGTGATCGTGTCTCCCCTTTCTTAAAGGGAAGGGAGCAGACCCCTCTGTCACTGCCCGTTCTGGTTTCTCTGTCTCGAGCAGAGGACCGCCGGCTAGTGCTCTGGGAGATTTGAAGGTGACAGTGAGAGCTTCTCCGCCGGGCAACGCCCCACGGACCTCTTACCCCTTCCGCAGTGTTTGTCCTGTGCGGCTGCGGGGTGATTTTGCTGGGCTGTCTTATGGCAGTCCCAACGGGTCATTCAGTTTGCCGCCGGAGATCAGATGTCGATTGCAGCATCGGGGATGGGCTGTTGACCTCTGTGGATGAAGATTCGGCGGGGCTGCCCCCCTCGGGTGTTGTCGCCACTGCCGAATTGGACCCAGAGTTGACAGCCGTGCTTGCCCGGGCAGCTGTGAGCATCAGGATGGAGGGGAATGCACCGCCCAGCCCTGAGTGCTCATGGCTGTTTGATTGGTTCTCGGTGTGGAGCGCGACTCACAACCGCGTTTTACTCTGGTTCCTTTCTTCCCGGATGTGCATGGGGAAGTGATGTAGTCGTGGATGGCCCCTTTTACGGCCGGAAGCAGCTCATTTCGTTCCTCCGTCCTCACTACCCTCGATGGCGGGGCAGCTAGGGGTATGTTGACATTCCCCAGCAGGAGAGTGCGATTGCGGTGCACTTGTGTCCGCAAAACGCCGCCACTGGGAGGGATAGTCCGCGCCTCTCACCCAAGGCCTGTAAGCGGTCGGCCGCGCTCGCTACCAAGCCTTACAGTGCTGCGGGCCAAGCTGTCTCTGCTTTGCATGCCATGGCTATCCTGCAATCCCAACAAGCCAAGGCTTTAACAAATGCACGAGGGTAGGACCAACCCGAGGTTGATGCAGGAACTGCGCATGGCGACTGACCTCCCCCTTCAGGGTGACGGAAGTCACAACGCAGTCCCTCGGGTAGGCGATGTCCACTCTGGTGGTCCAGTAGTGCCGTTTCAGGTTCAGCCTGGTCTGTATGAGAGACATTGACAAAGTGCATTTTCTCGATGCTCCCATGTCCCAGGCTGTCCTGTGTGGCGACGCTGTCAGGGGCTGTGCCCAGTAGTTCCTGACAGAACAACAGCAGACTGAGGCCATACAGCGCATCTTGCCACGACGTGATCCTCCGGTTGCCACCATTCCGTCGCAGGCAGTGCCTCAGCCTGCTCGTCGCCCCCCTGCGTCCTCCACACCAGCTCCGCCCCATGCTGAGAGTTCTTCGAGGCCGGCGCGTCGAGCCACGCGCAGGAGAGCGGCGCCCCCCGTGTCACTCCCGGCTGCAAAGTCCTCGAGGAAGTCGACTAAGCGGCCCTGACACGGGCAACTCGGAGATGCGGAGAACTGCTCTTCAGGAGATGGCGAAGACAACGCCACTCCTTCCCCCGGGGGAGGGCCGGGTGGAGAATCTTCTGGGTCTGTTCCGCCGCTGGTCGAACGGCCAGTGGCACCCACATTTTCATTGAAAGAGCAATTTCTCATTCCTCCGAGTTGCAAGGCTCGTGGGTTGACAATGAGCGACGCACAGCTTCCTCACTCTCACCCACGACGCCCCCTTTCGCCAGCGGCCAAGAGGTCGCGGTTCGGAGACGCAACGCCTCTCCACGCGTCTCTGGCCAGTTCCTCCGGGAACACGGGGAGTGTGGTTGCGATGACCCAGGACGCAGTGCCTTCTGGGCCTTCCGGCACGACTTCCCATCGCTGCACCACTGCGGGTATGTCGACTGTCCCTTTGGTGCCACTTGTACGGTATCTGGGAGCGCGGCTTGCGCTGCCCAACCCGTCACGCTGGCTCATCCGGACGGTCCGACTCGGCTATGCGATTCAGTTCGCCCGGCGACCCCCCAAGTTCAATGGCGTGCTCGAGACTTCGGTAGCAGTCCAGGACGCCCCTGTCTTGCGCGAGGAGATTGCTGTCCTGCTGGCGAAGGATGCAATCGAGCCGGTCCCTCAAGCCGAGATGAGGACGGGGTTTTACAGCCCTTACTTCATCGTGCCCAAGAAAAGCGGTGGCCTTCGACCTATCCTGGATCTGCGAGTCTTGAATCGGGCCCTACTCAAGCTCCCGTTCAGGATGTTGACGCAGAAACGCATTATCAAATGCGTCCAGCCCCAGGACTGGTTTGCAGCGATCGACCTGAAAGACGCGTACTTTCATGTCTCTATCCTCCCTCGTCACAGACCGTTCCTGCGCTTTGCATTCGAGGGTCAGGCATGGCAGTACAAGGTCCTCCCCTTCGGGCTCTCCCTGTCCCCCCGTGTCTTCACGAAGGTCGCGGAGGGCGCCCTTGCCCCACTCTGAGAAGTGGGCATCAGGATCCTCAACTATCTCGACGACTGGCTCATTATGGCCCGGTCCCGAGAAGAGTTGTGCGATCACAGGGACTTCGTGCTTCGGCACCTCAGTCAGTTGGGGCTTCAGGTCAACCGGGAGAAGAGCAAGCTCTCCCCTGTGCAGAGAATCTCTTATCTCGGTATGGAGTTAGACTCGGTGAGTATGACGGCACGTTTCACCAGCGAGCGTGCCCAGTCAGTGCTGAACTGCCTGAGTTCCTTCAGAGGCAGGACAGTGGTACCACTGAAACACTTTCAGAGGCTCCTGGGGCATATGGCATCCGCAGCCGCAGTCACGCCGCTCGGGTTGCTTCATATGAGACCACTTCAGCACTGGTTACACTCCTGAGTCCCGAGATGGGCATGACGCCGCGGTACACATCGTGTCACCATCACACTGATGTGTCGCCGCCTATTCAGTCCCTGGTCGGACCTTGCTTTTCTACGGGCCGGCGTGCCCTTAGAACAAGTGTCCCGGCACGTTGTTGTCACAACAGATGCCTCCAACTCGGGCTGGGGCGCGACATGAAACGGGCAGGCAGCTTCAGGGTCCTGGATAGGACCTCGACTGCTTTGGCACATCAGCTGCCTGGAGTTGCTGGCAGTGCATCTAGCTTTGCGACGGTTTCGTCCGCTAGTGCTGGACAAGCACGTGTTGGTCCTTACGGACAACACTGCGGCTGTTTCGTACATCAACCGACAGGGCGGTCTACGATCACGTCGCATGTCTCAACTCGCCCGCCATCTCCTCCTCTGGAGTCAGACGTGGCTCAAGTCGCTGCGCGCTGTCCACATCCCGGGGGAGCTCAATCGTGCAGCCGACGCGCTCTCACGACAGCTCACTTTCCCCGGGGAATGGCGACTCCATCCCCAGACGGTCCAGCTGATCTGGAGTCGATTCGGGGAAGCCCAGGTAGACCTGTTTGCTTCCCACGAGTCCTCCCACTGCCAGCTGTACTATTCCCTGTCCCAGGCCCCCCTGGGCACAGATGCACTGGCACACAGCTGGCCTCGGGCTTTACGCAAGTATGCGTTTCCCCCAGTGAGCTTGCTCGCACAGACTCTGTGCAAGGTTAGGGAGGACGAGGAACAGGTCCTGTTGGTTGCGCCTTACTGGCCCACCCGGACCTGGTTTTCGGAACTCATGCTCCTCGTGACAGCCCCTCCCTGGCACATCCCCCTGAGGAGAGACCTTCTCTCTCAGGGGCTTGGCACCATTTGGCACCCGCGTCCAGATCTCTGGAACCTCCACGTGTGGCTTCTAGACGGGACGCGGCAGACCTAAGTGATCTGCCCCCAGCGGTGGTAGACACTATCACTCAGGCTAGAGCCCCTTCTACGAGGCAGGCCTATGCTCTGAAGTGGAGTCTGTTCACGAATTGGTGTTCTTCTCACCGAGAAGACCCCCGGAGATGCCCGGTCAGAGTCGTGCTTTCTTTCCTGCAAGGTAGGCTGGAGCGTGGGCTGTCACCCTCCACCCTGAAGGTGTATGTGGCTGCCATTGCAGCCCATCACGATGCAGTGGACGGCCGGTCCCTGGGGATGCATGACCTGATCGTTAGGTTCCTGAGGGGTGCCAGAAGGTTACATCCTCCTAGGACACCCCTGATTCCCTCCTGGGACCTCTCTATTGCCCTGGCGGGACTTCAGAGGGGTCCCTTTGAGCCGCTGGATTCGGTTGAGCTGAAGTTCCTGTCTCTCAAGACAGCGCTCCTGATCGCGCTCACTTCCATCAAGAGGGTCGGGGACCTCCTAGCATTTTCGGTAAGTGAAGAGTGCCTTGTGTTCGGGCCGGCCTACTCTCACGTTGTCCTGAGACCCCGGCCTGGATACGTGCCCAAGGTTCCCACCACTCCCTTCCGAGACGAGGTGGTGAACCTGCAAGCGCTGCCCCTGGAGGAGGCAGATCCAGCCTTGTCGTTGCTGTGTCCCGTAAGAGCGCTTCGCATATACGTGGACCGCACCTAGAGCTTCAGAAGCTCTGAGCAGCTCCTGGTCTGCTTTGGAGGTCAGCAGAAGGGGAAGGCTGTCTCTAAGCAGAGGTTGGCCCACTGGATAGTGGACGCCATCGCCTTGGCTTACCATTCCCAAGGCGAGCCGTGCCCCCTGGGGGTGAGGGCCCACTCCACATGGAGTGTGGCCTCCTTCTATGCGTTGGCGCACGGCGCCTCTCTGGCAGACATCTGTCGAGCTGCGGGCTGGGCGACACCTAACACCTTTGCGAGGTTTTACAGCCTCCGTGTAGAGCCAGTTTCTTCCCGTGTGTTAGGTAACAGGTAATTGGCGGGAAGGGCTGGCTGGGTGTCTCGCTTGCTGCGCCATTCCCCCTAACACGGGGATGTGAGCGCCTTCTTCTCCCAGTAGAGTTCCCCGGTTGGCGTACCCTGGTCGAGCATCCTCCAGCACCCTCGGCGTCAGACTTGGCGGAGCAGTCTGTTGCCAGGCCCAGTACTGGCGTTAGCATGCCCGGAGCCCGGTCAGCCCCTGTACTGGGCTAGGTGTCCATATGGCTGGGTTCCCTACGGGTAATCCCATATGTGTATTCTTCCACGGTAAGGTTTCCCTCTTGGCAAACCCGTGTCTTCCCTTGACAGATCGTTCTGTCAGTCTGTCAGGCAGCCGTTCCTTCCCTACTCCAAGGTAGGACCTGCCTCGGAGACCCCTTCCATATGTAGTACTGCCCCCTGGGTCAGTCCATATCGGTATATCCACATGTCACCTCCCTACGGGTAGGATGTGGTCTCCGTAGCGACCTTTTCCTAAAGGCTCGCTTCCCCATTGTCTTGCCAGCTGAAAGAACAAATAGGGAAGATTTGAAGCAATCTTTCACTGAAGGTTGGAATCCCTTCCATTTACTTTATGTGGGCGGAACAGCAGCATGGCCTTCTCCAGCAGTGATGTACTCACCCTTTGGCCCCTTCGGTACCAAGGTCAGTGAATTTGCGCTGGGGCTTTGGGAAGGTTACGACCTTAAGCGTAGCTTTTGTGGCACGCCAAGGCTTGTCAACAATTGCAGCGCCTCAGGGTTGTGACGAGGTTCAGGTTATGGCGTTTTCCATAGG
Source organism: Carassius auratus (assembly GCF_003368295.1). Classification (NCBI taxonomy): domain Eukaryota; kingdom Metazoa; phylum Chordata; class Actinopteri; order Cypriniformes; family Cyprinidae; genus Carassius; species Carassius auratus. The sequence continues at coordinate 1,178,295 of NW_020523497.1, forward strand.
ACCCCATTTGTCGGTCGACATAACTCGTAGTGACCGACAGATAGGGAACGTCTCGGTTACGTACGTAACCCTCGTTCCCTGATGGAGGGAACGGAGACGTTATGTCCCCATGCCACAACCTTGAACCATTCGCTGTTGCCGGGACACGTTCTCGGCTCTTCAGCGTAAAACCTAATGAGTGGATGCACCTGTCGCCCTATTTATACCCGTTGGCACGGGGAGTGGCTCAGGTGTGTTAATCCACTTGCCTATTTCATTGGCATCTTCTCTTAAAATCAGAGATGATTGGCCTCCCAAGTGAGACCCCATTTGTCGGTCGACATAACGTCTCCGTTCCCTCCATCAGGGAACGAGGGTTACGTACGTAACCGAGACGTTACCTTTCTTGGTTACACCTACCTGGCACACATTCTCCTTGAATAAAGTGTTGTCACCTTTCTCCCCTGAGAGCCTTTTATCCGAGACTCCTTCATGGGATTTCAAATGTTCTTCTCTTTCAGAACACAAGCCATAACTAGATTCAACCATCTGAACAAAATGCCACATATTCAGGTTAGTTAAATTAGTGAGCATTTAGGAAGGTTGATTTTATTTATTTTTGATTGAATTATTTGTATTGTGGTACTGAATGCTGCATTTCAGATTTTTTTTATTTTTATCAAAAACATTTGACATTGACATGCTAACAGATTGTGTGAGATGTTATGCTAATTACAGTGGCCACATTATAACGCACCAAAAATGAAATGATCTTGCACTTATATAGCGCAATATAGTAAATGAGCAATGTGCAATGTCCGAACTGATTGCACTGTATTTTATGTATACATTTTCAAAGTTTTTAATTTCCTTATTTTGTTTTTGTGATTATTTTACTTTCTTTTATTTAAAGCTCTTTGAATTACTATTGTGTACAAAATGTGCTATATGAATTAACTTGCCTTGCTTGGTTCCATTCACACGTAACAGAAATAAAATTTGGAAATAAAACAATGAATCGTTTTAACAGTACATGAACACTGAGGAAGGTTCTGCGTGACTGAAACATTTGTTGATTTTAACATGCACTGAGCACTTTTTTTTGCACTTTATAAAAACAAAATAAGATTGCTAGTATCTCTGCACGTAATCCTTTTATTTGGATACACAGAAAACAAATTTCAAGATTAGCTTGGTTGCTTTTTGATGTATTCCACATTGTAATGCGCAACTTTCTAATACTTGTGGCCAAAGATGATGTTGTAACAACATCCACCTGTTGACCATGCCTGTGTGTTCTTGCTGCTGTATGACTGGCTGATCACAAATCTTCATTATGAAGTAGCTGTTTAGGTAATAATGTGGCTACTAAGAAATAACAGAAGTGTAAGACTGGCTCATTTTACTGACCTCTAAATCTGAGCATTTGAGATCATCTGAACCATCCTTAGCTGATTCTGGGTTAACTGCCTTAGGCATTTCAGGGGAAACTTCTGTCTCCATCTCTAGGCTTTTAAAGAATGGGGCAGTTGTTGAGTTGACTGGCTCAAAAGTTTGCTCGTTCTTATTTTTTGATGATTGTCGTCCAATCCCTTCATTTACAACACAATTGAAATACACATTCATTCAAAAGACAATCAAGGCACAAAATAGAATGACTGAAAAGACGAAATTACAATCTCAACTCTTCTGGTATTCCTAAAAAAGCCCTGCTTTAGATTTGAGACATATTGTTTCCAAAAGATTATTTGAGATTCAGGCTTCTTCACATTTCCAACATCAATGGCAGAAAAGCTCATGATTTAACATAACTGAAATTAACATAACTAAAATTTGAATATTTCATAAACCTGAATTTGTAGATTGTCCAGATGAGCAAATCTTCTGTGACTTCACCTGTGAATGATAATGCTATAAGCCCAATTTTTCATTTATAAGACTAAATAGTAGCACTTTAGTTTAGGGACCAATTCTCAATATTACTACTAGTTACTACTAATACTAGCTGCTTATTAGCATACATATTGCTAGCATATTGCCTTATTCTGCATTACCATATTTTAGATCCATTAACCCTATACCTAAACTTAACAACTAAATTTCTAAATAAGCAGCAGTTTGGAGTTTATTACGGGAAAAGTAGTAGTTAACAGTTAATAGTCAGAATTTGTCCAAAAACTAAAGTGTGACAAACTAAACAAACTAGACTACAATTGCAAGAAGTATGTTTTTAAAATAATTATAGTTTAAACAAGTACCTTTCTTTTAGGCACAAGAACTGGTTCAGCTTCAATGGAGCGTTCTAGAATCTTTTTGGTGGGTTTTCGTTGTCTCTTTGTGCTAAGACACACACCATCACCTATTTAAATTATGAAAAATCATTCCTTTCTAACTGTTAAGTTTATTCTGAAATAAGTACTGAATATGGTTAGCCAATAAAAGTAAATAAAAAGTAATAAATACTGGCTCTGGCTTGCAATAGGTCTACATATGGCCACTGCAAAAACAGATTTTTCATAACATTTGTGACTTTCTTCATAATTATTGTAAACTTTTGAAAGAGCTACTCACCAGTGGCTAAAACATTTTGTAGTTGAAGCTCCTCCTTATGACAAACGTCAGCACATGGGGATGGGATTGTTTCTGGAGGTGGAGTTAGCATGTCTACAGACAACACCTGTCTCTCTTGACATGGCATGGTATTTATTGAAAGAGTGCTTCGAGACTGGTCTTCTGGAGGAGGAGTCTGTAATTCCGGCAAGGGTCTTGACACACATTGTTCTGGCACCTGAGGTTTCTGTGTACTTTCACCAGATCTTTTCTCCACTGGGCTACTACAGTTGTGGTTTTCAACCTATTCATAGTTTTAAAAAGTTGCCAGAATGTTAAAATTAATTTCAGAAGACTTCCTCATCATAAACTTGATTAGCTAACATAAACTGAGCTACCTTAGTAAAGGACTCAGGTTTCTTTTTTGCTTTCTTCTTGGTGGAAAACAGTTTATCGTATTCTTCTGTCCATTCAATGAGTCTTTTGCTAGGTTTTCTAATCCGTTTGCATTCTGTGAAAAGCACAACATTTTTTGAACCCACTCTAAATTTCACAACTACACATTATCCTTAGATGATGTTGGCATGTATTACATTGACCTTACCAGTTGGGATGTCATTTTTTTGACAGTTGCCTTGTGTGTTTTCAGATACATTGATGGCAGTTTTCTTTCCAGGCGCAAAAGGACAAGACTTAATTGTATTACCCACCAAAACGTCACAATTTTCTGAGGGTAATTGTTTAGTTTTTTGAACACAAGTACCTTCAACTACATGTAATGCTTTGTTACTGACTTGGCTGAACCTTTGCCAACGCTTTTTGGGCACATTAGCTGACAACTTGGAGTCTGGTTCTTCTGAGGGCAGGTGGTGCTCAGATATCAGTTTGTCAAACGTATCTTTTGATTGGATGTTTGCTGCGATCTCAGTGGTTTTCTTTTTCGAACCATTTCTTTTGCTAGGTCTTTGAGCATGTTTTGACACAGTAGAGGTTAGCTGAATTTCTGGGAACATATTTGTCCCAGACTTCAGTTTCATCTTCTGTTTTGATGCAGTTTTGCCCACTTGACATTTTTGTATATCCACAGTGTTTACTGTGGTCATCTCATCCTTTACATCCAGAATCAGTGATGGCTCTTCTTTAATAAGATCATTTACAGGTAAAGGTTCTATTACCAATGCGGTTCCATCTCGGGTATCATGCACATCCTTGAGCATCATTAATAATGTGCTAAACTTATAGTTTGCATCAGGATGAAATGACAAACGCTGGCCAATGTGATCATTACTTAGAGATTTGAAGGTTATTTCTTTCATGTTCTCCACATCTTCTATCTTTAAGCATAATGATGGAGTATAACTAGAAGATGAATCAGTAGCATGACTCCCTTGTTTGTATTTGGATGAATGAAAGGCAACAGGTGCTTGAGAGATCAAAGAAACGTTATCTTCAGAGTTGACAAAATTTGCATCGTCTTTAAAACTCAAAAGATCCGATGATAGCTGGGTCTGTATGTTACTTTTTGAGTCCTTGTTAAGAACGTAGCTTGCTGTAGTTGGCATCTTCTGTGAAGGGATATGATTGTCTACATCTGTAGTTTCAGGCATTGTAATGTCAGAAGAAGACACACAATTTTCTGTTTTGACCTTTGATGCTGACTCTTGGTTTATCAGTTGTTTCTTCGTCCACTCTGCCTCCTCCATGGCCTTCAGTGCTCTTGTCATCAGACGACTACTTGCTGGAAGGAACTTCACTCTCCTATCGAGAGCTTTCTTGGCTTCATTAGATAGACGTTCAAGTCCAGTGATGTGATTTTCTTTGGGTTTCATGCTTATGGAATCTGGCATCTTAATTTTACAAGATACCTTCCCTAAAGAACAGTTCACAGATTTAATTCCAGCACGAATAAGTCCCCCATTGACCTGCCCTCTCCATGTTTTGCTGAACCAAAGGCCACCCTGGTTCTCGATGTTCTTCTTTACTTCTTGGCCATTTGTAATGGGAAGTTGACTTGAGGTCGAGTTTGATTGATTATCAACAGTGCAGTGCTTTGAAATTTGCTGAGTGCTTTTGGGAAATCTGTGGATCTGTGGTACAGAATCAATGTCAGAGTAGGGACTGTCCAAAGCTTCCATAATCATATCCCTTTCACAATGAATTTCCTCGGATTTTAAATGTGTTGAAGACTTTCTCTGTTTCTTTTTGTTTTCAGACCCCTGATTATGTGGTAAGGTGTTGATGTGCACTTTTTGTGCAACTGTTCCAGTGGTCAGAGGACTAATGTTGGGTAATTCCACTGGCACAGACACTTTGTTTTCTGTGTTATTTGTAGTTCCTTCAGTGATTGTTTTGGTGAAGTCTGAGCAGACAGAGGGGACCCTTGGCTTCTCCAGGAGAAGTGCTTCTGCTTCAACCACACTAGCTCTCCAAGAGTTCAGAAACCGCTTAGATATCTGCAAAGTAACCCAAGAGTAACAATTTCACAAGGGTTTTAAAAAGATGTCACAATATCCATTTAACTGAAAGGACGTTTCAGAAATTACAGAGTGTCTGGAGTCTACGGTTGAATTTAGCCCATATTACTTCACCCTCCAAGTATTTCACTGGTGGTAGAGCCTTTGTTTTATTTTTTTTTGTCTGCTGGTAGACATCATATATGAATGAGATTAATCTACAGCTGAATAGTTTCAGTGTCACCTTTAAAAACATTTTTCATAATATATTAAATATGATTAATTCTCTCCCCAACCATAAGAACAGTTTCGAATTGTAAAAATGTACTGTCCTCTAAGCTAATTATGATGAAAATTCTATCAGTGTAAGATTTTACATGTTCCTCATTTTAAAAGCTAGCACCACAGTTGACTGTAGTATGAAGAGATATCTAAAAATATTTGTAGTGGTTTGATGTTGGGGGTGGTCGGACAGAACCAGAACTTGCCATTATAATCCCAGCAGGCCTGCACACAAGAGAAGAAAGCCCCCAATCCCTTGTAGACTTTTCCTCAAATATAGCTTCTTGTCCCAAAGACGAGCGACCCTTTGAAATTTTGCTTCTAGGCTTAACATCCAATTTTGACTTCAAATTTGTATTTGTTGTATGGTCTTTTGTTGAGCCACACGAGGCTCTTTCCAGTTGAGATCCAGTCTCTGGATTAGTAACTTCCTCGTCCTTTTCATCTTCAAACAGAAATGACTCCAGACTAAAATCAGGGCTGGGTGGGGATGTGCAGCTGTCAGTCGAAGCTGCATCCATTTTGAGACAGACGTGTCAACAACTCAGTCTGGCTACCACGCCCCCATCTGAGTTTCCTTTTGTGTGCACTGTCCCATAAGCCTTGTGGGTCCCTGTCAGGCAGAAGCAGGTACTGATTCCCAATGGTCAGATTGTTAAGGCTACTCTATGGATAAGTGAATAAGCTTTGGCTCCTATACTTCAACCCTTAGACAGATGAGACAGGAAGAGCCAGTATAAAGCCAAGTGGCTCTCTGCTGGATGGGGATGTTTTCCTTGTACTTTCAGGTGGATCAGGCACCTGTGGACAGGTATGGCAATATGTTGCATTACTGAGAGTATGCCCATGTGGTTGAAACACAATAGCACTGCTTCCTACCTAGAAAACAATTTTGTGTTTACAGATGAACATTCACTTCATCTGTGCATTAAAAAAAAACATTTAGAGCACAACAATTCTAAAATGAATGCTGATAACAATACACACCACTAGTCAAAATTTTCACTTGACTGAAAATGTGTTAAAAATGCATTTAGATTTAAAGGATTATGATTAAATGCTTGAAATTAGATCAGCTGACAAATTTGTGCATGCTTATTTGTGAATTCTTTAAAAATTGTAATCAAAATTATACAAATATAAATAGCAAAGAATAGCAGTAATAGTAAATGAAAGCTGCCAACAGGTGCCCAGCATTGTTGTTTGCCTTTAAAAATATATATGAGATATAATGAAATATATTAATTTTATGTTTATATAATTACATATTTTCACTTATTTAATCATTATTATGCTGAAAACGTTGGGCTAAAAGCAGTTCTTTGTCTTGGCTATTCCAAAACATTACATTTATTCTGCTTTAACCTTTCAGTGGTAGACAAATATGTTTAGAGTGGTGGTCTTGCTTCAGCAACACTTCCTTATTCATCTTTAGGGAATTAAAATTCTGGTATAAGCCAGAATTCATGTTTCCAACAATGATGGTAAGAAGGGCAAAGCTACCTAAACCATTATACTGCCACCACTGTGCTACATGGGTGAGATGAGGTTTCCATTATTTAAGTGTTTAGTTTTTGCCAACTGTTCATTAAAACCAAAAAGCTCCATTTTTGACTGTGCACAAAATATTCTTCCATTTGTCTTCTAGTCCATCCACATGGCCTTCGTAAAATTTCAGATGGACAGCAATGTTCTTCTTGGTGCTGCAGTAGCATCTTCCTTGCTGTCCTTCCTGTCTACCTGATAGTGGGCTGACAAACCTTAGCCAATGTCCTGAAGATCTTACCCTGAGGTTCTTTGTGACCACCTTGAATATTAGGCTAGTGACAATGCCCCTGAATTTTCGAGATACCCCTACCGGAGGTAGAACTAAACCCAACAATGTTTTTCCTCATCTCTAAGGTCTCCCATATATGAAATGGATTCTTGGCTAAAAATATTTTACTGCTAAGATTGTTAAATTAACAGATATTGTTATACACCACAAAACCAATTAAGGACTAAAATATAGCCTGTCCGTATGGGAGTTAAGGCATATAAACTAATGCAGATCAATCACACAAGCTCTGAGAGCTTTGAAACTTGACATGTTTGTAGTCAGGAAGTTGATTTAACTACTAGAAAAGACTGGATGTGAATATCTTGATGTATGGAATAAATAGACACATGTAAACACATATCTAAAATAAGCGGACATGCACAAATTTAATATTTATGCAGAATGTTTTCATTTACTTTGTGCTTGCTTTGCCTGGCATTATCATAGAAACACATATGATGGCTTGTTGGAAAGGTGGGGTTGTGCTGAATCCAGCAATACCAAATATGTAAATATATGATAAAAGAGAAGTGTTCTGTCACTCAATGTATGATGTGTCCATAATGAATGAAAATGGAACACTGACATAATTGAGTCCAAACCCATTCATTATCAGTGGTGAGAAGAATGTTGAGAAATTCAAATATAAGAGACATCAAAAAATATTTAATATGGCACCTTGTACTATATGGAAACAAAGATTGAAATCGAAAGATAACACCTTACCATAGCACAAACAGGAGACCAGGAGTTTTAACTTAATGAACTTTTTAATAAAACTATAACTTAACTTCACACAATACAACTTAAATTACTGTCTTAAATAAAACAAATGGCAATCTAACTAAAGAAACAAACACTATTTGGGGAAATGAGCCCTGTCTTCTCAGGCTGTTTAGTTTATTTTCTAGCAGCAACCATTTGGAACATCAACTGCTTTTGGGAACCGTTGGAGAAGGGTCTGGCTGCAGACTTGCACTTGCACTCTCAGACACTGCTTCTGCTAGCAAGGCCACTTGAAGTCTTTATTTTTTATTTTGTTCTATTTATTGATAACTTTTTGTTTGAATTTCCCAACATTTTATAACAGTTGCCATGTGGCAAAGACAAGAAAAAATAAACTAAATTACAATGTCAATTGCAATCGCTACTTGCACTCTCCGCTACCTGTGACTTCACTTGCAATCAACACAAATCGTGCATGTTGCCAATGGAGACGAGACGCTGTGGTTGTGATTAAACGATTAAAACTAATTTAGTACTATAACGTACAGGGTCCTGCAAGAAAAAGAAAAGCACAGACCTTGGCCACAGAACAGCAGAATATGAACGCAATGCACAAAGTCTTTCGTTAAGCGTTTTCCTCCTGTAGAAAAAAACTAACACTTAATATGGCATAATGTATTCAGACACATTAAGTTCAATTAAAAGATCAAATTCGATATATAGTTATTATTCAATGTACTGCAAGTCAAGCAGATGGCTATGAACACAATGTGCAAACTTTGTCCTCCCATACAATAACGCTTAATGTGGCCTAATAACAGACTAAGATGATAAAGACAATTTAGTAGGCCTAGGCTAGCCTATATGTCTTGTTGTTGACTCTAAGTATATACAGACCAGCAAATATGAACGGGCATTATGCATTAAGTGATTTTAAAGGATCAACTCCGTACAGGCAAGCAGACGAGTACAGAACGCAGTGCGTTAAATTGTACATTAAACGTTTTCCTCCTATAGAAAATCATTATAAATAAAACACATAATGTAGGTTAATGGACAAAGACAGTGATATAAACAAGTTGTAGACAGTTTATTCTATATGGAAAAATGCTTAATGTGAAACTTTACGTGTTTCGTTTATTCTGGGCTCACATGCTTGCCTGTACATATTAGTTATGTATTTTAATAAAGTAGAGAAGCATGAGTTTGGCCTTTCTCATCTATGTCCATTATGCCACATTTTGCGGTATGTGAGGAAAATACTATATACATATTCCTTATATTAATGAACTGTACATTTAATTTGATATTTTAATAGCATCTTAATATATTAAGCCATGTTAAGTGTTTTTTTTTTTCTATGCTTAGCTAGAGACTTTATGCAAATGTTCATATTCTGGTGTTCTGGCCATGGATTTGCCGATCTTGTCTTTTTCTTGCAGGACCCTGTACGTTATAGTACTAAATTAGTTTTAATAATTTAATCACCACCACAGCGTCTTGTCTCCATTGGCAACATGCACGATTTGTGTTGATTGCAAGTGATGTCACAGGTAGCGGAGAGTTCAAGTAGCAATTGCAAGTGACATTGTAATTTAGTTTCTTTTTTCTTGTCTTCACAACCTGGCTTTATAAAATGTTGGGAAATTCAAACGAAAAGTAATAAAAAAAATAAACAAAATAAAAAATAAAGACTGCAAGTGATGTCACTAGCGGAAGTACAAATGTCTGAGTGTGCAAGTCTGAGAGTGCAAGTGAAAGCCTGCAGCCAGACCCTCTTGAAACATTTAGGGGTCAACCCCCCATGATGTTACAACTGCAACACACCACTCATCCACATTGTCACCAGTGACAAAGTGGGTCATATTTGGACAGTCAGGGCAAGAGCAAAACCCTGTGCAGGTCAAGCCCACAGAAAGACACTGGCATTTGGTGGCATTGGTGCAGTTTCCATCTTTACAGTAGAGGTGGGTGAGGTCTCTAACTCCTTTAGGTGCTGGTGCCTTCTGGAACATCACAGATTAAATGCAGCCACCTTCTCTGAGCCTCCATCCTCTACCAACTGGGTTCCAGAGAAGAGGTTTGGCCAGGTGGCTGTGACGCCACACTACTGTTTGGTACACAGCTCTCAGCACATGTTGCTGGAAGCCATCTTCTGTTGGGGGTAGATTTGCTGCTGACACCTCAGCTCATCCAGGTTGGTGCTAGGATGCCCATCTTGGTGCCTCTTCTTTGTCTTTCAAGATCTTTGATTGAGTGTTGGTGGTAATATCTATCAAAAACTATAACGACACAGCTGTGACCTTCCTTTCCCATTAAAATTGCGATCTTTTTCCAGACACACTCACCCAGGTCATTGAACGTTTGAAAGGCTGAATCATTGAGCATTTGAAGAATATCCATGCCATCAATGATATATGCTGATGGTTCTTTTACACTTGGCAGCTGCTGTTGTCTTCTTTATGCTTCCATCATCAAAAAACAAAGAGGGTGGGACAAAATCATGTTTAATCTGAAATACGAGATTTTTATAATATAATACAATATTTGAAAAATGCTGAAAAGTGGGCAGAGCACAGCGGAGATAGAGGGGACAAACCAAGGGCAAGGCTGAGCCGGTGGGGCGTGAACCTGAGACCCTCAGTGACAGATTAATTGACAGCTGCTGTTAGAGTCGCTAAAATGGAGAGTGACTCTAGTGACGCAAGTAGTTTTGCTACAGAGCGTTCATTTGAAGTAGAGGACTTTTCTCCCCCACCTTCACCTGAAGTGGAGGATGTCGAGGTGTCTGAGGACACAGGGCCAGGGCCTGAGCCATATCAATTCAAGCCACTGGCTCAAACTGCGGTCTTAACTCCCGGATTCTGATAGGCATCCGATGATGCTAGCGAAGCAGCCGTGCAAGAGAGAATGGGCCAGTCTCCGAGTAAGGCACTGCGTCGCTTTTCAGCGTGAGCTGTGTGGAGCATTACAGCTGTGTGGAGCATTACCGAAGCATTACAGCTATGGATTTTTAACAAAACAAGCCTACTCAAATGTATCTAACCTAACGATTTTCATTCGTTATTGTAAGAAATGAAAAAGAGTTATGCAAAGATAGGCTTACTTGGCGCCAGTAGACAGACCTTTTTTCTCCCATAAATAAAACCTGTTAGCCTACTTGGGGCATTTTACATGCACAGTGCCAACTTTGAGTCAGTAAAATAATAATAAAAACAATAATTTAATGCTGGTATCCAAAACATTTAATTCAATACAAGTAGAATTAGAAATTAGATACATTTTAAAACTTCAATGCACATGTATAATAAGCCTAGTAATAATAACCCTAGTACTATCGATCATAACATACTTCTACAGAGACTGGAAAACTGGGTTGGGCTTTCTGGGATGGTACTCAAATGGTTCAGGTCATACTTAGAAGGGAGAGGCTATTATGTGAGTCTATTAGAGCATAAGTCTAAGTGGACGTCCATGACATGTGGAGTGCCACAAGGGTCAATTCTTGCACCGCTCTTGTTTAGCCTGTGTATGCTTCCACTAAGTCAAATAATGAGAAAGAACCAAATTGCCTATCACAGATATGCTGATGATACCCAGATTTACCTAGCCATATCTCCAAATTACTACAGCCCAATAGGAGGATCTTTGATGACATCTTTGTACGCATACGCGAGTGGTTGTGTGGCAACAAAACAAACAGTATGGCAGGCTGTAAAGACGCAACGAGCACTTTCAAGTGAGTTAAGGCCCGTTCACACCAAGCACGATAACTATAAAGATAACTATAAAGATAACGATATTAGCGTCCACACCAGCGAACGATATTGTCTGTGTATTTGAAGCGGACGCGGCACGTCTGCTGCTTTAAATTCTCGAGCTCATTACAGCAGGATTGATTCTGATTGGTTGGCAATGTTTTATCGTTCATCAGGTGGAAAAATCGTTCTGAAAGTGATTCCAACGATATCGTTTCTTTATCGTTATAGTTATGGTGTGGACTCTGCTATTCTTTAATATTGAGAACGATTTTTAGAACTATATCTTTATCGTTATCTTTATAGTTATCGTGCTTGGTGTGAACGGGCCTTTAGCGGGCAAAATCCTCAATATATAAGCACTTTAACATCTGAAGACCGGAGGAGGTTTGGAGAGAAGCTCAAAATTTGTATTGGTGACAAAATCGAAGCTATTCAAAGCCCATATGAGATCTGGGATGACAAAAAACGTTGGTCCGACTCGCCCGTGTCTTGGCCACGAATCTGCTGGGGAGACATTTATTCTTATTTAATAGAAACCCCTGGACCCTTTACTCATGAGAGATTAAAAGCTTTCAAAAGTCTGAAGGCCTATAATTATTTTGTTTCTTGAACAGTTGGGCCAGTCTTTTCTGACAAGCAGAAAGCAGTGATCGTGCTAAAAGCAGAGGTTAGACCTGGCCAAGCAGAGTCACAGCATGATTTGCATCTCCCGTGGGTGTTCGACAAAGAGAACGGCGAAATAATCACTGCTCACTGCGACTGCAAATCCGGGTAAGTCTTCATTGATCAGTGTTCTTATTTACTTATTTATTTACTGAAAATGTAGTGACTGTTGTACCAATTCAATTGTTTTCAGTGTGAGACTTTCAATGGCGTCTGTACTAATGGTGAAAAATTGTATATCACAGCTTACACATTTCTCCTTCTTTCAAATCCAGTCTTGGAGAAACATGCAGTCGTGTAGCAGCTTTAATGTTTAAAGTAGAAGCAGCTGTCAGGATAGGACTTACAAATGCTGCATGTACTAGTGAGGCTTGCAGCAAAGCACAGCTACAGAATGATGTGAGGAACATAGTCTGGGTGCTGTGGATTGCGGTTTGGGACACCTGAATCAGAAAGCAAAAACATATGACTCGGTTGATTTGACTCAGTTTTATTTATTTTTATTCAATCTTCTATAAATACATAGTCACTAAGACTTACCATGAACAAAATGTGCCTCACAAACTCGTTCAGAAGCTGCAGGCTTTCTTCGGGACGTCCAGGTTCAATCGCCTAATTGCACGCAACCATTTCTTTCATTTTTCGCTATCCTTTTCGGAGGGAATTCGAAAAAACTTTTTATCAGGCCCCCAACTAACCGTACAATCGACCACACAGCAAGAGTGAACCATCCTCTTCTCTAAATCCTCCTCTAAACGTGCAAAACAATCAAATTACAGGTATCTAGCGGTGTTTCCTGCCACATGATTCCCATGATGCAACGCGACAAACATAAACAATGACGTCACAAAAGATCCGCCTATTGACTCCCTCTGCCAATGCATTGATAAAATTAATAGTTGGATGTGCCAGAGCTTTCTTCAGCTAAACAAGGAAAAAACTGAAGTCATTGCATTTGGAAACAAACATGAAGTGTTCAAGGTGAATGCATACCTTGACTCTAGGGGTCAAACAACTAAAAATCATGTCAGGAATCTTGGTGTGATTCTGGAGACCGGTCTGAGTTTCAGTAGTCATGTCAAAGCAGTAGCTAAATCAGCATACTATCATCTCAAAAACATTGCAAGAATTAGAGGTTTTGTTTCCAGCCAAGACATGGAGAAACTTGTTCATGCCTTTATCACCAGCAGGGTGGACTATTGTAATGGGCTCCTCACTGGCCTTCCCAAAAAGACCATTAGACAGCTGCAGCTCATCGAGAACGCTGCTGCCAGGATTCTGACTAGAACCAGAAAATCTGAGCATATCACACCAGTCCTCAGGTCCTTACACTGGCTTCCAGTTAAATATAGGATTGATTTTAAAGTACTTTTACTCGTATATAAGTCACTAAATGGCCTAGGACTGAAATATATTGCAGATATGTTCACTGAATATAAACCTAACAGAGCACTCAGATCACTAGGATCAAGTCAGTTAGAAATACCAAGGGTTCACACAAAACAAGGGGAGTCCTCCTTTAGTTACTATGCTGCCTGCAGTTGGAATCAGCTTCCAGAAGAGATCAGATGTGCTAAAACACTAGTCACATTTAAATCCAGACTCAAAACTCATCTGTTTAGCTGTGCATTTATTAAATGAGCACTGTGCAATGTCCGAACTGATTGCACTATATTTTCACTTTTTTTTTTATGTAAAATCATTTTCTAACTGTTTTTAAATTCATTTTAGTTAAGTAGTTTTTTTCATAATTTTAAAAGTTTTAAAATTGCTTGTCTTTATTTTTATTATTTTTCTTCATGATTATTTTACTTTATTTTATGTAAAGCACTTTGAATTACCATTGTGTATGAAATGTGCTATATAAATAAACTTGCCTTGCCTAGTAATAAGTAGACATTTAAAATACATCAATAACTGATATCATAGTTTAAAATAGATAAAATCTGAGTTAAGGCTTGCTTTATGTGTTGCTCGATGAGGATTTCTCAATCGTTGCGACTTTAAATCCTGAGGACACAAAATGCCGTGGAACCTCCTGCCGTGGAGTGAAGAAGAGGTGGCGTTACGAGGATTCTCAGACAGTTGAAGTGTCCAATGGAGTTAAGAGATTTGCTCTCAATCTATTTTCAACACTTTAGATTGTTTACCACGTGGGGTTTGACCAATAGCATTGAATTGTGAAAAAATATGAAATAGACAAAATTTGGACATGCGAGGATTCTGCCTGTCAGTGACGATATTTTAATAAAGGTGTTCCATTCCAATGTTAACCTGATTCAATTGGATCTGTGGTTCATATGAATTGTATAGTATACTGTGCCTTATGAAATGTATTATTAGTAAATGTATCATAAATATAGATCAGCACTTAATGTAAGTTACTTTGCAGTAACCATGAATTTGTCAACATTCTTCTCACCACTGATAATGTGATTTGGACTTGAGGCTATTCTGTCCAGTGTTCTTTCATTTTGGCCACCTCATACATTGAGTGACAGAACTCTTTTATTATATATTTACATATTAATAATTTAAGTTGTGTTGTGTGAAGTTAAGTTATAGTTTTATTAAAAAGTTCAAACTCCTGGTCTCCTGTTTGTGCTATGGTAAGGTGTTATCTTTCGATTTCCATATAGTACAAGGTGCCATATTAAATATTTTTTGATGTCTCTTATATTTGAATTTCTCAACATTCTTCTCACCACTGATAATGAATGGGTTTGGACTCAATTATGTCAGTGTTCCATTTTCATTCATTTTGGACACATCATACATTGAGTGACAGAACACTTTTCTTTTATCATATATTTACATATTTGGTATTGCTGGATTCAGCACAACCCCACCTTTCCAACAAGCCATCATATGTGTTTCTATGATAATGCCAGGCAAAGCAAGCACAAAGTAAATGAAAACATTCTGCATAGATATTAAATTTGTGCATGTCCGCTTATTTTAGATATGTGTTTACATGTGTCTATTTATTCCATACATCAAGATATTCACATCCAGTCTTTTCTAGTAGTTAAATCAACTTCCTGACTACAAACATGTCAAGTTTCAAAGCTCTCAGAGCTTGTGTGATTGATCTGCATTAGTTTATATGCCTTAACTCCCATACGGACAGGCTATATTTTAGTCCTTTATTGGTTTTGTGGTGTATAACAATATCTGTTAATTTAACAATCTTGGCAGTAAAATATTTTTAGCCAAGAATCCATTTCATATATGGGAGACCTTAGAGATGAAGAAAAACATTGTTGGGTTTAGTTCTACCTCCGGTAGGGGTATCTCGAAAACTAAAGCACTTTTTGACCATTTGTCACTAGCCTATATCTATATGTCCTGCTTTTGGAGAGATTTTTGTAATTGACCATTTCTTGGTAGATTAAGAGAGTACACTTAAAAAAAAAAAAACAGAGCAATAAATATATAATAACGTACTGCACTATTTCTAGTAGGGGCAGTATAGTAAGCCATTTCGAACATATTCCATAACGCAAAAACACATATATGACAGAGCAAAGACTTAACTCTGACTGACACAATTTACATGAAGAAGTACAACATGACGAGATACAGTAATTACATGCATGTAAAACTGGCAGAGCGCTGGGTTCATTGTCAAACGTTCTAATCTCATTAATGTTTATATGAAATTATATGGTTAATACCACTCTACCAGACAATCATTAGCATGAGTTCACAGAGTTACTTCGGTCTTCTACTTTAGTATTTCGTTATTTTAAAACATTAATTTTAAAACAAAACAAATGTTATGCCTAAGAAAACGCCGATGAAATCTTACCATTTACATGTTGGCCAATGTCACTGTTATTTTAAACTCTTCATTTGTGCGCGTGAAATGACACTTTTTTCCAAATTGTGAAAGTGGATCAAGAAAATCCCAGCCGCAGCTGCAGCAGTAGGCCAGAGAACCCGAGAACACTACTGTATCATCACTCTGCACCTTCAAAATAAAAACACATCAAACTCATGCATTACAACATTCACACAGCGAGGAACCTTTCCAGTTCGCGATGTCTGAGTCACAACGTACCTCTTGTGTTACGATACGGACGTTGTACTTTTCTTTTTCAATGATTATGGTTTCCTTGCTGTCGACCTGCCCCTGGTTCTGTTTCAAGCCCGTGACTGTATGTCTATGAACAGCAGCCAATCGGCACGGCAACCCAACCCCCTGTGTGAGGAGCTCTCCTCAACTCCTGTGCTTCACTTTATCAAAATATAATTATATATTTAATTAAAACGCTCAAATGTACGTTTAATCTAACATTTGGCGTTTTATTAATCCTACTCAATTGCAAAGCAACTATGCTCTTGTAACGAGCTGACATTTCTAACCTTAAGTATTTTCCTTTATACTCCTCTTCTGAAATTAGCATTTAACCCAAACCTGGAAACACTGGGAAACGTATGAAAATTACGCGATTTTATTTAGTTAAGCTCTTGCTCATTCAAGATGGAGTCTGCCGTGTGCTGGCACAGGCCACAAAGTGTTACATTTCGATTTGGAGTCGGGCTTTATAACGTTACATTCAAGAAGTTGTGACTCGTCTTTCAAAGACATTTTTACATTAGAATTGATCGCGTGAAGACATACACGTGCGTTCAGCAGTGCTGCGCAATAAACTATGGCTTAGTGGTATTTGTATACTAAAATGATTTTGTGTAACAGACAAGTCATACAGAAATACCATGAGAAACGCAGCACAAAGCACTTCTCCGTTTCATTCGATCACATCTCAAGTATATGAAAATTAAACTGGAACTGTGTTGATCCTTATGTTATCTGGACGTCTAAACGTAAACAGCGCTCTATCATTTGTTTATTTACGTTATTTGTTTTCTAAGGAGAGGGAAAATGGAGGAGTAGCTAGCCTACGACATCATCTCGACGATTGTGGCCGAGTTTTATGAATGTGACACTGGAGCGCTTTAGTGCAACGAGCAAACAGATTTAGATACCGTTTCAATACGTGACAGCGAAACACGACTGGTGCTTAACGCTATGTCTGTTCCAAATCCTGCATCTGCATCACTCAAAACCTTTACTTTAGATAGTCCCGTGAGGTTTGTTATAATGGAGTGCGTGTTTGAGGTTTGAGAACCGTTATCATGTCGACTAACGACGTCCATAAAGGTGTTCCTCGCTAGCACCCTCAAAAGCAGATTTGCGAAAGATGTCACAATTAGTGTGGAGCTGAGGGAGAAAGTGTTTGAGCGCTGTCTGTGGGCCTGCTGCTTTCGCCTCGCCTGAACAGCGCCGCACCTGACAGAAAATACACCCGAGCTCCAGTAAAGTTTCCCAACCTCATTTATAATCTATACATATTTCTCAGTCGGATATGGCAGGCTGTACATTTAGCCTAATTCAACCCATCTGAAATATTGCACACTGACTGAAATTAAAGATTAGCCTACTGTTTGATATTAATAATTTGGCTATTCTGATTTTTTTTTTCTTGTTGTGTTGAAATTTGAACAACATGAAATATAATTAAAATTAAAACTTTATGAATTATAACAATAAGAAAATAAACGAATAAAGTTGGTCTAAAAAATTATTAATTAGCCTAAATATTGATAAATTAACAATTTGTATAAAAATAAATGTTAAAGAACTTTGGGACACAGTTTCAGTAAAAGATATGCTATCTTTTTTTTTGCATTTTATGTCACTTTGGGATTTCATATCTATATTGTAGCTCTTACACTGCAATTAAAAATAAACAATAGGCCTATACATCTTAAACGTGCACTTTTTTTTGAGTATTTCACAAATACTCTCTAATTTATTTTGTGTCTGGAACTGCAAATAAACCTCAATAACAGCACTACACATGCAGTTTAGTTAAGAATTGCCTGGAGCTCCATTGTACCCTGTCATATTAAACACTGTGTGTTATATATATATATATATATATATATATATATATATATATATATATATATATATATATATATATGAAGAGTTCAGATGCAAAAGCCTCTAAATGCCATCTGAAATTTTCATCTAAAATTGGGATTTTTATCAGGCTCCTATATTTTTGTTGAGTTATTTCACTTTAATAGTCTGGCAAAGGACCTGCACATTGCCATTAAAGTAAAATCACTCAACCTAAGCATAGGAGCTTGATAAAAATCCTAATTTTAGATGAAAATTTCAGATGGCATTTAGAGGCTTTTGCATCTGAACTCTTCATATATATATACAATTTATTTATATTTTCTTGCATGTAATGTGCTTGGCTCCGCAATTAACACCATGCTTTTAGTATTTCTTAAGCCTTAAAATGCACACTATTCTTTCTTACGCCCCCTATTGGTGAGCAACTTTTGTCTTGACCTATTACCCTTCAAGAATCGTTCACTGGAGCATTTGTTTTTGCTGATTATATTGCACGACTTTTGTTTATTTTGTATTTATATATTTACTTTTGTAGGCATTTAGTGTAGGAACAAAATCAATCAGAACCTGGATATTTCACTTTGACAAAATGCATTTAAATCTGATAAACACAACAAAAAGTTAATCCAGTAACTGATATTATTAAGAAATCTGTATATCATTAGGTTAATTATAAGAAAACAGAAGTTTTAAACAAAGTGACTTATATGTAAGTGCTATATTTTAATTGAAACCTTACTTAAAAATCTTTACAAACTATCAAATGTAGTAATAAATTCTACTGACAGGGGGCAGTACAATCCAGCAAAATATTTGAGGAGCCCATTGCCCTGGCCCCTGACGCAAATAGAGCTCTTAATAGGAATTTGCATTCGCTCATGGATGTCCATGAGGTCTATGCAATTTATATGTTACATATTTTACTATTTATGATTTCCCACATCATTGCATCCTCTTGCAGTGTCTGTAGTCCAGTGGACTACTTCCCCACAGTATATGTGGCATTGTTATCAAAAATGTTGGGTGGCATTTAGGAGAGGGCCATGGAGTCTCCTCTCATGCTGATGAAAAGGGGCTATCCTACATGTTACACCAGTAAAGAGCAGCTCATCTGGTGAAGGTGTCTGGTTGTCACCGTCTCTCAAAGATAGTTCCGGAGGCCCGCATGTATGAGTCTGTGTGTAGAAGCCTTTTCCTGTTGTTTGAGATTCCACTCTCCACCCCCGTTGTTTTCCTCCTTGACCTCTGACCCTCACCATCCCAGCTGACAGCTGTCTTCATTTGTGACAGCTCTCTCCTGCTTTCTATCTGTCTAACACTCTCACTGCTTCCCTCCTTTTCCACATCCTCTATTACTCAACTTTTTAAACATCACAGTTTCTTGAATGATAGCACAAATTGGCATGAATGGTTGAGAAACAAAACTAAATGACTCACTCAAAGTTTTATTGTACATCCTGTATAAACAAAGACTGTAGATTAACAGCACAAAAGCTAACAGAATCTTAATGCACAGCAAACTGTTCACTTCTGGACAGAAGGATGTAAACGCCACAACTCTGATTTTAAACCAAAAACGACAGTTAAAAATACATTTCAAGTTTAGACCTGTAATTTGACTTCATATGAATGAGGAAATTATATTTTGCATGCTACACTCGAGCCAACTGACTGTAACGAATGACATGTTAAGCTCAACTTGAGTAGGGTTACCTCCTGTCTTGTGTTTGGTTATGATTCAGAGCAGGTTTCAAACTGTTGCCTTGTGTGGAATCACATGAAGGCAAATAGTCATTCTCTCCACTAGATGGAGTCAATCACTCTTTCATAGATGAGGTGCAGGCTACTGTACAAAGATCATTCTGCAGTGAATACTTCCTGTTATTTATAAGCTTTCAAACACATATCCATTTTTATCTATAGAATTTGTTTAATTTTCTTACACGAACTTTGCTTGGCTAAATATTCAAATTTAAATTCAAATTTAAATTAAAACCATTCAGGAAATTTTGGGCGGATGGCAACAGTTGCCAAAGTAAGATTGGTCAGAAATATTTAAAGAGGTATAGCAAAATCTTTTTTTTTCTCTCTTTTTTTTGTAACAAAATCTCAATTTTGATTAGTTTATGTTAGACCATATTGTTCATACCGTTCACTGATTCAACACTTAGCATAGAGTTGATTCAAATGTAAGCCACAAAGAAATAAAAACATAACTGTTCTTGAGTGCTCACACTAGAGTACCCTTCTGTTCTCATCGCTCAAGCACTTGTCCACCAATAAAATGGGCCTGTAATGCCAAACAAGACACAAAACCACACAACTGTCTTGATGAACCAACTCCTGCTTCCTGTAATGGGGGACCATTAATTTTTTTTAATTTCAATTACCCCTACTCTGTGCTATCCAGAGCCTCTGTCTTTCATTATGGACACTGACTTGCGCACATGCACACACATAAAAATGTGGTGAAAAGAAGAGGAAGTCTTGAGGACTTTCAAAGCACCATTGGCGGGGAAAGCCTCTTGTGCCCGGAGAATGGAAGCAAGATGAATAACACGCACAGGGAAGCAGCCGCCTTACACAAAGTGAACTGGAGTAGTCCATTCTAGTTGGGCGAGAGGGTCGACTTCTTCAGGGAGCATGAGGTGCAGGGGGAACCCGGGGGTCCTCAGGAGCCCAGGACCTGCTCTTAATGAGAAATTCCTGGGGATTTGGAAGGGAGCAGAGGTCTTCATTTTCTCACTGCGCCCACAGGCTCCTGAAAATGGGAGGTGTGGGCTTCTTTTGAGTATCTGTGGGGTGAAGGAGGGGTGCGCTATTGAGATGAGGATGGGTTGGGGGTGGAGGTATGTGGTGAGATTATGTATATGAGCTTGGGGCTAATATGCAGACCGCCACCTCTCATAGCATTGGGGGACCAGGGCTTTTTGATATCCCTCTGAGAGCTAATTCTCAGAGTGTCTAATTAAAAGAATAAGCAGGAAAGATGAGGAACCTCATTTGCAGCTGGGCTGCCAGGAGCTCTACTAAGAGGCCCCCGGGACTCCTCACTTACTTACCATACAGTGCTGAGGGCATCTTGGCCTGAGCTCTGAATCGGAGGGGCTGGACATTGTGTGAGGACAACTGCGGAGCTCCTGCTTGGACAAAGTACAAACAAACCCCATTGGGTGGCTGACGGCTGTTCAAGGCTGGGGATGGCGTCCCCCTTTGGGACTCTGGGCCTGAAGGGCCTCTGCATGTGGGAAGCCAAGCAGTTAGAGCCAACGTACAAAGCCCAACATGGGGCATGCCACAAAAATTAGCTGGAGACTCGTGGCTTTGGTGATTCACACCTTTACAGAAATCTCTTCATAGAGTGTATTTGCAGATTTTTGTAGAATTTAGCACTGTAGGGGGTGAAAAATGCAGGGCTAATGTAATGACTATTTGTAGCATTTTGAGATGCAAAACCACTTATAAAAAACTTTATTCTTTATGTACAGTTTGGGCTGTTTTTCAACATTCATGTCTTAGTCCCTGTATTTTAGCAAAACTGATAGCTCTGAGAAAAGGTCCAGGAAAACCAGAGATTAGATGTTCTCAGACTTGGTCCTCTTTTAGCTTTTTATGCAGATGAAGGGTATCTGAAGCATCCATCTTTGAGTTTGTGTGTGCGTCAAGGATAGGCTTATAATTTAGAATCCCTAATTTAAAAGGATAGTGAAAATCCTGCCATTATTTTCTCACCCTCATGTCCTTCCAAACTCATAGGACTTTCTTTCTTCTGAAGAACATAGAAGATATTTTAAAGAATGTTCTGTCCATGTTATTAGTTAATGTGACCTACTTTCAAGCTCCAAAATCTACATGAAGTAAGTGTGAACCACCAGCTGTATTGTGTCTTCTGAACTGATATATTCACTTTCTGTGATAAACAGATTGATGTCCAAAATTGCAACATGAACCTCAAACATCATAAAATATGAGAACCAAAGAGGTTTGATGTTAGGTTTGAAACAAGCATACACAGACCCATGTGATGCTGATCAATGTTCAGATTTGATTGGAACTTGAAGGTTTTGGACCGCATTGACTTTGACTGTATGGACCAAACAACTGAAACACTCTTTAAAACATCAGCTTTTTTTTGTTTCTCAGAAAAAAGAAAACCATATGAGTTTGGAATATGGTTTAACTTAAGGAATATGGCAACTTTACACATTTGATTCATTCATATATTTTTTGAGTTTCAGTGTCGATGAATTGATCCTGTAATACTCAACATGGCCGAGCAAGGCTGATGAGAAAGCTAACCAGAACAAGTCAGTGGAAATGTGTAACGACAGATAAAAGAGGAGGAAGCAATTGCAGGCAATCAGATGTTGTTTATTGATAAGGAGTGTCCAGAGTGTTGGCAATGGCAAGGAAGGTCTACGGTGGCGTGCGAAGAGCGGGATGGTGAAGTCAGCGGTGCAGGTGAAGGTGGTCAATGGTTAGAACCAGGAACAGACCGGAACACTGACACGCGGACGACAACACGAATCCAACCAGCACACAAACACGGAAGACGGTAATCCAGTTAGTATGTGGAGACATAAGAGAGGATCTGACAACAGAGAGAGAGCGAGGTGAGTATAAGTAGCAGAGGTATGATGACGATCAGCTGGAGCGAGACAATCAACACCCAGGTGATGACAATCAACTAAACGAACACATGGAGACAACGTAAGTACAAAAACAATAACAAAACATGACACGGAGGAAACACTGGATTTCCTACCGTGACAGTACCCTCTCCCCTAGGACGTCACCTGACGTTCCCAGCCTGCTTTACCTGTAGATTGTAATCATCTATAAGGTGGTGATCCAATATGTCCCGAGCAGGAACCCAACTCCTCTCCTCCGGACCGTAACCTTCCCAATCCACCAAGTACTGAAAACCGCGTCCCCTCCGTCTAGAGTCCAGAATACGATTAACCAAATAGGTGGTTTCCCCATTAACGAGACGAGGCGGGGGGGGAACCGGAGCAGGCGGATTAAGACGGGAAGAAATCACCGATTTAATTTTGGAGACGTGGAACACGGGATGAATCCTCCTGTACGCCGGAGGAAGGCTAAGACGCACGGTAACCGGATTAAAAATCTTGGTAATAGAAAACGGGCCAATAAATTTGGGAGCAAGTTTGTTAGAAACGGACCGCATAGGAATGTTCTGGGTAGAAAGCCACACTCTTTGACCGACGACGTAACGGGGAGGCTTCGACCGGTGGCGATCGGCCTTAGCCTTGGTGCGCGACCTAGCCTGGAGCAGAGCTCTGCGAGCTCTGGTCCAGGTGCGGTGACACCTCTGGACTAATGCGTGTGCGGAGGGGACCGAAACCTCGGATTCCGTACTAACAAAATTAGGTGGTTGGTACCCTAAACTACACTTAAATGGAGACATGCCCGTAGATGACACTGGTAAAGAATTGTGTGCGTACTCCACAACTGAGAGTTGCTGACACCAGGACGAAGGATTATTGGAAACCAAACATCGCAAAACCCTCTCGACATCCTGATTGGCTCGTTCGGTTTGACCATTGCTCTGGGGATGGAACCCGGAAGAAAGACTAACAGTCGCTCCTAACAATTTACAAAATTCTCGCCAAAATTTGGACACAAATTGGGGACCCCTGTCAGAAACCACGTCTGTCGGGAGGCCATGTATGCGGAAGACGTGGTCAATGACAGCTACCGCTGTTTCCTTGGCTGAAGGTAATTTGGGCAAGGGAATAAAATGAGTCGCCTTCGAGAACCGGTCCACTACGGTTAAAATCACCGTATTGCCTTTAGAGGGCGGGAGGGCGGTGATAAAATCTAGCGAAATGTGGGACCAGGGTCTTGAAGGGACAGACAGCGGTAAGAGTAACCCATCTGGAGGTCGATTGGAAGTCTTACCAATAGCGCAAACTGAACAAGCCAAGACGAAATCGTGGACGTCACGAGCCATACCAGGCCACCAAAATCGTTGCTTGACCAGAAATCTAGTTCTACTAACCCCTGGGTGACAAGCAACACTGGAACAATGACCCCACTGGAGAACGTCTGACCGTAACCTCTCCGGCACAAACAATCGGTTCGGTGGGCAACGAGCCGGGGGCGTTACCCCTTCTAAGGCGGTCAACACCTTCGATTCGACCTCCCATCTGAGCGCGGAGATAATGATGGTCCCCGGTAAAATGGGCTCGGGAGTAGCAGTACGATCGGAACGCTCAAAAAGACGGGATAAAGCATCGGGTTTGATGTTTTTGGAACCCGGCCGGTAAGAAAGTGTAAAATCGAAACGACCGAAAAACAATGCCCACCGAGCCTGCCTGGAGTTAAGTCTTTTGGCGGTTCTAATGTATTCGAGATTCTTATGGTCCGTCCATACAATGAAAGGTACACCCGACCCTTCAAGCCAGTGACGCCATTCTTCCAGTGCAAGTTTGACTGCCAACAACTCTCGATTGCCAATGTCATAATTAACTTCTGCAGGAGATAAACGGTGAGAATAATACGCGCACGGATGCACCTTTCCGTCTGAGGATGCGCGTTGGGATAACACTGCTCCTACCCCCACCTCTGACGCGTCGACCTCCACTATGAATTGACGTGAGCGATCAGGGGTGACGAGAATGGGAGCTGAAACAAAGCAGCTTTTCAGTTTGGCAAACGCAGCCTCAGCTGCGTCTGACCACCTGAACGTCAAACTAGGGGAGGTCAAGGCGGTCAGAGGAGCGGCTAGTTGGCTGAAATTGCGAATGAAACGCCGGTAAAAATTGGCGAACCCCAGAAATCTCTGCAGGGCCTTGCGAGACTCTGGGGATGGCCAATTTACCACAGCCTTAACCTTCTCAGGATCCATGCGAACACCCTCAGTCGAAATGATGTGTCCTAGAAAAGAAACAGACTGTGCATGAAAAACGCATTTCTCCGCCTTGACAAACAATCCATTCTCTAGCAACCGCAGAAGCACTCGTCGTACGTGTTGCACGTGTTCCTGGAGAGACGAAGAAAAGATCAATATGTCATCCAGGTAAACATATATGAACAGATCGACCATGTCTCGCAACACGTCATTAACGAGTGCTTGAAAGACTGCCGGCGAGTTGGTTAGCCCGAACGGCATAACGCAGTACTCAAAATGGCCTCTAGGGGTGTTAAAGGCAGTCTTCCACTCATCCCCCTCCCTGATGCGGACCAAATGATAAGCATTACGTAAGTCCAATTTAGTGAAAACGGACGCTCCCTGCAACCTCTCAAAAGCTGAAGACATAAGCGGCAAAGGATAGGTATTCTTTACCGTTATGTTGTTCAGCCCTCGGTAGTCAATGCAAGGTCGCAAGGATCCGTCCTTCTTTCCCACAAAAAAGAACCCCGCCCCCGCTGGAGAAGAGGAAGGGCGGATAAACCCCGTTGCTAGAGAACTGGATATATATTTCTCCATGGCCGCCGTCTCTGGAACAGACAAAGAATATAACTTGCCCTTAGGCGGAGAAGTACCTGGCAATAACTCTATCGCACAGTCATAGGGACGATGAGGAGGAAGAGAATCAGCACGAGACTTACTGAACACCTCCTTCAGGTCGTGGTACTCCGCGGGCACGCTAGCCAAATCCACTGCTTCCCCCTGAAACACAGACTCAGAAACATTAACACCAGCAGACAAAAGACAAGACAAATGACATTCCTCGCTCCAGCTAACCACAGATCCAAGGCGCCAATTGATGCTGGGGTTGTGTTTCTGAAGCCAGGTGTGACCGAGAACGATGGGGGATGAAGGTGAGTCCGTAATGTAGAATGATATCTCCTCAGTATGATTGCCAGATGTGGTGAGGGAAACAGGTAAGGTGGTCTGAGTGATGACTGGTAGTCTGTGTCCATTGAGAGCACAGGGTGCAATGGGGTGTTTGAGGGAGGTGAGAGGAATGTTAAGCTTACTAGCGAACTGGAAGTCCATGAAATTACCCTCTGCCCCAGAATCCAACAAGGCGTGATGCTCGAGTGCGTGGGTGGACCACCGTAGACTCACCGGAAGGAGTGTCGATGTAGAAGAGGTCTTTCTGGCAGAGATCCCACCCGATAGTAGCCTCCGTCTTACTATCGGGCTTGGTCTTTTACCGGACAACGCTGGATGTGATGTTCTTGACTGCCGCAGTATAAACATAGTCCCAGGGATCTCCGCCTGATCCTCTCCTCCCGGGAGAGCCGAGCTCGCCCCACCTGCATGGGTTCAAGATCTCCCGGTGGGCTGACCGCAACATCTGAGCGCTGATACTGAGCCTCCGGTCTGTTCGTGAGAACTGCTCTCCCCCTCCGTCTGGTGGCTTGATCGAGTCGATTCTCCACTCTGATGGTTAGGTCAATCAGACTGTTGAGAGAAGTGGGGAGCTCGACGGCGCGGATCTCCTGTTGGATGCGGTCAGCCAACCCATGCAGGAAGTGATCCCACTGCGCCTCCTCGTTCCACTTACACTCCGCCGCCAGGGTGCGGAACTCAATCGAATAATCAGAAACGGACCTTTCCCCCTGACGTAGGTCCGTGAGAAGCCAAGCCGCTTCCCTCCCGGCGGCGGAGCGGTCGAAGACCCGTCTCATCTCTTCCGAAAGTGCGTGGAACGAGGCACAGCAGCTGTCTTGGTTCTCCCACACCGCCGTCCCCCAGAGGGCAGCCCTTCCCGTAAGTAGAGATAAGACGAATGCCACCTTCATTTCCTCGGTGTAGAACGTGCGGGGCTGCAGGGCGAAGTGCAGAGAACAATGAGACAGAAAAGATCGACAGAACTCTGGCTCACCCGCATATTTCTCCGGGATGGGGAGGCGTGGATCGGGCTGGGAAATCCCCCCGGAGACGATCGGCGGTGTGGGTGGCGTGGGAGGCGCAGCGGGTGACGATTGTTGTTGTTGTTGCGTCTGGAGAACGAGCTCGGACACCTTCGTCACCATTGCTTGGAAGGCTCGACCCATCTCATCTATCGCCTTGTCTTGGCGATCCATACGACCCACAGCTCGTTGCAGAAATTCTTCGAGATGAGATGGGGAGCGATCGCCTGCTGCTTCCATGATGGTCAGATCCTACTGTAACGACAGATAAAAGAGGAGGAAGCAATTGCAGGCAATCAGATGTTGTTTATTGATAAGGAGTGTCCAGAGTGTTGGCAATGGCAAGGAAGGTCTACGGTGGCGTGCGAAGAGCGGGATGGTGAAGTCAGCGGTGCAGGTGAAGGTGGTCAATGGTTAGAACCAGGAACAGACCGGAACACTGACACGCGGACGACAACACGAATCCAACCAGCACACAAACACGGAAGACGGTAATCCAGTTAGTATGTGGAGACATAAGAGAGGATCTGACAACAGAGAGAGAGCGAGGTGAGTATAAGTAGCAGAGGTATGATGACGATCAGCTGGAGCGAGACAATCAACACCCAGGTGATGACAATCAACTAAACGAACACATGGAGACAACGTAAGTACAAAAACAATAACAAAACATGACACGGAGGAAACACTGGATTTCCTACCGTGACAAAATGCCTACAGATATCTCTAATCACTCTTATTCGGACGTGCACTTTGCTCTCTCTCAGATCTAATCTGACCTGGTTTGCCTGAGCTCGGCCCATCTCCAATGTCTGCTCTATAGGCCAGAGCAAAGGGCAGACCTGCGGGGCAGAACACGAAGAAGCCCTGCAGGATGAATCTGTTCAATCCCTCTTTCGCAGACAAAAGCCAGAGGTCTCAGTTTGGCCTCTGTACAAAGACACTGTGCTACTCTTGGCAGAACTATAAACATCCTTTCCTTTATGTGGGACACTTGCCGTTGGTTAAGGAAGGACTGGAATAAACAGCACCAAGATGTTCTTCCTCTCGTAAATCTCATATGTCCAATTAATTAGTTTATTAAGGTGGGGGGAAAGTGTGCGCCTCCTCTTGGTTGTTTCCAGACAGGTTTAATGTGCATTTAAGACTGAACAATGGGCTGCTCATTCATATGCAAAAGCGAGGTATACGGAGCAAGCCAGTTTTTGTGGCCAATGACTCAGTCACCGATTGAGGGGCAGTGGGGCATGACGAGAGGCCCTCCCTGTATCTGCCTGTTGCAGCTCTCTCTGCTCCGAAAAAAAGAAAGTGCTGGTCTCTACCCAGTGGGATGGAGTGGTGGGGAGAGGACAAAGAGCACAGCCGTGAAATGGCGCTTGTAAAAGACTGGCACCGGCTCCCTCATTGAGATGTCAATCTGAATCGTGGTTCTGTGGGATGAGGCCTGTCATATAGCTGTTGATGAGACAGTAGAGGGTTTAGGGCTTTTCATTGGTGTGGCTGGACAGAGGTGGGTCACGATCTGATGCTGTTGAGAACCTCTTCCTTCCCACTGCTTAATGCAATCATGTTTCAGGATGGTTCATACTTTTATATTTCATTTTGTTTGGTAAGTTGTCCTTTGCCTTAATGACAGCAACACTCAAGCCGCATGGATGTCACAAGTTTGTGTAGAATCCCATAGTCATATTATCCAGCGTGATTTGAGAACAACCAGCAGAATATATATATATATATATATATATATATATATATATATATATATATATATATATATATATATATATATATATATATATATATATATATATATAACTTATATTATTCTACAATTATAAATAATTTTCAGTCTGAAATGTGTATTGTATGGGTACAACTGGACTTTTTAAACCTGACTGTCTTTTGGAGCTTGACTTGACACTTATCTCCTTAAATATATCTCTCACATATTATTTTTTTACCTACTGTTCTCCAAAACATTGTTAAAAATGTGAATTATTATTTTTGAGGAGAATGCTAGAATGGGCAACCTTTAAGAAACTATAATGTAAATCAATTTAATTCACTTGATGTAGTCATAAAGCCCAAATAAGAAAAGTGATTAATATGTGAGATCTAAGACAGTTTAATTGCAGCCAGTTCAGGGAATCACTAGAGTGTGACAGTACCAGTGTGCATGTGTGTGTGTGTGTTTCTGAGAGTGACAGAGATGTCAGTACTACTTGCTTCAGAAATGAACCTGATGGACAGAGAGACAAAGAGACTGTGTGTGTGATTGAGACGGAAAGACAATATAGATGTTCCTCAAGGCTATAAGAGTGGAAGCTGACCGACAGGAGGCGATAAGAATGTTAGACAGAAACAAAAGGAAAAGAGGCCTCGGAAACAAAGCAAGATTTTATTAACCTAGCTTTGTGTAAATGTCTTTATTTGTTTAACTTAAACTGCAGCTTTTAAAATGCAAATATGCGCTTTGTGCGGATCGGGGAAGATGGAAATAAAATGACGGATGAATAATAACTCATACTGATTGAAATAGGAACACGTCTGTCATCATTATGTCACATAGCATGTTACATGTCAAATGTAAGCAAATTATTCTTATTAAGGTTTCTTAAACACTCTCTCTGTCTGCCATTTGGTCAGACAAGCAAAAAGTCCTGGCCCAAATTCACACCATTGCTCGGGTGGCTTAGGACACTTTAACAAATACAGCATGTTTTAGAACTGCAGTGCTGCATGTTTTCAGAGAAATAATCTAATTAAAGGCTTATTTAACCAAACATTGTGTGACTTTTGCTTTTAATATTTCCTTAAATCCATTAATGCAGAAGCAGCAGTAACCTACATCTCTGAAGAAGGTGAGGATTGTTAGTGTTTCTGTTGGTGAATATTGTGTATACTGATAATTTCCAATAGTGTTTTTTGCAGAAGAACAGATTTTCTTTCAATTTCAGTTATGTTTAGATTTTGTTGGATTTGGTCACTTACATTTGAAATCCTTATATGAAAACATTATTTTCTACTTTAGTTAACTGTTATGTATAAAGATTAAAGTTTTGCAATAATGCTTAATCACTATAACACAACTAATTTACTCAGATTACAGGTTTCCCATTGCTGGTGATTTTAAAAGTTTTGCAGTTTGTCTCTTGATGGTCAAGGTTTTAGCCTATGGTGGGAAGACCACGTTCTAGGCCACACAAAAGGGCAATGTCAATCTCACCATTCTCACAAGCTTCGCCTTGGAGACTGACATTATTGGTCATGATGACACTGTTCATCATGTCACTCATAAGGTTTGTTTCAGGTAATTGTCTCCACTTAAAACAGGAATGGTTCATTGGCTTCCCCTTTTCTTGTCTTCCCTTTCAGAGTCCGCAGTAAGCAATCAGAGGGGTATTTAACCACACTCATTGCCCTTTTGTGTAAAACTGCCTTAGGTTCTGGTTTCATGATATATGAAGAAATAAACAATATTGTAGTTTCTAAAATACAAAAGTGGCATGAACAATATTCATTTAGCCTAAGTGTCTGTTCTGCAAATATTCTGATTTATTGCAAGACATCTTGCTTCTCATGTTAGTCATAGCGGTTGTCTTTGTTTGGATGATGGCGAGACAAAATGTTTCTGTTTTTGTACTCACAGTATAAGAAATTAGTTTGTTTTTCTGAGTTGTGAATAAATTAATTTTTTCCAGATGGCCTATAAAACCATTTCAGTTTTAAATGAAAATTGCTGCACCATCTTGGCATAATAACCCAAGTGTGAGGAAATGTGAAGAATAATTTATTTATTTATTTTTTTGAGAGGAAAAAAACTATAGTAAACATTTTAATGTACATTAATTTTCTGTGGCCTTGACTTTGTGGACAAACTAACTTTACACAGTGATGTTGCATGCTTAGTTAGACTTATAATCTGGTGTTTAATTAAAGTTATGTGTTTGTTACATTGATAAGATATAAAGAGCGCTGGTCACTTTAAGAGTAAGGAACAGACAGTGACGTTGACGCTAGAATGTTTTCACACAGTTCAGTGATGTGAGTGCTGAGTTGATGGGAGTTCAGTAAGGTTGATGAGAACAATAAAAAGTAAAATAAGTTTCAGTACGAGTCCTCTTTACAGACATAACAATTGGCGACAAGGATGGCTGAGGAATTCCCCGCGCTGTCGCTATCTTCTCCGAACCCCTTTTTGCCCCATCCTGGCGAACCTACGGTCCCATGGGAGCAGTGGAAAATGTCGTTTGAAACATACCTGTTAGCAATGGGCCTCGATGGCGTCCCGACGAAGCGGAAAATGGCCATACTCCTCCACTGCCTTGGTGCCGAAGGACAGCGTGTATTTCGCACACTCGGAGATGCGGACGATTACGCCGCTGCGATTACACTGCTAGATCGACACTTTGAAAAAAAACAGAGTGTCCTGTTAAAACGGCTGCAGTTCCGGCAGCGCAGACAGCGCGCTGGTGAGTCGATTGTTCAATATGTCGCAGACTTGAGAGGACTGGCAAAACCGTGCTGTTTTGGTGCTTTATCAGATGAGATGATACGAGATCAGTTGATTGAAAAAACAACCAATACACTCGTTCGGGAGCGGCTGTTATTGGAAGATGATGATCTCACTTTAGAGAAAGCTGTAATTCTGGCCTCTCAAATTGAGTCTGCTGCACAGTGTGCTGCTAAATTAAATACATCACACGAATCAAGTGTAAACAGTGGAGACATGATACATGAATGCACACAAGTTTACAGGGCAGAAGCAGATGTATCTTCAAATGCAGACATACAATATGCACGTCCTCAAGTTAATCGGCGTTGTGGAAATTGTGGGTCCACTAGACACCCATCACGTGCTCCTGACTGCCCTGCATGGGGACAAACATGCCGACGCTGTCAAAAACCGAACCACTTTGCAAAATGTTGTCGGTCTGCCCCAGTTCAAACTCCTACTCAACGAAACCCACGTGTTAACAATTCAACACCTGCGATTATTCATTCAATAAATACCAATTCAGCAGGGTTTTCTACATGCATTGTTACTATAGCAGATTCCTGTATTTCACTGCTACTGGACACAGGGGCTAAAGTCTCACTACTCAATATGGCTACTTATGAACGTTTCCTGACACACTTGCCCCTTCAGTCGCCTTCTCTGAATCTGTTTGGATATGGAAGTTCTGCAATTGATGTTATCGGCCTTGTACATGCGCCTGTCCAGTATGGCAACAAGGTCCTGCCCGACTTCCCTTTTCACATTACACACCATGGCAACAATATCCTTGGATTGGACCTGTTTATTAGTCTGGGCTTTTCTTTGCTGGACAATAAGGGGGCTCAAGTTCTGACTGTCAGCTGTCCTTGGCAACATGAATGGCCAACATTGTTTGAAGGCCTTGGCTGCCTAGCTGCGTTCACTCATCAGCCTCTTTTGGATCCTACAGTTAAACCAGTAATTCAGCCACTTCGCCGCATTCCGCTGGCATTGCGTGAGGAAGTCACAGCAGAACTTGTGAAACTGCAAGCAGAGGGCATCATCGAACCTGTCGACGCCTCCCCATGGGTGTCTAATCTGACAGTGGCTAAGAAAAAATCTGGCGGACTAAGAGTTTGTGTAGATTTAAGGTCCGTCAACAAAGCAGTAATCCCAGATCGCTACCCTCTGCCATCAATCGAAGAGCTGACTACACACTTTCATGGCTCGACAATGTTTTCCAAACTCGACCTCCGTCAAGGCTATCTCCAGGTTCCCCTCCACCCAGACAGCAGAAATCTTACTGCATTCGTTACGCACTCTGGCGTATTTCGTTACACAAGGATGCCTTTTGGACTCAGCTCGGCCCCAAGTTGTTTTCAAAAAATCATGTCCACTATACTGGCTGGTGTCCCTGGCACTGCCATCTACCTTGATGACATCATTGTCCATGCCCCAAATGCAGTGATTCATGAACAACGCTTAAGGGCTGTTTTTGCTGCACTCAGTCAACACAATTTGACACTTAACATGGAGAAATGCTTATTTGCAGTACCAGAGGTTGACTTTGTCGGTTTTCATGTTTCAGCCGAGGGCCTGTCGCCATTGCACTCCAATATTGAGGCTATACAACAGGTGCCGGAGCCTTCATCCGTAGCACAGGTGGCATCGTTTCTAGGGATGACAACATACTATATGCGTTTTCTGCCTCAGTACTCCACAATTACATACCCTCTACGCCAACTGCTCAAAAAGGATGCCCCATGGACCTGGTCTTCAGCCTGTTCTGATGCTGTGCGCACGCTTAAGGAGCTGTTGACAAGCCCACCTGTCTTGGCACACTTTAGTCTTGACTGCCCCACACTGGTCACTTGTGATGCTTCAGCTACTGCTGCTGGTGCTGTTCTTTCACAACTCCAGAATGGCATCGAACGGCCAGTGGCTTTTGCTTCTCGTGCATTCAGCCTGACCGAACAAAAGTACTCCACTGGAGAGAGGGAGGCTCTGGCTTGTGTATGGGCCTGCGAGCGCTGGCATGCCTACCTTTATGGCCGAAAATTTACCCTTCGGACTGATCACCAAGCCCTCAGTGCGCTTATGTCTCCTTCTGGTTCTGGTCACAAACCACTGCGCATGTACCGTTGGACTGACCGCCTCCAGCAGTATGACTTTACAATACAATACACCAAAGGCAGAGATAATGTGGTGGCCGATTTGCTGTCTCGTTCTGTGTCATCAACCATTGCCTTCTGTCAGGTGGATGAGGACGGGGATTTTATTAATTTAGTGCATGCACCCCTGACAGCCTTTGTGTCCCTGGAGGAACTCACAGCGGAGTCTGCTGCTGATTCCACACTATCGGCGGTCCGTGAGTATGTCCTGAATGGCTGGCCAACTCAAGTGGCAACAGATATCCAGCCATATGCCAGAGTGAAACACGAATTGTCATGCTGGAATGACACATGCTTGGCTCGTGGACACTGCGCCATCATTCCTGCTAGACTCAGAGGACGAGTGCTGACCATGGCTCATGAGGGCCATCTCGGCATAGTCAAACTAAAGCAGCGCTGTAGGGATCTAGTATGGTGGCCGGGGTTGGACAAAGACATTGAACAGCTTGTTCGGGATTGTGCTCCATGTCTCGTAAGCGGGAAAACAGGCTCACCAGTGCCGCCGCCACTAGGGTCTTTGCCTTGGCCAACTCGACCCTGGGACCACATTCAGCTGGACATATGTGGGGAACTCCATGGTGTGCCTCATCATTTGCGTTTCCTTGTAGTAGTTTATGATCTACATTCGAAGTGGCCAGAGGTTACATCTGTAGGCTCGGTCACATCCAGTTCCATCATTGACTTTCTGGAGTCGCTTTTTGCCCGCTGGGGCTTGCCTAGGACCTTGACGACAGACAATGGCCCCCAACTAGTGTCCGCGGAGTTTACCAGCTACATCCAAAGCAAAGGCATCAAACACATTCGAACAGCTTACTATCACCCACAGTCGAATGGGGGCGTAGAAAGATTCAATCAGTCACTAAAAAATGGTCTGAGAGCCCACTTAGCACAAGGCTGCTCTTTCAATGAGGCCTTGTCTCAGACTCTTCTACACTACAGAGCAGCTCAGCATTCCACCACTGGGGTGTCCCCAGCAAAACTGATGCTGGGACGGGAGCTGGAGTTACCCC
Organism: Carassius auratus; assembly: GCF_003368295.1. NCBI lineage: Eukaryota > Metazoa > Chordata > Actinopteri > Cypriniformes > Cyprinidae > Carassius > Carassius auratus. The sequence continues at coordinate 1,212,950 of NW_020523497.1, forward strand.
TGCATAGACTTTGCCCTCCTACTTCTCATGGTGGAAATCCTGTGGTGCAAGCCAGGGTATGCGAACAACAGCTCAAAGCACAAGGCAGATTCGACGCAAAGAAAAAGGCCCGCATTCCAAGAATCTTCCCAATGGACTGGGTGCGGATCCAGCGGCCATACCGGAAAAACAAGCTCCACACTTTCTGGTCACAGCCCCATCAAGTACAAAAGCAGTTAGGTCCAGTTACATTCCAGCTATCTGATGGTTCCCGTTGGCATGCCAGTCGGCTTAGGAAAGTACCATGCCCTTCTGGTGCAGATCACACCCGAGACACTGTGCTCCCTTGCTCTCTGCTTGGTTCTTCATACCTTCTGCCCCAACCACAGCATCCAGTGACCTTGCAAGCAACATCCCTACCACCATCTGAACCATCCCAAGGCAGGCCTACCAGATCACACACTCGGCCTGCTCGCTTTCAGGACTACTTAACGTTCTTTCACACTTAGTTCACTGGGAGGGGAGGGGAAATGTTGCATGCTTAGTTAGACTTATAATCTGGTGTTTAATTAAAGTTATGTGTTTGTTACATTGATAAGATATAAAGAGCGCTGGTCACTTTAAGAGTAAGGAACAGACAGTGACGTTGACGCTAGAATGTTTTCACACAGTTCAGTGATGTGAGTGCTGAGTTGATGGGAGTTCAGTAAGGTTGATGAGAACAATAAAAAGTAAAATAAGTTTCAGTACGAGTCCTCTTTACAGACATAACAAGTGAGTCTTTCTCTGCACCAGCATCTGAGGAGAACATCTCTGTTCAAAATGTGTGACAAGTGACAAGAACTTAGAAACAGGGACATGTGGAACAGCTTTGGTTGTGGGCGCAAAAACAAAGACTATGTGTTCCTGCTTTTAAAAATGGAAGGGCTATATTTTAAAGTAGGGTTTGTGCCTTTGAGAGCAGCTTGTTTGTTTAGACTGGAGGTAGTAATGTGGTAGAGGGAAACCAGGGAGACATGTGAGGAATGCAGCCGAAGCCTGACTTGGCCCCATCAAAGCCAAGGACTGCTGCCCAGGACACTGCTGCCCTTCTCAGAGCTGTCCTCTACCAATGCACCCCTCCATCCACAGAGAAAGAGCCTCTCTGACGTCCCTCTATGGAGCCTAATGGCCTCTCAGAGCCTGAACAATGAGGGACAGTGTGGATGGATTGAGACCGTTAGCCTCCCTGTTCATGTCTCGATAAGGCTAAGAAGTGTCTCTGAGGATGATGAAGCTGTGTTTTTTGTGTCTAGTCTATAAGCTGCAATAATTTTTACATATGGCATTTATTTATCTGGTTCAGAAACTAAAATGATCTCAGTTATGGTGCAGCATATGTAACAACATTTAAATATAAATGTATAATTGCACAAAATGAAAACCACTTTGAATGTTATTCAAATGAAATTTGAATTAATTAATTATTATTATTATTATATTTTGTTTTACTTTTTGTTTAACCAATTCATTTTGATTGTCTGAACAATCAGTCCACTAAAGATAAAATATAATAGAATGGATATTCTAGAAGGGTAGAGGACTTATCTTTAAATTAATTTTGAGTCACTTTGCTTATGAGCTATATGAGTTAAGAGCAAATCTATGCTGATCTGAAATCAGCTAAGCTATTGTCTCCCTATACTGAAAAGGTTTGAAAAGCAATGAATATTTTAGATTCTTAATACTACTCAACTAATGCAAAGGTTTTGTCATGATTTACAATCTGGAAGTCAATACTAGTTGCAAAAGTCAAAACCGGTCTGATTTTTTCTATCTATCTATTTATTTATTTATATTTTATATTTTGCTTCAGACTGGCTGTTTTTGAAAGGCCAAAAAAAAAAAAATGTCGAAATCTTTTGATTGTCACATCCTACTGTGACATTGGACATACAGTATGTTTTCATTGCTGCCTATGAGATCCCCCTATCCTGTGTGATTCTGTGGCAACTAAGCTGAAAAAAAAAATAACATTTGGAAGTTGCAGTTGGTGGTTAGCTGGTTGGTGTAAATGTACGTTTTTGAACATCTTTTGACGGTTACTTAATTAAAAATTAGTATTGTAATAATTAAATATTTTCATATCACCAGTTATCACCAGAGTTCTCTTTATTTTGTTATAGATCACTATTCTAGAAAAAACTGGCCCAGACAGTTGGCAACATGCCCGCCATTTTGTCACTTTGCCAGCTGGCCAGCTGAACCTAGGTGGTTGAACAGGTTCAGGAAGATTGGAAGATTTCAACATCCCCCCTTCAACACCAAAGGAAAAGCCAGGGATTTCTTGCAGAGTGTGAGAAAAAAAAAAGATTAATGTTGAACTAAAGGGCTGAGCAAACACATCTTAAGGTGAAGACATAGCTTCTGTCTGAGCATTTAAGCAAACATACTGTGTGCTGTCTCATGTGGATCCGTCAGTCTGTCATGTCCTCACGATCACTGGCCCAACTGTCACCTCTCGTTGTAGCGCCCGCTGCTGACAACATGTCTGGGAGCACCAGAGTGGACGCCGTTTGTTTGGCTCAGGCTAAGAAAGCATTGGCAGTTTGTTTTAATTACCCCCATGCTGGGTCTCCTCGCTGGGCTCCGTATGTGAAAGCTGGCCCTCACTCATAACTCTGCCAAACGGGGGTCCGAATCACGTGATCTGAGATCTCTGCACCTGAGGAAAGTTAAGCAGATGAACAATTTACTTTTCAGTTCATGTTAATGCCAAAATTTGATTGTTATGTGCACTTCCCCTAAATTCCGCAGCTCACATGTTGTTTATTACATATTACAGTATAACCTTTACATGGGCACACTGTGGACTAATTCATGTTCTTATCTTGACCTTGGTCCCTGTAATTAATAATTTCCACAACACAGAGATGCGGGTACAATGCCTTGACCTGAGAATAATAACAGGATTTCATGGCTCTAGATGAAACTGCATGTGGTCTTGCCTTCTGGCTCCAAATTGCAGGGGTAGACAGAAGCTTTGATATTTGTAGCGATGTTTGATGATCAAACAATACCTCTCGTGTACCTCATTCGACAAGCTTATCTAACCTCTTTGAAACCTTTATGTAACAATTAAGTCCAGACTTTCAAATCAAATATAATGTCTATGGCACTGGCTGTAATACTGCATTCCATATAATTAAATTAATATAATTAACTTTTTTAGCAGCATGAGAAACAGGGCAACGGAATATACGGCTTAACATTTCACTTTAACTTTTTTTCCAGATAGAAAACTAAATTATTCAAGAAATAATACCACATATTTGTTCCAGACTTGCAAAATTCATGTAAAAAAAAAAGTAGTGCGTAAATAATGACAGAGTTTGAGCTAACGTAGCTAACGTAGCTAATGTAGGCTACATTTCCATACATGTTCTTAAGAAGTACATGTTCTTAGCATTCATGTTAGCAAATGTTCTTTAGAGAAATCTCTCTGTGTGGAAAGGCCCTTCAGTTATTGCAAAACAACCTGTAATGTTCATACTTGTACAACTAAAGTGTTTTCTATGCAGAAGTCATGATTACCCACATGCTTTTTATAATAGTACATGGAAGCCATAAAAGGACCTGTGGATCATTTGAGAATCATTGATAGATGCTAAGTGAGACACAGTTCAAAGATCTGGCATATACTTTATTAAAAACCTCACAGACACTAAAACCCTTATCATATCCTGTCATTTGAACTCCTTTAAATCCAGTTTTACGCACACAACACAGGCAAGGCTGGGCACTGCGGTTACAACAGAACACACACACACACACATACACACAAAACGGGTAAAAGCAGCTTCCTGTCCGGTAATTACACACTGGTTTCGGAGACCACAGTTTGGAAATTCAAGTTGTCCGACAACTTTCCCAGAACAGCCTTTGCAGTTGAGAGAACAGGGAGGCTGACGAGCCCCTCTGCCGTTTCCTGTTCTGGCCTGCCGGGCCAGACGCGTGCGAGTCCAAAGCACATGTCCGGTTTACTGTAACGGCACTCATTAAGACTGGAGGTACGCACAGGAAACAGGACATGGGCCCGTCTCTCTGCATTCTACTTGTTTAGTGCAATCTGCTGCACCCCAGCCTCTCTCAAAGAGAGAGAGTGAATGTTTGCGTGTTGAAGGGAGAAAAAAAAATGTTTCCTGGTTTTAAGCGAATGTGACTATTACAGAGGTATTAATGCCTGCAGATTGCATGCTTGTTCCTGCCCCCGCATCCGCCCGCACTTCTCCAGCCACAGCCGTGAAATTAGGACCATGTGTTCTGTGCACTGCTCCAGTTCGGCAACAAGACACAGGGCTGTTTTTCTTTCACGGTCCTTCTGCCGGAACTGCGGGCTCGGGAAAAAGTTGCACTAAACATACAACACACACCTCGTGCTTCCAATACAAAACACACATTTAGTGTCATTATGTAGTCCCTGGGATCTCAGTGGACGTATTGTCTTGTAATTCATATTAAGGGGCACCCTTATTTAGGTTTGGGTGTTTTTATGTTAGTTATAATGGAGAATGTTCATCATTATCTTACCTCATCCTCCCTAATTGTAAAACGTTGGTTGTGTCTTGAACTCATGCTAAATATATCAACTACTTGGAAGCAGTTGGAACAACACATGTATCAATGGATCTGCGATAGTTTGGCACTTAAATACAGATTCATTAATTTTTTTGTGATGATATCACATAAGATGTTTCTCAGTCCTGATACTATCAACTACAAAGAGGTTTTATGGGACAGTTCGTAGAAATTCTACATCAGCCATGTTTTCTTATATTAAGAGCTCTCAATGGGGGTGTGGATGCATTTTCGGGTGCTGTTGTTGAGTATGCGAGGTGGAAACTTAACTTAAAAAAGATCAGAGTATGCGTATCACAGACTGACATTTCTAAGTTACTGGTGATATTTCTTCTTTAACCAGCTGTGGATGTATTTGGCCTCCTGCTGAGAACACAGATTGATGAGTTAATAATCTGGAATGGGAGTGCCGTTGTATTTGTCCTCAGTCACAGTCTGTAGACTTTGATTACACTTATTTGTCTTATCCAGCATTGGTTTTCTTGGGGGAGTGTGGGAAGACCTCGGTTTCCCGGCATACCAGGCAGTGATGCACACATGGATTCTCATACGCTGGATTGATGAGCTAAGTAAGAGCATCATCACCCCCAACCTCTCACCTCTCTCAGGTCACGCTCTCTCTCCATGCCTCCATCTTTCTCTTGGTCTCCATTTCTTTTTCTGGTTCAGGCATCTTTTCTCATATGTTTCCACCTCAGTTTCCTTTTTGCCCATGAACTTTCAACCTTCCTTTAACCTAGCGCATTAATTAAAATTAAAACAGATTTGTCTCTTCCCACTTCAATAATGCTTGAGGTATGTGCCAGGAATGAGTAGAATTCAGCGACAGCACCCAGAATCTACTTTGTCTATTATATAACAATGTTATTAAAATAAATAAATAAATAAAATAATAATAATAACATAACATCTACATGTGCTGGTCACATAATTAGAAAAAAAAAAGTTGATTTATTTCACTAATTCCATTCAAAAAGTGAAACCATATTATATTCATTCAATATTACTTAAGATTAATACAAAGAAAGGATTTTTAGAATTTTTTGCCGATATATATATATATATATATATATATATATATATATATATATATATATATATATATATATATATATCCTTTTTTCCAGACATCTTATGTTGTTGGATTAGATCAAATAAGTTTCAGATCAGGTATACAGCTCCTGTTTATATGAAAAACCTTATTTTGTGTACAGTTTATATATATATAAATATATATAAATATATAAATATATATATATATATAAATATATATAAATATATAAATATATATATATAAATATATATATATAAATGTAGAAGTCTTGAGAACATTACTTTAAAATGCTCTTAAATTTAAATGATCACCACAGATGAGGACGGAGACATGCCGGAGCTTTGAAGAGCGAGGTCACAGGAGAGCAACTCCCAGGATTCATCAGCACAGGAGGGACATAGATAGACAGAAAGATAAATGAATGAGAAAGTGAGAGATTGACCGGGCATCCACTCCCTGAGGCCCAGCGGAGATCTGACCCCTCCACCTGGGTAAACATTCAGTGCTGATCAGGGGGCTAAAGAATGCAGCAACCAAGAGATGTGGACTCAGGCTTTAACGGAGCGAGATTTGGGGGTCAGTTCTCCACAGGAACTGCTAGCTATCTGGAAGGTCAAGTTTATTTTTCCTGTTTGGTTGGGTGAAGGTTGATGGTGTTTTAGGAGGAGCAACAGGGTGGTCAATAGTTGAGAGAGAATTGTAACACATAGTCAAATGAGGACAGGAGATCAGACATTAAAATGGAACAGCATAAGATCATCTGGTCCGAGTCAAGATGTAGCCAAACAGGAAATACAACAAATGCTTAGTACTTAACACATGTCCTAGGCTCCTAGCTTTTCAACTTATCTCTGTGACTGATGTAAAGCTCATTTATTGCAGTCTTTACAAGCTGGGAATCATTTCATGTTGAACAATGATGAAAGAGAACCAAGTCAATGCAAAAGCAGATGGTTTTTCAGAAGTATAGAGTAAAATGTTATGAATCAGTTTTTCTATGACCCCTAGATGACCATGAGAGGACCAGACTAGGTCTACTTCAGAAAGGTTATGTGTTTTAACACAGGGACCATAAACTTTAAGTCAAGTGTCACTGATGGTAACATTGTGGATTTTTTTAATGCTTTTGTTTGCACATCTTTAATTGTAAAAATATTTAGCTTAAATGATTCCTTTGAACTATGGACATCATTAAATGTTTACAACACTTTCCTGACTGTGCAAGAGCAATACAAGTAAAACAATAAACACATTTATCCATAATCCATGTCTAACAAAAGGAAGATCTTTAATGTTGATTGACTAAATTCATAGGATGATTTACTTAAATGGTTAGTTCACCCAAAAATGAAATTTAGACTGTGTTTTACTCATCCTTGAGTCATCCTATGTGTATATGAC